>NC_080800.1:19085898-20285898 GCF_028018385.1 Neofelis nebulosa
ACTTGAGCGTCCGACTTCAGCTCAGGTCATGATCTCACAGTTTGTGAGTTCAAGCCCGCATCAGGCTTGCTGCTATCAGCCTGTCAGCACAGAGCCCACTTCAGATCCTCTATCCCCATCTATCTGCCCCTCCCCCTTTTACACTCTCCCCCAAAATAAATAAATACTTAAAAACAATTTTAACCACCTATTTTAAACGGGATCTGCTCTTACACCTTCTGAGTATCATTGAGATTTGTCTCTTTATAAAGCAACTAATAATTAAAATTTATTTTGCAATTTTATTTTTAAATTTATATTATGAAAAATTTCTAACATATACAAAATTGAAAGAAGTAAATAACAACCCCCCATGTGCCTATTACCAGATGCAACAATGATCTCTTCATTACTAATCCTATTTCATCTAAAGCGCAACCTACTTCCTCTTCCCTAGATTCTACTGATGCAAATCTAAGATATCATATCCTTTAATCCGTATCTATTTCAGAAGATACTTCTAAAAGTGTTTTTTTAATGGCTTCAGTGCTATGATCCCACCAAAAAAAACCTACAGTAATTCCTTATTAATATTAAATATCCAGTCAATGATTAAATTTCACATTTGTCTCAATTTTTTTAGTTTATTCCAATCAGTATACAAATGATATGTCTTTTTTCATCTATAGGTTCCCCCTCCATCTCTTTTTGTCCCCTTGTACTTTGTTTCTTAGAAATGAAGAAATAAAGAAATTCAATCATTTTTTTCCATATGGTTTTTCAGTTTTGTTGACTGCATCCCTACAGTATCCTTTAACATGTTCCTCTCTTCACTGAGTTTATTGGAAATTAGTAGTTAGAACAAGATGCTTCACAAGACCCAGATTTGGGTTTGTTGGGTTTTTTAATTTGTTTTTGTTGTTGTTGTTAAGAATATTTCCTAAGCACATAGTCAATGTCCAGGAGGAAGCACGTGATGTCTGACTGTGTCTGTTTTAAATCTAAGAATTCATCAGGTTTCGCAAAATGATATTTAATTTTACTACTCTTTCATTTATTATCTAGAATTCTTCTTTTTCATTAACCTTCTTGTTTTAATTCCAGTATAGTTAACATACAGTATTATATTACAAAGAGAAACTTTTTCTTTATCATCTCTTTGATCACTGTGAAATACAGTTCATATTTTTAAAAAGATATATGTATATTTTTTAAGTTTATTCATCTATTCTGAAAGAGAGAGAAAGCATGAGTGGGGGAGGGGCAGAGAGAGAGGGATGGAGAGAGAGAGAATCCCAAGCAGGCTTCAAAAGGTCAGTGCAGAGCCTTAAGTAGGGTTCAAACTCATGAACCACAAGATCTTGACCTGAGTTGAACTTGGAAGCTTAATTGACTGAGCCACCCAGGTGCCCCTACAGTTCATATTTAAGGCAGGATGAATGTTTGATTCTTCCCCTTTATGTAACAGCTTTTAAAATTATGTATTAAATTTTTAGCATGGTCTAAAATTGACCACGGAGTTTTTCTTTTTATAATTATGGACTCATATATCACATATATTTGATGTATCTAAGCCCCTTGCAAATTTTCCTATTCTGGGGAGTCAGTGGGTGACTCTTCAAGGTGGCTCTTTTTGAATGACCCTAAGACTATTGATAGCTTCCTTGCTTTCTGCCTTGAAAAGATTTTCCTAGCACAGCTTTCACATTCCATATCCCAAACCAGGGATCAGGCACTTCTCCAAGACACCCTGGTTCCTTTCACAGGAAGTGGTCTTTTGAGATCACAATCTGGGTATTTCAAGGACCTTTGTTACTAGTTTTTCATTGTTTCTAGAACTTTTGTTGTTGCAAAGCGAAAAAATGTTTTCTCGTTAAAAGAGGTCATGCATGCACACAGATAACTCCAATTCAAATTTAACACTGAGGCATTTTTATTCAACCTCATCAGACTTAAATATGCTTCTCCTTTTTCTCATGACAGATATCTGGGTTCTCAACATCAATATAATTATTAATCTGCTTTATTCCACAACACATACATGACAGTTTCAAAATACAAGTAAAAAAAACTGTCACTAACACCATTACATTCATTTCTTTCACTTTCTCTTGATATTTATGGATTGTCTTTTAAAATAATTCTTCATAATTCTGCAGAATATGTACATGACTTCCAAGTCAAATCTACAAAATAAGAAGTATAGCCAGCTTCTACCATGTCTATTTCGTCCTATAAATATTTAGACACGTACTTTGAGAGGGAAGATAGAACTGTCAATTAAGGGGAAAAATTTTGAACTCAGAGGTAAAAATTTAACCTTTGTAGGCAACTTGTGGATCAAGAACTGGAAATATTCATATCAGGAAAAGAGAGTAATTATGATGGAATATTTTTTTATGAAACATGAGAAAAGAGTGTGCAAGAGGGAATGGTCATCAATGCCATGCCAGCAGAAAATCTTAGTAAAAGTTGACAGAGGTAAAGCTATTGGATTTCACGTTAATGAGGCTTTTAAAAAATTTTCAGAAAGAAAATTTTCTTGAAGGAGCAAAACAAAATTTTAAAAAGTATTAAGGGATGTGGCACGCCTGGGTGACTCAGTCAGTTGACTTTGGCTCAGGTCATGATCTCGCTGTCTGTGAGTTCAAGCCCCATGTTGGGCTCTGTGCTGACAGCTCGGAGCCTGTTTCAGATTCTGTGTCTCCCTCTTTCCCTGCCCCTCCCCGCTTCATGCTCTGTCTCTGTCAAAAATAAAGACATTTAAAAAAAATTAAAAAGTAATAAGGGATTAAGTGGAAAGGAAATGGAGAAAGCATATCCCAAAACCTTGGGATGCTGGTCGTTTGAAAGAGAAGAACAAGGGGTGTCTGGGCAGCTCAGGTGATTAAATGTCTGACTCTGGATTGCAGCCCAGGTCATGATCTCACAGTTCATGAGTTCAAGCCCTAAATCAGGCTCTGTGCTGACAGCACAGAACCTGCTTGGAATTCTCTCTCTCCCTCTCTCTCTCTGTCCTTCCCTTGTGTGCACACTCTCAAAAATAAATAAACATCTTTTCAAAAAAGAACAAGAGACACACAGGGCAGTTACTAGCTTCAGAAATATAATGAAACATAGATCCTTTATTTCTCCAATAAGGAAAATCTTAAAGGAGAAGCTATCAAAAGGAGAATCTGAAAAAGAAATATATAAAATGCTGGAACAAATCTCTTGAGTCAGGAAAAGATGAAGTCAAGAACAGCCAAAAATTCCGCCTCCATGTATAGAGACCAGGCCTCCAAACAATAATGGTGTTACAGCTACACTTGTAAACTTTTCTTTTCCATGAGGTAAGGCTAAATACATATTCTTGAGGAAGATAAAAGATAAAAGATAATGAAGCTAGAAGACCTAACTGTGTAAGGGAGCTTCTTAGTTCTTCTCTTTGTTGTTACACCATTGGAAAACTCTCATCCAGGGGTGACAGACTTTGTGTAAAAGACCAGGGAGTATGTATTTCTGGCTTTTCAGTCCGTATAGTCTCTGCCCCATCTGTTCAAGTCTCCTGTTGTAGTAAAAAAGCAGCCAGAGACAATTCATAAACAAGTATGTGCATGACAGTGTTCTAATATGACTTTATGAGCACTGGAATTTAATTTCAAATAATTTTTACATATTTTGAAATATTCTTTTGATTTTTTTTTCAACCAGTTAAAACATCACATTTCTTCTTAGCTCACAGATCATATAAAAACATCTGGAAGGCTAGGTTTTGCCTGCAGGCTATGGTTGGCTGACACCCGCTACTATACTTCAGGAACAAACTAGGACAAGTCAATGGTTTTGAAACATATTTTTAAACCTTGGAATCCTTTGTTCAAAAAAATCTTGCATGATGACCACTTGTTACCAGAGTTTCTGTAAAGATGGGAGTCTATCATCTCCCCCCACTCCCTCAAGAACCTACCTTTTCGCCAACACAACACTTACATGCACGTACACACAATCTCCTAAGATTTTATGAGACACTTTTTGGAAACCTTACAATGAAACATCAAAAAGAAATACTGACAACTTTGCATTATTTGATCCCCTTTAAAACAAACAAGGTACAAATGTGGAAAAGGCATAGAACAATAATTAAACCAGTCCTCCAGAGGACCTTCAAATGTTTTTCTACATTGGACCTCTGATTCATGCTTTCAGACACACCTCCCAACTGAATCCTTCTCTTACCTGATGAGAATCTCCATAACTTGAACACTGTAGATTACCTGTCATGTCTGCATGATGGTTTGATCCTTTCTCTTTTCTTGGCTATACTGGTCTCTGTTATAGGGATTTGGACTCTGCTTTGGTCCCAGGTACATGGCACATGCAGTTCTCAAGCATTCTGCTAGCCCAGATCCCTGACCATAGTAGCCAGATCTGAGTTATGAAAAAGTCCATCTAGTCTCATCAATTCACTGGGAAGGATATGTGTCAAAGCAAAATCCCTATGCAGACATCCATGGAGAGTTATCAAATGTCAGTTTACATTAATAAAGGATGTAAAAAAGGAAACACATTTAGTTAACCCTGCTATGTGCCAAGTGCTGTGCTAACTATTCATTCTAAATTTTTTCATGTTTTTATTTTATATTTGAGGGAGAGCAAGAGCGAGAGGGAGAGCGAGAAACAGTGCATGAGCAGAGGAGGGGCAGAGAGAGATGGAGACAGAATCTGAAGCAGGCTCCAGGCTCTGAGTGGTCGGCACAGGTCCCGGCATGGGGCTCGAATTCATGAGCTGTGAGATCATGACCTGAGCCAAAGTCTGACGCTTAACTGACTGAGCCATCCAGTTGCCCCATAGGCATTCATTCTAGAATTAAGAAAAAAGTGACAAGCATTTTCACAAATGGCATGAAGGGCAATCCAATCTTAAGAAAGAAGCTAAACTAAGTGGTTTTTCTACGTCCTTCCCTTTCAGGTGGAATATTATGAGTTCCTTCTTACAGAGAGCTCTGTAGACACATTTCTGAGCGGTGAGAGATACTTGGAAAAGTAGGTCAAAGAAAAAACTATTCTGAAAAGCCACTAAAGGCTTCCAATGGCATCTGGGAAAAGCAGACTACCTTTGGAACAGAAACAGATACAGACATTGAAAAGAAAAACACACATATGTTGCAAAGCTCATCCTCCAGCACTAATGCCAGACGACAGACGAATAGACTTTCTTGTGCCTGTAATCAGAACTGCAAGGTTGGGACCTATTATAATGGGGCAATTCAAGATGCTACCTTCTGATTTGAAAACAAACAAACCAACAAAACAAAAAGAAACAAAACGCTTGGCTTGAATTTTAATTTGAGAGTAGTTATGTTAAAACGTATCCATAATCTCAGATAATATGCGTTAAGTGAAAGAAAATGACTGAGCAATTACATTCAGAGCTGGATTTTAGCTCCTGCATAAATTAAAAGAAATCTTTTTCAAGGCAATATTTGAAAGTCAGTACTTCTAATATCTTTCATTACCATCTACCTGTCAGGACTGAAAAAAAGGAGCTACAAATTGAGACTTCAGAAAAACTAAACGGCCTGCATTTATTAATTAACCATCATGTGTTTACTTACCTAGGACTTGTAGATCTACTCTCCAACTTTCCCCACTCTGGGGAAAGACTTACAGACTGCATTAAATGACTTTCTTTGCCCGATTTCAGCTGGGTGCAACCGAAAGAACCTACTGGAAATCAGTGAGAAGGAATATAAGGTGAAGGTATGTATTTCCCTAGCTCCTTCTTTGTTTGGAAAAATTAAGAAGGGCTCCATTTCTCTATTGAAATCTACCACTCTTGTGTGCCAGTAACCATTCTCTGCCCTCGGATCTTCAGGCAAAGCAGTGGTAATTGTCCCCCCCAACCCCCGCTGATAGTTCCAGGGTACTTTATTGTGCCTTGTTAGTTTCCTTTAATCGTGCTTACACATTTGCAGGTAGCCCCTTCATTAAGCTCCCTTCAATTCTCCCACTAGAGCATACTATCTATTTGCTGTGCTAACCCTGAATAATTATGCCCCTATTTTTTTTTTTTTCACTCTCACGGACTAAACAAGAAGAGTCTTATTCACTGTTTCCAACCAACACTGTATATGGATATCCTTTACTGTATAACTGTTGCAGGAAGTATTAGTGAAAAGGGCCATCCAGGGGGCCAATGGAGGACTTCAAACATTGCATTTCTCAATAGTTCAGGGGTATATTACCATCAGTTGTATATCTTGCATGTGTATTATATACTTTGTGTATATAAAATAATTTATCATAAAAATGCAAAGGAAGCCACAAAATTACTTATAGCAAGAAAAGTTTCATTTTGTCATGTACATATGCATGGAAAAGTTTCTAAGAGGAATTAGAAGAAGATAATAGTGGTTTAATTAGATTATGAGATTATGGGTAATTATTTTCTTATAGTTTTCAAATTTTCTATATTAAATAGACTTTTTCTCCTAAAAAACTAACCAGTATTAAGCAGCAAATACTTGGAAAATCAGGAATAGCTTCCATCATGTTACAGAGCAGTTACTGTCCTGAATCGTTTCACTGATAAATGGATCCACTCCAAAGAGGAAACCTCAAATTAGAGTTCAGACATGTGACTAAAAAACAAAAACAAGAAAATGCTTCATGAGCCAGTGAGGGGGTCACCTCTGGCAACAATTATGTCAGAGGAGAAGGATTTCAGGAGACCATGAGAATATGAACTTGCTTATAAAGCTGCCAAAGGTGACCTTAATCGTCCAGTCATGTTCTGTTCAGAACCATTATTGGGCTTTCAGTTGCTATGAACAGTAGCGGTGTGATACAGTCATGTTTAAAGGGATAGTGTCGGTTCATTTTCATCTGCTGTCTCTCCTTTAGGCTGTTATTAAGATTTCATGGAGTTTGGAAAATGCCCTGTCCCCTGAGACCTTGAAAAATGAGGGGCACGTACAAAGACTTTGATGTTCAATGTCAGGGAGGACGATTTATGCGGCTGTGCTGCAGCCCAGCAACACCAAGATCTGTTATTAAGATGACATTTAATAACAAACATGCCAATTATTGGACTTGTATTAACTGTATCAGTGAAGTATGCACAATCAAAGTCACAGATGTATCGAGAATGGTGTTGGTAATATCACACTGATTAAATAAACAAGGTCTTGCCAGCATTATTCCTTATAACACAAGAGCCCATTTTGATATTCACATTTTTTAAATGAAGTTTAGTTTTTCAATTTTAAAAACATTTTTATTGGAGTAAAACATTAGATACTTATGTTGTAGTAAGGCAGCATGATTTTATAACCTGTGGTCTCCCTATCATAACCCTTCCCTGGTATCTCTGAAACAAGAAGACTATGCAGAGGTCCTTGGTTAGCTTGACCTCTTCTATCCACCAGCATGCACATGTCTGATCTTTCTCTAACTCTTCATACCTCCTATTGTTTGTACTAAAGATAGTAATATGTCACAAGTCCAGTCATTAGTGTTTCTCTGATGGTTTTGGCTACAATATAAAAAAGAAACAAAAACCTGGTCCATTAGCTAAACTCAATTAAAATTTCCCCATATATATCATGGCATGAGACAATGTGAAGCATGCTAGGATAATTATTGGTGGACTTATTGCAATTAATTTTGAATAGGGAACCAAGAAGCATTTTATAATAGGCTGCATATAGAGTTTCATAAAATCACAGACTATTTGTTTTGGAAATGGTCTTAAAGATCAGGTAATCCAACCATTCATCCAGTGCTTAAATCCTTTCTATATTTTTACCACGTATTAGTCTCTATGTCATCCTTGAACTGTTCCAGGAAAAGAGAAGATTTATCAAAGCAACCCATTTGAAATAGGAGGCATTAATTTCCATATACATATGCATATACAAATATTACTGTGAACATGTTTATTACTTACTTTAAACTCAGTATGGCATATGTTAATAGGACAAGGAGAAGAAAAAAATCCTTCCTTGGTTTTCTCACATACATATTTTTTTAAATAAATTTAACAGATACTGGAGGACTCTAAGCTTTCCTCTTCTAACACACAAAATGAAATAATTAAATTACGGCAAATACCCTAGTTTCTAGGGAACATGCAAAGATCTAAAATAATACCTTACACGAAAAATTATTTTCATCTTTTAAATTTATTTTTACCACTTATGTTTTGACCAAGCAAGTCCAGTCAGACAGGTATAGAGACCTCTGCCAAGATTATATTGTAAACAAGGGGATAGGGTTTGAGAAAGACACACTGGAAAACTCAATCCTCAAAAAGCTATGTTGTATAGAAAAACAAGATAGGCACCAGAGAATCACTATCAGCTGTTAAGAGTTATCAGGACAATTCTAAGTTTCTTGTGTCCAAGAAAGTTTCACAGAGAAGTGATTTTAGGAATCTTTTGACTCTGGTTACAAAATGTGTTTGGTGTTAAAATACTTCACTACCCTAACAATACCCCCATTAGAGAGGCATGACTTGGAGGTTTAAAGGTCTCTTAGCTTTCAAGATCTCCTGGCACCAAGCCCTCAACACAGACTCATTACAATGTAGAGCCTGAATGAAGAGATGATGGGTCTGGAGTGAGAGAGGGAACAGGCTTTTGGCAGATAGCAGGGATTTCAGAGGCTAGAGGATACAGAGAGAGGAAGAGGGAGATGAACTACAGATAAACTTTACTCTCTGCTCAGCCTCCCCAGAGCTAGCCCATCTCATGAACATTACCTTGTTTATTCTTACCTTTGGTTTATTTTAGAAGTCTTCTTATAGACCTACCAAAGGCCATGCAGAAGATTGTCAAGTACTTTGCTTGAACCAAATGTATGGAACTAACAATCTTTTCCAGGAATCAAATCTCAGTGCTTAAATCTAAGGCACTATCTATGCAAAACCTATAGCCAAACACAAATAGTCTTAAGAGCTCTTTCTTGTTTAGCATTATGCTGGGCACATATCAGGTGCTTTTTATAAATTTACTTTCTGAGAATAGCTGAAGAGCGTTTCTAATGATAAAGACAATTCCATGGTGAGTCATTTATCCAGCTACTTTCCAGTTGGAGGAACTAAGTAAGTCATTAAGACTGAATCAACTTCTCTATATACTTTCGCTTTCTAAATTGGCAAAAGAATCTCAGATAAAGAACAGACTTCAAAATGACTACATTAAAAAACACAAACTATTTATTTTATGGTTATGAATATTGTAAATAAAGTATCCATCTAAAAGCTGAAAGACTCATGTCACTTAAGTGCTTGGGATAATCAAAGGAAAGTGGGTTCAGTTACTAAAAATGGAGAGGCAGGGAGAGGAAACCAAAAAAAAAAAAACTTACTTGATAAAGTGCTGCAATATCCTAATGAAAATATGTAGCCTTTTCTAGGTTATAAAATTTTAAGTGAATTCACACTTGCAAGCACAAAGAAATAAGCAAAATAAGTACCAAGAAGTCTATATTGACCAGAAGGGAAAGCATTAAAAATCCACTAGAATGAGTTGGTCTTTGCCTTTATCATTGTCTCATACTGGGCTTTCCCAAAATCAGAGTCTGAGACAAAGGCCACCTTGCCATTGAAGGTTAAGTGCTACTATTGGCCTCTGGCATTCCACAATTCACCCCTTTCCCCTTTGGTATTAGAAAGCCCAATTCTATAGACCTAGGGTCCAGAGGATACTAATGAGCCCCTCAAAGATGTCATTGCTTATTGCTGGGATATTTCTTATTGCCTTAGTGTGGAGACTGTGCTATGGCCCTTCTGGGGAACGTGGTCAAGTGTTCAATGGTCTCAAGAAATAAATCCTTTCCAACATTCCACCTCCCTCAGTCTTCTGTTCCCTTCCTCACTATCATGCCCAGGTATTCTTGTATCACTACCTCATTTACTGAAAGCTGTTATTGTGTCACAGCTTCAAAAAGCCATTTCAAAGTATGCAAAAAAAATGGCAGGGTCATGAGCAAACTTCAGGCGTCCTTGTCAATATTTTGAACCCAAAACCACAGGTGACTGCTTATAGGTCAATGATTTCCTGGTCCAATATCTTCCTTATTCACTCCCACAGTAGTTCCCCTGTTCCCTGCCAGTTCTGGTTCTACAATTCATTCAGGGTGTAAACTACTTGGTCACACAAAAGGGACTATGCTTTGGTTGGCTATGACCTGTCCTTGGGTCCCAGTCTTGAGATACGAGGGTGGCGGGCACATTTTGGAAAACAGACATACGTTACATGCAGGTTACCTGCCTCAGATATGGTCTTTCTAGCATATCCAAGCAAGAGAAGTTTCTCTCTCCCAGCAAAGACCATGGAGCTAATCGTACCGGTTGGAAAGGTTTAGTGGAACGTGCAGTTCAATATCCTCAGGCTGATCCATCAACATGTGCCCATCCAAGTATCACAGTCACATTCATTTCCTCTCAGAGTTCTGACTTTTTTATATAGGAGATCTGTCAAGGCTGTGCTTTAAAACTTCGTGGTATCTCTGCCATCTTTAAAATTAGGTCTTGGGTCTAATTTCCAGCATGGCCTTCTTAGAAGCTGCAGGAGGTAAATGTTCTCCTTACTTGCTTCCACAGAGACCCTATGACTTTCAATGTTTCTTGAGTTGGTAGTTGGCTGACCTGACCCCGCCATTTTTTTTTGCATATTTCTGAAGTAATTACATTAGTTATTCACCTTCACCATACTATATAATTATCATTTGCCCCCATACTTTTCCTGTGATACTACTATCACATTACCCAATATTTCACCTTTCACCTGCACCTTGCACGAAACCACTAGAGGTCAAAGTCTTAGTAATTAGTGATGCTTCGAGAAGCAATCTGGATATTATACCTACTCCACTATGGCACCAACTCTTTTAGCCTACTTCCCCTATAAACAGAATCTGAAAGATTTAACTGCAAATAGTTTATTTAGAAATGTTAGCCCATGGAGCAGTGGTTAAGTGACAGGTGGGTGTCCCTCTCTTGGAAAGAAAAGAAAGCCACTACAGGGATGTATTATTAACCTGACCACCTGTGGGGTGACTATAACTGGATCCCAATGGACCTTCTGAGAAACCTTACAAAAGTCATCTTAGAACATAGGGGAAGGAAGGAAAAATAAGATAAAAACAGAGAGGGAGGCAAACCATTAGAGACTTTTAAAAACAGAGAACAAACGGAGGGTTGAGGGGGGTGGATGAGTGGCAGTGTGGGTTAAATGGGTAACAAGCATTAAAGACGGCACTTTTCAGGATGAGCACTGGGTGTCATAGATAACATGAATCACTGGGTTCTACTCTGGAAGCCAAGACTACACTGTATGTTAACTAACTTGAAAATTAAACAAACAAACAAACAAATAAATAAGAAAGGAGAAGAAAATTATCCACTGGCTCCTGTCTCCCATTCCTGAAGGTGGTTCCATTGGTCAATGCTTTCTGGGTTGTGCACACGTGAGCGTTGAGTAGTTTCCTGCAGCTGACTGTCATTTGCTGTGGTGTCACAGAAACCCCAGGATGGGAAGGCACCTGAGGCAAGGCACAGTTGGGTTACATCCGTGAGATTGTTGGAAGACTCTGCTGAACTGGTCATTACAGCAGTAACTGGGGTAAGTGGTGGGTAGAGAGGATATGAGGTGTATGTAAGAGGGGTCTAATAGAATTTTTGGCCACAGTGAGCATTTATTGCGGGCATTTACACAGTACTGTAGTAAGCACTGGGGATATACTAAGCTCTACAAATCTGTATAAGATTTATGTGTGTGTGTGTGTATATATATATATATATGTGTGTGTGTGTGTGTGTATACACATACATATATATATGTATGTATATACACACACACACACATACATACATGTATGAATCCATGTTTGTATGAGCAAGGTCATTCATTTTTCTGGAGTGGCCAAATATTATTCATGGATAGAACAATCATTTGTTCAAAAACTTGTATTGTTTTGTCAACATGTAAAATTGGTCTTACTGAATATGGTTTTGGCATTAGTGCCACAATTCACATTCTTGAAAAAGCAACTGTACGATAAGATGCCCTTGAAATTACTAACAGGATGACATTGAGGACAATGTGTTGTTTGTGCTGTAACATTTCCTTTATAATCTCAAGAGAAACATATCTCTTAATGCTCATACCAGTAAAATATGGGCTTTTCCTGGACCCAACCTTTAAAAAATATCAAACTACAAATCTTGCAAATAATGCTGCTTTCTTTGCTTTGGCCACTGGGAAGCATGGAGCCCAATCTCCAACTTCTAGTGAATTAGTGGCATTTTATAATAGGCATTTCTGTACACTAGTTGTATCTTCTAGTTTCGTTTTATTGGTCTACTCATGTCTCTTCCCCTTGATCTGGTTATCAATTTATATTTAATTTTATGGCTAATAACAAGTCACTTCACATCCTTATTCATACTGAGATGAGTATAAATTCATCTGATTAGAAACAATTTACGTAGACATATACTAAATGCGCTACATTGTAAATATTTTGTATTAAATGGCAGATAAGCTTATTTAGCATGAATGATACGACAGAGGTGGTGGAGGATAACCATGTACATGGACAGCTTTACACTGAGGACCAAGAAGTCTCTGAAGTCATTATTCAACAAAGTATACACTTACTATTTTAAAAAGTGACAGAAATGGGCTGCCTGGGTGGCTCAGTGGGTTAAGCATCCAACTTTGGCTCAGGTCATGATCTCAGGGTTCGTGGGTTTAAGCCCCACATCAGGCTCTGAGCTGACAGTGTGAAGCCTGGTAGAGATTCTCTCTCTCCCTCTCTCTCTCTGCCCCTGGCCCACTTGCTCACTCGCTCTCTCTCTCTCTTGCTCTCTCTCAAAGTAAGTAAATAAACTTTAAAAAAGAAATAAACGACAGAATTGGTAAGATTAGCAATATGGCATTAGACTTGCATTTTCTTACATTGTTTCCAGTCACAATAAAGTCTCAAAAGAAACTAGAAACACTGGTTTTACTCTACATTTCTCATTTACTGCCTAACTATTTGGGTCAGAGAATTTATCTGTACTTAAAATAAGTATATCTATTAACAATACTAATACTGAGGCTACAGTCTAAGTTTATTTAATTTGCTAATTGAACCAATTCCATCTAAAACTCAAATGCATAATCCTGGCGTATAAAAGGATTAAGCATATATCACAACAAAAACTTATTTTAAAACCCCTGTGAAATGAATATGATAGCAAATATATAATGGCTTAATGTACAAATATGAAATGTTATTAGAAGGGTTTGCCCAGAAATGACAAGGTCTACTGAAATACTATCTTGCAACCAGTTAGACTATCTTGAAGTTTAAGAAACTATGGATGAGGCAAAGAAACACGAAAAATAAGGATTATGAATTAAGAAAGTGGAGGGCAGAAAACAATGCACATATAATTATCTGAATACCAGAGTGCTTTGAAGATTTAAAATCCTGAACCATCTTACATGACAACGAAAAGCATTCCCATCTTTATAGAGTGATTTCACAAAATCTAACTGTGCTTATTGCAAGCTAGGGGTTACCTCCCAGGAGAAATGATAAACTCAGTGCAGCAATTAATCAGAGTGATGAATATGAAATTACAACGGCACTGCCGGGAAGAATTCAGGGGAGGGTAGACAAAGTCCTTTTGGTAGCTGCCTGCCTAGCCAATGGTATCAGATAATGGGGAAGTCCAATACAAACTCATCCCGTAGCCCAATGTTGAAACCACTTCCCAGCTGTTCACATACATGTGAACATACTGGACCAGGCCAGAATACAGTAAGAGTTAAGACAGTGATGTGTCTACGTCTTTGGAAGAAATATTAAAAGAAAATTACCAGTGAGTCTGATATGGGGGTCTCTAATCCACAATAGGTTAAACAGGGAATCTTGCCCTTTCCTAGATAAATATGATTAAGTTAACAATTTTAACCATCTGGAGCAGTGGTGAGGGAGAGAAATTTATAAAAAGTAATAAATAATATCTTTTCAAATGGATCCAGCAGCCATTCTGAAAGAGGTGGGTTGTGGTGGCGGGGGTGGGGGGCAAAATTCTGGTAGCCCAAGAATAATTTATGCAACTGCTCCATTCTTGATTGGTTTAGCTTGCTTACAGAAATCATATCAAAAGTTTATGGAGCACTTACCTATTTGCTAAGAGATGCTTTCCCAGGGGTGGAGTTTGCTCATTTAATTATCACAACACCTCAGTGAAGCAGGTACAATTATGATTAACTTTTTATGGGTGAGCAAACAATGGCTTAGACTGGTTAAGTGCATGTGCCATTTATAGGACCAGTCAGAGAGTGGTGGAATTGGAATTAAAGCATGGATTTGTCCCCAGAGCCCAAATGTTTAACCACTTATGTGGTGATGTATGTGGCTACTGCCTCTGAAACCATACTTGAATCAACTCTGGGGAGTTCTATTCCTGTTCCTTGAAAAGTCATGGTCATATACTAGTCATTCAATTCTAGAGCAGAAGTTTCTGTACTATTCTAAAGGAAGAAGGCATGATTTATAATTTTATGCATGGGAGGCATTTTAGTACTGAGTTTCTAGGATAATACCTATTTCTCTTCTTTCCCTCCTCCCCCATTCTTCCTTGAACCTGAAAAGTCCTATTTTAGATCAGGAAAGGGCCCTAGGAGTTGTCTTATCTGACATTCTCATTATTTAAAAATGATAAAACAGCCCCAAAGAGGTTAAATGATTTAGAGGTGATGAGTAGGGGTCCCCAGGGTGTGGAATCCCCAACTAGCACTTTGTCCTATGATGTTAGATGTTAGAGGATCTTCTGTCTCTGCCCCATGTGTTTCCAGCCACCTGAAGCAGGAAATGTACCCTACAAATCATGTTTTTCAGTCTCAGTAAAGGGAGGTTTACCACGAGCATTTGGACAGCTCTCATGTTATAACAGAAACAATGAAAGAGGCTTTACTGAGCTTCTCTGTTGCAACCACAGGCTAACTGTGACACTGGACACAAACAACCCTGAAACCAATCTCAATTTTCTATTTGAACTAAAAGGAAGAAAGCAAACACATCAACGCGTCAGGCTGCAGATTTAACTTGGAGAAGAAATAAAAAGCCAGACAGAAATAGAAAAGAAGGAACATAGGAAATATAAAGGAAAATACCAATTGTATAAATTAGATTAACACTGGGCCTCCTAGTCATTTTTAGGTCTCATATTTCTGACACATCAGACAGTTTTCTGTCTCCATTTCCTTTTGCTTCTCTACAGCCCTTACTTCTAACACCAGTTGTAAAGGTAACCTATAAACTGATTACTAACTGACACAAGATTAACTAAAAAGGGCAGTTACACACACACGTGCACACACATACATATACACACACTTGTACCTCTACACTGTATACAAACTCATGTTGACATTTAAACACATCAGAGGCCTATTATTCAAATACATAATCTGTCTCGCAGTGTCTCTCAGGGTGCCGCTAGCATTTGGAGTGAACAATTATTCCTTGAATAGACTATCCCATCAAATGCATGATTCGTAACACTTCTGCCTCTGCCACCAAATCTCAGTGGTTGCACTTAGTCATTGTGACAAGCAGAAAGCACCCTCAGGCATTTCGAAATCCCCCCCTGGGGTGGGGCAGTACTTCCCCAAAAGAGGAACACCAGACTAAGAACATTCTAGGTCCAACTCAGACAAACTATTAACATTGTGGACTTAATATGTTTCATTCAAGACTTACTGAGGGTCCGCCATGAGCACAACCCTGTGCTAATTTTTGGGAGGTCAATTCACAATCCAAACAGATAAGGATTTTGCTGTAATGGGGAAGGTGGGAGAGACAGATATTGATTAAATCTTCACACACACATAAATATATATATATATATATTTTTTTTTTTTTCAGAATTCTGATAATAGGAACAAAGAGACACGTGATGTTACTAGACTCTCTAAGAGGGAGAATTGCTTAGATTAGTTAAGGAAGTTTCCTTAAGGAACTTCAAGCTTGAGCACAGTTATGAAGCCTAAGTAGGGGTTCACTTGGTGATGAGGAAAAGTACAAACATTTTCAGTAGCAGGAACAGCATGTACAAAGTTCATCATGGGGAGACAGAGCATGGCAAGTATGTGGGATGGACACAAGACTACTGTGGCTAGACCTTATGGAATGAGGAGTGTCACATGAGATAAAATACAGCTAAATAAGGATGAAGCTACACAGTCTTACAGTCCATGTCAGTAAGTTTTCAGAAATAACCAACCAGGTAAAATGTGGTAGAAGGCAGAAGGAGATGCATCACATGAGACACAAATCCACCAGTGGGTGTTATTCCTTAAGGTTTATAATCAAATCAACTCTTGTCTGAATGAAGATCAAGTTGGCACAGATAAAAATACCTTCAGTGCATTGTAATCATGTGGAAATCACTCAAACCACAAATCTGGTAGCATGCAAAGTAGTAGTATGTAGGAGTGGATGTCTGTCTAGGAAAGTTGGGAGGAATCTGGAGACGACTTGGAGAGGTCAAGTGTTAGAGGGGAATAAACACTGGGGATGGAGATGAAGCTCCAGGACTGGTTTTACTTCCAAACCTTCTTGTCTCATGGGAACTTTGCCACTGCCAGATTAGAGCTTTTATCAATAAATGAGGACAATACAATCCCCAGGGTACTGAGTATGATTAACTGAAATATCTGGAGAAAGAGTGTCTAACTCAGTATTTGGCACATCCCAGATGCACAATGCATGCTTTTAATGAAACTAAGTTTCTTAAGTAGTAAATTAAGGCAGTAAAAACTGCTCTGACATTCCAAAGGTGTCATAAGGGCAAACAGGGTAAGTTAGTAAAGAAACACAGGATATTATTATCCTCAATAAAGGAGGGTGGCATGAATGCCACTCTGAATTCATCACCCATTTTTTTTTCCTGCCAGTGGACTATATTCACAGACACATACTATTCCATGAAACCTCTCTCTTTTAATCCTTAGAAAAGTCCGAGGTAGAGGATAGAAGGAATAATAGTATGCAACATTTTTTTCCTGCTGAAATGACCATTACTGTGAGAGGATAGTTTAAGTGCTTTAAGTGCATGTGCACATGATTTTTCTTTGGATGCGTTACAGAAAATAAAGTGCTGTTGCGGGGGAGTTGTGGCCCAGCCTATGGGGCAACATTTTGTGTGAAACGTTGACTGACCACAGTTCTTTTTCAACTAAATGCAGTTTACAGCCATTTGTTCCCAGCAGATGCCAATGCTGTGAATGTTCTGTCCCCCTCAACCCACCTCTAAATGAACCTGCAGCTGTGGTGACCAGTTCCCAGTGCACTGACAACTTCACCTCAAGTGCCTGCCTCTCTATCCAAGGGCTTTCTCTGGAGAGCTTGTTCAGCCTGCTTGCTGGGAAGCCTATAAGAGTCTAAGGCTTAATTACCCCAGGAACTACACTCAATCAATGACAGTTGAGAGTTGGTGGAAAAATACTTCATCTTATTTTGTCCTTTGATGGACTATTCTTTTTTTTTAATGTTTATTTGTTTTTGAGGGGGGGGGAGAAAAAGAGAGAGAACAAACAGGGGAGGGGCAGAGAGAGACACAAAGAATGTGCAGCAGGCTCCACGCTTTGAGCTGTCAGTGCAGAGCCTGAAGCGGGGCTTGAACCCATGAAGCATGAGATCATGACCTGAGTCAAAGTCAGGCGGTCAACCAACTGAGACACTCAGGTACCCCTGATGGAATTATTTCTAAAGCATGTTCCTCATGGTTCCTCAAAGGGTCCCCAATAGGATTGATCCCCAGTTGCCCACCATGATAACCTATTCATGAAAACCCTTTCAGTAAGTATTTCCTTTCCCTGTCTCACTTTCCCTATTTTCCTCCATGTACTTCTTCTAATTACCTCCCAAATTAACACTTGTACCCACTTTATGTCTCACAATGTACTTCTGGTGAAACTCAAACTTAGGTATAAAATTCCTGGAACTGTCCAGTTCATAATGCACAAATTCCATATCTAATGACACAATGGTGTCTCGTCTAAAAAGAATTATGTGCCTATGGTCTATAGAAAAAGGAAATCACTATTTTTTAATGCCTGTTACAGAGAAAATACTGAAATTGAGGATACATTGCCTAATGGAATAGGAGCTGTTGAAAATATCAACATATGACTTTAAACTGTATTTAAACATTAGGCCATACCGATGCCCACTAACTCTTGAGGGTCACTTACTTCAAAAGCAATGAGTTGAAAAGATTAACTAATTTATTGTGATAGATGACTTTGTGCCTAAATGTCCTTTCCCACCTTCTGATTCCTAATTGCCTATATTGATGGCATTAAGTTTAACTTGCTAAATAAAGCCGAGGAGGAGTTAACATTTCATGTGAATGACCTACAGATGCCCCCCCATCTAAGCCTCTTGGAGGGCTTCCAATAGATGCTAAACCATGAAACCCCTGTAATTAGCTACTTTAGATACTGAATTAGTGAGGAAAAGAACTACCCTCATTTTATTTACCTCCACACCACTAGTTCCTAACACAGTGCTTTCTACTTAACTACGTGAGTAATAAAATGCTCTTGAATGAATGAACACATAAGCAACCTCCACTTGGATGACTTTTATTGTGTATATGTATTAAAAAAGGAGAAGATTTGGTATCCAAATGGTTACAGATCTAAGGAGAAAATACTAGTGTACATTTATCTTTCATCTTCAGTGTGAAAGCCAGAAAGCTACCTGGCTCTTTTCTGGTCCATTTACATATCTGAGAAGTTAGAAGCAAGAGAAAGCTAAAAGATGACAAGATATAAGGATGACCCTTAAAAGAAATATTTCATCCATATAAGTACTTGTCTAAACTCACTATTATCTGTTCTTTTAGTACAGTTGGTATGGAGGAATCATGGGACTTCAGGTCAGAGTCAATTTCATCATATATTCTTTATACAACATTAGGAACAAATAAGGAGTTCAGAAGAGTATCTACTCCATATTTACAACAACTAAGCAACAGTTAATCAACTCACTGTATGTGATCTTTTTTTCAGAAAGTGAATATATTATTGGTTTATGGATGAAGTGCCCTGGAGCATTTTGGGCTTGCTGTCAGTCCCGACATAGCAATAAACTAGGAAAGAACAAATTTACCAATGTAGGCATGTTATACACAGTAACTGAATTTCTAAAGAACTCAGTTTTTAACGGAATGGAGCTCTGTCCTGCCATGATCTTGATAATTTTCTTTTAATTCCATAATAGTTATCATACAGTGTTATATTAGTGTTAATATAGTGATTCAACAGTTCTATAGTGCTCATCATGGTAAATTCACTCTTAATCCCCTTAATCTATTTCACCCATCCCCCCACCCATCTCCCCTGTGGTAACCACCAATTTGTTCTCTGCAGTTCAGAGTCTGTTTCTTGTTTGCCTCTCTTTTTTTTTCTTCATTTGTTTTGTTTCTTAAATTCCACACATGAGTGAGATTTATGGTAATTGTCTTTCTCTAACCAATTTATTTCATTTAGCTTTATACGCTCTAGATCCATCTATGTTGTTGCAAATGACAAGATTTCACTCTTTTTATAGCCAAGTAATATTCCTTTGTACATATGTACCATTTCTTCTTTTTCCATTCACCTCTCGATGGGCACGTGGACTGCTTCCACATGTTAGCTATTATACATAATGCTGCAATAAAAACAGGGGAGCATTATATCTTTTCAAATTAGTGTTGTTGTTTTCTTTGGGTAAATACCTGGTAGTAGAATTACTGGATCCTATGATAATTCTATTTTTAATTTTTAACCTCCTTACTGTGTTCCATAATAACCATACCAGTTTGCATTCACACCAACAGTACAGGAGGATTCCTATTTCTCCACATCCTCACCAACACTTGTTTCTTGTGTCTTTGATTGTAGCCATTCCGACAGGTGTGAAGTGGTACCTCAGTGTGGTTTTGATTCACATTTCCTTGATGATAAGTGATGTGGAGCGTCTTTTCATGTGTCTGTTGGCCATCTATAGGTCTTCTTTGTAGAATGTCTGTTCGTGTCTTCTATCCATTTTTAATCGGACTATTTGTTTTTTGGGTGTTGAGTTGTTACAAATTCTTTACATATTTTGGATACTAACCTTTATCGAATATGTAATTTGCAAATATCTTCTCCCATTCAGTAAGTTGTCTTTTAGTTTAGTTGATTGTTTCCATTGCTGTGGAGAAGCGTTTTATTTTGATGTAGTCTCACTAGTTTACATGTGCTTTTGTTCCCCTTGCCTCAGGAAATCTATCTAGAAAAAATGTTGCTAGGGCCTATGTCAAAGAAATTATTGCCTATGTTCTCTTCTAGGATTTTTATGGTTTCACATTTAGGTCCTTAATCCATTTTGACTTTATTTTTGTGTGTGGTATAAGAAAGTGGTTCAGTTTTACTTATTCATTTTTTTGCATGTACCTGTCCAGTTTTCCCTGCACCATTTGTTGAAGAAACAATCTTTTTCCCATTGTATATTCTTTCCTGCTTTGTCAAAGATTAATGGACCATATAATAGGTTTATTTCTGGGCTTCCTATTCTGCTTTGTTGATCTATGTATCGATTTTTTGTGCCAGTACCATAATGCTTTGACTACTATAGCTCTGTAGTATATCTTGAAATCTGGAATTGTGATACTTCCAGCTTTGTTCTTCTTGTTCAGGACTGCTCTAGCTATTCGGGGTCTTTTGTGGTTCCACACAAATTTCAGGATTATTTGTCCTAGTTCTGTGAAAAATACTGTTGGTATTTTCATAGGGATTGTATGAAATGTGTAGATTGCTTTGGATATTATATACAATTCAACATTATTTATTATTCTAATCCACGAGCATGGAACATCTTTCCAAGTGTTTCTGCTGTCTTCAATTTCTTTCATCAATGTTTTATCATTCTCAGAGTACAGGTCTTTCACCTCCATAGTTAAGTTTATTTCCAGGTATTTTGTAAATTTTGGTGTACTTGTAAAGGGGATTATTCTCTTAATTTCTCTTTCTGCTACTGCATTATTAGTGTACAAAAATACAACGGATTTCCATACATTGATTTTGTATCTTGTGACCTATTGAATTAATTTATCAGTTCTAGTAGTTTTTTGGTGCAGTGTTTAGGGTCTTCAAAAATAGCATCATATCCTCTACAAATACTGATAATTTTTCCTTACCAATTTGGATGCTTTCTATTTCTTTTTCTTGTGTGACTGCCATGGAGAAGACTTTCAGTACTATGTTGAATAAAAATGGTGAGAATGGACATCCTTGTTTTGTTCCTGATCTTAGAGGAAGAGCTCTCAGTTTTTCAACGTTGAGTATGATGTTCACTATGCGTTTTTCATATAGGGCTTTTATTATGTTGAGATATATTCCCTCTTAACATACTTTGTTGAGGGTTTTTATCATGAATAGAGGTTGTACTTTGTCAAATGCTTTTTATGCATCTACTGAAATGATCATATGATTTTTATGTTTCCTCTTGTTGATGTGATGTATCATGTTGATTGGTTTGTGAATACTGAACCACTCTTGCATCCCAGTAATAAATCCCACTGGATTGTGGTGAATTATTTCTTTAATGTACTATTGGATTCGATTTTACTAATATTTTGTTGAGGAATTTTGCTTTCTCTCTCCTTCTATTCTGAATGACAGTCTTGGTGGATAGAATATTCTTGTTTGCAAGTTTTTTTTCTTTTAGCACTTTGAAAATATCATGCCACCTTTCTGGGCTACAAAGTTTCTAGTGAAAAATCAGCTGATGGCCTTATGGGGTTTCCCTTATATATAACTCTTTTTTTTCTCTTGGTGCTTTCAAAATTCCTCTTCATCACTACGTTTTGCCAAGACTATGTATCTTGGTGTGGGCCTCCTTGGGTTGTTTTGTCTCTGTGCCTCCTGGATCTGGATTTTTGTTACCCTAGATTCAGAAATTTTTCAGCTATTATTTCTTTAAATAAATTTTCTACCCCCTTTTATCTCTCTTCTCTGTCTGGGGTCCCTATAATGCAAATGTTATCATGCTTGATGGTGTCAATGAGTTCCCTTAGCCTGTTTTCATTTTTTATTATTTTTTCTCCCTCCTGTTCAGCTTGATTGCTTTCTATTACTCGGTCCTCCAGGTTGCTGACTTGTTCTTCTACTTCCTCTAGTGTATTTTTAATTTTAGTTTTTGAGTTCTTCATCTCTGATTGGTTCTTTTTTATGTTTTCTATCTCTTTGTTGATGGTCTCACTGACGTTCTCCATTCTTTTCTCAAATACAGTGAGTATCTTTATTACCATTACTTTAAATTCTGTATCAGATATATTTCTTTTCTTGGTTTCATTTAGCTCTCTTGCTGTGATTTTGTCATGTTCTTTCATTTGGGCCATGATTTTTCTGTCTCCTCATTTTGTCTAACTCTCTGTGTCTGTTTCCATGTGTTAGGAAATTCAGCTACATCTCCTGCTCCTGAAAGGAGTGGCCTTATGAAGAAGAGGTCCTGTAGTGCCCTGCAGTGAAATGTTGCCTATTTTCCAGGATCTGGTGCTTCAGGAGTATCTCCTATGTGTGTTGCATGTGCTCTGCTGTTGTGGCTGAACTGCTTTTCCCTTCTCTTCAGTTGTCTGCAATAGCTCTCTTTGCCTACTGTGGGCAGGGTTTGGTCCTTGTGTTGTTAGTAGGCCAGTCTTGGGTCACCTTGGGTTTGAGTTGAGTCAGACCAGGCATTTGTCAGAGATGCGGTAGCAATGAACTGCTGGGCACTCTCCCTGTGTCGTGCCCTGAGAAGCTTTCATTGGTGGGTGGGGCCTGCAGTCAGACCACAGGTCTGCTCCCAGCCCACTGCTGGGGCTTCAGTGGGACTGGTGTGTGTGCTTATCTTCTATCCTATGGGTAGGGGTCACTTTGGAATGGAGCTGACCCCTGTCTGGGCTGCTTGTTTGCTTATTGCCACACTTGTGGCACCACTTTGGATGGGCTCTAGGCAAGTGCATACTGGAGGGGGCAGGTCCGAAGGAAAACTTGGAATAGGCGCCCAGTGCCAGCAAGGTCAGAGTTGGTCCACTGCAGAAGGGGACCTGTGGGGATGAGGGACTGAAGCAGGATGCATTGGAGGGAAAGGTTTGCAAAAGAGCATGGGGACAAAGTGAGCAGTGTTAGCAAGCTAAGCAGAGTGTTGGCTCCATGTTAGTTCCCACAGGTCTGTGTGTCTAGACTGGGAGTACAGAATGGAAATGGCACCAACCATGTCTTTGTTCCTAGATAAGTCCCTTAGAGATCTCTACACCTCTAGTACATGCTCTGAGATCAGTAAACAAATCTCTCCCCTGTATTTGCCAAGCATTTTTCAAACTGCTGTTTCTAGGCTCTGTCTCCACGGGGCTGTTTACTGTGCTGTCTCTTTAAGGGTGGGGACTCTGTCCTCCAGGCTCTCCCACAGGGGAACCAGGTGATGTTTAAAATTCCAGGTGTTAAGCTCCACTGATTTTAAGAACATATGAAATTCAGCCCCTCTGGTTTGTCAAAGCCAAATGTTATGGGGTTCTTCTTCCCCGTGTGGGCTTCCCATGCCTGTGGTATCTGTTTCCTTCCCTTCTCTATGCCTGCGGCATTCCTCCCACCAAGGGACCATCTTGTGGGTCCATTTAGCTCCCGACTGCATCTCTGCCCTTCCTACCATCTGTAATATGGTCTCTTCTCTCATTTAGCTGTGGAGAGTCTATTCTGCCAGTCTTCAGGTCATTTTCTGGGTTATTTAGATTGATGTGGGTGTCATCTAGTTGTATTCATGGGACAATGTGAGCTTAGTTAGGATCCTCCTACTCCAGCCATCTTTCCTGGAAGTCTCAATCTTGTTCATTTTTGATACCACTTCCCAAAACACTCCATCACCCTCAGAAACTTTGCAATGCTTTCTACTAATACCTAGGTAGTCATGATTCTATGCTACAGTAAGACCTTTAGAATTTGACTTTTGATGTGATGATTGATTTTTCCTAGTTCACAGAAACTGAATGCGTTACGATCAACATCTGATACCCATGAACTTCAGAGTTTATTATAGAAAACTGTATAAGTGTGTGAGATAAAGCAAAATAAAAGGGACTTTGACTTGGCTAGGTGTAGATTTTAAAGGAAATCTCCTCCCATAAATGGAATATCCAATCATTCCAGCATTTTTGCTTGAAGGGAGAATATAAAATCATGGTGATTCTAAAGTTTCAATTCCCCACTCCTTTTACCCAGTTCAACCAGACTATCTTTGCTTTAATGTGAGCTCAGGGAAGTCTAGGAAGTCTTTTTTTTTTTTAATGTTTATTCATTTTTGAGAGAGAGAGACAGAGAGAGCATTAGTAGGTGAGAGGCAGAGAGAAAGGCAGACACAGAATCCGAAGCAGCTCCAGGCTCTGGGCTGCCAGCACGGAGCCTGACGTGGGGCTCGAACCCACAGACTGTGAGATCATGACCTGAGCTGAAGTTGGCCACTCAACCACTGAGTCACCTAGGCACCCCATTCAGGGAATTCTAATGCCTGATTCTCTACTATTGTTCTGTTACTAAGGACTGTTGAGGATTTTCTGTATCCTTAGCACTTACCAGCCCACCCTGATTTGCTTTTCTGGCTCTCCATCAATGTATGCTTTGCGTGACATTGGAAAGCACCTTCTCTCCTCCCCTTGATCCCCTTTTTTCTTTCCCACTTTTTCTTCCAGTCCAGGCCTGATTTTAAGAGCTCCCCCTGTTGGCGAGCCTTTTCAAACAGTATGTTGTCCTCTCTAGGTGTTTAGCTATCAAAGCCACTTGGCCTGTCCACTCAGGAGCATTCTCTGTGATTCTTTAAGGCCACAATCACACACTCACATTTATACAAGAACAGGAGCAGAAACTGAGCCTTTAACAATAACTTGCCATAACAGATTGCTTTATGAAAAACATCTCTAACAGTCAGAACATTAAGATCCAGCTCAGGTCTATTTTAGGGGATGCTGAGGGCATGGAAATATTGCCTTCTAAGAGGTAAAAAGCTTTTCTCCTTCAGTACCTGTACCCAAGCAAGGTTTTTTGCTTGTTTTACTTATACACCTATTTAATAAACAAATGTAACATTAATAGGTATCTATATTGGTAACAGTTTACATTTCTTTTAAGTGGTTTTAAGAAGGACTACAGAAAGGAAGGGGGTGGGAAGATAGGCAAATTGGGTGAAGAGAAGTGGGCTATACAGGTTTCTAGACAGGAAATGAAGAAGCCATGGGAATGAAAGGCACAGCATAGGGAATAAGGTCAATGATATTGTAAAAGCACCATATGGTGACAGATGGTAAGTGCACCTGTGGTAAGCACAGCATAACATAGAGAGATGTTGTATCACTATATATATGTACACCTGAAACTAATATAATATTGTGTGCCAACTGGAAGAAATTTATTTTTTATTTAAAATTTTTTTAAATTTTTTAAATTTTTATTTATTTTTTGAGAGAGAGACAGAGTGTGAGCAGGGGAGGGGCAGAGAGAGAGACAGAAAGGGCAGAATCCGAATCAGGCTCCAGGCTCTGAGCTGTCAGCACAGGGCCCGATGCAGGGCTCGAACCCATGAACCGGGAGATCATGACCTGAGCCGAAGTTGGAAGCTTAACCAACTAAGCCACCCAGGCGCCCCTTGAATAAAATATTTTTTAAAAAGATTGCAGAAAATGGGCAGATTGTAAAGGTTGCATACTAGTACACCAATGCATACTAGTACACCAATAGGCATGCTTTACGTAATAGTTGCATTTCTACAAGACTCATTATCTTCCCTTTGTACAGGAAATCAGTCTTCATTCAAATAATACTTATATAATCTTTGAAAAAAATTAAAATTTCTGAGGCTGATGGAACAAGATCTTTATTTGGGACAGGGAGGGACAGAGTGCTGATAACAATGAGATGGGTTTTCAGGGGTATTACTAAACATTGCAAGTATGAATGATTTGACATTGTTTCATAATCCTTTACTTTATGGATATTTAACAAATTCACTTATATAAAGAGTCATTCTCTTCATTCACAGGTTCATAAAAGTAAAAATATTCCTAACTGTAATAATCATGTGAAAACCTCAGAACCCTCAGAACAGGAAACCAGAAGACTTGCGTTTAGGTTCTGTTCCAAACTAATGTTTTGGCCTTTAAGTCACTTAGTGGGACTCACTACCCAGCTGTGAGAAGCAAAGATGAAAAATTCTCAAGTCTTTTGCAACTCAATATTTATCACATAATTATTAAACAATAAAAAAAAGCAGTTTATACAAGAACACATTCCAAAACACTGTTTCTACTCTGAAGTCAGATTCTCTAGAAACAGAGGCTAAGATCAAGACTCCTTAGCAATTATTTCCTGATGGTGTGTTCTCAAGAGAAACCCATAAGGGAGTGAGGGAAGCAAGATGGCACAAAGGAAAAAGCTAAGCAAAGATATATCTTCAGGAGGAATCTAGCCCCAGCCTGACCCTACAGGGAGCTCGGGAACATAAACCGTACCACTGAGTTTTTCCCACCTGGAACCAAGGAGACTGAGTCTTTATATGTGCGTATTAGTGAGGCGATGACCAAGGAGCACTTTGAGAAATGAAGGCACATCTTACTAGGCTCCTGGGGTTAGGACAAATCTCTGGAGAAATGAATGTGAGCTGTAGCAGCCGACTGCACAGCCACCAACGAGTGGTCAGACTGGCTTGTGTGGTGAAGGGAATCTGGACGAGGTAGCAACACCACCACTTATTAAGTACTTTCTTCCTCACTCAATTTAATTTTTCTGTCTAAATGGCATTACTCAAGGTCCGATGAGATAAATGATGTGAATGCTTGGTAATGTTTTTTTCACATAACAGGCATTTGATAAACACATATAAAAAGGACTGGTTATTATGCTTTACAACAAGGAGAAGCTCTCATGTAGCTGTAAAGCTATTTGTGTTTGTATTTCGTTTAGATCATACATTGTATGAAATGGTTATTCAATGAAAAAGTAGAAAATGGAGCACAACAGTGAAGGCTTCTTGGAAAAAAAATATCTGAAGGAGTTCTTTATACTTTAACGGAGAATAAAGATTGAACATTAAAAATGGCTAGTACACATGAGAAAAATTGAAGCTGAAGTACCCTTGAATTTTGTTTTACTTCTATCAAGTGACCTTGTTCCAGGAATTCATGTTACATTTAGACCTGACTGAATACTGGATAAAGATAGTTTATTAGAACTTTAACACAAAACAGAGCATAGATAAGGCTGATAATATTTATTTTTGTTTAAAAAGCAAAAGTCTGCCCTCAGTAGTAGAGATAATACATTTCTACAAAAAAAAAAAGTTCCCTTCAAATAGACTACTATTTGAAACATAATTTAGGGGTTTAATTATTTAATACTCAGATAACTTGTTAAAAAATGCACAAATAATATTTTAAGTCACCATTAGGAACATATACCTTACAGTGAAGCAAGACTCAAAAACACATATTTTAAAAGAAAACCAAGAGGGATCCTGTGATAACTTAGGACTCGAGGAAAGCCAAGCACATGGGAAATGGATGCAATGAAGACAAATGGAGGCACCATGTCATCTTGGAGAGTCTTTAAAAAAAAAACAAACAACGCTATAGGGAAAAGATTGTTCATCTTTTCCAGGTCATGGGACGTGTTGAGAGTCTGAAGAATGCTATGAACTTTCTTCCCGAAGGGGAAAATGCATATGCACACAGAATTTTGCTATCAGTTAAGGGTAATTATAGAACACCGAATCCCTCCATGAACCACTACTGTAAGGAGGAATGGAAGTATGTTTGAATCTATGAAAAAGAAATGACAGTAAAAGGTGAAAAGGAAATTTCTGTTCTGAATATGTAACTCTTTTTTCTTTCACTTAGAGAAAGTACATCTCAGGTTTAATGACGTTAATGAAGCTTAAATGAATGAGAAATACATTTAAGCATATTTCACCCAATACTCACAAAGATTTTTTTGTGAGGGAAAGAAAGTAATTACAGTTAGAGTTTCATTAGGGGGACCAAGGAGATACTTCATGACTGACTAGGCTGAGATTAGATTTCTGAACCAGTAAGAACTACCCATTAAGGTTTTTTCCACAGTAAATTTTTGCTTCTTTTTTAAATTATCAAATCACACTCTGTTTAATTATTTACTTTCTTGACATCGTTCCAGCCTCTCTGTTAACTCAGGATGCACTCTGACAGAAAACCCTCTACAAACCAAACACTTTCCTACCTCTTCCACATTTGAGAAATGTTAAGAGACACTAGTTTGATTTAGATTGATGCTGACCTTTATGTATTCCACCTCCATTTTAACCACGATTTTTTGGGGACTCCAAGATCCATCCCTTGCCTCTTCCTACAACCTGTCTATTGCCTTGGCTTCACGGAACCTGGCTATCTTCCATATATTTATAATCTGTTTTCATCTATTGTGTTTTGGTTTTGGTTGACCTTGGCTCTCCAGCAAGGTCTTTAAGCAGGTTTCTGGAAACAGAATAGGTCATCTAAATAGCTGCAGTTCAAGATTAAAAAATCATAATATGCTCTTAAAGCACAGTGCTCACATTTAGAGAAAATCTAGTTGCCTCAGATTTTCGTTCCTATTTGAACTGCACGTAAGAGGAGCACCTCATCATTGTGAGACTCACATGCTCCACAATGCTCACACCCCCACGTGCAGATCAGGAGCCAGACTAATTCTGCACTCCTCCTCAAGTATTAAAACATGTAATGCACTTTTATTCATATTAGAACCAACTGAAATTATTCTGGAAAATTAATGCTCCAAATGAATGCAATTTCAGAGCTTGGTAAGTACATTACAGACTTATTATACTTACTCTGTATGGGATGTTATATTCAGCAGTTTTGATTTCTACAGAAGACTAGGAATAATTTTTCTATCTTTTCTGCATGATAACCTGATAACCTGGCACTTTTCCTGAAAGAGAAAGGTATCACTGTAGCTTTGGATGCCATAATCTTTTAAAAGATATTCAGTTAAAAAATCAGAGGCAATAGAAAAGGAGAAATACAGCATGCACGCACCCCTCTGTTTCTGCCTTTGTCTCTCACACACGAACATACAGATATAAATAATATGCACAAATGTATATCACACCAAGCACCGTATAAGGTATGAAGTGTATCGATGATAAAAACAGAAGAGACAGTATTTGCCCTCATGTAGCTTATTTTCTAGTAGCTAAAGCAAAGAGTATACACAGAGGGATGGTCCTTCAGTAGGAGGGAAGACTCTCCTGAAGACATAACAAGAGAGAAGATGAGATGTAGCAGGTTCATAATTTGGTAGCAGAAGAAGGGAATTCCTGCTTGATGTTTATTATTTTTCTCAGGAACATGGGAGGTGAGATCATAAGCTCAGGGTAAGGAGAAAGGATCCAAATAAGGAGGTTTAAAGAGAGAGGAGAAAGGCTAAACTATTTATTTTGGAGAGTGGAAAACTACACAGTTACTGGGCAATGCTAAAGATCTAGTTAAGTTTGAGTTAATGAAGCTAAGGTGAAAATAACTTGCCAGCTTCTGTGATTCTTTCCGGTTAGGTTAAGTGGATGCAGGAATGGAAAAAGCAAATGGTTGGTTTTGACACAGAAGGAGGTTTTCAAGGCATATACAATGGAATGAGAGAGGGGCAAGGAACTGGAGGGGGTTTCAAGGAAGAACATAAAAGGAGGGATTAATGGAATTAGGGTAATCATGAAGCAAAGTGATAAAAAGAAGAATGGCGGATAAAGAACCATCCATAGATTGAAGATAGTAATTGGTCTAGTGTGAGTATTAGGGAAAAGAACTTGAAAGGAAAGAAGGCCATGTTGAGGGAAAAGGATGTTTGCACTTTTGACTTTGGAATTAGTACAGTTTTTAAGACTTGGTCCAGGTTGATATGGAGTGGAGGTGGTGGGGACAGGTCGAAGAACTCAGTGTGAGTTTTTGGCAACATGGACGTTGAAATTGCTATGAATGATAGCAGCAGTTTGAGTGTAAAGAAAGAATATAAAATCAGGTAATAAATTATTCAGTGAATCAAAGGGGGTGACCAAGATATCTAACACAATAGCAACTTGAAGGCAGAGGTAGTGTTATGGTGGCTCCTCAAAGAAACAAAGATTTTTATTTATTTATTATTTTTTAAGTTTATTTATTTTTAGGGGGGGAGGGAGAAAGAAAGAGAGAGAGAGTGCGCGCACAAGCAGGGGAGGAACAGGGAGACAGAATCCCAAGTGGGCTCTGCACTGTCAGCACAAAGCCCGATGCGGGGCTCCATCTAACAAACCACTAGATCATGACATCAGCTTAAATTCAGAGTCGGAAACTTGACCAACTGAGCCACCCAGGTGCCCCAACAAAGATTATTTTTAAAGAACAGAGTAAGAGGAGCACTGTGATCAGTAATCGTAAATGGAGAGAAAATGGAAATACCTGTCCTGCAATCCTGGAGGAAGGCAGTATAGCTTTGATTTAGAGGAATAGAGCAATGTACATCCTCTGAGGATGGCCAAGTTTTGGTAGAGACAAACAGGTCATCAGCCTAAGGAGGGTGTTTTAGCTGGAATGAATGGCTATGTTTGGGCAGGGGAGGGTAAGGAGAGAGAGGGAGAGAAAGGGAGAGAGAGGAAGAGAGAAGGAGAGAGAGAGAGAAGGGAACATAGCCTTTTTATCATGGCTAAATCCTTTGGTTTTCAAGAATTTGGCAGATGAGAATAGTATTTTACTAATGAAAAAATTTTAGTTCTTAAAGTACATTTGCATCAGTTTCAATCCAGAAATATCAGGTATATTTGTAGACTGAGACCATGCATTTTAATCATTCAGGGTCTTATAATTATACTAAAAAGCAAAACAAACAATACCCTATGTCCCACAAAAAAACCTTTTAAAAGTTGTGCTCTTGTACCTCCTAAGTGAAAGCCTTTGCATTTTCATGGATATATACCAGTAGTTTTCAAAGTGAGCAGCAAGGATCCTTAGGGACACTGATACTTTAAGGACCATTCTGGAAGAACATTAAGGTGAAGGGGATGCCAAACAAGTTGGTGTCTGTACCCATTCCATTTGTATTTAACCAGAAAAACTCTTTTGTATGTTTCTAGGTTTTGTTTTCATAATGGCTTACTCTTTAAAACAAAAAAAACAGTTTGGAAATTTTAGACTGGAGTGACGAGTATTTACAGATGTTAGCCTTCATTCTGCCTTTACCTAGGGCTGTCACGCTCCATTTCTCATCAATGTAATTTCTTCATGTATAACATGGTGCAAATAATGCTTGTCCAGGATGGTTGAGAGGTCTAATGAGATAGTACATGGAAAAGTGCTTTGTTTGATATATATGTAAGGGAATTTTATCATCATTACTGTCTACATGAAAGACTTAATCAATGACCAATAAGGTGGTGGTCCTTTAGAGACCTGGACATAATGAAGGTCAGCGATGAACCACAATATTTGGTTTATCCTTTGCGATCTATGCTGTTTATAAAATATGGGATAGAAATAATTCTGATGGGAGCCTGGATGGCTCAGTTGGTTAAGCGTTCGACTTCAGCTCAGGTCATGATCTCATGGTTCTTGAGTTCGGAGCCTGGCGTCAGGCTCTCTGCTGACAGCTCAGAACCTAGAGCCTACTTCAGATTCTGTGTCTCCCTTTCTCTCTGCCCCTCCCCTGTTTGCAATCTCTCTCTCTCTCACTCTCTTTCTCTCTCTCTCTCAAAAATAAACATTAACTTTTTTTTTTAAAAAGAAAGAATTCAGAAATAAAATGTCTTCAAAAACCATATTTTTAATGAATTATGTTTTAATGCTGTATCTTTGGTTTTAGTCAAATATCCACACCTTAAACAGTGAAACGAGACAACTGTGCATTTTTTCTAGATCCATTACTGGAAATATCATCCATTATTATGTTGCTTAATATTGCTTGTACAAGGACTCATATTATGAGTTTTTTTAGTACCAGGAAAAAGGTTTACTCCTTATGAAAAAAAGGTTATGTTTCTTTTGATCAGATTATATATTCTACTGTATCCCATGTTTTGTTTAACTGCTTGCAAATTCAGAACACAGTCTAATGTTCTGTTATGATATGTATATTAGCCTAGGGTCTTGACAATATATAACCTTTCTTTATCTCTTTCTCTTTCCCCTGCCCCAATACATGCACACATAAGCACACAATTTCAATATATTTTTCAATGAACATTAACATAAAAGGGTCATTTATTTTCAATCCCTCATTAGTTTTGAAAATTAAATTCATTTATATAGTAAATTAATTCAACCTATTACAAAGTTTTATTTTTATACAAAGATAACTATGCTATGTGTATGTATATATATATACATATATAAATAATTTATCAAGAAATGTATTGAGCTATTTAATATAATTTTTGAATCAATGACATTTATTCTGAAAAATATTTAGTGAATCCCAAATGTGTGTGTGTGTGTGTGTGTGTGTGTGTGTCTATGTACACAAATATGACAGAAGCCAGTAAGACTTGGCTTGAGGGAGGCCTCAATGAGGTCAGGGCCTAGTTTTACAAATAAACAATGTACAACCATTATATATGCTCTCTAACAAAGTTCAGCCAACTATGGCCTAAGGGACTTCTTCTATAAAGTTTTATTAGAAAATAGCCAAACTCATTTATTTACATATTGTCTCTGATTGCTTTTGCATTACAACAGCAGATAGTTGTGACACAGAATTGATGGCCCACAAAGCCTAAAATGTTTGCTATCTGACCCTTCACAGGAAAGTTTTGGTGACCCCTGATCCATAAGCATTTGCTGGTATATATACTTTCATCCCTAGGAAAAGTGAAAAATAACTTAGGAACCTGATTAGATAGTAACTGCTGGGTCTTAGTCTTTACCGCACATGTTCAAGATTGAATGAAAGTGTTTTTCAAACCTGAATATTTCTGACTTCAAAACTCAAACTCTTACCTAGTAAGTTATACCGTGTTGGAAAAATTAAGCACTTTCTTATGTGTGCTCACTGGGAACTTGCTCAGATGCTCGGAACAGTGTCTATCACATCCTTATAATTGTCATCAGAACTTACTCCCTCCATTTGTGAACAATGAGAGCTAGGACTTGCTAATATTCATCTGGATATATCTAGCACCTAGCACAGTGTCTCTCAAGAAAACAGTTTATGAGTGAGGGCAAATGGGGGCTAGACCTGGCTGAAGGAGTGGTAAGACTCACCTTCCCATCTACATCACCATGTACAGGAAAGAGACAAGTGACTCAACAAAGTTCAGATGGAAAACATTCTACCTCCCGGAACACAGTCAGTCCTTCTCAAGATTTCTAACAATGGTAAGAAAATTTCCACCGATAAATTGTGTAGTTGGGAGCTATTCCCTGTATTAATTAACATAATATTATTTATTCATAAGTCCACAACTCTTGGGCTGATTAAATAGTATTCCAGGTGATGAAAATAAACTTGTCATAATATTTTACTCAGCTTTATATTGGAATTATTAACTATTCCCAACTGTATTTTACTTCATAGTAATTTGCATATGCAACCAAAATAGACTAGACTGGTAAATTATATTCTTATACAATGAAAATATTCAGTTTAAAAATCTATTTCTAAATGTCACCATTCATAAGATTACATATTCAGTATGAGTTTCAGCATTTTCTGAGGTACTGGTAAAAAGGAACAACTACATAAATACATTTTTAAATAAATTCACAAAGTTGTATAGAAATATTAAATATGCCAAACCCTTTTCAACTAATTCTATAAGCTGATATATATCTGGCTCAATGAAACCTTATTTTCTATGAAAATAAATTCAAATCATTTTACCCACTAATTTTAGAGACAGCACACTTATTTGATATGGTTCCTAGCTACTGCAAATTGCTTTTACTATTCATGTTTGGAAAATAACTATTACTATCTTTTCTCCAGGAGCTCAATGTAAATTAGTAATTTAAAGAAAAAGAAAGTGGCAAATAAGACATATTAAGAAAGAAGCAGAAAAAAATAAGCAGAGATTTTTAAGGAAAAAGATAAACCTATAGTCATATCTAGGGAAAGTAGTTTTATTTCAAACCTCCCTCCTCCAAAAGGATAGAATATGAATATTCAATGTTTGCTTAATACTTACTTATGCCCTCAAAACAAATTTTTGAATTGTATTATATATATATATATATATATATATATATATATATGTGTGTGTGTGTGTGTATAAAAAAATTAGCAATCTTAAAGAAAATGTTTATCTGAAATCTATTTTATATGAAAAATAATATTCTTGCCTTCTTTAAAATAAGAGAATCTCTCTTAAAAGGCAAATACCATATGATTTCACTCTTATGTGGAATTTAGGAAACAAAGCAAATGATTATAGGGGAAAAGAGAGAGACACAAAGCAAGGAACAGACTATTAACCATGGAGAACTGATGGTTACCAGAGGGGAGGTGGGTGGGGGTTGGGTTACATAGGTGATGGGGATTAAGGAGAGCACTTGTCATCAGCACCAGGTGATAGATGGAAGTGCTGAATCGCTACACTGCCTATCTGAAAGTAATACTACACTGTACGTTAACCAACTTAACTAAAAACTTAAATAAATAAATAAATAAATAAATAAATAAATAAATAAATAAATAAGGGAATCTCTCTCAGTATTCTGAATTGCAAGCAATTTCACATTGTCAACTCCTTTAAATATATTCCAAAAATAGACATCAAACCTATTTTATACAATAAAATTTGGTATGTTTGTAAGCACTAAAAAAATCCATCATCTATAATTTTCATAGCTGTTAAGGCTACCTTACAGTTTATTTTTGTTTTAAGCAACATGAAGAATTAACACAATGTTTCCAATAGCACTGTCACTGAATCCAATCTTGAGAATAATTATTTTTTTAAACGTACCACCAGGCCAATCCTGAACTCTCTTCTTGTGGCAGTAATTTTTTACAAACAGCCTTAAGAAGAGGAAGTCACCTGACAAGTGACTCAACTAGGCACACGATCAGCTGGAATATTGCAGGGGACACATCTAATGGCCAGAACAAAGTGAAAATGAGGACAGTGGCTTCTGATGACACATGAACAAATGGCTGAAGATACATTTACTTCATTAGGAAAAGCAAACACAAACATAAGGAACGTCTGTGTTTGTCCTTTTTAAATTAATACATTTTAAATGAATTTGAACGATGCAGAACAAAACACTGGGTAAAAAAGAGATGCTCTGTGGTGGTATGGAGCACTTGAGGTAGGGTGGCTTCCTGCCTGACCACAGGCTCTGAGTCAAATGAAAAGCATCTAGTTGCTGGATAGGGAAAAATGACGCTGTGTAGAGCTGAGAGGTAACACAGACCACATAATGATCGCCCTAGTAGAAGTTTCAGATTCTTTACATCAATGTGCATCAATGTGTGTTTTAATCCAGATTGCCATGTACCACCCCTACTCACTTTCTCAACCAAACGATAGAAAAAATCCACATCTTGCTTCCTGATGATCTCTTCTCATTTTAATATTTATTAGTAATACCACCTAGTCCCCCAATTCAACCGTCAACTTGCATCATCTTAGACTTCTCCCTTGCTCACATCCTTTTAATCACCACAACTTAACTCTTTTCCTTAAAAGTGTTAAGGTTGCAGATTTAGTGTTTAACTTGACAGGTTTGGGAGGTAAACAATGTATCATATGAATCCAATTCGAACCTCTTAACAGTGTGACCTTGCTAAATACCACTGCTAAATATCAACTTTCTTATCTGTAGAGCTGACAGAACAGCACCCATGACACAGGGTTGCTACAAGGGTTAAATGAAATACTGTTTGCCTAACAGGGCAGAGTCTAGAGCCAAGAAAGTACCCAGAGATATACCTACTAAAAATATTCCTTCTCGCTCCCTCCCAATCTGCTCCTACCTTCTACACGGGGTGTGCATGCGCTCACCACACACACACACACACACACACACACAGCCTTCTGTACTGCACTATTACTGTCTGTAGTGGGTTTAAAGAGTGAGCCCCTGAAATTTGTCCACTTGGAACCTGTGAATGTGCTCTTACGGTTTTTGCAGATGTAATTAATTACAGTTATGATGAGGTCATGCTGGATTAGGGTGGGCGCTATATTCAATATGACTGGAGTCCTTATAAGAAGAAGGAATTTTGGACACAGTAACAGAGAGGAGAATGTCTGGTGAAGATAGAGGCAGACATGGGAACATCAAGGATTGCCAGCAACCATCATAAGCTAGGAGAAAGGCATGGAACTGATGCTTTCCTAGGGCCTTTAGAGGGAGCATGGCCATGCCAAAAACTTGATGTTAGACTTCTGGCTCCCAGAACTGTGAAAGAATACATTTCTGTTGTTTTAAGACACTCAGTTTGTGGTATTTTATTACAACAACCTGAGAAACTAATACATTTCTCCTTTCAGTTAATCGATTTAATTTAATCACTCCTTTACCTCTGCACACACTCCCATGTTTATCTGATCAAAATAGGAGCACCCAGTAAAAAAAGAGAGAGAGAGAAGAGAAAAGGAAATAGATGGCATATAGACAGGCAAGTGTGCCTTTCATCCTGGGAGGAAACAGCAATTCTAAGTAAAACAATCAAAGTGTGGCACAGAAGTAGCAAAGCTCTGATTGTGGTGCATGCTAGGAGCAATGCCTTTTTTCAACACACTGTGATCCCAGCTTGCACCACTGTGGGGAATTGTGCAGAAGACAATAATTCCACCTCATTGCACTGAAGTTAGAGTAGGCGAGCATATTCTAATCTAGGCACTTGGAATTAGATTGAGCTTTGAATTCTATTAACAGCCTAAGATTTGACTGAGACCAGCTAGCCAATGAGCCAAGGACACTGTATTCACTCTTGGCAAAGCAAGAACTTGGAGAGGTAAGTGCTTTTCAAAATCTTTCACACTTTATAACATACAGAAAGTAATAATACTACACCACACTCTGGCACACTGCCAGACTGTTTTCCAAGGTGGCTGTACTATTTTATAATCCTACACGTGACGTGTGATGGTTCCAATTTCTCTACATCCTCACCAACACTTGCTGTCTGTCATCTGTCTTTGATTATAGCCATTCTAATGGATATGAAGTGATATCCATTGTGGTACTGAGCTATATTTTCCTTATGACTAATGATTCTAAGAATCTTTTCATGTATTTACTGGCCATTTGTATATCTTCTTTGAAGAAACACCTTTTCAAATCTTTCCCTGTTTTTAAATTGTATTATTGATCTTTTTATTATTGAGTTATAAGAATTCTTCATATATTCTGGATAAAAGTCTATCAGATATATTATTTGCAAATATCTCCTCCTGTTCTATGGGTTATCTTTTCACTTGTTTGACAGCAGCATTTGCAACAAATAGATACATTGAACACCCTCAAAAACCTGTTTTTTTATTACTTAATGCTTTTTGTGTCATATTTGAGAAACCATTGTTTAAACCAAAAAAAATGTTAATGTTTTCTTCTTAGAGTTTTATAGTATTATCTCTTGTATTTAGTCCTAGGATCCATTTTGAGTTAATTTTTGGGTATGATGTGAGCTAAGGACTCAAATTCATTCTTTTTTTTTTTTTTTTTTTTTTTTTTTTTTTTTTTTTAAATTTTTTTTTCAACGTTTTTTATTTATTTTTGGGACAGAGAGAGACAGAGCATGAACGGGGGAGGGGCAGAGAGAGAGGGAGACACAGAATCGGAAACAGGCTCCAGGCTCCGAGCCATCAGCCCAGAGCCTGACGCGGGGCTCGAACTCACGGACCGCGAGATCGTGACCTGGCTGATGTCGGACGCTTAACCGACTGCGCCACCCAGGCGCCCCTCAAATTCATTCTTTACCATGCGGATATCTAGTTGTGCCAAGCACCATCTGTTGAAAAGACTAGCTTTTCCCATTTTATTTTCTTGGTACCCTTGTCAAATACAATTAACTGACTATAAACTTAAGTATTCATTCACATACCTTCAGTTTTATTCTACTGATTTATCTATCCTTATGCCATGAGTATATACTATCTTGATTACTATAGCTCTGTAATAAGTTTTGAAATGATGAAGTGTGAGTTCTCTTTGTTCTTTGTCAAGACTATTTGGATTATTCTAGGTCCTTTGCATTCACATATAAATAATAGAATCAGCTTGTCAATTCCTGCAAAAAAGCCATGTGAAATTTTGATAGGAATTGCATTACATACGTAGATCAATTTGGGAAGCGTTGCCATCTAACTATATTAAGTCTTCTGATCCATGAACACTGGCTGTTATTAATTTATTTCAATTGTCTTAAATTTATTCCAACAATATTTTGTAGGTTTTGTTGTACCAGTCCCACATTTCTTTGTTAAATTTAAACTTAAGTTTTGTCTTTTTAATGCTATTATAAATGGAATTGTTTTAATTTCATTTTCAAGTGTTAGTATGTAGAAAGAGAACTGATCTTTACATACTGATCTTTATCATTCTACCTTGCTGAACCTGTTGATGAACTCTATTTTTTTTAGTGGATTTCTTAGAATACACTATATACAAGATCATGGCATCAGCAAATAGAGTTTTATTTTCATATTTTCAACCTTTACTTTCTTTTTCCCCCCACTCTAAAAGTCCTGGCTAAACCCTACAGTACAATGTTGAAAAGAAGTAGAGAGACCAAACATCCTTATCTTTTAACTATCTTAGAAGGAAAGATATCAGCTTTCTACCATTGAGTATTCTGTTAGTTGTGGGACTTTAAGTTTCTTTTATTTATTTTGAGAGGGGGCGGGGGAGGGGCAGAGAAAGAGATGGAGAGAGAGAATCTTAAGAGTGAATCCATGCTGACAGTGCACAGCCCGACATAGGGCTTGATCCCACCAACTGTGAGATCGTAACCTGAGCCGGTATCAAGAGTCAGATGCTTAACTGACTGAGCCACCTAGGCACAACTAGTTGTGGGATATTTTTAAAAAAATTTTTAATGGTTTTTAGTTTTGAGACAGAGCATGAACAGGGGAAGGGCAGAGAGGGAGGGAGACACAGAATCCGAAGCAGGCTCCAGGTTCTGAGCTGTCAGCACAGAGCCCGATGTGGGGCTCGAACCCACAAACTGCAAGATAATGACCTGAGCCAAAGTCAGACACTAGACCAACTGAGCCACTGAGGCATCCCTAGTTATGGGATTTTTAAAAATGCTCTTTATCATGTTGAAGGAATTCCCTTCTATTTTTAGTTTGTTGAATGTTTTATTCATGAAAAGATACTAGATTTTGTCAGTGCTTTGTCTGCGTCTTTTGAGACAGTTATATTTTTTATCCTTTATTCTATTAATATGGTATATTACATTAATTTGTGGATGTTAAACCACTCTTGTACTCCTGGGATAAATATCATGTGCTCATGGTATATAGTCCTTTTTACATGTTACTTGATTCAGTTTGCTAATATTTTGTTGAGGATTTTTTAACCTATATTCATAAGGCTTATTAGTCTTTAGTTTTCTTTCCTTGTGATATTTTTCTCTGGTTTTATATCAGGGTAATACTGTCTTCATCTCCTATTTTTGGAACAGTTTGTGAAGAACTGGTATTAATCATTTTTTGAATGTTTGGAAAACTTACCTCACTTATAAAGATCAGGAGAATTGGGGTCTAATTATATTTTTTTAAATTTTTTTAACATTTATTTATTTTTCAGACAGAGAGAGAGCATGAACAGGCAAGGGTCAGAGAAAGAGGGAGACACAGAATCTGAAACAGGCTCCAGGCTTTGAGCTGTCAGCACAGAGCCCGACGCGGGGCTCAAACCCACAGACTGCGAGATCATGACCTGAGCCGAAGTCGGATGCTTAGCCGACTGAGCCACACAGGTGCCCCTAAATATATTATTTACAGTGACTTATTTAGAATGTTAAAATCTTCTTTTAGGCAGAATATACTTAATATCATACATTTATTTATAATTATATGTATGTATTTTATGTTATTTCATATATTATACATAAATATATATAAAATTTTATAAATAAATAAAGCCAAGAGAAAATTTTCCCTTTTATGGATCTTCTTTAAATGAGAGAATAATATTTCATAGGATATTTTAGTATATTTCACAGCAATCTGCTCTAGGTGTTTAGCCCAACACTCGAGGTAAGAATACACTTGAGCAGCCAATACGGTGGAGAAGTAGGGGGATCCATACTTCCTGCGTCTCTCAAGCAAAGAAGTGCAGAAGCCAAAGGACTTTGAACACAGAGCCTGAGAGGAAAAGAGACTGAATCTACTAGGAAGAAAATGGGAAATCTGGAAAAAAAGATAGGTGGGTAACTGCAAACTGGGGTAGATAAAAAAAAAAAAAGGCTGCGTGGGCATGGAGGGGAGGGATCCCCATCTGCGGAGAGACAAAAGGAAAAGAAAGAGTGGCTAGGGGTGCGTAGGACCTTATCTGGACAGGAGAAAGACCTCAGACTGAGACTGAGAGGGATCCGATCTCTAACTGCGGGGCTTTCTTGGGACTGGGCCAGCTCCCTGTTTACACACCTGGGGAGCAGGGGAGACAGGGGCCTGGGTACAGTGGTAAGTCAGGGGCTCAGTCCGCAGTTGGAAAAAGTGGTTCCCTCCCTGGAGGGCACACGATAATATAGAACCTGCCGGCATCTGCCACCCCTGGGTGCAGTGGCTGGGCCGAGGACGCAGTCTGCAGGAGGGGGCTCGTGGCAGCGAGGGTGGCAGCTCTCAGTCCTCAGTAGTAGAAGGTGGTCCTCCCTGAAGTGCAGCGGCACAGATAAAGCCAGACGGGACCACATATCGCTGCACTGAGAGGCACTTCCCCAGGGACAGAGCGCAGGGAGCAGGACTTTGAATCCTAGCCAAGCACAGGGTCAGGGGAGCTGGTGGAGCAGGAAGAACCATCCCTTGTGCACCCACAGCACAGTGAGGATGACTCAAACAGAGTCCACTGGGTCCGGCTCTGTGGAGAAGAGACTGGGGGATCACCATTCCCCCCAACACACACACACCATGGTGGGGCCTCAGGGATCATTCCCGGGCCTGGAGTGTAGATGGGTCCAGACTACACCAAACCATGCCCCTTCGCACCGGGTAACTACATATCCACCAGAGCGGCAGAGAACCTGCGGACAGGTCCTCCTGACAAGCAATGTAGCATTGCCTGGATTAACTCTAGGTCAATTCTGGATATATAAATATATTCCCCCCCACCTAAATTTCTCCTCTTTATCTCTTCCCTCCCTAGGCTGGTTACTCTGGTTATTGGTCTGTCTAAACAGGCATATTTAATCCATTGTCTTGATACATGTTCTACACCTCCTTCTTTACATTCCTTTCTCTCTCTCTGGAATAATCAAGCCATATAGTTTCTCTGTCTGGGTAACTTTATCTTCATTTTCCCTGCCTCCTTCTTTATTTTTTTTTTAATTTTTTTTAAACGTTTATTTATTTTTGAGACAGAGAGAGACAGAGCATGAACAGAGGAGGGGTAGAAAGAGAGAGGGAGACACAGAATCAGAAGCAGGCTCCAGGCTCTGAGCCATCAGCCCAAAGCCTGACGCGGAGCTTGAACTCATGGACTGTGAGATCGTGACCTGAGCTGAAGTCGGACGCTTAACCGACTGAGCCAGCCAGGCGCCCCAACCTCCTTCTTTATTTTATTCTTCTTTCTCTCTCTCTGGATTAACCTTTTAGTCTCCCTGCCTAGTCAGTTTATTTTTTCTTCCCCCGCCCCCACCCTGCTCCTGTCATTTCTCTCCTTGTATGTGCTCTTCCATCAGCATCACCTCCACCCTCTTCTTTACTTGTAGTTGGTACTTTTCAGTTTTGTTTTTAGTCTTTAGTTTTTTGGGTTTCTTAATTTGTTTGTGTTATTTGTTTCTGTGTTTGCATGTTTTTGTCTACTGTTTGTCTGTTTTCCTTTACAGGGCTACTCCAAGGAACAAATCAAAGCACACCTGGTGGAGGGTCCAAAATATCACTACGAGTAGGGTAATAAAATAACCAAAGTCACAACAACAGAGAGCAAGTAACAATCTCCCAAAAACACCACCTGAAGGGCCAGGCCCTGGACAGTGCATGACCCTCCTTTAATATAGCAGTGCTCGCAGGTGCAGAGCACACAACAAGCTTTTAAAATGCATAAGGGACAGAAAACTAGCCAAAATGATGAAAGAGAAGAATTTTCCTCAAAAGAAATTCCAGGAAGTAGCGATAGCTAATGAAGTGATCAAAACCGATTTAACTAATATAAGTGAAGAAGAATTTAGAATAATAGTCATAAAATTAATTGCTGGGCTTGAAAAAAGCATAGGACAGCAGAAAAATCTATTGCTACAGAGATCAAGGGACTAAAAAATAGTAATGATGAATAAAAAATGCTATAAATGAGGTGCAAAATAAAATGGAGGCAGTCAAAGCACAGATTGAAGAAGCAGAGGGGAGAATAGGTGAATTAGAAGATAAAATTGTGGAAAAAGAAGAAGCTGAGAAAAAGATAAAAAAAATCCATGAGTGTGAGGGGAGAATTAGAGAACTAAGTGATACAATCAAATGAAACAATACCCATAACACAGGAATTCCAGAAGAAGAACAGAGAGAGAGAAAGGGGCTGAAGGTGTACTTGAACAAATCACAGCTGAGAACTTCCCCAATCTGAGGAAGGAAACAGGCATTGAAATCCAAGAGGCACAGAGAACTCCCTTCAGACGTAACTTGAATCGATCTTCTGCACGACATATCATAGTGAAACTGGCAAAATACAAGGATAAAGAGAGAATTCTAAAAGCAGCTAGGGATAAAGAGGCCCTAACTTAGAAAGGTTGACACATAAGGGTAGTAGCAAACCTATCTACTGAAACATGGCAGGCCAGAAAGGAATGGCAGGAAGTCTTCAATGTGATGAACAGAAAAAAATATGCAGCCAAGAGTCCTTTACCCAGCAAGTCTGTCATTCAGAATAGAAGGAGAGAGAAAGGTTTCCCCAAACAAACAGAAACTGAAGAAATTCATCACCACTAAACCAGCCCTACAAGAGATCCTAAGGCGGACTCGGTGAGTGAAATGTTGCAAGGACCACAAAGTACCAGAGACACAGTACATGCACGAAACCTAGGGATATCACAATGACTCTAAATCCATATCTCTCAATAGTAACACTGAATGTAAATGGACTAAATGCTCCAAACAAAAGACATAGGATATCAGAATGGATGAAAAAACAAGACCCATCTATTTGCTGTCTACAAGAGACTCATTTTAGACCTGAGGACACCTTCAGATTGAAAGTGAGGGAATGGAGAACTATCTATCATGCTACTCGAAGTCAAAAGAAAGCTGGAGTAGCCATACTTATATCAGACAAACTAGACTTTAAATTAAAGCCTGTATCAAAAGATGAAGAAGGGCATTATATAATCATTACAGGGTCTATCCATCAGGAAGAGCTAACAATTATAAACGTCTATGCACCGAATATGGAAGTCCCCAAATATATAAAACAATTCATCACAAATATAAAAGCAAACTTATTGATAAGAATGTGGTAACTGTAGGGGAATGTAATACTCCATTTACAACAATGGATAGATCATCTAGACAGAGAATCAATAAAGAAACAAGGGCCCTGAATGATACACTGGGCCAGATGGACTTGACAGATATATTTAGAACTCTGCATCCCAAAGCAACAGAATATACTTTCATCTCGAGTGCACATGGGACATTCTCCATGGTAGATGACATACTGGGTCAAAAAACAGCCATTAATAAGTATAAAAGATTTGAGGTCATACCATGCACACTTTCAGACCAAAATGCTATGAAGCTTGAAATCAATCACAGGAAAAAGTCTAGAAAACCCCCAAAAGCATGGAGGTTAAAGAACATCCTACTAAAGAATGAATGGGTCAACCAGGGACTTAGAGAAGAAATTTAAAAATATATGGAAACAAACGAAAATGAAAATACAACAATCCAAATGCTTTGGGAGGCAGCAAAGGCAGTCCTGAGAGGAAAATACATTGCAATCCAGGCCTATCTCAAGAAACAAGAAAAATCCCAAATACAAAATCTAACAGCACACCTAAAGGAAATAGAAGCAGAACAGCAAACGCACCCCAAACCCAGCAGAAGAGAAATAATAAAGATCAGAGCAGAAATAAACAAAATACAATCTAAAAAAACTATAGAGCAGATCAAGCAAACGAAGAGTTGGTTTTTTGAAAAAATAAACAAAATTGATAAGCCTCTAGCCAAGCTTCTCAAAAAGAAAATGGAGACGACCCAAATAGATAAAATCACGAATGAAAATGGAATTATTACAACCAATCCCTCAGAAATACAAGCAATTATCAGGGAATACTATGAAAAATTATATGCCAACAAATTGGACAACCTGGAAGAAATGGACAAATTCCTAAACACCCACACACTTCAAAAACTAAAATGGGAAGAAATAAAAATTTGAACAGACCCATAACCAGTGAAGAAAGTGAAGCAGTTATCAAAAATCTCCCAACAAATAAGAGTCCAGGACCAGATGGCTTCCCTGTGGAATTCTACCAGACAATTAAAGCAGAGATAATAACTATCCTTCTCAAGCTATTCCAAAAAATAGAAAGGGAAGGAAAACTTCCAGACTCATTCTATGAAGCCAGCATAACTTTGATTCCCAAACCACACAGAGATCCAGGAAAAAAAAGAGAACTACAGGCCAATATCCCTGATGAATATGGATGCGAAAATTATCAACAAGATACTAGCAAATTGCATTCAACAGCATATAAAAAAAATTATTCACCATGATCAAGTGGGATTCATTCCTGGGCTGCAGGGCAGGTTCAATATTCATAAATCAATCAATGTGATACATCACATTAATAAAATAAAAGATAATAACTATATGATCCTGTCAATCAAAGCAGAAAAAGCCTATGACAAAATTCAGCATCCTTTCTAAATAAAAACCCTCAAGGAAGTTGGGATAGAAGGAACATACTTAAACCTCATAAAAGCCATTTATGGGGCTCCTGGGTGGCTCAGTTGGTTAAGCGTCTGACAACAGCTCAGGTCACGATCTCATGGTTTGTGATTTCGAGCTCTGTGTCAGGCTCTGTGCTGACAGCTCAGAGCCTGGAGCCTGCTTTGGATTCTGTGTCTCACTCTCGCTCTGCCCCTCCCCTGCTCACACTGTCTCTCTCTGTCTCAAAAATAAATAAAACATTAAAAAAATAAAGAAATAAAAACATCACAAAAACCATTTATGGAAAGCCCACAGCTAACATCATCCTCAATGGGGAAAAATTGAGTCCTTTCCCCCTGAGATCAGGAACACGACAGGGATATCCACTGTCACCACTGTTGTTTAGCACAGTGTTGGAAGTTCTAGCATCAGCAATCAGACAACAAAAGGAAATAAAAGGCATCAAAATTGGCAAAGATGAAGTCAAGCTTTCACCTTTTGCAGATGACATGATATTATACATGGAAAACCTGATAGACTCCACCAAAAGTCTGCTAGCACTGATACATGAATTCAGCAAAGTCGCAGGATACAAAATTAATGTACAGAAATCAGTTGCATTTTTATACATCAATAATAAAGCAACAGAAAGACAAATAAAGAAACTGATGCCATTCATAAGTGCACCAAGAATCATAAAGTTCATAAACCTAGGAATCATAAATCTAAAAATCATAAACCTAGGAATAAACCTAATCAAAGATGTAAAAGATCTGTATGCTGAAAACTATAGAAAGCTTATGAAGGAAACTGAAGAAGATACAAAGAAATGGAAAAACATTCCGTGCTCAAGGATTGGAAGAATCAATATTGGTAAAATGTCAACACTACCCAAAGAAATCTACACATTCAGTGCAATCCCAATCACAACTGCATCAGCATTCTTCTCAAAGCTAGAACAAGCAATCCTAAAATTTGTATGGAACCACAAAAGACCCCGAATAGCCAAAGTAATATTGAAGAAGAAAACCAAAGTGGGAAGCATCACAATCCCAGACTTTAGCCTCCACTACAAAGCTGTAATCATCAAGACAGCATGGTATTGGCACAAAAACAGACACATAGACCAATGGAATAGAATAGAGACTCCAGAATTCGACCCACAAATGTATGGCCAACTAATCTTTGACAAAGCAGGAAAGAATGTCCAATGGAAAAAAGACAGTCTCTTTAACAAATGGTGCTGGGAGAGCTAGACAGCAACATGCAGAAGAATGAAACTAGACCACTTTCTTACACCATTCACATAAATAAACTCAAAATGGATGAAGGACCTGAATGTGAGACAGGAAACCATCAAAACCCTAGAGGAGAAAGCAGGGAAAAACCTCTCTGACCTCAGCCGCAGCAATGTCTTACTTGACACATGCCCAAAGACAAGGGAATTAAAAGCAAAAATGAATTATTGGGACCTCACGAAGATAAAAAGCTGCTGCACTGCAAAGAAAACAATCAACAAAACTAAAAGGCAGTTGACAGAATGGGAAAAGATATTTGCAAATGATATATCTGATAAAGGGCTAGTATCCAAAATCTATAAAGATCTCACCAAACTCCACACCCGAAAACAAATAATCCAGTGAAGAAATGGGCAGAAAACATGAATAGACACTTCTCTAAAGAAGACATCCGGATGGCCAACAGGCACATGAAAAGATGCTCAACATCGCTCCTCATCAGGAAAATACAGATAAAAACCACACTGAGATACCACCTCATGCTGGTCAGAGTGGCTAAAATGAACAAATCAGGAGACTATAGATGCTGGCGAGGATGTGGAGAAATGGGAACCCTCTTGCACTGTTGGTAGTAATGCAAACTGGTGCAGCCATTCTGGAAAACACTGTGGAGGTTCCTCAAAAAATTAAAAATATGACCCAGCACTGCTGGCAATTTACCCAAGGGATACAGGAGTGCTGATGCATAGGGGCACTTGTACCCCAATGTTTAGAGCAGCACTTTCAACAATAGCCAAATTATGGAAAGAGCCTAAATGTCCATCAACTGATGAATGGATAAAGAAGATGTGGTTAATATGTACAATGGAATACAACTTGGCAATGAGAAAGAATGAAATCTGGCTTTTTGTAGCAATGTGGATGGAACTGGAGAATGTTATGCTAAGTGAAATAAGTCACACAGAGAAAGACAGATGCCATATGTTTTCTCTCTTATGTGGATCCTGAGAAACTTAATAGAAGACCGGTGGGGGGAGGGGAGGGGAGAAAAAAGTTATAGAGAGGGAGGGAGGCAAACCATAAGAGACTCATAAATACTGAGAACAAACTGAGGGTTTATGGGGGGTAGGGGAGAGGTGAAAGTGGGTGATGGGCATTGAGGAGGGCACATGTTGGGATGAGCACTGGGTGTTGTATGGAAACCAATTTGACAATAAATTATATATATGTATATATTATATTAGCATATATAATATATACATATTATACATATACATACATATACATGTATATACATATATAATCTCATATGTAATATATAAATATATAATTATAGTATTATGTATATATTATAATATATATTTTATATATATTATAATATATATATAAAGGTAAGAATACACTTGACAACTTTAAGAAATGCTGTAACACAGAACAAGGACATTCCACATGCCCTATTTCTGGTGGAAGATAATTAAAAAGGAACACAAAATAATCACCAGATTTATTTAGCCATTTAAAGATGTGAAATGAAAGCATATCAACAGTGAAAGCATTCAATCTAATGCCATCTGATATTGTAAAAGACTTTTAACAATTTATACCCGGTACATTTCAGCCTTATTTTCTTTGAGGAGCACTTTTCTGTTTTCTCAGAGTTGATCCCACCCTTTAAAACCAGAGATACGAGGATGACCCCAATCTGGCCAATAAAGGACTAAACTCTAGCCACAAAGATTATTTTACTGATAAGCATGTGGCCTACACTAGATCAGTAAGAGCTCTTTTTAGTTTGGCTAGGATGATTTGGGAAAAAGAAGTTGGTGGCTGAAAGACATACACACCAGAGTTTCTGAATGTGATTGTCTTTGGTACTAACTTTGCATGGGAAAAGCATGTCTGAAAATGTAGCAAACATAAAGGAAGAATATAGAGATAAGGGCTAAAAAGGGTCAAATATCTGATGACAATGATCAAACCTTGGATTGAGTCATAACTGAAGCTACTTCATCCCAACACGTTCCAAATTATGCTAGCTAATAAATTCTGTTTGGCATTTTGGAATTGAGTTTCTGTCATCTGCAGCAAAACAATCATCATAAATATATGAATACAGAATTTTAAAGCCAGATCAACATTTTCTCTGCTTATTTATTTATAATCAAGCATAAATGACCATTAAATTACATGAGGATTAGATTGTGCCCAAAGTACTTGAAAAAATATCCTATGTAAATTTGAAGATGAAGATTAAAGAATAGTGCTATAGGGTATAAACAGACTAGTAGTAAAAATTAAAATGTAATATAGCTCTATTTAGTTTCACATCTAGGCCCATAAAATTCAACTTTAACCTTATACAAATGACATAGAAAATATTAAAGTAAGAATTAAACTCATGTCAACTGTGTAAGATAGCAAAAATAAGCAATTTTTTCATTTAATCTTTATTACAAAATTATTAATCTTTTTAAGAAAGGATTAAGAAGAGACACGAACAAATTATAACACACTGCTAAGGAAAATGCTAATTACAGAAGTGCCTCCTATGTACTTAGAGTGAAGAGATTAAAGGGATTACTTTAGAAATTTTTACTATTAAATAATACCTAATTAAAAACTTTCCTACAAAGAAACTTCAGGCCTCGATAGCTTCATTAGGAAAAGGAAATGTCAACACATGCTCAATTTTTATGGCTTTCTGCTTAAGGGCAGGTCTCAGGCACAGTGGTGGGCACCCAGAACTCAGATAAAATGCCACAATCTACTGGCTTAATAAATCAGAGGACCAAGTTTTGGGAAACCACATGAGCTGGAAAGTGAATCTTTTAAATCTCAGAAAAGAGAGAGCCACAGAAGGGAAAGCCCAAATTTTGCATACAGTCTCTGTACAAATTTCTGGTTGATTCTTGAGTTACATGTACTATACATGTGCAGTGCAGACTATCAGCAGGAAAGCTAAGGCTACAAGAAGTGACTGAGATTACACATTCTGCCTAGCACAGGGAAAACACGGCTTGAAATTGGAGTTTAACCAAGTTCACTGCCTTCTTATAGCAAAAAAGCCAAAACTATTTAAGGTAACATGACAATCTATAGCCTATGAAGTATGTTAATAAAATGTCCATGATGCAATTAAAAATTATAAGAAATAGGAGAATACGCAACTCCTATAAATGTATTCAGTGATGTAAATTAAACTATGTTTCTAATAAACAGGCAAGACAGAAATTTCAGTGGAGAAATAAAAACTAGTGGAAAACAGAACCAAATGGAAATTCTAAAACTGAAACCAGATAATAGCTGGACCAAAAGAATTCTTAACAGAAGATGGGATATGATTGAAAAAAAAATAAGTAAATTCATAGACAGATGGTTATTTTCTAATATCATAAGTTACCTGATGGATAATATACCAAAGGTAATTCATGGGGATGCGGGGGGGGGTGGGGGGGGGGCTAGAGGGACAGAAAAGAATGGCACAGAAAACAATCTGAAGGGACTTCAAGAAACATCTAACACCATATTTTTCTTTTCTCAAAATTGTTTTAGCTATTACAATTCCTTTAACTGTGTATATAAAATTTAGAATCATCTTCGTTCTATCTACATAAAACCTTGCTAGGATTTTGATAAGAATCACATTAAACCTATATATAAATTTGGAGAAAATTTACTACATTGAATTTTCTACTCTATGAAGGTGGTATATATGTTCATCTATGTAGCTCTCCTTTGATTTCTTTCATCAGAGTTTTATAGTTTTCATCAAACAAGTCCTGTGTACTTATTGTTGAATTTATACATAAATATTCATTTTTTTGTTAAGTGGGCTCTATGCCCAAAGTGGGGCTTGAACTCATGACCCTGAGATCAAGGGTCACATGCTCTACTGAATGAGCCAGCCAGGCACCCCTATAAATATTCATTTTTAAGTGTATGTAAATGGTATTATTTTAAATTTCAGTTTCTACATCTTCATTGCTCATTTATAGAAATACAACTGATTTTTGTGTCTTGATATTGTATCCTTTGACCTTGCTCAAGTGACCCATTCTGGTAGACTGTGTTGTTTTTCTGTCGATTCCCTGGGATTTTCTAGGTAGACAATCATGTCATCTGTAAATAGGCACAGTTTCACTTATTTTCCAATGGATTGCCTTTAAATTTCCTTCTCTTGCCTCATTTTGCTCTCTAGGATTTCCTATACTATGTTGAATAAAATGGTGAGAGAGCACATATGTTTCTTGTTCCCTATCTTAGGGGGAAAACATTTAGTCTTTCCAACATTAAGTACAATATTGGCTTTAGGTTTTAGGTAGAGGCTCTTTAGAGGAAATTCCTTTCTACTTCCAGGTGGCTGAGATTTTTATATCATGAATGGGTACGGAATTGTGTCAAATTATTGTCATTCATCATTCGATACAATCATGTGATTTTTTCTTTTGTTTGATAACATGTGGGTAGTATTGATTTTTGAATATTGAACCACCCCAGCATTCCTAGAACAAGCCACACTTGGTCATTGTGTGTATTTTAAATATATTGTTGGATTTACTTCCCTAATATTATGTTGAAGATTTCTGGATCTATATGGTCATGAGGAATGCTGATCTTTGCTTTTTGTTTTTGGTTTTGATTCTGTCTTGTTTTAGTATCAGGGTGATACTGGCCTCATAAGATGAAAGGGAGGTATTTCTCCCTCTTCTATTTTCTGGAAAGGCTTGCGTCAAATTGGTATTAATCCTTCTTTAAACTTTTGGTAGAATTCCCCAATAAGAGTATATGGGCCTGAAGATTTCTTTTTCAGGAGTTTTTAAACTATGAACTCATTTTCTTTAATAATTATTGAGTAACTCAAATTATTTAATCTTTTTTTTTTAATTTTTTTTTCAACGTTTTTAATTTATTTTTGGGACAGAGAGAGACAGAGCATGAACGGGGGAGGGGCAGAGAGAGAGGGAGACACAGAATCGGAAACAGGCTCCAGGCTCCGAGCCATCAGCCCAGAGCCTGACGCGGGGCTCGAACTCACAGACCGCGAGATCGTGACCTGGCTGAAGTCGAACGCTCAACCGACTGCACCACCCAGGCGTCCCTCAAATTATTTAATCTTGAATGAGTTATAGTTCGTGTCTATTTAAGGATCAGAAATTTTACTACCTTTGCATCTTATTTTTGGCTTTGATCTATCAGTGGTTTTATGTCTTAACCTGTCCATTTGGGTAATTTATGCCTTATTAGAAAATGTACTGATCCAATCCCATCTGCTCTCCATTTTTCAGCTTTCTTCAAATGTTCTTGTTCTCTGGTGATCATTTAAGTTATAGGTGTGTGTGTGTGTGTGTGTGTGTGTGTGTGTGTACACATATAAATAAGCACACACACACATACATATATATATACATATTATGTATATATACACATGTATATATATGTACATATATTCAGTGGAATATATTTTATATGTTTTTTCAGTGTTTCACATTTTTTAATGGGTGGAAAAGTAACTTAATTAGCCTATTCTGCAATTTGATCAAATACCCTCTGTATTTGTTCTTTTAGTTTTCTCAGTATCACCGTCTTACTTCTTTCTCTCTGGTAAAGTAAGAGTTCTCAAGTCAATCCTATGTATTGACTTTTTTCTAAAAACCCTCCTGATTTTCCTGGTAGTTGGATGCTCCCTTAAAATTTTGATCCCATCATTATCATTAACATTATTATATTGTTCACATTGTAATGCAATAATGCTTTTCCCACGTTGATATACTTGTTAGGCTTTGAACCCCTTGATTCTAGGGATCATGCAATTTCCAGTTTTTAATTACTAAGTAAAGCTATTTTAAGACATCAAGGAGTCAACATATGTATTATGCAGCGCATAAATGTTAACTTATCTAGTCCATTTTCTCGTTATAACTGCATAAATGGATGCATTTTAATATTACTTCACAGATTTTAAACTTAGCCAATATATTAAATCGTTATTTTCTTAATCTTATGCTGAATAACTACAAACAAGTAAATAGTTGCCATTAAAACAAATGTCTTCTTGGTTCACCTGGGTGGCTCAGTTGGTTAAGCCTCTGACTTCAGCTCAGGCCATGATCTCATGGTTCATGAATTCGTGCCCTGCATCTGGCTCTGTACTGACAGCTCAGAGCCTGGAGCCTGCTTCAGATTCTCTGTCTCCCTCTCTCTCTGTCCCTCCCCTGCCTGTAGTCTGTCTCTCCCTCCCTCTCAAGAATAAATAAATAAATAGCCTTTATCTCAAAAAAAAAATGTCTCCTTGAAATGTGGATTGTTTACTTATTTATAGTACAAGTGTTTCATAACCAGGATAAAGGCTTTAGTAAACCACCAATGACATTTATACAATAGCATTATGACTAGAATTCAGTACATGTATTTGATTTCTCCATGAACCATATGTTCTCAGTTATAATGAGAAATGGCTCAGTCATTGGGTAATTTGGCATTTGCTTAGTCAGTGCAGAGTTCTACGTGAAAAGTAGAAATTAGGCTCTTATGATAAATCTCTTACTTTTGTATTCCATTATCCCTAATATTTAGCTTTACCTGAGCATTTCATCTCATTATATTTGATGACCATGTATGAAAATAAAGCAAATTAAATATATATTTTACTAAATTGGTGCACCTGGGTGGCTCAGTCGGTTAAGCACCTGATCATGATCTTGCAGTTTGTGGGTTCAAGCCCTGTGCCGGGCTCTGTGCTGACAGCTCAGAGCCTGGAACCTGCTTCATGTTCTGTGTCTCCCTCTCTCTCTGCACCTCCCCGCTCATACTCTGCCTCTCTCTCTCTCTCTCTCTCTCTGAAAAATAAACATTAAAAAATTAAAATAAATTTTACTTACTTGGATTAACTGATAGGAAACTATATTTGAAGTTCTAAAAGGACCAGAAAATAAGTTTTGACAATAAATAACATAGACAAATATTTTTGTGGTACTGATTTTAATGAGGTTAACAAAGTGAGGCCAATTAGAAGGTTTAAGGTCCTTGCATTAATACATATATATGAATGAAATGTGAATGATACTAGTAAGATACTTGAAGCAGAGTGATGTCTTGAGCAGGTTAAAAGATGCTCCATGTAATCTTTTTATAGCATTTATTTGGCAATACATTTTTATCACTAGAGAAAATTTAAACAGTCTAGGCAACCTCTCATTTAAATTGTCACAAAGTATGACTTTGAGGAGTCAAAAAGATAAATAGTAAGTACATGACAGCATGTTTATTAAAAATTATAATAGTTTATCTGTATCTTTACCTGTTTTAAACATGTATAAACTGTAGTAAACTAAAATAATGAAGCTAATATCATGTGCATGCTTAAAACAGGTAGGATCAATACTTCCAATACATTTTTAAATTAACAAGGCTTTAATAAAACAAAAGCCTGCCTAGCCTAAGAACCTGATGGAATAGCTTTTGAGAGCACTCACATTAGACTCCTGTTAAAATCTTTAATTCTGTTAATATTTACAGCTGCAGAAGCATAAAGCATCCCAATGAATAAAAGAGCATTATTTAGTTCCCCAAATAGTCACCTTCAACAAGAAAACAAATCAGCCCAATTTAATAAAAATTAGTAGTTTTCTGTTTTGTAAATGTAATATGGAAACCTTTTATTGGGTTTGTTCTAACTGACATTTATGTTTATAATCCACCCCCCCCCCCCGCCCGCCACAGAGAAGCTCTTCTGTTATATTTTAAAATGCTGCAGGGTCTACAGATATGGTGGCATTAGCAAATGCTCCAGAGACTCATTGGGTTTGAATGTTAATGGCTCAGTAATTTATTCAGTGGGTGCCCATGGCCACAGTAGTTGACCTCCCTGAAACTTTATTTACTCATCTGTGAAATAGGGTTGTAAAAATTTCTGACCTCACTGTTGTGAGCATTCTGTGAGAAAACATTTGATTTGTGATGAATACGTTTCTCATGTACTGAATGTGGAACTTTGGTAACGGTAGAGCAGGCATCGAGGAGTGCAAATTAAAATGGAGTCAGGTATTGGCTTGTTTATAGGACTTCCCTCCCATTTGAATGGTTTCCATTATAGGTAGAAAAAATAGAAGAAAACTGTTCAGATAATAACACATTGCTTTGAATCTAAGATCCCAGCAATTATAAAATATGCCCCAATATGAGAGAACCCAAAAGGTGATAAAACATGGGTCTTAGAATTGATGACTTTTTGGTAATTGTTAATACATATTGAGCACTTACAATATATGTTAATGTTCCAAATGTTGTACACATAATAACTTATTTATCCTTCACTTAAAAACTCAAGTAACTACTATTGTAATCTGTGTTTTGCAAAATTAAGTAACTTCTCCCAAGGCACTTAGCTAATACAGACAGCTGAGCCAACCAGGGAGGAGCCCCGGGCATTGAATTTACCTACACCAAGCCACCGCCCCTCCCAGGAGAAGCACATCTGGCCTGACATTCTTTCATGTAAGAGTCAAGGGTAGGAGAATTGAAGAAAGAGGAAATGGGGGATAAGAACTGGTATCATTTCTGTTTGTACATCACACTCAAGTGTCTATTAAATGGATTACTTATTTATCGATAATACCAAGTGTTAGGAATGCTGAAATAAGTGTAACCTTTTGAGTTTAGGAGACTTGAAACAGAGTAAAGTATTACAATTATTCAACTGGAAAAAATACTTCACTGAGGGGCTACTGCAAATCCCCTGACAATGATCAGTGTTTACTGTCTCTGTAGTTTTGTGTTTTCTAGAATGTCATATAAATGGAATCCTACAGTACAAAGCCTTTTCAGATCGGCTTCTTTCACTCATCAATATGCAAATAAGAACCATCCATGTCCTTGGTTTGATGGTTCATTCCTTTTTATTACTGAATATTGTTCGATTGTTTGGAAGAACCATGGTTTGTTTATCCATTCATCTGTTGAGGATATCTTGGTTGCTTTCAGGTTTTGGCAATAATGAATAAAGCTGATGTAAATATTTATATGCAGGTTTTTGTGTGGATGTAAGTTTTCAAATAAGTTGGGTAAATATTATAGGTGTAATTGGTATACTGCATGGTATGACTATGTTTAGATTTGCATTAGTTTCCTTTTCTTAGCTTGATAACTTAAGCTAAATCACCGAGCCTTAGTTTCTTCATCTGTAAAAAGGAGATAAACAGGTATTAACTCAAAAAGCTGTTGTGAGATTTAAATGAACATTTAACACAGCTCTAAACTCAGTAAGGATTAATAAGTGCTAGGTTAAGTCTATTTTCTATTTTTTATTTTATTATCGAATATAAACTGATGCTTGTTACTCAATTAAGAAACCCAAAACTTGTCCTGACACCACTCTCCCCAAAGTCCATCAGTCAAGAAGTCATAACAAGTCCACATATAAAACCTCTCTTACATTTATTCATTATTCCTCCACTTCCTCAGTCAATGGCTTGGATGTAATTTTTTTTCACTTGGATTACTACAGATCCTACTACCTATCTCTATGCCTTCTTGTTCATCATATCCCATGTATTGTCCCTGCTACCTATTCCCCAAAGCTGACTGTATGTGCCTAGAACAGTGCCTGACACATGTAGGCATTCAACAACTATTGGCTGAAAAAATGAACACATTATCCTGCAACTAGTGCCGACACACTCATTCAACGCTCTTTGTAAATAATGAAAATTAATAATTATGTGTATACATGTACATATAAATGTTTACAAATATTGTGACAAATTTCCATCTATGCATCCTGCATTACAGCCACTTCAACTGAACTTCACATCTCTGAATTTGTCACTCACTTTAATTCTTCTGTGCCATTGCCTACGTTGTTCTTCTCTGAAACTTTCCTTCTGTATCCCTTCACTCAATGGCACATCCTACCCAGAGCCAGATTCTGCTGGGTTCCCTTCCCATATTCTTCTATCCTACTGCTCATCAAACTTTAATGTGTGTATCAGTCACCTGCAGATCTCTTTTAAGATGCAGTGTGATTCAGTAGGACTAAGACTTCTGCATTTCTAACTAAAGCTCTTAAAAGATCTTGATGCTGCTTAAAAGATGTTGAACCTGACATACAGTGTTATAGTTTGTGTTCTTCTTGGCTATCTCCACTAGATAATGAAATTCTCTAATGTTATCTCTTACAGAAATTATCACAATAACATTGTTTAGTAAAGCACCTAGGAGTATTAGAAGAGACACTACACTGCAAGTCAAGAGATCCGGAATCATCTTTGCCTGTTTTTTGCTACTATGAAAATTTAATTGTGGAACTAAACATCAAATGGACCCATAAAGGTACCTCATCTGTCACTGGTATTGGAAATAGATTTCAGATTTAATTTACTTTCTCATTTATTTTCCAAATGTGTAGTAGCTATTAGATATATGTAATCCCTAGAAAAATACACACATTGCATGATGTAAATTCATCTTCACCTACTTCTAATACTCTTCACCTAGTTCCAATACTTTTGACTCTTTTTGCACATAAATCTCTTGTTTTCAGCTAAATAAGGCCCTATTCTATGATTCTGTTCATGTTATCACTTTCATACTCAAATGCTTAAGCTAATATTTTTTAACTCTATTGTTTCTGGTGGGAGGTAATAGAAATGAAAAGAGTAAAACAAAACATTCAACACATTTCTAAAATATATTAATGTTTTTTTTAATTTATAAGTATATTACACTTTTTCTCTAATTACTATAGCTTCTTCCTAAGTTTTCTCTACAATTGTACTGAAAACACTATTTTCTTTTTTTTAAGTTTATTTATTTATTTTGAGAGAGAGATAGAGAGCACGTGGGGGAGAGGCAGAGAGAGAGGGAGCCAGAATCCCCAGCGAACTCCATGCCATTGGCAGAGAGCCCAATGTAGGGCTCAAACTCACAAACCGTGAGATCAGGACCTGAGCTAAAATCAAGAGTCACATGATTAACCAACTGAGCCACCCAGGCACCCCACTATTTTCATTTGTATTTTTCTTATGTTGGTCATGAGAGGGTGACATAGTGGTTTAGTTACTAAGATTTTATTTTGTCAATACCCAGTTCAATCACTTAATGATTGAAATTTTGGCAATGAATAGTGAAGAGTACAGTAGGGCTACAATCCCAACTAATGCCTACAGATGAAGTTACAGGGGTCCTATAGTAGAAGTTGATGAGAACTTCTATTAAAGGATGAATTAAGGATAATAACAGAGAGAGGCCAGAGACAAAACCAGCCAGCAAAATAGAACTTTGAGAATCTCCCCCCTCCTCACCACACACACACACACACACACACACAATTTCCAGGAATATGGTAAGATCCCTTTACAACAGAGTTAAGATCATGATATGGATTTACTGTAATTTATACAAAGACTTTTTTTGACTTTGAAAAGAGGCAGAAAGCAGGGCACATGATTGGCTCAGTGGGCTGAGCATCTGACTTCAGCTCAGGTCACAATCTCGTGGTTTGTGAGTTTGAGCCCCACGTCAGGTTTGCTGCTGTCAGCACAAGAGCTCCATTTGGATCCTCTGTCCCCTTCTCTCTGCCCCTGCCCTACCTGAGTGCTCGCTTTCTCTCTCTCTCTCTCTCTCTCTCTCAAAAATAAATAAACATTAAAAAATTTAAAAAAAGAAAAGAAGCAGAAAGCTACAGATTTCCCTCTCTGGGATAAAGATAACCAGCATAACCCTTGCTAAACGTAGAAAAGAAAAAACAAAGGAAGTAATTGTTTAAGTTGAATTCAAGCCTTTTTCTTATTAGCCACCAATTTACAAAAAACCCAACCGAATAAACAGACCTTTTTAAAGTGATTGTTCCTGATATATTTTGCACCACTGTCATGCTCTATCACTCTTACATGCTTTTGCAGATCATACTAAATGACTATGGATTTTCTGATCCAGAATTCCTACTTGCTAAAGTTGACCAGTTAGTTTGTATTCCTCCCTTGAAAGAGCTCCTCAGAAGGAAAGAGTCCATGTTAATTCATTAATTCATTCAAATATTTCAGGCCACTGAGAATATGCCCAGCAGAGTAGTAGGTGGAGACACGAAAGTGAATGAAATAAAGGCCCCACACTCCTGAACTGACATTGTATTAACATTCCTAACAGGGCTAAAGTAAACTTGAAGCTGCACCAGCATTCTCCTCGAAACTAGAACAAGCAATCCTAAAGTTCATATGGAACTACAAAAGGCCCCCAATAGCCAAAGTAATTTTGAAGAAGACCAAAGCAGGAGGCATCACAATCCCAGACTTTAGCCTCTACTACAAAGCCGTCATCATCAAGACAGCATGGTATTGACACAAAAACAGACACATAGACCAATGGAATAGAATAGAAACCCCAGAACTAGACCCACAAACGTATGGCCAACTCATCTTTGACAAAGCAGGAAACAACATCCAATGGAAAAAGACAGTCTCTTTAACAAATGGTGCTGGGAGAACTGGACAGCAACATGCAGAAGGTTGAAACTAGACCACTTTCTCACACCATTCACAAAAATAAACTCAAAATGGATAAAGGATCTGAATGTGAGACAGGAAACCATCAAAACCCTACAGGAGAAAGCAGGAAAAGACCTCTCTGACCTCAGCAGTAGCAATTTCTTACTTGACACATGCCCAAAGGCAAGGGAATTAAAAGCAAAAATGAACTACTGGGACCTTATGAAGATAAAAAGCTTCTGCACAGCAAAGGAAACAACCAACAAAACTAAAAGGCAACCAACGGAATGGGAAAAGATATTTGCAAATGACATATTGGACGAAGGGCTAGTATCCAAAATCTATAAAGAGCTCACCAAACTCCACACCCGAAAAACAAATAACCCAGTGAGGAAATGGGCAGAAAACATGAATAGACACTTCTCTAAAGAAGACATCCGGATGGCCAACAGGCACATGAAAAGATGCTAAACATCGCTCCTCATCAGGGAAATACAAATCAAAACCACACTCAGATATCACCTCACGCCAGTCAGAGTGGCCAAAATGAACATATCAGGAGACCATAGATGCTGGAGAGGATGTGGAGAAACGGGAACCCTCTTGCACTGTTGATGGGAATGCAAATTGGTGCAGCCACTCTGGACAACAGTGTGGAGGCTCCTCAAAAAATTAAAAATAGATCTACCCTATGACCCAGCAATAGCACTGCTAGGAATTTACCCAAGGGATACAGGAGTACTGATGCATAGGGGCACTTGTACCCCAATGTTTATAGCAGCACTCTCAACAATAGCCAAATTATGGAAAGAGCCTACATGTCCATCAACTGATGAATGGATAAAGAAATTGTGGTTTATATACACAATGGAGTACTACAGGGCAATGAGAAAGAACGAAGCATGGCCCTTTGTAGCAACATGGATGGAACTGGAGAGTGTGATGCTAAGTGAAATAAGCCATACAGAGAAAGACAGATACCATATGTTTTCACTCTTATGTGGATCCTGAGAAACTTAACAGAAACCCATGGGGGAGGGGAAGGGAAAAAAAAAAAGAGGTTAGAGTGGTAGAGAGCCAAAGCATAAAAGACTCTTAAAAACTGAGAACAAACTGAGGGTTGATGGGGGGTGGGAGGGAGGGGAGGGTGGGTGATGGGTATTGAGGAGGGCACCTTTTGGGATGAGCACTGGGTGTTGTATGGAAACCAATTTGACACTAAATTTCATATATTGAAAAAATTAAAAAAAGAAGCAGCTTTCAGCTCTTTCATAGGATATAGAAGGAATAGCATGATGATTATGGGCCCAGATACCCTTTCCACTCTAGCCTTACGGGGAGAAGCTAGCAATCATTGGTATTTGTGCTTGAGCTTATAATTCTAGCCACTTGTCCCAAATTCTTTCCTGATGGTAGATAAAGGGGAGATGACACACTGCCTGACTACAAATAGATCCACGGATATTTCTTCTACAGTAAAATCTTGGTTTGCAAGCATAATCCGTTCCAGAAACATGATTGTAATCCAAAGCACTTGTATGTCAAAGTGAATTTCCCCATAAGAAAGAATGGAAACTCAAATGATTCATCCCACAACCCCAAAATATTCATATTAAAATGATTACCATACTGTAATATAATACAAAATAATAAAGAAAATACAAAATATAAAGAAAAAGAAACTGATTAATCTGCACTTACCTTTGAAAACCTTCCTGGCTGGTGTGAGGGAGACAAGGGAGAGGAAGGTTATTGTTTAGAACGACTCTAACAATCACTAATGGAATCCCTGCTATCTATTGGCTCAGTGTAATCTCTTTCTGCATGGGGGCCATTGTATACACTCGTACGGATGTTGACTACAGTACAGTATTAATAAACTCTTTCCATATACTGTGCTTAATGTAACTGACAATAAGGCAGCAGAAGAAAGGGTCTCTATCTGCAGGCAGCCGGACCTAGAATGAAGCAAAGCATTCTTAGGCTTACTCTTGTCTGGAAAAGCAAAGGACTGTCCATAGGTGCCTTGAAGGGACAAAAAATACAGTAGTGCCAGTTGTGGGCACCTTCCAATGCTCTGAAAAATCACTGATTTCTGTCAGACACACAGCATGGGAGATGAACACCCACAATCCCGCAGCAAGTGAGTGAGCAAGAGAGAGAGAAAGAGAGAACCATTGGTTCAGTTCTGATCATGTGACATTTGGCATCCTGTACTACTTGTGTTGCAAGACATTGCTTGTTTATCAAGTTAAAATTTATCAGAAATGTTTGCTGCAGTTACCTTAAATTGCAGTTACCTGCAATCCAAGGTTTTACTGTATTTCCTTCCAGATTACTCAGTTTCTACCATAGAAGTAGTTCTAGCTGCCTGATGTTTTCAATCAACCCAGTACCACTTGCCCAACATTCTGTCTTTTTTCCATATTCTTTGGGTTCATTTCGTTAGAACACCCTCACTTATACAGTTACTTCATAAAGTTACAAAAACTTCATGATGTTTTAAAAATGTTTCTAAGTAGTTTTTTTTTAAGTTTTTATACATGTAGAAGAAATTGTCACAGACAATCCTCAGTTCCCATAGTGGCTTTGAATTAATTTGAGAACTGAAGTTAAAACATGTCATAGAATAATTAATCTGCTACTCATAAGAACAGATGATCCTCATAATTGGCTCTAACTGTGTATATGTAAATAATCAGGGGTTGAACATAGGGACTGATGACACTCTTTTTTTAAAATTTTTTTTACATTTATTTATTTTTGAGAGAGTGAGACAAAGTGAGAGTGGGGGAGGGCCAGAGAGAGAGGAAGACACAGAATCTGAAGCAGGCTCCAGGCTCTGTCAGCACAGAGCCCAACGTGGGGCTCGAACTCACGGACCGCGAGATCATGACCTGAGCTGAAGTCGGATGCTTAACCGACTGAGCCACCCAGGCGCCCTGGGACTGATGACATTCTATATAGGACTCTCTTATCATAAATTCAGTGTTCCTGATCACCATAATTATTTTCATATTTCTATACTTTTTTTTAAAAAAGTGTAATGTTTATTTATTTTTGAGAGAGACTCAGAGTGCAAGCAAGGGAGAGGCAGAGAGAGAGAGAGAGAGAGAGAGAGAGAGAGAGACACACAGAATGTGAAATAGGCTCCAGGCTCTGAGCTGTCAGCACAAAGCGGGATGTGGGGCTTGAATTCACGAGCATGAGATCATGACCTGAGCCGAAGTCAGACGCTTACCTGACTGAGCCACCCAGATGCCCCAATATTTCTACATTTATTAAACATGGAAAACGCGATTAACAATTTTCAGCTCTAAAAATTCCTTTGCCATTCAAAGCACAAACTCCCTAGTTTTTGTTTTAGCTTATAAAATCTAAGAGGATGATCTCACAATTCTAAATCCAATCAGCTGATCAGTCTGTTTCATTACACTGACATGGGTTCCTGTTGGTCCTAATCTTTATGTGAAACACCAGGCTCACAGATTTTTTATTAATAATAAAATTAACAATTAGATTTCTTAGAGAGAGGCAAACGAAGAAAGAGACTCTTAACTATGGAGAACAAACTGATGGTTACCAAAGGGGAGGGAGTGGGAGGTGAATGGGCTAAATAGGTGAGGAGATTAAGGAGGGCACTTGTTGGGATGAGCAGCCGGTGATGTACGGAAGTGATGAATTACTATATTGTACACGTGAAACTAATATAGCACTGTGTTAACTGGAATTTAAATAAAAATTAGAAAAAAATACTCCTCCATTTCCAACTAAAAAAAGTAGATCTCTTAATACACTGAATGTGTTTTCAAAGATGACACTTTAAGAAATGCTGGCACCACTTAGCCCTCCATAAACAAAAGAACACACATTCACAGAACACACAACATAGATTGTGACATAAGGTAGCATACAACTCCTAAGGATGCTTTCACCTAAACTCAACGTAAAAATAGTGAAGTGTGCTTATTTGTAACAGTTTCTTAGGCCTACAATAAAGGTTATGGTAACTGCTAATGCCACACTGGCGTACAGACTCAATTAAGCTGCCCCACATTCTCAAACAACTACTTTTAGTAGCTACATTTTGGTACTATCACTAGTGCAATTATAATTGCTCTACAAGTTACAGGAACTTTTTTTTCTAGGCATAAAAGGAATATTCCAGGTCTAATTTTAAGAACTGGCACTACCAAGTATGGTACATATTCAAAGACATCAAGAAGGAAGTTTGAGGCTAAAACAAGCAACTCTATCTTTCAGAGGCACGAAATTCCAGAATTATGCCTTCTCTTCCCATAAGTTAAATTATTGTTTTGTGTTCTAGTAAATATCAAACATCTTTTGAGTAAAAACATATTAAGCCTATTTTGTCAACAGTAACACTGTGGTTAAATTTTAGATTATTTCCTAGTACTAAATAAATAAAGGCAACATGAAAAAATTCATCTATCTTGGTCCTCGTGTGTGTGTGTGTGTGTGTGTGTGTGTGTGTGTGTGTATTTTTAAGTTTTTATTTAAATTCCAGTTGGTTACCATACTTGGTCCTTGAGTATATTAAGTGCTTAAAAAATGTTTGCTCAGTGAGTTGAGTAAACTCTTATTTTCTGCCTGCTCTATGACTGGCACAATACTAAGAACCAAGGAAACAAAATTATCTAAAAGGTAATCCCCAACATTAAATGGTAGAGGTAAACATATGTACCACTATGTAGGTCAGTCTAGCAATATGTACAGAATTCTACTCAAAACAACAAAAAAAGAATTATTTTGAGATGTGTGTCAGAGGAAACAATAATCGATTTGGTCTTTGAAGTAGCAATGGACATATATACTAAGGTTGAATTCATAAATCAAAAACAGAATAATTCTAGTACATATTCTAGCTAATTTTCAGATCTAAAACTTACCTTAAGCTGGAATAAACAGTGATATATCTTAACTCCTTGTTTTATAATTGTCAGACTAAACACTGAAAACAAATCTCACCTACTTCTAATTAGCAGATTCATGTACATTTAAAACAATTAACTATGGCAAAATACACGTAACATAAAATTTACCATCTTAACCACATGCAGGTGCATAGCTCAGGAAGGTTAAATCCATTCACATTGTTGCTCAAAACTCAAACCATCTGCAAAACTCTTTTCATCTTGCAAAACTAAAATTTTATACCCATTAAACCATAACTCCCATTTCTCCCTCCCCATATTGCCTAGTGACCAACATTCTACTTTGTATCTCTATGAATTTGACTACTCAAGGTACCTCCTCTAAGTAGAATGATACCTTATTTCTCTTTTTGTGACTAGCACACACAAAATGGCTTCACTGGTGAATTCTACCAACATTTAAAAAAGAATTAATGCCAATCTCTTTGAAACTTTTCCAAAAAATTAAAGAGGAAGGAATTCTTCCAAACTCATTTTATGACTCCAGCATTACCCTGAAACTAAAGCCAAACAAAGACACCATAAGAAAATAAAACTACAGGAAAATAACCCTGGTAAATACAAATATAAAAATGATCAGCAAAATATCAGCAAACTGAATCCAACATCACATTAAAAGGATCATTCACCACAGTCAAGTGGGATTTGCCCCAGGATACAAGGATGGTTCAACATAAACCAATCAATACAATACATTGCATTAATGGAATGAAAGAAAAGAATTGTATGATAATCTCAACACACATAAAAAGCATCTGAAAAAATTCAACATCCACTGATAATAAAAACTGTTAACAAATTAGACATAGAAGGAACTTAATGTAAAAAGACCACGTATGACAAGTCTACAGCTAACATCACACTCACCTGTTAAAAGGAAAGCTTTTCCTCTAAAAGCTTTTCCTCAGGTAGACCCACAACCATATGGCCAACTAATCTTTCACAAAGTAGGAAAGCATATCCAATGGAATAAAGACAGTCTCTTCAGCAAGTGGTGCTGGGAAAACTGGACAGCAACATGCAGAAGAATGAACCTGGATCACTTTCTTACACCATACACAAAAATAAACTCAAAATGGATGAAAGACCTCAATCTAAGACAGGAAGCCATGAAAATCCTCGAGGAGAAAACAAGTAAAAACCTCTTTGATCTTGCCCACAGCAACTTCTTACTCAACACGTCTCTGGAAGCAAGGGAAACAAAAGCAAAAATGAACTATTGGGACCTCATCAAAATAAAAAGCTTCTCCACAGCAAAGGAAACAATCAACAAAATTAAAAGGCAACTGACAGAATGGGAGAAGATATTTGCAAATGACATATCAGATAGAGGGTTAGTATCCAAAATCTATAAACAACTTATCAAACTCAACACCCAACAGACAAATAATCCAGTGAAGAAATGGGCAAAAGACATGAAAAGACATTGCTCCAAAGAAGACATCCAGATGGCCAACCGACACATGAAAAAATGCTCAACATCACCCATCATCAGGGAAATACAAATCAAAACCACAATGAGATACCACCTTCCACCTGTCAGAACGGCTAACAAGAACAACTCAGGCAACAACAGATGTTGGCGAGGATACGGAGAAAGAGGATCTCTTTTGCATTGTTGGTGGCAATGCAAGCTGGTGCAGCCACTCTGGAAAACAGTACGGAGGTTCCTCCAAAAACTAAAAATAGAACTACCCTATGACCCAGCAACGGCACTACTAGGCATTTATCCAAGGGATACAGGTGTGCTGTTTCGAAGGGACACATGCACCCCCATGTTTATAGCAGCACTATCCACAATAGCCAAAGTATGGAAAGAGCCCAAATGTCCATCAATGGATGAATGGATAAAGAAAATGTGGTGTGTGTGTACACACACACACACACATACACACACACACACACACACACACACACACACACACACACACAATGGAGTAATACTTGGCAATCGAAAAGAATGAAATCTTGCATTTGCAACTACGCAGATGGAACTGGAGGGTATTATGCTAACTGAAATTAGTCAGAGAAAGACAAAAATCATATGACTTTAGTCATATGAGGACTTTAAGAGACAAAACAGATGAACATAAGGGAAGGGAAGCAAAAATAATATAAAAACAGGGAGGGGGACAAAACAGAAGAGACTCATAAATATGGAGAACTGAAGGTTATGGGAGGGGTTCGGGGAGGGGGGATGGGATAAATGGGTAAGGAGCACTAAGGAATCTACTCCTGAAATCCTTGTTGCACTATATGCTAACTAATTTGGATGTAAACTTAAAAAAATTAAAAATTAAAACTTAAAAAATTTAAAAAAAGCTTTTCCTCATGAATAAGAGAAGGTACCCACTCTCACCACTCTTATACAACATAGTACTCGAAATCCTAGGTAGAGAAACCAGTCAAGAAAAATAAATAAAAGGTATGAGAATTGGAAATTAAAAAGTAAAACTCTATTTGCAGATGACATGATTTTACACATAGAAAAATCCTAAACATTCAACCAAAACAACTGTTAGACCTAATCAATGAATTCAAAGAAGTTGCAGGATACAAAATTAACATACAGAAATCAGTAGTCTTTCTGTATATCAACAATGAGTTAACTGTAAAAGAAATAAAGAAACCAATCCCATTTGCAATATCATAAAAAACAATATAATACTTGGAAATAAATTTAAGGTAAAAGATCTCTCATCTGAAAACTCTAAGACTTTGATGAAAGCAAAGAGAACACAAATAAATGGAACTGCATCCCATGTTCATAGATTAGAAGAATTAAGATTGTTAAAATGTCAGTACCACCAAAATCCATCTAAAGATTCAATGCAATCCCTACCGAGATTCCAATGGCATTTTTTTTACATCAGTAAAAAACAGACACTCCTAAAATTTATATGGAACTACAAAAGACCCTAAGTAGCCAAAGAAATCCTGAGAAAGAAGAACACAGCAGGAGGCATCACATTTCCTAATTTCATGCTATACTATAAAGCTATGATCATCACAACAGTTTGTTACTGGCATAAAAAACAAATAGACCAATGGAATAGAATCAAGAACTCATAAATAAACCCATACATATATGGTCAACTAATATTTGATATGGGAGCCAAGAATACTTAAAAGCGTACACTTGAAACTAATGTAACACTCTAAGTTAACTAATTGGAATTAGAATAAAAACTTTAAAGGAAGAATCTTCAATAGAGAAAAGACAGTTCTTTACATGAATGGTGTTGGGACAACTGGATATTCTCATGTAAAAGAATGAAACTGAATCCCCCCCATCATGCACCACTCACAAAAATTAACTCACAATGGATGAGAGACTTAAATGTAAGGTGTGAAACCAAGCAACTCCTGAAAGAAAACACAGAAACAAAGTTTCTTGACATGGGTCTTGGTAATGATTTTTTGAATAGGACATCTAAAGCACAAGCAACAAAATTATAAATGAAAAAGTGAGACTATGTCAAACTAAAAAGCTTCTGCAAAGCAAAGGAAACCATCTACAAAGTAAAAAAGACAACCTGTGGAACAGGAAAAAATATTTGTTAATCATTTATCTTGTATGTGGTTAATATCCAAAATATATGAAGAACTCATAAAAAAACAACCCCTCCAAAATAATAACAACCTGAATAGACACATCTCAAAAGAAGATATACAAAAGGCTAATAGATACATGAAAGGATGCTCAACATTGCTAGTCATTAGGGAAATGCAAATTTAAACCACATTGGGATGTCACCTCACATCTTAGAATGGCCATCATTAAAGAGACAGACCTAACAACTGCTGGCATGAATATGGAAAAAAGAGAACCCTCATGCATTGTTGGTGTGACTGTAAATTGGTACACCCAATATGGAAAACAGTATGGAGGAGCCTCAAAAAATTTAAAACAGAACAACCATATGATCTGGCAATTCCACTTCTGGGAATATAGCCAAAGGAAATGAAAACACTAACTCAAAAGATGTCTGCACCCATGTTCACAGCAGCATCATTTACAACAGCCAAGACATGGAAACAACCTCAGTGTCTACTTGTGGATGAATGGATAAAGAAGTTGTGGGTATACATGTACACACACACAGTAGATTATTATTCAACCATAGAAAAATGAGGAAATCCTATCACTTGTGACAACAGGGATGGAACTTAAAGGCATTATGCTAAGTGAAAAAAGTCAGAGACTTACTGTATGATCTCACTCACATGTGGAATCTAAAAAACAAAACAAAACTCAGGGAAAAGAGATCAGATTTGTGGTTACCAGAGGCCGGGAACAGGGGACAATCAGAGGAAGGTGGTCAAAAGGTAAAACTTCCAGTTATAAGATAAATAAGTCTAAGTAGATAATATCATACAGGAAAGTCGTTAAGAGAGTAAATCGTAAGAGTTATCACAAGGAGAAAGTTTTTTTCCCCTTTTTTCTCCTTTCTTTCCTTTTTATTGTATCTATATGAGAAGATGGATGTTAGCTGAACCTATAGTGGTAATCATTTCACAATATATGTAAATCAAACCATCATGATGTACACGTAAATTTATACAGTGATGTATGCCAATTATTTCTCAATAAAAATGGAAAAAATCTTTTTACTAAAAAATCAGTTACAATAACTATGAACTAGCTTAAAAGGAAATTACAAAAATAATCCCACTTAAAATAGCAATGAAAAGAATAAAATACTTAGGACAAAGTTTAGTTAAGGAGTTAAATTCATGTATACTAAAAACTATAAAAAACTGATGAAAGAAATTATAAAAGACACAAACAATGGAACAACATCCTGTGTTCATGGATTTGAAGACTTAATATTGTTAAAATGTCTATACTACCTGAGCAATCTACATATTCAGCGCAATCCCCATAGAAACCCCAACGACATTTTTAACAGAAATTTTTTTTTAATTCTAAAATTCATATGGAACCACAAAAGAGCACAAATAGCCAAGTCAATCTCGAGAAAGAAGAACAAAACTAGAAGTATCACACTTCCTGACTTCAAAACATATTAAAAAAAACCCCACAGTAATGAAAACACTACAGAAATGGCATAAAGACAGATCTAACAGCTATACAATTTCCTAAGGATTTAGATAAATTGACACAAGAATCAAATGATTTCTATTTTTTTTTAAGTTTATTTATTTTGAGAGAGACAGAGAGAGGGGGGAGAGAGAGAGAATCCCAAGCAGGCTCCATGCTGTTAGTGCAGAGCCTGATGTGGGACTCAAACTTACAAACCGTGAGATCATGATCTGAGCTGAAATCAAGAGTCAGACGCTTAACTGACTGAGCCACCCAGGCACCCCTAGAATGATTTCTGCTATAGAGGAAGCACAAAGTAAGTGTTTGTAATTATAGTAACAAAGTTGTTATGAGTATTAGGTTTTCAGATTTTCCTTCATTTAAGAAGTTATTAAGCACTTACCATGTGCTAGGCACTGTTTCACTCTCTGGAAACAGAGTGGGAGATAAAAATGACAAAAAACCCTCACCCTCATGGAGCTCAACTTCATGAATTTCCCTCATACCACATTACTGTTTAAATGTTTCAGTCTTTTGGGGCACCTGGATGGCTCAGGTCATGATCTCATGGTTCGTGAGTTAAAGCCCCACATCAGGCTCTATGCTGACAGTTCAGAGCCTGCTTAGGATAGTCTGTCTCCCTCTCTCTGCCCTATGCCAGCTCTCTCTCTTTCTCAAAATACGTAAATAAAGATTAATTTTTTTAACGTTTCTGTTTTTCAGTGCATGTAAATTCATATTTAAATGAATATAAACTGTAATCCACCCTTTGGGTTGCAAGACAGGAAATAAAGGCTCGTTGGTGCAAATTACTGCTCTACCCATAGACTTTTGCCACCTATTAAACCAGCACTTGTAGTATTTGCCAGATAAGGATATGCTTCAATCTTGGTATCATTCTTGACACTCTCTCCCCTAAAAGCTACCACAGCAAGCCTGATCCTCAAAATATATATCCATGGTGATTAATGTTCCAGCTTAACAGTATGACTTAGTATTATTCAGTGATACATAATTGTCTTGTACAATGAACCATTCTGAAACTCATACTGAAATAAAAGAAACGTTCCCAATATTTTGAAAAAAATTAAATGAAATGGATAATCTAGGAATTATAAATGCCAAAATAACCCAAAAAGAAATGAAAATATACAAATATCAGTAACAATGTAGGAAACTAGACTGTGACAGGGAGAAAGAACAATAACAATCCTATGTCATAAAGGGTAACAAGGCCAGGTGAGTCTGCAGGAAAATCTTTACTGGATATTCAGGGAACTTAGAAGTCCTGTCTTATACAAACGTCTCAAAGAACCCCAAAATAAGAGAAAGCTAACTGCATCATTTGATGTGACTAATATAACCTCAATAACAAAACTGAGTAAGAACAGGGACGCCTGGGTAGCTCAGTCAGTTAAGCAGCTGACTTTGGCTCAGGTGGGGATCTTGCAGTTCGTGGGCTCGAGCCCCGTGTCGGGTTCTGTGCTGACAGCTCAGAGCCTGGAGCCTGCTTCGGATTCTGTGTGTGTGTGTGTGTGTGTGTGTGTGTGTGTCTCTGCCTCTCCCTTGCTCATGTGCTCCCTCTCTTGCTCGCTTGCTCACTGTCTCTCTCTCAAAAAGAAGTAAACATTAAGAAAATTTAAAAATGGGGAGCCTGGGTGGCTCAGTTGGTTGAGCGTCCAACTTCGGCTCAGGTCGTGATCTCATGATTTGTGGGTTCAGGCCCCCGCCTAGGGCTCTGTATTCATAACTCAGAGCCTGGAGCTACTTCAGATTCTGTGTCTCCCTTTATCTCTGCCCCTACCCGTCTTGCGTGTGTGCACGCAAGCACTCTCTCCCTCTCTTTCTCTCAAAAATGAACATTAAAAAAAATGTTTTAATAAAAAAATTAAAATTAAAAAAAAACTGAGAACAGTAAGAAAAAAGAAAACAATTACAAACATCAATATAAAAAATCCTAAATAAACTTCTAGCAAAGAGAATTTAGCATTGGAGAAAAAAATGGCTGACTAGGCATAATAAAAATATAAAAACTTTCTCATTACCTAAGAGAGTAAACATGTTTATGACTTGTAGCCCCTGCCGGGGCCTCTGCTGTGAAACATACTGAAGGAAGAATCCTCACCCCTACTGCCCGCTGGTCTCTGTCCTTGTGTACTGCTGCTCATCCGAGGGTTTCTAGTCATCTCTGGACTAGTGTGCTCACCCTCTGGAGATATCAAAACATCACAGTTATTTGAGATTCCTTGTGCAAATGAGTAGAATAATCCTCTGACTACCAAATATCGGACAGTCTCCTGGGCAAGAAAGCAGTGCTTTTTCCATCGGAGTAATTTATACAGTCTATTTAGCAATAGCCCCTTAGAATTTCACTTCCTTATGAAAGTAAACTCCAATCTGGGAAATGGTCCCCTGCCGCAGCTCCACAGTTCAATTAGCCCCATCCCCCTCTCTCCCTCAAGTTTAGACACACTCATCATCCCTCCAACTCTAACAGCTTATCTTCCTTAACCTGAACCCCGACTCCAAATCCTGACACTAACTACTGACCCACACCATGCTCCTGAGTCCCCCAACCTACCATCAATATCACATTTTCACACTGTAGACACACACGGTGTAAAAATGCCCACAGTGCTAAAATTTTGTTGCATTGAAAAAAAAAACAAACTGCAGGAGAAAGAAATCCCACTTTCTCCTGCAGAGAAAGGCCACTGTTGAAAACTTTAAAGACTTGGTTATTTAAAATCCTCTAGGCCAGGACTCAGTTTGCAATACTTTAATACAACAAATAAACTAATGTGAATACTGCTTTTTCTTAAAAGAGGCTTTTCCTCACATTTTTGAAATTTTCAAATCAACAAAGTTTTAAAGTAGCCTTCCTAAAGCCTCTGATTTTAATGTTGTAACCTCCTGGTTTGAAGAAGAAATATAATGGTCTACAATTCAGTTCTCTTAAGTCCCATGCCAGTTTTGGCAGACACTGTTAGTTGGTTCCCCCCGCTGTTCTCATTCTCTTACCTTTCCTCAGTCTTGGTTCAAGTATCTACTCTCCTTCACAGGGCCATGTGTTTGGGGAATCAGCCCCAAGCGATCGTTCTTGATTGGAATGGACCCACAGTAGTGGTACCATTTCCTCTGGATGCAGACTTGGTGCAGAATTATGGTCAACAAAATGGTGAGAGGAAGTCTTCTGAGTGGCAAACAAGAACATGACTTCAGAAGTGTTTCCTGGCTTGTTTGTTTGTTTGTTTGTTTGTTTTGGTGACCAAAGAAGGTCAAGGAATCTTTCTCTGGATATTGTGTTTGGATGTGACGCTTGGAACTGTGGCATCCATCTTACAATCATGAGAGGAATGAACCTGAGAACCTCCTTGAAACGGGAAAGATGGCAAAACAGATACTGGAAAAACCTGATCCTTAAAGGTATCATTGAGTCTGTGAATTAACCAACCTTGGAAAGGTCTTTTTGGTCAGTGAAATAAAATGCTTCCTACTTTTGAAATTTCTTTGAGTTTACTTTTGTTCTACCTGCCATCAAAGGCAGTCGAAATGATACAGCAGTTTTAGAATGGAAATCTTATTCTGCCTTCCACTCATCTGTGCTTACAGATTACAGAATTAAGGATATATGTTAGTTTTCATTCAAGAATGCTTGAAATACATTATTTGAATTTTCATTTAGATAATTTCGTTTTTATTCAATAGGAGCAAGAAGAACTTGAGGTCCATAAAAGAGGCATGATTAATAACCGTGCCTGATGTTGGACTATCTCCACAAAGCAGGCCAGGGAAATTCCCTCTGGATAGTTCAGGTTTTATCTATTCCTTTCTCAGTAACTCACTATCAAAGACAGAATTCTTGATTAAAAAATAAAAATGGATTCTGCCTTTAACAAGATCAGAGGCACTAGCTAAAAATGATGCCAGGAACATCCAAAGCAAATGAACACTATTTAGATGTATGGTTCACCAGAAAAATAGGAATAAAGAAGAGATCGGCATGTTTATTCCCAACTTTTAAAAAACTCGTAATGGAAAATAAAACCATTAAAGTAAGATCAAATTTAGAGGCTGCAGAACGCCATCTTTTTTTCATCTCAGCTTAGAACACTAAATAAAAAATGACAATTACATTTGCCTGTGCTTATCTCAGAGACAGCCAAGTAATGTGACTGGATGCAAGCTTATTCACTCTCATGAATGTAAATCTAAGATTTAGAGATATTGTACTGTCTTGGGCATTTGTCTCCTCTTACGGTGGTAGTCTATTCAATTTAACCGACTCATACCTAATATCTGCTGCAGTCAAGTCTAGGTACTAAGATTTTGAGAGGCAGCGTGGAGGACAGAAATGAGACAGGGACAAATAAGGCAACTGATGGGTGAGAAAAATAGTTCAACGTTGTCTGCAATTGAATCAGAATGTTAGTTTCTGATGCTCTTTAATGCTGTATCTAAACAAGACATCAAAGGGCAAAGAGAAAAGAGAACAAGTGGTTGTCTTCAGCAGGGCAAGGAAGAAAAATTTCCGAGAAAAGGTAACACTTAAACCTGGGGAAAATATGCAGGGTTCTAATATGTAAAAACTGGGGTGGGGTCTTTTCTTGCATGAAGAAACAGGTGGAAGCCTATAATTGGGAAAAATATTCACCAGTGAGAAATATTTTTTAAGTTTATTTATTTTTTGAGAGAGAGAGAGAGAAAGAGAACAAGCTGGGGAGGGGCAGAGAGAGAGGGAGGGAGAGAGAGTCTTGAGCAGGCACAGACCCCAATGCAGGGCTCAAACTCACAAACCACAAGATCATGAGCTGAACTGAAACCAAGAGTCAGATGTTTGACTGAGCCACCCAGGTGCCCCTCCAACAAGAAATATTTTAAAACCCAACACCCAATCTGTACTCCAAACCAGAAACTCTCCCTACAGAGTTCTCCCTAGGGAACAAGGAAACAGGATTTTATAAAACCCTAGGGGACTGCAAAGTACAACCAAGACCAAGAGTCTTCAGAATATAAAAACCTCCCTGATCGATTCTCTACTGTCTTCTCAGCACTCATCATCTAGTACTCACTGTGCTCTGCACAGATGGGCTTGCTTTCTGCTCCACACTAAGCTTTTATGTCCCTTCCTCACAGCTTCACATGCCCTGCTCCTTGGGTCTAGAATGTTTTCCCTCCCCAACACTCCTTCCCTGGTTCATTCTACTAGTCTATACTTTTGTGAATGTATTCTTAACTCCTGATTCAAATTTAGATCCTGCTATCAAGTACCCATAGTTTCCCATTCAGTACCTTCTTAGTTCTTATCACATGTTATAATTATAAATATATCTGTGTGATCACTGGTTCAAATCTTTCTTGCGCATAACTCTAAGAACTGTGAGAGTGGGGAGTAGGTGAGTTTCATTCACTCTTTTGTCAACAATTTCTAAAACCACGTCTAGGGGGTAGTCGGTGTTGAAGTAAAATTTATGGTGTGAGATAATACATTAATGAACCCATGAAAGAATGAACTGGATATTTTAGGGCACATGAGGAGACACGCAAACTATTAACCATGGAATGCATGTAGACGTTTGGTCAGAACTTCCCTCCTCCCCTGGGAAGATATATTACTCAGCCCCTTCTTCACTCTCCCTTGCTTTTTCTTCTTCACAGCAGTTATCACCATTGACATATTTATATCTTTTGCGTATCATCTATCTCTTTGTATTAGAATTTTTAAGCCTGTAAGAAAAGACCTTGCCTTGTTGTTTACTGCTACATCTCTGGTATCCCAGAACAGTGCCTAGCACATAGTAGGTGTTCAATAAATATTCATTAAATAAATTATGTGGTGTGTGTGTGTCTGAACAAGTGAGGGAGAGTATGTTAGAGTGATCACTCAGGTTTGTCTGGAACTGATGTGAGACTTTCGCAACTAAACCCTGGAGAGTCCAGGCAAAGTAGAATGAGCTGGTCACGTTTGACTGGATGTTGGTATGGGTTGGGAGATTAGACTGGGAAAAAAGGAAGGGTCCAGAATAAATCCAGGGTATGCAGAACATAGAAGGTCTTGGACTTGCATGTGTATACGTGTTTTGTGGGAGGATACTGATTAGACTATGAGAATACACACGATGCATTAGATTAGATGAATAGACGGAGGAGACAGGTTCTTTTGAGGAAATTCTTTCAACGGCCCGGGAAATGGTAATGAGAATCCAGGCAAGAAAAAGGGGGCAGAAGGCAGAGGAGATGCACCAGGAAATGAGATAAGCAATGGCTGAAGGTCACAGCTGAAGGAGAGAAAATTCTTTGATGAGTGACTTCTGCCTTCTGCAACTGGGCTGGGGAGGACAACGAGATCTAGTAACTTTACAGATACACTGTAATGCTCAGCTCTGGGAGGTTTGGTGATTTAATCTGAGTTGTGAAAAACTGGAAGTGTCACACTGGCAGTGTTCAAGAGTGACTCAGGTACCTGAGCAGGGCTAGGTTGAGATTTCCTTAGAGGCAATTACTGATCTATCTCTTGGCAATACACAGGATGCTGAGAAAGATATGCCTACTGAGTGTGTGGGCTTTTTTCCCTCCATGTTGCTGATTTATTCAAGGCAATTTCCCATTGCCAGCTCTACAACAAATGAAATTCATTTTATACTTTTTTTTTTTTGGTAACAAGAAATGCAGATTATGTGATTGATAACATTCAAAGAAAGTACTGAAAATTGCCCTATCCAACAAGGTTACCTGGTTACTTGAATACTTTCAAATATCCTCTTCTTATGCAGTACAACTTCAAAAAAGCAGAATCCACCGATCATAAAAATTGCTTCAGGTTGCCTTTACCTCTCACCAATAGGTTTCCTCTCGATGTTGTATTTCTGTAAGAAAAATGAAATTTCTATATAAGAAAACACTACTATGTAATCAAAGAGTTGTGTACATATTATATACATGTATCATTATACACACACATACAGTGTATATACATTTGTGTGTAAATATGTATGCATGTACACCTGAAAAGAGAAATGAAGAAATGTCATATTTGGGTTTCCAAAATATGTTAGATTACATTAATGGCCCCAATTCCTTTTTCCTCTTTGATCCCAGGCCATTTTCCATGTGACTTTGTAGTTCCCTCTGTGAAAGACTTGAAGTCTATTCCCCCACCTTTGATTTCACATTAGATGATAGGATTTGCTTTTGGCTAACAGAATGATAGCACAATTTATGTGTGCAAAGTTTAAAAGTGTGAAAATTATAAAAGCTCTTTTATAACTGGCCTTACTCTCTGGCACTTCTGCCACTATCATGAGAAAACATGCCCAGATTAGCCTATTGACCTCAGGAGGGGAATGACCGACAAATGAAAAATGATTTCATCTTTTGGATGAAAGATGGAGATGAGCTATCCCAGCAAAATCACAGAAGTGAACCTACAGCCTACCTATCCACAGACATGTGGGAAATAAATTCTTATTACTATATGTCACTAAGATATTGGTGGTTGATCATTACGGTGCATACTGTTGTAACAGGTGACCACTCAAGGAAACTAAATACAGTGGTTTTAAGAGTGAGCTATTAATTTGTACCGACCAAATAGCTATGGCGAACTCTAGATATTTAAAATTCATATGAAAGAAAAGAATAAGCAGTAGTTTACTTTTATTTTCATGTATCAACTATATTTTATAGAAGCACAAGTAAGTTCCAAAATGTATTTCTTGACAGCTTAGAGTATTACAACGCATGACAAATTCAATTTATTTGGAGGAAAACATTATAGAAAAGGTTTTTGTGAAGGATTTTATATTTAAAAAAATAGGATGTTTGATAACAAAATGCCTAAGAGCCAGTTCCCTCTACATAATTAATTTGCTTACCAGGTATGTGTCAACAAAGCCCCTTATTTCTGCGTCAGGAGTTTCCTTCTCCTCCTTCCCCTTTACTCCTTTCTCGGCTGATCTCAATCAAGTATGAGTCCCAACAGGGTTGTAAATCCCCACTTCAATTACTAAAGTATGGTATGTGTCAACAAGACCCCATAGTGGCAAGGAGAGTGATGGCTGAAGGAAAAGACCAAGTGGTAAAAAATAAAGAGAAACCTCCACGTGATTACCCTATGTCAGTTCTTCTCATAAATCAGGACTCCTAAGTCTCCCCGTTCGTTTCAACTTCATATTCTTTACCTTACTTCACTCTTGCTTCTCTAACCCCTGTTGCTCCTATTTTGGCCCCTTATTTTTCTTCACCTTGTGCTTCTTTAGTCCTTATCTGTGTCAGGGAAACCATCGTCTGAGGCTTACAACTTGGGAGAAGATGAGTGTGCTCTCCTGTGGTGGATATTGATGCATTTTTAAAATGGCACTCAAATTTACTTTCCCATAGATAACCAAAGATTCCTAACTATTATCCAGATACTACTTAGCTATTTTCTCATTAAGTCAGAAATCCAAAAGGTATAAAAGTAACACTTTCAGATATGTAGGTATAAAAGTAACACACTCAGATATGTTGTTTCTGATATGCTATGAAAATGGTGCCCAGAATATTGCAAAGTCAAAGGCTAAGAAATGAAAAGAAATAATAGCTCTTTGTGAAAATCCAGGTGACTCACATTCCTAGCACAGACAGGGAGGCGCCCAGAGGTTCAATATGTACCCCAGCCCCAAGTGTACATGAGACTTCTTGATCATAAACTATTACTTGAAGGTTGAACAAAATTAAATGTTGAGATTTTTTGTGTGTGTGAGGACAATCTTTACCCCTCTTAGCAGACACCATCCAGCAATTACTAGACTGGTTAGGGTTGTTAGCTATATAATACGGACAACAGGAAATACATTGGCTTCTATTTAAATACAAGTGTTATAAGGGAATGTTAAATGAAATCTAAAAAGGGACAAAATATTCTTCTGTTACAAATTCTTATATCCCTACACATCCTATTAGAGATCAGGCAAAACACCAAGTTCAAAAAATTCATCAGTTCCAATTAAATTTGCATTAGTGACATCCACATTTATCAAAGTGAATTCTTCTTACTACAGCTATCATCTCCTACTCTCTTCTTCCTCATTATATTAAGCTGAATATCAGTATGCAGCCAATATGCCCTGTCTACTGTCAAATGTGCATTTCAACGAAAGCCTTACAAACTATGAGAAATAGACAAAAGAAGCCACTTTTGTAGGTCCATGACATATCCATCCTTCTATAATCCCCTATTCTCAGACTTAACTGGGATCTAAAATATGGGTTGGAATTCAAGATTACATAACTGGTTAGCCCACATGTAAGATTTAGGAGTTTCCAATTTTAAGTTGGTTTTTGTGAAAAACTGTTCTTCTTTCTTACTGTGACCTCTATTGATAGGCCAATCCAAAATCAAATCTCCTTATGCATGAGGAAAGCTACAAATACATGTTTTGATGTCAGAGAAAATCAGACCTTGAATTCCCTAAGTTCAAAAGTCATTTGAGGGGCTTTTTGTCATTAATCTCTCTGGTGAGTCACATTTTCCAAGACCTTTCAGACACGGGAAACTCCTAATATAGGGAGTCCTCATATGCCACTCTTGAAGAGAGCTCTAAAATGTTCCTCTATGAATTGTCGAGACTGTCATGCTTCCTAGAATAGCTCCACATTCCTAGGTAGCTGATTTGCCTGGTACTTCTCCCTTGGCACTACTTCTTAGGAACAGCTCCTGGGAGAGCACTCACTGAGATGGCAGTTGCAGTCACCATGTTGGGACTGCCTTCCAAGCAATTCTTCAAAATCCTGTATCGTTGCAGTTGGAAGTCTTGGGTGATACCATACAGTATCATCACATCATTTACTCTTGGCTTCTCTCCCCTCTTTCTCTGATTTTTGATGTGGCAAAGGTCCATTTTCTCAAGCTCAGGATGGGATGAAGACTTCAGGTATACTTGGCAAAGGTTAGAATTCCTAGAGACTAAAATTATATTTCCCTATTCATCTGGGTAAAAAATACAAACTTGGGTAGATGGGGAACATGGATGCCACTTCCACTGTCCTAAGGGACCAAGATCCCTTAGGTTACATCTCTGATGTAAGCACCAGAATCCTATAGTCATCAAGACAGAAAGGTAACCAGATTGATCTTCAGCTATACTGACAGTTTTTGGGAAAAGGCTGAATTGCATGTTACTTTTCAAACGTTATGAAAATTTTAAAGCCTGAGGCTTTTAAAAAAAATTCTTCAATTTAAGTCCAGATCTTTGCAACCCCATACCAAATCTGACTTTAGAATATTAATCTGAGTTGGCAGGGAAATAGGGAAGTAGGGAGGGGGATTTATCACCTTGGGGAAGAATGAATATTATGTGTACAAAGTTTGATGCATAAGGCACTGCATACTGATAAGGAATTTTAATAAGTTCTGAAGCTGATCGTAAGATCAAAAACCATCTTACTACTTTAGTTGCCTTATCACCCTGCCCTTTCAAGCATTTACCTATCGCCCTTAATGCTGTCAATTTTCATTTGAGATGGGATAGGTGTTAGCAATGGGACTGAAGTTTAAACTTAGTTGCCATGATCTTCAATATTAAGTTTCCTTATTTTGCAGTACTCTCAACCCAAACCTACTTAATTTAGACAGATTGTGATCCAAGAGACCCTGTGTTCCACCTGGGTAATATTATTTATATCTCTAAATAATCAAAATGTTCCCGGCTTTAAGGAGAACAAGAGATGGCTCTATGTAATTGAGGTCAAATAAACTCTAAAATTAAAAACAGAAGGCAATAGGAACCTCACTACATATTGGAGGTGCACTGTGCCCCTAGGGAGAAAGATTCAATATTGTTTAGATGTCAGTTATCCACAAATTGATCTATAGAAAAAGAGTGAAACAGAAGAATTCATTCTCCAGGCAAGACTATATTGCAGGCAATAATGTTGAAGGATCCTGGTTTACTTTGATATATCATCAAGGTGATTCAGTAGGGCACTATGCTCTCACAATCATACGTCACCAACAGGCATCTTAGAATTTGTGTTCAAAACTCGAGATCCCCATGCAGTAGATTACATCATTGGCTCCAAAGCTTCACTCTTCCTGGGATCCAAAACCCATGCCATGTGACTTTGCAGTTCCTTTCCCGCAGGTGTATGAGTCAGCAGAGCAGATCCATGAGAATAAATGATTGCTGTTCTAAACCCGTGAACTTCAGGGTGGTGTGTTATGCAACACCATTACAGCACTGTTTAACTGATATTCCCCCACAGAGAATGCCTACATAGGACAACTTCTGCTTATATTAAAAGAAGTGGGTTTCTTTTAAACACATTTGTGTCTAACATTGTGAACAAAGATGTTATGTGGAATCAAAGACAAATCCCTGTCCTTGATGGACCTTTAATCTGCAGGTAAACATCTTTCCTAACCTAATCAATACCTACACTGAGGAGGCAGTTTTCTGTGCTAGTTCATTGTGATGGCTCATGAATACTGCTGTCTGGTTGTTTTAAATATTTCAATTAGTTATCCACTTTACTGTACTTCTGCCCCGAGGCTTAAAGCTAACAGCATAATTTAAAGAGAACAAAAAAAAGACACTAAAACATTACTCTTGCTGAAGCAATGATGGAGATCATCATAACCGTGTCAAGGACATTTCTGTCTGGTAGTGTGAATTCTAACCATACAGCCTCAAGGCAGTTGGAACAACCCTGGAGAGGAAAGCAATTCTCATGCAATGTTTATCAGTGAGCACTTTTCTTTCACAAACTTTCTCTGCCAATGTCCTGTGTCTAAAAAATTAGCTCTTTTTTCAAAAGTGTCACTTGCCCTCTATGACTTACATAAGCAAAGTTGAGGAGGTTTTTAAATACCCAAAATACTGGGGTGCCTGGGTGGCTCAGTCAGTTAAGTGGCCGACTTTGGCTCAGGTCATGATCTCACGGCTCAAGGGTTCAAGCCACGTGTCGGGCACTGTGCTGACAGCTCAGAGCCTGGAGCCTGCTTCAGAATCTGTGTCTCCCCTCTCTCTGCCCCTCCCATGCTCATGCTCTGTCTCTCTCTCAAAAATAAATTTAAAAACATTTAAAAAATTGCTTTCATAAGTTCCCAAGATATTTTTTCTTCAGAATTCAACACTTGTGAGGCCAATGAATTGGTCAATAACCTGGGCAACATTAATTTGTTGAAGTGTAATTAACATAAAACAAAGAGATCCTAACTACTCAGTTTGATGAGTTTTTACCATTGCATACGTCGCTATCATGAACATTTGAAACTAAATATACAATGTTTCTATTATCCCAGAAAATCCTCCTCTGTCCCTTTAAAGACCATCATCCCGTGATTTCAATCAACATAGCTTACTTTTGCCTGCTCTTGGACTTCATATAAATGAAATAATAGAGTGCGTGTTCTTTTGTCTCTGGCTTTATTTTGCTCAACTTAATGTTTTTGTTTTAGATTCATCCATGTTTTTGTCTTTCAGTAATTTCCTCCTTTTATACTGCTGAACCAGTATGCCATTATAGAAATTTACTATAATATGCTTATCCATTCTCCTAGAGAGATGTACTTGAGTTCTTTCAGACTGTATCATGAAAAAGCTGCTATTAACATTCTTTTTTCAAATCATTCTGTGCATATAATTTTCATTGTGTGTGTATGTGTGTGCACATACACAGATATCTAAAAGTCAAATTTTGATTGAGAATGTGTTGAATTTATAAATTTAGAGAGAAAAGACATTTCAAAACTATTCATTCTCTAAGCCTAATTTTTGTTCCACTTTCATTTCTCTCAACCTGTGCAAGACATACATGTCTAATCATTAAATATAATCTGCAATTTTATTGTTTATGACCTTGTGGATTTTTTAAAATTTAATTTTCCAAATGTTTATTTATAGTACATAAAAATACAATGGCTATATATAATGAGCTTATATACTGTTTCTTTACTAAATTAACATATCAGTTCTATGAATTCTCTTGAAGATTATGTAGTGTTTTCCTATGTATACAATTTCATCATCTGTAAACAATGACAGTTTTTCTTTATTTTTAATTATTATGCCTTGTGATTTCTTTTTATCATCTCATTATGGTGGGTAAGATGTCTAACACAATGCTAAATAGAAATAAGGAAAGCAGATATCCATGCTTTGCTCCCTATCCGAGGGAGAAAATATTTCATCTTTCATCATTAAGTGTTATGCTACTTGTGGGCTTTTCATAGCTGCCCTTTATCAGGTTAAGGACATTTCCTCCTATTTCTAGTTACCAGAGGGTGTTTTAATCATAAATGTGTATTGAATTTTATCATGTTTTTTGGCATCTTTTTTCTGATGATTATATGGGCTGTCTCCTTTATTTGGCAATATGGTGCCTATACTGATTTATTTCTAAAGGTCAAACCAACTATGCACTCTTAGGATCAGAACAATGAATATTATTAGGCATAAGAAGGACATTAGCTATTAACAAAGAAGGCAATCCATCCAGAATTATGAATTCCAAATTGGCATGTACCTAACAACAGAACCTTACAATTATCAACCAACCTGAATTGATATTTTTAAAACTCTCCACCCCCAAAACAGTAAAATATACATTCTATTTGTGTTATTATTTTGTATATTTAATGCATTTTACTTTTTTCTATCAAGAACAAGAAAACATGAATCCAATGATAGATTTTGTCTCATATATTTTATGTGAATAATGAACATTTTATGGAACCAATCTGAAAATTAAAAATATACCTAAGCAAGCTAAAGATTATATGAAATCTCCCTGTATTATTTTGTATAACTCATGCATATACACAGCTATTCCAAAATTGAGAGTTCAGTTAGAAAGCTTAGAAAACTCTACACCATTCTAAAGTGGCTAGAGCATGTCATATTACAACCACCAGTGTATTAACTTCTCCACATCTTTGCCAGCATTTGGTGCTGTGACATTTTTCTGTAATTTTAGCCATTCTGCAAGGTGTGTAATGATATATTATTGTGGTTTAATTTACATTTCCCTAGTGACTAAAGATGTTGAACATCTCTTCTTGTCCTTTATTTGCTATCGACATTATATTCTTCACTCAAATGTCTCATCAAGTCTTTCGCTCATATTCTGAGCAAACTGTTTGCTTTTTAACTATTGAGTTCTAAGTTCTTTATATTTTCTAGGTACTAGACCTTTTTCAGAAAAGTGATTGGCAAATGTTCTCTCCAACTCCAAAGCTTATCTTTTAATCATATTAACAGGGTCTTTCACAAACCAAAAGTTTTTAGTTTTGATTAAGTACAATTCACTGATCTAATTGTCCTTTTATGGATCATACTTTTGGTATCAAATCTAAAAATGCTTGGCCTAGTCTTAAATCCTAAAGGTTTTCTATGATTTCTTCTCCTAGAAGTTTTATAGTTTTGTATTTTATATTGGGTCTATGATTCATTTTTTGTTAAGTTTTGTTTAAGACTTAGATCCTCCCCCTCTCACCCCCCACTCATGGAAGCCCAATTTAGTTGGGTATATTTGTGTTGGTTTATTTATGGATTCTCTATTTTGTTCCATTAATTACGTGACCTATAGCCTTCATCACTATACTTATATATAGTAAGTTTCAAAATAGGCTGATTTCTCCCAAGTTTTTTTTTTTTCTGAGTGGTCTTAGATATTCTAGTACTTTCACCTTTCCATATACATTTTAGAATCTTCCTGGGATTTTGATAGGAATTGCCTTAAACCTGTATATCAATTTGGGGAGAATGGACTTCTTTGCTATTCTGAGCCTTCCAATCTCTGGATATGGTATGTCTCTCCTTTTATTTATATCCTTGAGTTCTTTCACAAACAACGTGTTGGTGTAAACATACGAGTCCTGGATAGGTTTTATTCAGTTTTCAACTAAGTATTTCTTTTTTTTTTTTTTTGAGCACTCACAAATGGGATTCTATTTTTAATTTCAAGGTTTAAATGTTCATTTCTAGTATAAAGAAATGGGATTGATTTTTCTGTGTTTATCTTGTATCTCATGAACTTGTTGAACTCATTTATTAGTTCTAGGAAGATTCTCTTTTAGTAACTTTAGGTATAGACAATCATATCATCTGCAAATATAGTTTTATTTCTTCATTTCTTATCTCTATGCCTTTTATTTCCACTTCTTGTCTTGTTGCACTAGCCAGAACTTCCATCACCCTGTTGAATAAGAGTGGGGAGAATGGACATCCTTGCTTTTTTACCAATGCTTAACAGGAAAGCATTTAATATTTTGCCATTAAGTATGTTAGCTGTCAGTTTTTACTACATACTCTACCAAGTTGAGAAAGCACTCCTCTATTCCTAGTTTGCTAAGAGTGTTTATCATAAATGAGCATTGATTTTTGTCAAATGCTTCTTCTGCACTGACTTATATAATTGTCATTTTTCTTTAGCCTGAATTTCATTAGTTCATTTTTTAAAATAGATTTTAAGTACTCTGTACACCCAAAGTGGGGCTCAAACTCACAAACCCAAGATCAAGAGTCACATGCTCTAGTGACTGAGCCAGCCAGGCACCTCTACACTGATTTAAAAAAAATGTTTATTTATTTTGAGAGAGAGACAGGGGATGTGGAGAGGGAGGGAGGACACATGTAGGGTAAGGGCAGACAGAGGGAAAGAGGGAGAAAAAGAGACAGAGAGGCGGGGTGGGGGGCAGAGAATCCTCAGTGGGCTCCATGCTGACAGCAGAGAGCCTGATGTAGGGCTTCAACTCACGAACCATGAGATCATGACCTGAGCCAAAGTCAGATGTTTAACTGACTGAGCTACCCAGGTGCCCCCTTCTTTTCTGATATACACATTTAGTACTAGAAGATTCCCCCTGAGCATTGCTTTTGCTGTGTCCCACAAATTTTCAAGTGCTGCATTTTCATTTGTGTTCGGTTTATCCATTTTTTATCACCCATGATAGATACTTTGACCTATGGATAATTTAGAAGTGTGCTGCTCAGTTTTCATGTATTTAGAGACTTTCCTGTTATCTTTCTGTTATTCTTTTTTAAAGGCACTGTGGTCAAAGAACACATGATTTCAATTCTTTTAAATTTGCTGATGTTTGTTTTATGGTCCCAAATATAATCTATAGAGATATATGCTCCATGAAGACTTGAAAAGAATATATATATTTTGCCATTGTTGTGTTCAGTTTTGTATAAATGTCAATCAGATCCTGTTTGTTTCTGGTATTACTGAACTCTTTTATATCCTTGTTGATTTTATGTGTAGTCATTTTATACATTTTTGAGAAAAAGAAGTCTCCAATTTTAAATGTGTTTTGTTTCTTTCTCCTTTCAGTTCTATCACTTACTGCTTCAAATGTATACTAATTTCCTATATTTTCTTATAACTCTGCATGTCAGAACTCCAAAATCTGTCTTCCTGGTCTGATCAAGATGTCAGCAGGATTGAGTTCCTTCAAGGCTCTAAAAGATGATCCATTTCCTTGCCCTTTCCAGCTTCTAGATGCTTCCCTGATTACTTGGCTTGTGGTCTCAGTCAGCAATCACATCACTCTGACTGCTGGCTCCAGTATGACATCTCTGTGTCTAACTTTGACTCTTCTGCCACCCTTTTTCCCTTATAAGGATCCACTGTGATTACATTGAGCCCACCCGGAAAACCAGAATAATCTCATTTAAAAGTACCTAATTTCTCAATGTTTATACTAGCACTATCAACAATAGCCAAATTATGGAAAGAGCCCAAATGTCCATTGACTGATGAAAGGATAAAGAAGATGTGTATGTGTATATACACACATACATACACACACACACATACAAACAACGGAGTATCACTCAGTGATCAAAAAGAATGAAATCTTACCATTTGCAACAACCTGCATGGAACTAGAATGTATTACACTAAGCGAAAAAGATGAATATCATACGATTTCACTCATATGCGGAATTTAAGAAAAAAGACAGATGAACAAAGGGGGACGGAAGGAAAAATAAGATCAAAACAAAGAGGGAGACAAACCATAAGAGACTCTTAAAGGCAGAGAACAAACTGAGAGTTGCTGGAGGAGAGGTAGGCGATGGAATGGGCTAAATGGGTAATAGGTATTAAGGAGGCCACTTGTTGGGATGAGCATTGGGTATTATAGGTAAGTGGTGAATCACTGGGTTCTATTCCTGAAACCATTACTACACTATACGTTAAGTAACTTGGACTTAAATTAAATAAATAAATACTCCTGGAGAAGAGAATAATTATAAGAAAAACAGTTCTTAATTTAACTGCCTTTGTAAAGTCCTTTTGGCCACATAAGGTGAGATGTTACCAGGTTATAGGCACTAGGACTTGGACCTCTTTGGGGGGCAATTATTCTGTCTATACAGTCCATCTTTTGACAAAGATACATGCCCATCCCACACAAAATACATTCACCCTAGCCCAAGGTCCCCAAAAGTATCAACCCATTACAGCATCAACTTAACTCCAAACTGTCCTCTAAGTCTTACCAGCTTAAAGGTCCAAATTCTCAACATCTAAATCATCGAAATTAGTTATGGGTGAGACTGTGATTATAATTCACCCTGTGATATTTTTTATCTGCACCCATTAGCGTTTCCAGGTTACCACCTTTTCAGCTTCAACTGTGGGATGTATAAGGCAAAAAGAGAACCCGAAGTACCCACCACCCTGCCTTTCATCAGGTCCTGAGGTCCCTAGCAGATCTGCCTTCTTACTTCATTCTTCTAGAGTCTTCCTATGTTTATTTATACATACAAGCTGGAGTTTTTTAGTTGAATTTAGTGGGAATAATAGGACAAGTAGATATACTCCATATACTTGGAATTTTAAGTCCAGAAAGCATATTCATAAAAGTTACCCAAGATACTTTACATAGAACTATCTATTCTCGTGATTTTCCTGTCAAAGTCTATATAGCTATTTTTCTTCCCAACAAGGAGTTTTGGTTTGTTCCATTAGTCATCAGTATCTAAGTATATATTAAATTTTTGATCGATAGGATAAAAAACACTTTATCTCATCATAAGTACACTTCAGAGCATTTTGAAAAGGTAGATGGCAGGGAAATCATATTTAATTCATCCAGGTCTTTAATTTAAAGCATCTTGGTTAAGGGAGATCAAATTAATTTTTGAGAAATTTCTGTTATCCTTTGAATTTATCTAGAATTTATTCTGCAGAATAAGTTTTTAAAAATTATGGCCAATGCCAACTTACAGCTCCTCTAATCATTCATCATTAAATGAAAAAATGTAATAAAAATAGAATTACTGATAAAAGTAAGTGTCCCGATTTAGAGAGAAATGCCTTTTTTTCTTTTTTTTTAAGGTTTGGCACAAGTTAGGCACATAGGCTAGAGGAATAACCCTTATTTGGGTGCACATTCTAAGAACGGATGCGTGAGTCACAAAATTTAGCCAATTAGAGTATACTGGGCACAAATTATTTTTCTAGTTCCTTAGATACCGAGCATGTGCCAATTATTACAGAATATATTAAGGCTCAGGCATAGTGTCCTGTTGTGTGTCAAAAAGCAGTGAGAAAATTTATGAAAAACACATTTTAAATGTTAAAATTACAGATAAATATATTACCTAAAGCATTTTCCTTTAATTGTTTCGTTTTATTTTGAACAAGTCTTTAAACCTGCATAAATGTTGCATGAGTAATAAAATGAATTCCCAGATACTCTTCACCTAGACTCAGTGTTAACACTTTGCCACATCTGCTCTCCTCATATGTAATAACAAATATTATATCTCATATTCAAAAGAATATGTTTATAGATTGTGCTATTATGGTACAATAAATTTGATTATTGTTATTTAGTAGTTGTGCCGAGTTATAGAATTCAGTCATTTGTCAGCACCATGATGCTTTACCCATTAATACTTTCCCACACATAGCCTTAAGAAATAGCAGTACTAGCATCAAATTCAGGACTTTAATACTAATGCAATATTGTCATCTAATATATTGTGCGTATGTACAGAGTCAAACTTTGCCATTTGTACTAATGACGTTCTTTATATCATTATTCCCTCATGGTACTGGACATTGTCCTAGATCACCACCGCATTTAGGTGTCATGTCTCTGCAGTCTCTTTTTATATAAAAAAAAAAGTTCCCCAGTACTACAGAATAGAATATAGACCGATTATTTTGTTGAACGACCCTCAATTTATGTTTACCTAATGCTGGGTCATGTGGAGATCCAGGTTATGCATTTATGTCAGGGACATTACACATATTTTGTCTTGTTTCCAGTGCTTCATATCAGGAGCTGCTTGAGGTCTGTTTTTCTCATTATTAGTGATGCTAACTTTGATTACTTGGAATGCATGTACCCCTCAAGTCTTTTCACTGTAAATTTCCTTTGTAATTAATGAGAAATTGGGGGGAAGATATTATTAGCCTAGGCAAATATGCCGTTACCCAAACTTTTAGCTAACAGCATTAACATCCATTGATGATCTTATCTGAAATGACCATTGTCTGTGTCAATTCCTCTATATTTATTAAGTTGGCATTTGTGTGTGTGTGTCTTAGTATGGACTAATGAATTCTCATTTTAAACAACAGGTTATATTTAATTTCTGTCATTCATTTTATGACTCCTTTTTCCTAAATGTGGCTTAGCCTCAGCTCCTTCAGGCTGGCTTGTACATTTTGTTGAAATGTCATTATGTTTTTTTTAAGTGCTTCCTTAATTTATGGCACAAGAAGATGGTCCAGATGCATCTTGTATTTTCCTTCCTCCAGCCCTGGAACCAGCCATTTCCCTTTTTAACATGGAATGGTACTTAGAAACGAGTATCTCAATACTAATTACCACATTGGAATTTCTCACTCAATTCAGTGCCATGTATTTTTTTTGCCTTGCCTTCTCCCAATTCATGTTATATTTCTTTCATTCTAAAAATGAGATATTGGCTTCCTGAAACATCAATATTTTATTTTTTCATTACTGAAATACATATAAAATTGTTTCAGAATTGCTATACCCATGTCACTATGGAAAACAAATTTACATCAAAGAGTTCAAGATTTCTTTCCAGTTCTTTTTTGTATTTAGATTGAAGGCATATCATCAAAGTACTGTGTTCCAAATTATTTTGGTTAGTTTTATTTTCCTTCACTGTAACTTATGTTATTCACATTAAAAACAGTTATATTTATTTGTTTCAATTTACTTTTAGTGTTTAATCTATCCTTGTTGATTCAATTTTATTTTCCAATATGTAATACATTAACAAACTCCCAAAAGTAAAAGCTGTACAAAAATATACTCAGAAAGCTGTCACTCCCTCTTGTATCCATTCCACCCTGATATTACCCACCCTCATAAATAACCAATCTCATGAGGTTTTGTTCCACATTCCTGTGATTCTTCTTGCAAAAATAAGCAGATACATTCTTACCCTCACCTCTATCTTACACGAAGGTATCATGTACTAAATGCTTTCTTGAACGTCAGGGTTTTTTTTTATGTAACAACATATCCTGAAAACCACACCATATCAATTCCTGGAAATATTCCTCATTCTTTTCTACAACCCCGTAATGTTCCATTGTGTAGATGTACTATAAATAGTTTATTCAGTCATCTCCTGTGGATGGGAATTTAGTTGTTTCCAATATTTTACAATGGCAAATAATGCTGGAATCAATAACTTAATATATACTTATTTTTGTAGTGTTAGAGGTGTAAAATACTTTAAAATTTGGTTTACTTACAAGGTCTATAAGAGAAATATATCTTGGGTTGCTACTATTACAATTTTAAGAATTCCAAACCAAATAACCACAACAGTAACACTGCTCACGCATTTGCAATCCTAAATCTATCCAAAAATAGACAAGGAGGGGGCACCTGGGTGGTTCAGTCAGTTAAGCGTCCAACTCTTGGTTTCCGCTCAGGTCAGGCTCTCTGCTGTCAGCGTGAAGCCTGTTTCGGATCCTCTGTGTCCCTCTATGTCCCTTCCCCACTCATGTGCATGCTTGCATGCTCTCGCAGAAAAGAAATAAACATTAAAAAAAAAAAACAGACAAGGAGGAGTGAGGTATACGGAGACCAAAATATCAGCTTTATCACTAATGAGTCTGAAGTGAAGAAGCTGCTTGTGACAGAGGGTTTTGGTGCCTCAGGCCAAACCTCTTTGCCTCTAACTTCAGCTGCACCTCTTTTAAGTACCCTTTGTATCTTAACATCCCACCTCAATTACCCACGGTGTCTACAAAGCCATTACTTAGCAATCCAGTACAGCAGCCAGGAGGTGTGAAAGTCCCTAGGGGTAAACCCTCAATGAACTAAGACAGGAATTGGTGGATAAAGGCTGCTTGCTAGAGGGACAATTCTAAGTATACTCTACACAGTTTCTCAGAGGGCCACCAAAGAGATTGAACACATCATTTAACCAGTTCAATAACACGTTTCTTATTGATTTTTCTTCCTCCACTGTCCCATTATACTCATTCCTTCACTCCTGTTCCTGGAGTCCACTCCCAAATACGTTACCTGCACCCGAGTCCTTGTCTGAGACTCTGCTTTGGAAGAGAAACTGAATTAAGACACTTGCTTGGACACACAGTAATTAAATGCAATACCAATGTTAGACGGATTTACGGGCCCAAGCAGGCCGTGCAGACCACTGTGATACCTATGATGCGGATTCCTATCCCAGTAAAATGTTTGGCATGGATGAGAACACAATGTGCAAAGCGCCTCACTTAGCTTAAAAGACACAAGACTGCTTTGCTCACGCACTGTTGTTTTCCTCCAATTCTGCCATCACAGAGTTTTTATCATAATGGATATTGTACTTTGTCAAATGATTTTTCTCCATTTATTGAAATGATCATATGGTTCTTATCCTTTCTCTTACTGATGTGATATATCACATTGATTGATTTGTAAATACTGAACCACGCTTGCAACCCAGGAATAAATCCCAGTTGATCACAGTGAACGATGTCCAACAGACACATGGAAAGATGCTCATCATCACTCATCATCAGGAAAATGCAAATCAAAACTACAATGAGATATCGCCTCGCAGCAGAGTGGCTAAAATCAACAACACAAGAAACAACAGGTGTTGGTGAGGATATAGATTAAAAACAACACTCATGCACTGCTGGTGGGAATACAAACTGGTGCAGCCACTGTGGAAGATAGTATGGAGGTTCTTCAAAAAGGTAAAAATAAAACTACTTTGTGGTCCATCAATCATGCTACGGGGTATTTACCAAAGAATACAAGAACCCTAATTCAAAGGGATACATGCACCCTTATGTTTATAGCAGCATTATTTATAATAGCCAAGATATGGAAGCAGCCTGAGTGACCATCAGTTAATGAATGGATAAAGAAGAAATGTAATATACATACAATGGAATATTATTCAGTCATAAGAATGAAAAAAAAGAAAGTTTGCCATTTGCAATGACATGGATGGAGCTAGAGAGTATAATCCTAAACGAAGTCAATCAGAGAAAGACAAATACCATATGATTTCACTCACTCATATGTGGAACTTAAGAAACAAAACAAAGGAACAAAGGGGAAAAATAGAGACAGATCAAGAAACAAACTTTTTTTTTTAATGTTTACCTATTTTTGAGACACAGAGAGAGACAGAGCATGAGCAGGGGAAGGGCAGAGGGAGATACACACACAGAATGTGAAGCAGGCTCCAGGCTTTGAACTGTCAGCACAGAGCCTGACGCGGGGCTTGAACTCACCAGCTGTGAGATCATGACCCGAGCTGAAGTTGGACACTTAACCAAATGAGCCACCCAGGAGCCCCAACAAACTGTGTATTATAGAGAACAAATTGATGGTTACCATAGGGGTGGGAGGGGGCAGGATGGATTAAATAGGTGATGGGGATTAAGGAGGGCACTTGTAATGAGCACCGGGTGATATATGGAATTGCTGGATCACTATATCATACACCTGAAACAAATATAATGCTGTGTGCTAACTGTACTGGAATTGAAATAAAAACTTAAAAAAGACCTGACAAACATGAACAAAATACTTAATGGCCTTAATTAATATAACTGAAGAAATCCTAAAAGGGTACTTGCAAATTGAATCCAGCAACACGTTAACAAACACAATCACATGTGATATGCTTTCTTAAAATAATGTAATGCGGTTCAGTATTAGAAAGGCTATGGATTATATCATTATGCCATAGAAAAATTATGGTTATTCAGTCGGAGGTTGAAGGGGCAATTGATGAAATTCCCATTCATGTTTTGAAAATTCAGAAAGCCAGGAGGTTATAAACATGATGGCTTACAGATTTCTCATTTATACAGATTTATGTATTTGTGTTTATCTATACATATTTTAATATATATTTTATGTCATGTATCTTTCATATATATTTCTTATGCTAAATGGTAAAGCAATAAATGCCTTCCATCTAGAGTCAAGAATATGAGAAATATGATCATTTTTATTACCTTTATTTAACACTACTTAAGTTTTAAGACCAGATATGGGTTATAAATCCAGAAAAAGGACAACATCATCATTTTTTGAAAAAATATAACACTACCGGTCTTAGAAGTACAACAAAAATTGAATGAAACATATTTGAATTATGAAAATAGCGATAAGAGACTGAGTTACATAATAAGTATACAAACTGCAAGCATGGCAGAAAAAAAACTAGTTAGAAGGTATAATGGAAAACCTATTGTCTTCAGATTTAAACAATACAATATAAAGTGTCTAAGAGTAAACTAGATAAAATGAGCAGGACCTATGAGCAGAAAACTATAAAACTTGACTAAATACCATAACGAACACTTACATACATTGAAGAGAGACACCATGTTGTCGGTTACAAAGACTAAATATTTTAAACTTGCCAACTCTCTCCGAAGTATTTTCTAAATCAAATCTAACAGCAAGAAGCTAGGCATTTTTAGTTCAAATTTTGCAGAATGTTCGCTTAGATCAATCAGGAAGCAAGAATAAATAAGAAATATTTTTAAAGCAAGACTTGTCTAATCAGATACCACAGTGTGTTAAGTAGAGTAGTTAAACTCAGTGGTACTATTTTGGGAAAAGACAAATGAAACAACAAGGTACAAATTCTAAGGGAAATGTGTATTTAATAACTCATGATGTTAATGTAAACCGAACCAATAAAGAAACAAAAGCCACTCTACTAAATAACGCTGAGGAAGCACTAATGCGGAAAAGTAGGTTGATCTCTACTTAACTGCAAGATAAATTATAAGCAAATGAATGATCTGCAATTTTGAATACAACCTTATAATTTCTAGAAAACTAGCATATTTCTCAGATCCAGTGGGTCTTTTGCAGCTAAAGACAAAGAGAGAAACCAGTTTTTCTTTAAACATAAATATTTTTTTTTAGCTCCAGGACATTTTATTGTATTTTTATTTTAAAAGGACAGAGAACTAGAGATCAGCAGAAATGCTGTTAAAACTGCTGTTTGCTTAAAGTCGTTCATATTAATAAACAAGAGATTAAGTCTCTGAGTTGAATTTGACAAAATGAAATCACTGCCTTCTGATTTAACTTTCAGGGGGTAAGACAGCAAAACCCAAGCATCAGACTTTCTTTTTCTGTCCATCAACACAAATAACAGTATCAATACAAATGATAGTATAAAGAAATAGACACATAGTTATGTCTCAGGTCTCACAACATGAGATACTATATTTAACTCCTAAAGTAAATTCCCATTTTTTTCCTGGGATAGCAGATTAAGAGAAATGTTAATTCCCCCAACTTCAGGTAATTTAGTAACTGATTTTGATTTGCCACCAGATCCAGATACTATGGTGTGAAAAACTAAAACACCCAAATGTTTTCCATGTCATTTAGCAAAGATAGGAGGAAGGAGAATCCTCTGCCAAAACTCACCTGCTACTCCACCTTGGACCCCTTTTCTGATTATTCCCTCAGTTCCAGTGTTTCTAAATTGTCAATCCACCCCACTGAGCCTCACCCCAACTTTTAACTCCTTTTGCAACAAGAGACTAGTTTCCTTTGTCAACTAATTCCTAATTTTCCAGGAAACTCTTATTTTTCTGATCTCACATTGATCATAAACCATTTTAAATGGAAGAAATTGCTATAATGCTTAAAATAATTCAAGTCAAACTGAAAACTAGATTCCTTTGGTGTTATGGAAGATACATTTCAAGCGTTGTGCAAATATATGGGAAAGTAGCAGGAAAACTTACCCTGCCTGGATTCCTAACTACTTGGTATAGTATTATAATCTTGCTTTGATTACTAGCTAGGATAAAAAGGGAAGGAAGCAAAGGCCAAAAAGCATGCATTTTTTGGAAAGAAAATGGCACTTGAAGATTTCTCGGGAGTTCGCCAAGGCATTTTTATATTCATAAGGATTGTCAAACTTAGTACATCACGGTTATTTAAAAGGAAAAGATTGGGACTCCTGATTACCACTGAGTTTGGCAGAAACGCATGTGTATATTCCTCCCTCATAATCACACAGTCCTTTTATTAAGGACAGGGAATGTGACCACAGAGCAGAATTAATGAAACAATTTATAAAGACTCTCTGACCAAAAAGAGATCATCACAATCCAGCTTTACTAGATTACAAAAGACTCCCTTTACTCACACATTACTTTCCATACCTCTGAAACATCTGAAAAATACTTGTCTGTGACTTACTAGATGGTAGGGAATGAGCCCTTTTAGATACATTACAATTATCTGTAGAAGGATTTGGTATCTTTCTCCTGTTAACATTAACTGAATCTTTCAACTGGATCTTAAGAGATGGCTGTCAGTTTTCATTTTCTGAGCCTCTCCGAGATTTTAAATGCTCTCTATCAGTCTGTTTTTTGAAGTTCTGGTCTTTGGAATACTTCCTCTGCCCACTTCGCAATTTGTCTGGACGTGAAGATACAGGACGTAGCTGATATTCATCTGGGGACCCTTTTTGCTGGTTGGGTTTCATTTGTTCTTTGTCTATTTCTTGCTGAAGCTGATATGCAAAAAACCAGTCCTGCTCTTCCTGTTTATTTCTCTCAGAAGGCAAGCATTCCAAATCTATGACATTCTCGGTAACGTTGATTTCTGTTTCCTCTGGAGCTGAGGAAGCTTTGGGGAACATTTTCTTTCTTTTTGCAGAAATGCATGGATCCATGACTGCTTCAAACGAAGATTCCTGGTTTTTTCCTTTGGAAATATCTTCACTGATCAGTATGCAATCGTCTTCATCTTCTGTGTCAACTTTGTTACTTTCAATTATCTGTGTCATACCTGATACAGTGCATGCACTCTCTGTTTCTCCAAAGCAGGGAACTCTGGCTTCAGGTCCCTTGTTATTTAGGACACGTAGCTCTTTATCACGATTGCTTCGTGTCATTTTAATTTTTTGTTGAAGGCACCATTCTCTACCGTTGTCATGCAACTGAGGTACAGGTGACTCTACTGAAGACTGTGCAGCCTGTTCTTGAATGTCCATGGATAGTTGTGGAAAAACTGTTGGCATATCTTCTTTAATTACTGTATCTTGCCACACAGGGCTTTTTACCACAGTAGTGTCAGTTTCCTTGGACATGGAGATATTCCTGCTTTCTTGGGCAACTTCAGGCTGTGATGTTGACCCAAACTGAAATTTCGGTGAGAAGTATGTCTGAATATCTCCAGTGTTGGTGTTTCTCTTCTTACTTTTCTTTGGAGACTTGGCTGTGACCGTACCAGGTTTTGTGGAATTCAAAGGAGAAGCCAAGTCCTTTCTGTCACAGTAATTAAGATTAAAGCTTAGCTTTCTTGCTAGTTCTTCATCACTTTTCAGTTGTTCCTCCAGCTCTCTTTGCCTTTTTCGTGACTGTCGTGCTTCCTCCTCTTCTTCTTCTGCCAATAATCTCTGTATGTATTCTTTACTCATTTTTTCTTCATTTTCTTCAATGGCTCGTCGCTCTGCCTCCATCTTGCTTACCTCCTCTTCATATTCTTTTCTCAATTCCCCGGGCTTACTTAATAAGTGAACTGGCTTAAACTCATCAACCATCTCCTCTGATTTCTGCCCATTCTAAGCCTGCATTCTTCTGGATAGTGTTTTTGGATTATCTGCCACAGTTCCGTGTTGACAAGAGAATTTCTTCGGGCATGGTACCGGGTCCACGAAGAGATCCAGCGGCGACAGGACAGCATAAACTTGCCTTTTCGATAGTTGACTGGAAACATTGATTACAGAGTGTGTGGTTACAAGGCAACGTTACGGGCTCGATTAAGATTTCCACACAGATGAGGCACTGGCATTCCGACAAGGAAGGGATGGCGTTTTGGGGCACAGCCATTTTAATTCGCTAAAAAGTCACATTCGGCATCAATACCACCTGAGGAGGCTCCCTTATCTCAGTGTGGCCAGGTCCAAGACTGCCCACGCACAAAGCTTCGGGACCCCAACTCCACGAAAAACACTGTTTTCCCCCCGGGGGGCCAGAGCACGGCTCCTGTTTGACCGTTACCACGCAGAGGAGCATGGGATGACGCAAGCGTCCGGCCTCTGTGCGCCTCGAGCAGTTTCCCAGCATTCTGAGCCCACGCCCCCCTTTCTTGCGTCAGCCGTGAAGCCTAATGTTTGCGACAGTGCTGTAGCAACCCAACGAGGGCTAGTGACCAAAAAACATTTAGCTTCATAATATTAGTTTTTTAAATTTAGAAGAAAAAATGAACAAAAATAACAAAATGGATGCCAGGGAAATCTTTGAAAAATGACAAGGGATAAATATTTTCGCATATAAATAATTCTTAAAATGATAAATATCCCCCAATTGAAAAAAAAGGCACATAACGTTAATGGTCAATCAACAAAGGCAAAACTATAATGGCCAATTAAAAAAATGTTTTTCCATCTCACTAATACTAGAGTCAATTAAGCTATTTTATCTCCATTCATTCATTCATTCATTCATTCAAAATACATTCATCTGGGGGGCCTGGGGGGCTCAGTCGGTTAAACATGACATTCGACTGGTATTTTCAGCTCAGGTCATGATCTCACAGCTCGTGGGTTCACGCCCTGCCTCAGGCTCTGTGCTGACAGCACCGACCCTGCTTGGGGTTCATTCTCTCTTTCTCTCTCTCTCTCGCTCTCTGTCCCTCTCCAATTTACATGCTTTCTGTCTCTCTCAAAATAAGTAAATAAACTAAAAAAAAACCACAAAATACATTAATCTAGGACCCATTTTATGCCAAGTACTTTTGTGGGTCACTAAGAACAGAGAACTGTATGAGACATTACCCCTGACTTTATGAAAAAGAGACAGGGGTGCCTGGGTGGCTGAGCCGGTCAGGCATCTGACTCTTGGTTTTGGCTCAGGTCATAATTTCATGGTTTGTGGCATCGAGCCTCACGTTGGGCTCTGTGATGATAGCATGAAGCCTACTTGGGATTCTCTCTCTCCTTCTCTCTCTGCACCTCCTCATGCTCTCTCTCTCTCAAAACAAGGAAACTTTGAAAAAAACAGAAAAACAGACACTAATCAAATAAGAAAACAACAGCATGACTTCAGATATTGATAAATACATAACAAATACCAAGTATGCTAAATTTATAGAGAGCTGCTGGGAATACTATTAGAATGCAAGAAAAATAGATATGATCTTTTCAAAGACTAATTTGGCAATCTGTATTAATAGTTTTGAAATTTTTATACCTTTTTAAAACTTTTTACCTTGAAATAATTTAAGAACCCCAAGAACTGAAAAACATAGTAAAATATTCCTATGATAGTTTCTCCTACCTTTCCCCAATGATAACATCTTACATAGTCATACTAAAATATCAAAACCAGGAAATTGACATTGGTACAATACTATTAACTCAATTATAGGCCTTATTTAAATATCTTTAGTTTTTACATGTATTCATCTGTGTTTTTAGTGCGTAGTACTATGAAAGTTTTTCACCTGTATAGATTCACGTAACCACTACCACAATCAGGATACAGAAATGTTCCATCACCACAAAAACTCCCCAATCCGCCTTATAGTTTCATGTCTTCCCATTCTAACCCGGACCACCAATGATCAATTCTCCATCACTATCATTTTGTTATTCTGAGAGCATTATATAAATGGAATCATACACTATATAATCTCATGAGATTGGCTTTTTTCTTGACTCAGCATAATGCCCTAAAGATCCATCCAAGTTTTTGTGGGTATCAAAAATTGGTCTCTCTTCATGGCTGAGTTATATCCCCATTATATGGGTGAACAAGTTTCTTCACCCATTCACCCATCAAAGGGCATCTGGGTTATTTCCAGTATGGGGCTATTCCAAATAAAGCTGCCATGAATATTCGTGTGCACAATTTCACAATTGTGATTACTGGGTCCTATGACATGTAAATAGCATAACTTTATAAGAAACTACTGCACTGTTTTCAGAGGGTTGTGGCATTTTACATTTCCATCAACAATCTATGTCAGATCCAGTTTTTTCACATCCTGCCAGCATTTGGTGTTGTCACTATCTTCTGTTTTAGTCTTTCTGATTAATGTGCACTGATATCATGCCTTTTATTTGCATTTACCTAATGCCTAATGTCCCTGAACATATTTTTATGTGCTCATTTACCCTCTGTATATCCTCTCTGGTTAAATGTCTGGTCACCTTTTTTGCACATTTTCCAAGGGGAATATGATCTTATTATTGAGTTTAAAGCGATTCATATATATGGTGGATATAAGTCCTATGTCAAATATGTTACTTGTGAAATTTCTTAGTCAGTAGCTTGTCTTTTCATCCTCTTAATACATTCCCTTACAGAGTAAAAGTTTAAAACTTTTGATAGAGACCAATTGGTCTTTTTTATTTTCTCTTATGGATTGCACTTTTGGTGTCATGCCTAAAAATCCTGCTGAACCAAAATTATAAATATTTCCTCCTGCATTTTCCTATGAAAATTTAAAAGTTTTATACTTTACATTTATTTTTTTAAGTTTTATAGTTAACATTTAGATCTATGATCCATTCTGAGTTAATTCTGGTGCAAGGTGTGAGGCTTAGGTTGAGGTTTATTTTCTGATCTATGGATACATCCAAATGTACCACATGATTTACTAAAAAGATCATCATTCCTCCAGTGAATTGCTTTTTTCATTAACAAAAATCAGTTGGATATACTTGTGTGAGTCACTTTCTGGACTCTCTATTCTGTTCCCCTAATCTATGTGTCTGTTCATTTCTCTATAAGACATTGCCTTGCGTTTATTTCTTTTGATTCAACAATTTTATTTCTATGAATTTATCTCTAAGACAAAAATATAAGAATTCTCCATAAGAGACAGACATACATTGAAAAATGTGCATGTAAGAATGCCCATAGCAGCATTTTTTACATATTGGATAACTGAACAATCTAAAGTCTATCAAAGAACAAAGGTTAAAGAAATTATGATTTCAGATTCCAGCAAAATGACTTTACTTGGCTAATACAGGAACTCTTCCTATAAAACCCAATGATGTTGGATAAACCTAATACATTTTAATATAGAGTTGACTTCAAAAAATGTGAACTCTTCAGGAGCCAGAATTGAAGAGTTTCCTGAGAGCCAGAATTCTAGAAGTACATGCTGATTTTTGTGGAGCTCTGGACACAGTACTAGCCCAATGATAGGAGGATCTTGATTTTAATGCACACATATGTAAGGCTGATAACAGATTTGTTCACTCGAGGTGGAACACTAGAACTGAGAACTGGGATTATGATTGAGACACTAGAAAGACTAATCCTAGTGAATGAGAAATAAAAATTCTCCACCTATCTACCCAGTGAGATGACAATAAATCTTTAGAGTGAAATTAAATTCCTATGATGGAGCCCCACATAGGTAGAATCTACTAACCCCAAACTTAGCCTTGGAACCTCCAGGACAGTAAATTAACATAAACAATTGTACCTGGCTATCGACACCCTACACAGCCTAGAAAGCCTAGCAGGAAAAAAATACAAACCATCTGCAGAAATAACCCAGGCCACAAGATTCCTCCTAAACAACAACAACAACAACAACAACAACAACAACAACAACAACCACCTCCGCTTAAAATGAACTAACAAGTTTAAAAATATAGGTGCGGGGTGCCTGGGTGGCTCAGTCAGTTAAGCCTCCAACTCTTGATTTCGGTTTGGGTCATGATCTCATGGTTCGGGCTGACAGTGCAGGGCCTGCTTGAGATTCTCTCTCTCTCTCCCTCTAGCTCTCTCTCTCTGCCCCTCCCCCAATCATGCACGCTCTCTCTTCCCCCCCTCAAAATAAAGACTTAAAAAAATAAAAAGAAACTAAAAATAGAGATGAAATCTGCAACTATATCAAGACCAGCAGATACTATAAGCAAGAGGATTAACACACAAAGAACTTGGAGAAAAACCTATAGACGGCCTGTTATGAGTTTACAACCACACTGTCCAATATAAACCTGATGCAAACCATGAATATGAGTCACCTATATAATTTTAAAGGTAATTAAATGTTCACATCAAAAAGGAAAAGAAATAGGTGAAATTAATTTCAGTAGTTTAATATTTTACTTTAATTTTTAAAAATCCTTTTTTTTCTATAAATTGTTTGAAATCCTGTGTATATTTCATATTTAAAGCACATCTTAATTCGGACTAACCACATTTGAAGTGTTCAAGAGTCATATGGAAGCTGGTAGCTATCATATTGGACATTGCCTGTAGGTTATAAAGTAAGTACATATAAAATGAGTTATAGGACTCATTCATTCAATGATGATTCACTGAGTTCCTACTATGTACCAAACACTAAGAAAGCCACAGTGCACTCAAATAGATAAAGTTCCTATATTCATGTGGCTTAAGTACCAATGTGTGTGGAGGAGGGGGCATAGAGAAATACAATTAACAAGAAAATATATATTATGCTAGATGGTGATATGTGTTGCAGGAGAAAAAACTAATCAGGGCAGCACAGATAAGGAGGACCCTTGTGCGTGCACATGTGAAGTGTAGGGGTTATAGGGGTATTACCTTATGCCACTTATTAATGAACATCTCATAAATAAGGTGATATTTGAGCAGGGACTTATAAACAAAGAAGCAAATACTGTAGATTATCAACAAAAAACACATAGTCACTGATTTTTTTAAAAAGCTCTGCATAAATTAAACAGAAGATTAGACATAGCTGAAGAAAGGATTAGGACTCAATTCAGAAAATGTAGTGTAGTAAATATTTTCAAAGGTTTTCCAGCTGAATACATGAATTCAGCAAAGTCGCAGGGTACAAAATCAATGTAGAGAAACTGGTTGCATTTCTGTACACCAATAATGAAGCAACAGAAAGAGAAATCAAGAAATCAATCCCACTTACAATTGCTCCAAGAACCATAAAAATATCTAGGAATAAACCTAACCAAAGATATAAAAGATCTGTATGCTGCAAACTATAGAAAACTTACAAAGGAAATTGAAGAAGACACAAAGAAATGGAAAAACATTCCATGCTCATGGAATGGAAGAATAAATATTGTTAAAATGTCAATGCTGGGGCACCTGAATGGCTCAGTCGGTTGAGCGTCCGACTTTGGCTCAGGTCATGATCTCATTCATGGCTCGTGAGTTTGAGCCCTGCATTGGGCTCTAGGCTGACAGCTCAGAGCCTGGATCCCGCTTCAGATTCTGTGTCTCCCTCTGTCTGCCCCTCCACTGCTTGCACTCTGTCTCTCGCATTGTCTCAGGGATGGGTAAACATTAAAAAAAATTTTTAAATGTCAATACTACCCAAAGCAATCTACACATTCAATGCAATCCCAATCAACACTGCACCAGCATTCTTCTCGAAGCTAGAACAAGCAATCCTAAAATTTGTATGAAACCACAAAAGACCCCGAAGACCCAAAGTAATATTGAAGAAGACCAAAGTGGGAGGCATCACAATCCCAGACTTCAGCCTCTACTACAAAGCTGTAATCATCAAGCGGCATGGTAATAGCACAAAAACAGACACAAAGACCAATGGAAGAGAAAAAAGACTCCAGAATTGGACCCACAAAAGTGTGGCCAGCTAATCTTTGACAAAGCAGCAAAGAGTATCCAGTGGAAAAAAGACAGTCTCTTTAGCAAATGGTGCTGAGAGAACAGGACAGCAACATGCAGAAGGATGAAACTAGACCACTTTCTCACACCATTCACAAAAATAAACTCAAAATGGATAAAGGACCTGAACGTGAGACAGGAAACCATCAAAACCCTAGAGGAGAAAGCAGGCAACAACCTCTTTGACCTCAGCCATAGCAATTTCTTGCTCAATGCATCTCCAAAGGCAAGGGAATTAAAAGCAAAAATGAACTAATGGGACCCCATTATCAAGATAAAAAGCTTCTACACTGCAAAGGAAACAATCAACACAACTAAAAGGCAACCGAAGGAATGGGAAAAGATATTTGCAAATGACATATCTGATAAAGGGTTAGTATCCAAAATCCATCAAGAACTTACCAAACTCAACACCCGAAAAACAAATAATCCAGTGAAGAAATGGGCAGAAGACATGAATAGACACTTTTCCAAAGAAGACAACCAGATGGGCAACAGACACATAAAAGATGCTCAACGTCACTCATCATCAGGGAAATACAAATCAAAACCATACGGAGATACCACCTCACACCAGTCAGAGTGGTTAAAATCAACAAATCAGGAAACTACAGATGCTGGCACAGATATGGAGAAATGGGAACCCTCTTACACTGTTGGTGGGAATGCAAGCTGGTACAGCTGCTCTGGAAAACAGTATGGAGGTTCCTCAAAAAATTAAAAACAGAACTACCCTACAATCCAGCACTTGTACTACTACTTATCCAACAGATACAGGTGTGCTGTTTTGAAGGGGCACATTCACCCCAATGTCTATAGCAGCACTACCAACAATAGCCAATGTATGGAAAGAGCCCAAATGTCCATTCATGGATGAATGGACAAAGAAGATATGGTATATATGCATACAATGGAGTGTTACTCGGCAATCAAAAAGAATGAAATCTTGCCATTTGCAACTACGTGGATGGAACTAGCTGGCATTATGCTAAGCGAAATTAGAGAAAGACAAATATCATATGACTTCACTCATATGAGGACTTTAAGAGACAAAACAGATGAACATAAGGGAAGGGAAGCAAAAAGAATATAAAGACAGGGAGGGGGACAAAACATAAGAGACTCTTAAATACAGAGAACAGAGGGTTGTTGGAGGGGTTGTGGGAGGGGGGATAGGCTAAATGGGTAAGGGGCATTAAGAAATCTACTCCTGAAATTATTGTTGCACTATATGCTAACTAACCTGGATGTAAATTTAAAAAACAACAACCTTAAATCAGCACTGTCCAATCTAAATAAAATAGGAAAAAGACAAATATTACATGGTATCACTTATATCTGGAATCTAAAACCAAAAAAAAAAAAAAAACCCAAAACAAAACAAAACAAAAAACCCCCAAAAAACAAACAAACCAGCTCATAAAAACAGAGTAGAAAAGTGGCTGCCAAGGACAAGAGAAAATAGGGAGAGGTTGGTAAAAGGGTACAAATTTTCAGCTATAAGAGGACTAAGGTCTGAGAATCAAATGTATGACAGGGTAGCTACAGTTGATAACACCGTAATTTTAAAAATAATAAAAACTGAAGCACCTGGGTAGCTCGACTCATTAATCAACCTCTTGATTTTGGCTCAGGTCATAATCTCACATTTCATGAAACTGAACCTGGTGTCGGGCTCTCTGCTGACAGCACAGAGCCTGCTTGGGATTCTTTCTCTTCTCCTTCTCTCTCTCTGCCCGTCCCCTGCTTGAGCATGCACGCTCACACTCTCTCACTCTCACTCTCTCAGAATAAATAAATAATTTAAAAGAGTAATAAAAATAAATATTAGCCACATATACAATTTTATCTTTTGTAGCAGCCACATTACAAAAGTAAAAATAAATAGGTGAAATTACTTTTAATACTATACTTTATTAGTGATTGAATATTTTTAATACAATATATCCAAAATATTATTTTGATATGCAGCACTGGCCACATTTCACATGCTAAATAGCCACAATTAATTAGGAGCTATCATATCAAACAGCACAGCCTGGATCCCTACATACATTACTACAGACAGCCTTTTACATGCTGTGCTGTTTGACCCTGAGACAACCCAAAAAATGAGTGAATTACCATGTCTATCCCGAAGAGAGACATCCAGGGAGAGATCCCAAGGGAGATGGAGACACACACACACACACACACACACACACACACACACACACGACAAAAGAGAAAGAGTATGCATACGTGTGTGCATGCACACGCATGAGGAAAAACAAGGGAGTTGGGAGACAGACAGCAGAGGCTTTTTCATTGAGTACAGATTAGAAACTGAAACTCCCTTGCAGCAGTAGGGTCCTCCAAATCAAGTTGTGCCTCCCTGAGCACCACTCCATGGTAAAGGACACCAGTGGCTGCAGTGACCAGGGCATAATACTCATGAACCTGAACTCATCCATTTAAACCTTCAGTCAAAGGTTCTACATCTCCAGAGACAGAAGGCTTGAAATCAGTGACTTCAGAGAATAAATGGAGGAGCTGAATTCCACAGAGGCATGAAGGTGGTAGCAAAGGTATTCCCTATCAGGCCTTAAAGATGGAGTATGATTAACTGTTTTTGCCTGAGGCCTCTCTAAAAAGACAAGACAGATCTTACATCCTGGGTTTCTCAGCTAGGAAATGCATACTATATATACACTAATATATTTGCCAACATTTACCTCTTTGACAGAATTCAAAAGTGTAATATAGGTCCTTTTGGTAATCCTAAGAAGCTGCGACTCAAAGCAAGGACCTCGTCTGAAGAGGCCAAGTATCACTGTAATAAAAGCCCCATGGACTGAGAACCTCAAGTTTGTATCCTGGGTTTGGTTCTATTGTTAGATAGTGACAGGACCCTATCAACCAATTATCCTTACATACAAAACCCTCCTTGGTTTCCTTATATGTAAAATTATCACCTTGGATTGTAGACTCACTCTCATCGTACAACCTATGATTTTACACTGATAGAGAAAAAATGATGAAACAAAATGCTGTAGTTTTATTTTACAAGAATGGAATCGAATGAGAATGTTTTGACTCATAGGACTTTCTACATCCATCCAGGCCTGTCTTCTGCAAGGCAACAAAAATTTCACAAGAACCGAACTCTCAAGAAATTAAATGCACTCCAACTCCCCTACTTTAATCTATCAGTATCCCTTATGAGTGTGAGAGTTTATGTAAATCTTTGTATGTCGGCATTTGAGAGAAGGTAAGTTCTTAAATCATGTATACAGCTTTATAATAATTTAGTTTGAAACATCAGTGGTCAAGTCACTCCATAATGAATCTTGAAAAAATGAAAATATCTGTAGGTACAGCATTAGGTTTCCCTCTCAGTTTCCCAACATCATCCATAGTAGCCATGTTCCTTCATTTCAAGTGACACCTGTTCTGAAACCATTTGCCACCAGGTCATGTCTTGCAGCTAAGTTATCCTCAGCTTCTTCCTTACATCTGACAAAGTTTGCCCCCCAAATGTCACTAACACATAGTGATGGATACCTGATCATAGAGTGGCTTTGTTTGCCTCCTTCCTATGGGACAAAGGCTGGGATACACATTTCACTTACATTATTTTGTTCTTACAGCTGCTCAGTAGCAAATACAAGGACATATAGAATTTGGTGACTTGTTTCAATTCGCAGACTTCACAGAAACCTCTGCCCAGAACCAGCCATCCGTAGGACCAGGCACACCACTGCCAAAGATTTTACAAAGGAAATTCAAACAACCCTATAATTTAACTTTTATTTTTAATTTAATAATGTTTGTGTACTGTTTCACAACGTAATTAGTTTAGAGACTTATTACACAGTTTTTTGGGTAAGCATCACTGATTTTACAAAGACAGGCAAAGGCCACCTAATATTGTCCACTACAATTAGTGTCCCGATTGACAGTTAAATCCTCCCATTTGCTCAGGTTGACACTTTCATATGTTAAGCTAAAATCCTGTTATTGTCTGGAACGTTGAAATTAGAAAAGAATACTTGAAGGTTACCTACTTTATTCCCAATACTCACAAACTCATTAAGTTTGGTTCAAATGAAGCTCCTGGTAATGGGTAATAATATATGGGTAATAATACCATATAATTCTACACTGTCGTAAAGCAGTGTGATATCTATGGATTTTGGAGTTAAGCAAGAGAGTTTGAATCCTGGCTTCAACCCTACTCTGCATGATGCCTCATATAGAGTAAATGCTCAATAAATATTACTTTTCTTCCCTCAATGCTTTTCCCTAAAGTCAATGGGAGAATGAGTTTGGACTTGATTTCATGGGCAATGAGGAGCTACTGAAATGCTGTTTTAAATTGAGGAAATTAATATGATGTTTTAGATAGGTGATAGAGTAGAGGCAAGGACACTGGATATGAGGCTGTTTCACCAGGCTAGACAGATACATCCTAACTGACTGATTGAAAGAAGCAGTACCATGGGAGGGACAGGAAGAAGTACTGCAAATTCTCTCCCTCTCTACCTATCTGTTCATTTATATATCATCATTTCCTAGTTCAAAGAGAACATTCACATCACCAACAAGAAGTCCATGAAATAGGTATTAGTATTCAATTTTCACAGATTAAAAATAAAAAGTATGCTCAAAGAGGTCATGTATTTTCCCAAGGACCATATAACTTATAAGTGTTGGACTCAGAGCTTGCAGACAAAGGAATCATCTGTGCTCATTCCTATAACACATGCCATCTCATGAAAACATCAAAAAGTATAATTGCTTATTGTATATGGATTGGGGGCCGATGGAGGGATCAAATAATATTGAAAGTTCAGCAGTGATAACATGAAGAGCAAGAGTAAAGACAGAGAAGGAATTTATATAGTGTGAGGAATGTGACAAGGAGACTTACGGCATTTAGCTTGGGATATACTGATTTTAGAATGGGAATGAACATCTAAATCGAGCTCCCACTAAGTATGTGGGAATATGGGGTCAGTAGAATATCTGGCGTGGCTTTGTAGAGATGTAGAGTGAGACAGGAATGAATATAAACTCTGATAGAGACATTTTCAACTAGAAGGCCACCAAAAGTACCCATGGACACCTTGCCATTCTTAGGCTAAGAGAGGATGTAAACTAGTCAACCAGAAGAATAGAGATGAAGGAGAGGTGTAAGAAAAAAATGTGCAGCTCAGACAATACAAGGAGAAAATTATCATCTTTTGAGCATCCACCAAGTGCCAGACACTTCACCTATGTGTTAATGCTCAATTCTAATAAAACTCATTTGATTCATGTGGTATGTTATTTCTGTTTTCTTGCATGCAGAAATGAAGGTCAAAGCGGAAATGGAACTTGTTCACGAACACACAAAAGGAAATGACAAAATTAGGCTTCTAAATTAGTTCTATGAGACTCCAAATCCCTGTTATTTCCGTGTTAAGGAAGAAGGACTAGTCACTAGTAATTAAGCATTGCTCTATTATCAGAAACAATGTCTATTGTAGATAATGATGCTATAAACATCAGGGTGCACCTGAAATTAATATTATACTGTAGATTAACTGGAATTTAAATAAACACTTAAAAAAACAGTGTCAGAATTTGGCAATTAGAAGGTTTTCAGAGAATATTTGGGATAGGGCTAAGATTTCAAGTAGATAGGGTTGAACAAGAGATAAGAAAGTTGAAAATGTGTTGGAGGCTACTTTCTGGAGAAGTTAGGTACTGAATGCAAGGGAAAAGCAGAGATAGTAAATGCATAGGAAAACTGACTTGAAGATTCCACATCTCACTTTTGCTTTCTATGGTGGGTATTCGAGTCCTTTTATAATTTCATGACAATAAAAGGTTAGAGTTGGAAAGTCCTTGCCGATCATTTGACCCCTGTAAGTGGTAAACAGTTCTAGAGAAGTTAAACAGTAGGCCCAGGCAGCCCACTCTCCTGAAGAACTGAGTCAACAAGCTCCAGTCTCTTGACACCTGGTTTAATGCTCTTTTGGAAGGTACTGACTTTAGCATTATACTTTATCCATTCTAACTCACACTTGGTTAACAGGCACTTTGCATGAAAGTCCTCTAACCTGTATCTACATCTATCTGTAGTCCACCTAGAAACTGGAAGAGCTCCTAAAAGTAGTAGCAGGGAAAAGTGATTTAAACTACATACATACATTTGGGAATGCATAAAATATCCTTCATCCTTCAGTTAACTTGGAGAATTACCTAACTCTTGCCTGAACCTCAATATTAATAGAATCCACTATGTTTTTAGCACAGAGCTAAATAATATTTGTATTATGTGCCAATTATTTTACTCATGTTCTTTTTTCTTCTCCTTTAGAATCTGAACTTCTTTCCAAGTAGAGACCATTTCATAGGGGTGTGTGTGTGTGTGTGTGTGTGTGTGTGTGTGTGTGTTTACAGGAGACAGCACAATGTAGAGTACATGGTGGACAAAGAATACATAGTTTTTGAAAGACTACTCTGTACTAATACACAGATTTAAGAACTCTTTGGAACAAATTTTCCAAAGGCATGTTTTTAAGCAGTCATGATTCAATTGCCCCATGGAAAATGCTGTGTGAAATCCAATTACTTTCACATTTGGGCACCTGCTACTTATTTGATGAGTCAAATGGCCAATTGTGGACGCATTGAGACAAGGTTAAAGAGGAATTCAGGTAGAATTTTTTGTATATTATCTATTTCTTTAGTTTATCATTTTCTACTACTAAAAATAAAACATATACAGTACAGATAATATGAGCAATGCAAGATTAAAACAAAGAAGAAAATAAAAATCACTACAAACCCACTATTCATTGATAACTGTAGCTGGTATTTTATTTCCTTTTATTTTTCTTTACAGCCATAAGCATGCATATATATATATATATATATATATATATATATATATATATATGCATATATATATATATATATTTAAATAACAAGGGTGAAATGGATGTGAATCTTGCATATATTTTAATATTACATAGTATTTTTCCATGTCATTAAATATCCTTCACTAGAATCATTTTAAAACAAGAATAATCTCTTATAGTATAAATGATGTCATTTAAACCATTCTGCTATTGTTGGTTATTTAGATCGCTAAAATTTTCACTGTTCCAAATACTTTTGTGAATAAAATCTTTGTGCAGAATTCTTTTGCTGAAATTTCTGGTCATTTCCTTAAACCCAATTCTGAGAAGTTGAATTACTAGGTCATTGAAGCTTAATTCTATTTGCTATTTGTAGAACTATAAAAAAATGGATTTTCCTTTCCAAACACTTTATACACAGATAAGGAGTCAAACACAATTATATGAATGGTTTCTCCAACTGATGTAGCAAACCTGATCAATTTTTGGCACCTAAAACATAGGATAGTATTTTTAAATTCATTTTCTTTTTACTTATCATGTAGTTATGATAATAATGAATGAGTAATCAATCCTTTTTTGAGTTATTTTGCTATTAGCAGTGGGAAGAGTATGTGTAGATACTGGATTTGGATTCATTCACTCTCCTCATATGTGTATTATACAACTATGATGTGAGAGAGGTAGACTGTGGCTATGAAACTGTCTTCCATATGCTCTGTGCCAGATTCCACAAACCTCACTGCTCTAGCCTTTTCCAGTCATTCTTAATAATTTATCACTGTCTTCAGTGCTCACAGTACTGAGAAGATGATGTTACCATAAGAAATAGCATATGCTGCATACAAACAGGTCAATAACCAGCTCATTTCGATATATGTCAGAAGCATATTTTATCAAGGGACACAGTTTATCTGCCTTCAGAAATCCATTTTCAGGGGAATCCTACAGGCTAAATCACAACATCATTCCAGTTAGGCAGAGAAAATAACTTTAGCTACAATCTGCCTTATTGCATTCAAGGCACATATGTGTTTGCAATCAAGTTCTCCCAAAGATTATACATATTTCTACCCTAAGAAACAGAATGTAAGATGCTTTTGTGTATAACTGCTAGAGTTGGAATCTAACTTGCAATTATACGTAAAGAAGCAATAGAATTTTAGGTTTGAAAGCATCAATATTTAAAAAAAATAATTTTTCTTTAAAATTACACTTAATGATCTTTCTGATTATAAAAATAAGGTCTATTGCAAAAAATTTAGAAAAGCATTAATAAGGAAATTTAAATTACCTCTAACCCTACAATCAAGTGATAACCACTGTTAATTATTTTGTGTAATATATCAGCCATTTTTTCTTGCCTATGCATGTGTATACGTGTGTGTGTGTGTATATAATTGGGTTTTTGCTATATATAATCTTCTACAACATGTTTTATGCTTAATACTTATGAATATTCTACACACATTATATATATATTATACACAGATTTAATTATTCATAATCATGTTTTCTATTAATGGCATATTATATAATGAGAAGATCTGGAATTTAACCAATTCTCTATTTTTGGAATTCAGTTGTTCTTTATTGTCTACCATTACAAATAATATTACATTTAGCATTTTGCCTATCTCTATTTCCTCAAATTTCCAAAAACACAGTAGTAAGGTTAAAAGTACATAATTTGCTTAAAGGATTTTGATACATATTCCTATATTGCTATTTAACTATATATTTAGGCTGACACTCAAACTATGTGTAGATCAGCTCTGGCAAATGGTGTCAGTACCCTACTCATAACCTCTAGCCTATACCAGAGACAGCTTTCATTTCCAGGTTTCCACATCTCTCGCCCAAGGCTTTTTCCTGCCTCGGAATCCTTCTCAGTCCACTGGTAGGGTAGGCCCAAGTGTATAGAGCATACCATCTCAAGAAGTACTCTCAACCACTGAAGGGCAAAAGTTTGTACAAAACTACCCTAGATTTCTTACCTCTGTGTGGGACAACTCTTGAGTTATGTTCCACGCATTCTATTGAAGGTCCCAAGCAGGACTGAGCCCCAGGTGCCCACAAAAAACTACTCATTGGCATTCCCTATATGGGCTTTATTCCCTTCCCTGTCTCACTTTCTCATTCCCTCGTAGTCCTTCCCAAGACCATCTCCCAAATACACTACTTGTATCTAAATCCCTAACTCAGAGACTGCTTTTAAGGAAATTCAAACTACACTAACCTATTTTCTCTTACTTGTAGTTTCATGATAATTTTGAGACTTGACAAAGATTAAGGTAAGATTGGAAACACCTTTAAAATAAATGGAGACTTAACAGTAACACTTGAGAGACCTATGTGGTGGTAGGTAGGGAAAGGAGAGGGACTTAGGACAATAAATAGGATAATTACAAAATAATGTTAATCAACCTGAACTAGAACAAAAATTAGCAATTGCTTTCATTGCAAAAATTAAAGTCAGATGTTTATATCATAATTTCTATTGAGTAGAAAATGCAACATCTAACAACTTGACAATATGATGAAAAGTCTCAACACTCTTTCCTTGCTCGGGGGAGAGTTGGGCATCCAATTCAAAAGGGAGGCATTTCAGGTATGTGCAACAAACCTACTTCTTTATAATGTGAGTAATTCCTAGCTGAGTAACACACCATGTAAGGAAGAAGAGTTGCAGGGGAGGAAAGTGGGAAGAACCAAAAATTCACTTTGACCCAAGCAGATTCATATGACAACCTGGATAGAAATGAGTGGCACTGCTGGCTGTTTAGGAGGCATCAGAATCTGACCATGAGCTATGTCTGAAGAGCCTTCTGCAATGACAGAAATATTCTATGTATGTGCAGCACAATGCAGTAGTCGCATACTATGTGTGGCTACCAACCATGTAAAACATTGCTAGTGTGACTACTGCAACTAAGGAACCAGAAGTTTAATTTTAGTTAATTTAAATGAAAATAACCATGTTTGGCTGGCAGTTACTCTACCGGACAGTGCAAAAAGAGGCTGTATGCTGACTGTATTACACTATAGATATTTTCCCAAGGTTAAAGTTCAGTTGTGAACTTAATTACAATCGACTACTAGAAAGGAAAAAAAATAGTCTTGTTTTGTAAGTCTTAACCTACAAAGTGTTAAATTATTATACTGTTTAGGAAGGGGGGGGGCTAATATGTGGAGTCCACCAAAGAAAGACATTAAGAATAAGAACTATTGACATGGTGATAACTATCAGCAAGTCTTCTAAGCACCTGATATATTTTAACTAGTTTAAAATTCATCAAAACATCATCAAGAAAAGACACGAATAAACTTAACCCAAGAGGTGAAAGATCTGTACATTGAAAATTGCAAGACATTGATGAAAGAAACGGAAGACAAAAATAAACAGAAAGATATCTGTATTCATGAATCTGAAGAATACTGCTAAAGTGTCCATACTACTCAAAGCCATCTAGAAATTTAAGGTAATCACTATCAAAATTCCACTGACATTTTTCACAGAAATTGAAACAACAATCTTAAAATCTGTAGGAAACTACAAAAGAGCCCAAAGAGCCAAAGCAATCCTGAGAAAGAAAAACAAGGCTGGAGGCATCAAAATTCATGATTTCAAACTCTATTACAAAGCTACAGTAATCAGGAGCACCTGGGTGGATCAGTTGGCTAAGTGTCCAGCTTGTGATCTCAGCTCAGGTTATGATATCACGGAGCTGGGATTGAGCCCCACATGGGGCTCTGCACTGACATCATGGAGCTTGCTTAGGATTCTCTCTTCCTCTCTTTCTGACCCTCCCCTGCTCATTCGCACTCTCTCTCTCTCTCAAAATAAACATTAAAAAAAACAATGCTACAGTAATCAAAACAGTATGATACTGGCATAAAAATGGACACACTAACCAAGGGAACAGAATCGAAAACAGAATCAAGAGTCCAGAAATAAACCCACACATAATATGGTCAACTAATATTTGACAAGGCAGCCAAGGAGACTCAATGGGGAAAAGAAAGTTTATTTAATAAATGATGCCTCCAAAACTTGATAACTACATGCAAAAGAAGGAAACTGGATCCCTGTCTTAACTCACAAAAATTAACTTGAAATGGATTTAAGACTTAAATTTAAGACCTGAAACTGTAAAATACTAGGAGAAAATATAGGGGAAAAAGCCTCTTGACACTGGTCTTGGCAACAACTTTTTGGACACTCAACGTTCAAGCTACAAAAGCAAAAATAAAATGGGATTACATAAAACTAAAAGCTTCTGCACAGCAAAAGAAACAATCAGCAAAATAAAAGGCAAACTACCGAATGGGAGAAAATATTTCCAATCTCTCTGATGAGGAGTTAATATCTAAAATATGTAAAGAACTTGGAGTACCTGGATGGCTCAGTTGGTTGAGCAGCTAACTCTTGATTTGGGCTCAGGTCATGATCCCAGAGTTGTGGGATCGAGCCCTGCATCAGGCTCCACCCTGAGTGTGGAATCTGCTTAAAATTCTCTCTTTGTCTCTATCCTTCTGCCCTTCTCCTTTGCTTGTGCTCTGTCTAAAAAAAAAAAAGAAAGAAAAAAGAAAATATATGAGGAACTCATACAATTTTTAGCAAAAAAAAAAATCTGATCATTTTTCCACATGCAAATGGCCAAGAGGTATGTGAAAATCTGCATCACATCACTAATCATCAGAAAAATGTAAATCAAAACCACAATGAGATATCACCCCATACCTGTCAAAAAAGACAAGGGATTACAAGCATTTGTAAGACTGTAGAGTAAAGGGAACCATGGTGCACTGTTGGTGGGAATATAAATTGGTACATCAACTATGGAAAACAGTATGGACATTTCTCAAAATATTAAAAGTAGTACTATGTAATTCAGTAGTTCCACTTCTAGATATATAATTGAAGGTAATGAAAACAAGATCTCAAAGAGATAACTGCACTCGCATGTTCATGGCAGCATTATTCATGATAGGCAAGATGTAAAAACAACCTAAGTGTTTCTCAACAGAAAAATGGAATAAGAATATGTGAAATACACACACACACACACACACACACACACACAGAGTTGAATATTACTAAGCCATAAAAAAGAAGGAAATCCTGCCTTTTGTTACAACATGGATGGACCTCGAGAACATCATGCTAAATGAACTAAGACAGAGAAAGACACATGGTGTATGTTCTCACTTATACGCAGAATTCATTGAAAAGAGCCAAACTCATAGAAATAGAGAGTAGAATGGTGGTTGCCAGGGGCTGTGGGTTGGGTGAAATGGGGAGATGTTGGTCAAAAGATATAAACTCCTAGCCGTAAGACAAATAAGTTCTGGGGATCTAATGGGCAGCATGGTGTATAAGTAACAATAATGTATTATATACTTTCAAGTTATTAAGCAAGTGGATCTTAATATTATTCTCCCACCAAAAAAATGTTAATTATGTAAGGGGATAGAGGTATTAACCAACCTATTTGTGGTAATAATTTTATAATATATAAGTGTATCAAATAAAGTGCACATTTTGTTTTTTCATTTAAAAAATTTTAATGTTTATTTTTCAAAGAGAGAGAGAGAGAGAGAGAGAACAGGGCAGGGACAGAGAGAGAGGGAGACACAGAATCCAAAAGCGGCTCCAGGCTCCAAGCTGTCAGCACAGAGCCCAACTCGGGGCTCGAACCCACCAGCCATGAGATCACGACCTGAGCCAAAGTCAGATGCTAATGAGCCACCCAGGTGCCCCCAAATAAAGTGAACACATGAAACTTACATGTTATATATCAATAATAGCTCAATAAAGCTAGAAAAAAAACAAAAGCTTACCACAACCTTACAAAATTTATACCATTATCTCCATCTCATAGTTAAAGAAACTGAGGCAGAAAGGTTAAGTGATTTGCCTAGGAAATTGTAGAGCTGGGAATTAAAGCAGAATCTGTACTTTCAAAAATAATACTACACTGGTTCTTAAGATTTCAGTTATTAGAGAGAACTTAGTTCCACTCATCCAACATTTACTAAAAAAGCAATGCAAAGTCATATGTCTTGTAACAAGAAAATGAAGTCTTTATGAGTCTTTTCCAGCAAAAAAAAAATCTGGGGAATACTGGGTACTCTGCTAAATAGACCAGTTCTGCTTAAAATTATTCTCTAGCATCCTAAGTGATGTGTTCCTGGATGAATGCTATCTATTTTTAGTACTATAGCTAGAAAAAGACAACTAAAACACGAAGTTCTCTCTCTCTCTCTCTCTCTCTCTCTCTCTCTCATCTCTGTTCTGTTCCTGTATCACACATTTTTTTGCTTGAATTTCATCGAACAAGTGCAGAATTAGCAATGGAAATCCACAGAGATTCACAAAAAAGAAAACATTAGATTTCTTGTGAGGGGACAGGGTGAGTGGATGGTGAGAAAAGGATATTCCAATTTACAAGACAATATAGTGAAAGATGAAATACTACGTGAGCAAAATTGAGATACATTAGTAAAATATGGATATCTCACTGGTGAGGAAATTATGAATTTTAATGTTTGGACTCTGGCTATATTTGGCAAAACCAAGAGGGAGGAAAGTCCTTTCACTAAGTGTAATGGACTAGTTAGAGATAGTCAAGGAATTCTACTGACTAGTTGTATTTTCTTTCTTTCTTTCTTTCTTTTTAATTTACATCCAAGTTAGTTAGCATATAGGGCAATAATGATTTCAAGAGTAGATTCCAGTGATTCACCCCCCTATGTATAACACCCAGTGCTCATCCCAACAAGTGTCTTCCTTAATGCCCCTTATCCATTTAGCTCATCCCCCACCCCCAGGAACCCTCAGTTTGTTCTTTGTATTTAAGCGTCTCTTCTGTTTTGTCCCCCTCCCTGTTTTTATATTATTTTTGTTTCCCTTCCCTATGTTCATATGTTTTATATCTTAAATTCCACCTATGAGTGAAGTCATATATTTGTCTTTCTCTAATTTCACTTACCATAATACCCTCTAGTTCCATCCACCTTGTTGCAAACGGCAAAATTTCATTCTTTTTGACTGCTGAGCAATACTCCATTGTATATATATACCACATCTTTATCCATTCATCCATCGATGGACATTTGGGCTCTTAACATACTTTGGCTATTGTCAATAGGACTTGCTGTATTTTCAAGCTGTAGGTAGGGTTATACAGTAATTATGCACATAATGGTTCTACTTCAAAATATTAATTTTTTTAGAATTCACATTTATAAAACATTGAAAATAAGCATAGCATGACATGATAGATTTTCAAGTAGTCACTGGGCTTAACACTAGCAGAAGAAGATGGACTTGAACCTACACTTTAATCTGTAGACCAGGCTTTCCAAAAATAATGAGAGTACCTACTCTTTGGAATACAACATTAGACTTGTTTTCAAGGTTGAGCATGTGTTGGTCATGGGGAGACAAATCATAGGACTACTGAGACCAGAGATTTTCTCCAGGGTCTCAGTGTTTGAAATTATCTACCAATACATACCAATGTCATTACTGAAAAAAATATATATGGCAAGCCAATTTCCAGATTTTTTTTTTAATCAAGAAAGATGTTTGACTGGAGGAAAGAGTAAGCAGAGGAAAGGATATAAAATATTATGTCTGGAGTTTAGAGTTTGAGTGGAGAGGCGTGCCTACAGTTGATATTGGAGAAATAGGCAGAGGCCGTATCATGAAAGTCTTTGTGGTCCATATTATAAAGTCTTATCTGGGAAAGCAAGCTGGTGCAGCCACTCTGGAAAACAGTATGGAGGTTCCTCAAATAATTAAAAATAGAACTACCCTACAACCCAGAAATTGCACTACTAGGTATTTATCCAAGGGATACAGGTGTGTTATTTCGAAGGGACACATGCACCCCAATGTTTATAGCAGCACTATCCACAATAGCCAAAGTATGGAAAGAGCCCAAATGTCCATTGATGGATGAATGGATAAAGAAGATGTGGTATATATATACAATGGAGTATTTCTCAGCAGTCAAAAAGAATGAAATCTTGCCATTTGCAACTACGAGGATGGAAGTGGAGGGTATTATGGTATGTGAAATTGGTCAGTCAGAGAAAGACAAATATCATACGACTTCACTTCCGTAGTGAATCATAAAGATATGAGGACTTTAAGAGACAAAACAGATGAACATAAGGGAAGGGAAACAAAAATAATATAAAAACAGGGAGGGGGACAAAACAGATGAGACTCATAAATATGGAGAAAAAACAGGATTACTGGAGAGAGTGTGGGAGGGGGCATGGGCTAAATGGGTAAGGGTCACTAAGGAATTTACTCCTGAAATCACTGTTGCACTATATGCTAACTAATTTGGATGTAAATTTAAAAAAAAAAAAGCCTTATCACTTGTTCAGAACCTGGAGCAAACTCATCAAAGAATTTAAACAGGATTCAACTTATTCAGACTAGCAGTTTAAAATATAATTCTAGTAGAATTGTGGAGAGAAATATTTGAGAGGTTAAAGATCTGATTCACGGAAATGGATTAAGAAAGGTTTGCAAATGAGATTTGTTTAAATACCATTATGCTATGAAACTACTAAAATTGAAAATTACTTTCTTAAACAAATGTGTTTGGGTCCAGATGATATACTTGAGCAATACTTCTAAACAGTCTTTACTATCAAACTTGGTTTTGACATGCAAAAATCACTTCTTGTAAGTTAATGCAATACACAGAATTTTGATCTAATATAATTTATACATTAAGGGATTCCTTTTGAAAAAGCTAAAAGCTGTCAAATATAATAAATATTTAAATCTGGATGACCGGTGTTTGATGCATCAACCATGAAAGCAACAATGTCTTCCAAGTCTATAAGACAGTGACAAATGTGCAGTGTTGAAAGGCCCTGCCATTTTCCCTCAGCCTTTTCATTTATGGTTACATGAGGAGTATGCGTGTGTACAAAGCTGCCTGCCACCATAAATAGGGATTAAGAAAGTGATTTACGGGGGTGAAAAGAAAATAAACTCTGCATGAGATGAAGAGAATAGTAAAAAGGTTCCAAGAACAGTGTGTGGCTGATGAAAATGGAATGTGAAAAAAACTTTACAAAAATATTACAATATTCAGAGACAAGTTAATACAGCTCAATATATGGCAGTGAGAAAGTAGGACAAGAGAAAAAGGACTTTGGCTAGTCTCAGGAGGTGGTTTGGGATGGGGATATTTGGTACAAAGAGTGAGCAATAAAAAGGAGGGGGAAACTTTAAAAAAATATATTATTCAAGTTGCAAACCTTTTTTTTTTTTTTTTTTTTTTTTTTTTGTCAAATTGAGGGCAGGCCATAACCCTTCCCACCTACTACAGTCCAGATAAGAACATGTAAAGCATTCAAACACAGAGAAAATGCATCAGACAGGAATATAGAGAGGTAAGAGCCCTTCCTGGGGTAACAAACAATACATGTTCTGTCTAGAACATAATAGAAGATGCAGCACTGTATGGAGGATCTGTGGATTAGGAAATTCGGAGCAGCAGCTGGAGCTATGGAACATCAGTTGAAGATTCTGTATTAAAGAGAAGCTTGGACAAAAATTGGATTTGGATATTGAGAACCTTTGCAGGTAGTACAAAAAGCTGATAAAAGGAAGTGGCAATCTGATACAGATAGGGGGTGGGGACACTGGAATGGAAAAGAGAATTGGTATTAGCATAAGATCAGAGACATTTCACCTTTAACTACTTCTGTAAGGGATTCATCAAGAGATAACTGGGAATGATTTAAAGGGAATATCAGAAACAAAAGATGGGGTATCTATGGTTTATAATATATTTTAATATAATCCTGATATAGTCATCATACACAAATGCACACATCCCCAGCCCCCACATACACTACTGTGGGTCAAGGGTTTCATGGACTGTCTCATTTTAATTCCCTACTGTGGACAATGTCATTTTTGACTGATCTTCTCTGATCCTACATTAAAAGAATAGGACTAGGGACGGTCAAAAGTAAATATTCAAATGAAATGACTTCATTGATCATTGCCTTCAAGATTCTGTTGTCCAGAAAGGACACTGAAGTTGAGCAGCAAATCTTCAGTTCACTGATAATTCCCCAGTGCCACCACAGGGTAAGTTCTCAAGATAACTTGTGAATGAGTAAACAAATCTGTTAATAAATGGTGTAACAAAGCTTATTCTTGGCCAACTGGGCCATATATGTTATTTATGCATGGCATATTACAACCAGTCCATGGAGAGAGTCGCCAAGAATATTTTACTCTTTGTTTAAACAAAAATTCATTATTTTGATCTAATTGGCATAAGGGACATGCCAGCATTCAATTCCTAGAAGACATATAAACCTGATTGAATGTTTGATCTGAATTTGTGCCATAATGCTATTTGATCTGAAAAGTGGATTTTCTTCTGCTTATCATGAGGCCTCACAAGGGTCAGGACCCTTGAAAACTCCTCCAGCCTTAATTCCTCATCAGGGCTGCAGGATCTTCTAGGGACAACAGAATGTCAGAGTGAGAAATAGCTTCCACAAAGAATAATGATGCTTCAAACTGTATCGATAAACATAGTGTGTTAAAATTAAAGGGGGTGTAGTCCTACTCTGTATTAATACTGTGTTGCTTTCTGGACAACAAACTTTTTTTTAAAAAACTTATTTATTTTGAGAGAGAGAGAGAGAGAGAGAGAGAGAGAGTGTCACATGCACAAGCAGGAGAGGGTCACAGAGAGAGAGGGAGAGAGTATCTCAAGCAGGCTCTGCACTGTCAGCACAGAGCCGGATGCGGGGCTCGATCCCACGGAGTGTGAGATCATGACCTGAGCCAAAATCAAGAGTCAGATGCTTAATCGACTGAACCAGCCAGGAGCCCCTGGACAACAAACTTTAGATGGGAAAATGGCAAATGAGTTTGTGGTAAAAATGTGACCAAGATATCAATGAGATTTTATATAGCCATATATGGAAAACTTAAAAGGAACTTATGATATGCTCTCCACTCCCCTTCCATCAAAATGTTTTCCTATCAGTATTCCAAATATCTGTAAATGATGCCCCTGTTCACTCAAATGCTAAAAGGATGAGTCAATTAGGGTCTTCCTCCTTCTTTCAACTCTGAATTAAAAATCCATACTAATACCAAGTACAGTATTAACGCATATACAATTACTGCTAATAGTAGCTAACATTTACTGAGTATTTATGCTCTGTCAGGCACTGTGCTCAAAGCTTTACATGTGTTCTTTTGCTTAATTTTTGTGACAATTGTATCTCCCATCTTTTAGCTGATGAATTTGAGTCTTAGAGCTTTGAATACAGTTGCAACTAGTCATACATAGTAGAGTAGTAGTTTGTCACATTTCACAACCTGAACCAAGTCCACATCAGTCTCCAAAAGTAATTCAGCTTTGCCCATCTCTGTCTGTCTCCACTACTACTAATCTAGTCAAAACCAGAATCATCTCTTACCTATACCGCTTCGGTAGTATCCTAATTGATGTTGCGTTAAGTGTTTACATGTTATATCAATGAATCCTGCCTACAGGACTATGAGATAAGTGTTATGTCATCCAAAGGTAAATAAACTGGAACCAGAGAATTTAAGATGGCCAAAGTAACACAACTAGTAAACAGAAGACCAAATCTGTCATATATAACAGTCAATGATGTAAATTTACTTCGGAGAGAGTCACCTGGATTAGCAGAGTGGAGTAAAAAATCACAGACTCTTTCTCCCTCAAATATTAATTAAAATAGTAAAATAATTGATTAAAATATTAATAGTTATTAAGTAAAATAATAGTAATAGTAACCAGACCAAAAAATAGTTATTATCTCCAGTCAAACAAAGAAAGGAATAGGACTTAAAGCAATGAGCTTTAAAAAGTGATAGCCAAGGGGAAAAAGCAGAATCTTTCAGATTCTGAAGTTTCCTGACCAGAAGTCTGCTCCTGAGCTAGATGAATGAAATGGCAAAGTCACAGAAACTCACAACCACCCCTGATCTGGGAGAGAAGTGAACTCAGTAGAGATTATCTTCTTCCTCTTCTGAGGATGAACGATAAAATGAAGGAAGTGTAAAATAGAATTTATAACTCTTTCTAAAAGAAGTAAAGCTTCTAGGATTTACACAATTAGGGAATTGAAGTGAAGCCTAACTATATATCTACATGGCAACATGACACAACCCCAAATGGAGAATACTAACCCTGACTTAGGAAGAAGGAATTCTCAAGAGAGTCAAAACCGTATTTTCTAACTAAGACTGCACAGAGCCTCATCTGAATTTTCCTGTCTTCCAAAACACCATACACACGCAATATCTCATCCTCAAACCAATGATCAGATATTATGAAAAGACCCAGGAAGAGAAAAAAATATCAGTCTGCACTGAATGCCTAAACATGGTCAAGATGAATAAAAAGACAAACAAAAAATTTCTTTTGTAATATGTAAACATATAGCAATATGTAAACATACAGCAATAAACTTACTACTCAGTGAATGAAGCCAATGTGAAAAGGTGGCATACTGAATAATTCCATATATATGACATTCTGGAAAAGGTGAAACTATGAAAACAGTGAAAAGATCAGTGGTTGCCAAGGGTTAGAAGAGAAGGAAGGAGGAACAGGCAGAGTATAGAGAATTTTTAGGGCAGTAAAACTACACTGCATATAAAACTACTATAATGGCAGACACATGTCACTATACATTTATCAAAACCCGTAAAATATACCACTCCAAGAGTGAACTCTAATGTAAATTGGATTTGGCGTGATAATGGTATATCAATGTATGATCATGGATTGTAACGTGTGTGTGTGTGTGTGTGTATGTGTGTGTGTGTGTGTGTGCACGCGCACACGCATAGGGTACATGGGAAATCTTTCTGCTTTCTGCTCAGTTTTGTTGTGAACCTCAAACTTCTCCAAAAAATAAAGTCCACTTAAAAATGAGATAAAGCTTTGACAAATGCAGTAAATATGACTATTAATAAAAGAATATTTCAATGAATTATAGAAACAATTGACTCTAGATTAAAGGTGCAAGAAATATTTTAGGCACAGAGTGTGATGCGGGGCTTGATCCCATGAACCATGGGATCATGACCTGAGCCAAAATCAAGAGTCAAATACTCACCTGACTGAGTCTCCCCAGCACCCCTCAGAGCCACAATAATTTTTAGTGCCAAAAGACAATGGAGTGGAGTCATGGACACACACATTTTTAGAGAAAGAAATTATGTCCCAACAACATTGTAAGTCAAGAAGTTTTACAAATATAAAGGCAACAAGCATTAATTCTCAAATAGTAAAAATCTAGGGAAGACAGTACTCCAAGACCTTGTTGAAAGAACCAGCTGACAACAAAATAAAGACAATTAAGAGATTATTCAGAAAAAAGATTCAGTAATGGTCACGGCAAAAGTCCAAGTGATGAGCACTGAGCTCATTTAAGTATCAACTAAGTAGGTGCCAAAATTAATGTTACTGAACAGAATAAGATTGGTATAAAATGGAACAAAATAAAAAATTAAAATTTCACTAAAAACAAATCAGAACATGGGAGAGGGGTAGGAGGAAATGTGAGAAAGCATATTATCTTTTTTTCGTGCTATAAATTCAATCACTCTAAAATTTAACATATGTGTGTGTATAATACGTGCGTGTTTACAACACATACTTAAATGAAGAATCATAGCTCCAATCCCTTAGTAGTATTCAAAACTTATTTAACTTCTAAAGAGATCATTTAGAAAATGAGTAATATTGTACTGAAAACACATTCATCTGAATTCCTTCAGTTCCTTTTTCTTCTGAGCAAGAAGAAAATCTTTATTCTAAAATCACATTTGTAGTTTAATTCTGTTTTATAAAATACTTTTTGGTCATTTGGTGTCAAGTTGACTAAACTGGACATGCAGCTCCCAGAATTCCCTTCTACAGACAGTCTGAACTCTAGCTGTCCAAACAATGAATTTGCACAAGATTTAGACAACAGAAGTGATACAGAATCCATTCTTCGCTGAAGGCCACTGTGATTAGATGTAGTGATGGAGACAAGGGTGCTGGCTGGTTCTCCGTTTGTCCTTGACATCCTCTGTTCTGCCTCCATGATGATCAACAGCGACTCTGAACTCACAATCGGGCACTTGGGGGTAGACCACTGATGCAGAAGCTAAACTGAGACACAGCTTCTCAGTTAGCTGGACCTGTTTGGCTTTTCAGATTGAGTCATGATTGATTTATTTCCTACTCTTCTCCTGTACCCTCACATCCACAGCTGCTCCCACAACAACGTAAGGTCTAATTCCTATAATAAAACCTTCATTCCATAACTCAGAGAACCTGACTCTTTGACTGAACCCTGCCTGATACAAATACTTTGTTTCTGCTATGTGTGTACTGAGATACCTAGAATGATATTCTCCTAATACTAATGACAGTTATTTCTAAATAGCTTAATTTTTGTGATTTTCAACTATTTTTGTTATTTTATGTGGTTTTGGGTTTTTTTGTTTTTGTTTTTTTTTTGTTTTTTTTGGCTTTGTTCTCAGAGAACACCACCTAGCCTGGCTCTTTCTGGGAAGAGCACTGCTCAACAGAAAATGTGTGGAATCTCTTCTTCTCATCAAATAATAATTGTCTCCCTTCTATTTTCTCAGGATTTTTTTTTTCAGGGATCAGGTAGCTAATTCCCACACTAAGATGTAATCATTACAGGGCCCAACATGTTATTCCTCCCGGATAACACCGTTGCAATGAGCATAAACTAACTTGCAGCAGGTTAACCCCAAGAAAAACTGCATAGGATTCCAGATAAGCTAGTTGGCAAGCCTTTCACTTATGAAAGTCCTTGCTTATAAATTAAAAACAAGTCAGGTCCTCCCTAAATTGTGAGGAGGATACATGGTCGTTAACAACCTACTGTCATAAATTTTTAGTTGAGAATTGAACTAAGTCTAACAAGGTAATCGGTTTTCAGGATGTAAAGATTTTAGCATTTTGCTTTGATGATTTTGAAAGGCAGAGGAAAGAATATGAACAATGACCACTTTCTAGAAAAGTGTTTGTCACAGTAGGCATTCGACAAGTACTTATGGACGTCATACATGAAATGAGTTAGAAGTCAGGCATTCAAAATGCATTCATGCTGCTCACCTCAGAGTTAGCATTTCCTAAACCATAAGCATAAAAGCAGAGCTTTAAGCCAAACAAGAAAAAGCGTTAACTTAAAAAATATTTATGAAACATCCAATTAAATACGATTTAACAGATAGTTTTAGTTGCAGGGATGCTCAGTATTTCCAAGGTAGAGCTCTCCGCATCTGGTGACAAAAATAGAGAGGGCCTGTTTCTGCATTTGTTCATGTTATTTTCCTAAGAACTTATAAAATCTGAAAGTAGCAGTACTTCACAGGGCAAAATTTGGCAAAGGAGTACTATGCTCCTCTGTTTTTCTTTGTAGGTGGCTATGTGTGTGGGTATTTTAGTTATGGGGTAGTCTTTGCAAGCTGGAGTGGCTGTGTTTCAAATATTACAGAGTACACTTACGTCCACGGGGATAAAATCAATTAACATTCAATTATTTATTGCTTTCCTTTTTTTTCTATTTGCATGACAATTTCTTCATCTAAGTTTTAGACTTTAAAGGATATTTCGCAAACATAACACTGGAAGAAACCAAAGAACCCGCAGAGCACCTGTTTTATCTCTAGAGGAAACTGTGTTGCACATTTTGTCTGCAAACTAACACTAATATAGATACCATTTTAAATAGAAGCTAGAAGTATTTTCTGCCTGCTCAGGAGGTATGAAAGCAAGAAAATTATACACTAGTCTTAGAATAAACTTGATATTTTAATAAAAGCCTCTTGATTCTTAGTTTTCAATAAAGGTATTTGCCGTGAGAGCAAAGATCATTTCACCAGAATATAAGCACATATCGGCTGCATTCCCATTTGCTCAACACAAACATATTTATACTCTCAATATACGAATAGCTAGGTTCGTTCCTTTTCCTGTACAAAATGTATCATGGAAATGGTAACATCATGATTTTAAGCAATAAATGGCAAATGAAAGGATTTATCTTACAATCCATTTTATAAAATTATATGACAGCACTTGATGACATCACACCAATGAACCATTTGCTTTGGAAACTAGCTGTGAAGTTGACATTCTTTGTGTCTTAAAATACATTCAGTTTTTCTCTCTTTGCATATAATCATTAATATTAGTAATATCGCAGAGATATGTTACCCCTTAGGGAAAAATAAAATGGCATTAATGATTAACTTGCGTATGAATTCTTTTCCATTTTTTATACTTTTAGAGTAAAGCCAAAGTTGAAATATTATAAGACATTTTATTCTGTAATCATTTCAAATGTCTAATTTTTACAACTTTGTCACAGAGATTATCTCTAATATTCCATTCAATTGTAATACGATGGGTTCTCTTAATGTATGCTTTTTAAAACAGCAAAATGATGTTGTACATTCTATAGGTTTGGTCAAATGTATAATGACCAAAATGCATATGACCAATAATATATAATCCATCATCATAATATCATATAGAGTCTTTTTTCTGCCCTAAAAAAAAGGCTTCTATGCTTTGCCTATTCATCTCTCTCGCTAAGCTTAAATCTCTGGCAGCCAATGATCTTTTAATTTTTTCCATAGTTTTGTCTTTTCCAGAATGTCATACTGAAGGACATTTTGATTCCTTCCAAGTTTTGGCAACTATGAATAAAGTGGCCATAAACATCCGTTTACAAGTTTTTGTATAGACATAAGTTTTCAACTTAAATATCAAGAACAATTGCTGAACCATGGTAAGAGCACGTATAGTTTCATAAATTGTACAGCTATAAGAAACCATACAACTATCTTCCAGAGAGACTACACCATTTGGCATTCCCACCAGGAATGAGTGAGAATTCCTCTTGCTACACATCCTCCCAGCATCTGGTGTTGTCAGTGTTTTGGACTTTGACCATCTAATAGGTTGTAGTGAGATCTCACCTTTGTCTTAATTGGCAATTCCTTAATGACACATGATTTGAATATTTTTTCATATGCTTATTTGCCATCTGTATGTCTTCTTTGTTGAGATGTCTGTTCAGGTTTTTGGCCCATTTTTTAACTGAGTTGTGTATTTTCTTATCGTTGAGCTTTACGAATTCTCTGTATATTTCAGTCAGCAGTCATTTATTGGGTCTGTCATTTGGAAGTATTTTCTCCCAGTCTATGGCTTTTCTTCTCATTCTCTTGATATTGTCTTTTGCAGAGCAGAAGTTTGTAATTTTAATGGAGTCTGGCTTATCAATTCCTTCTTTCATGGATCATGCCTTTGATACTGTATATAAAAAGTCATTATAGGGGCGCCTGGGTGGCGCAGTCGGTTAAGCGTCAGACTTCAGCCAGGTCACGATCTCACGGTCCGTGAGTTCGAGCCCCGCGTCAGGCTCTGGGCTGATGGCTCAGAGCCTGGAGCCTGTTTCCGATTCTGTGTCTCCCTCTCTCTCTGCCCCTCCCCCGTTCATGCTCTGTCTCTCTCTGTCCCCAAAATAAATAAAAAACGTTGAAAAAAAATTTTAAAAAAATTAAAAAAATAAAAAGTCATTATAATGTCCAAGATCATCTAAGCTTTCTCCTATACTATCTTCGAGGAGTTTTATAGTTATACATTTCACTTGTAGGCCTGTGATAAGTTTTTTTAAATTTATTTTCAAGAGAAAGAGAGAGAAATGGGGGGAGGGGGGAGGGAAGAGAATCTTAAGCAGGCTCCACACTCAGCATAGAGCCCCATGCAGGGCTCGATCCCTCAACCCTGGGATCATGACCTGAGGCAAAATCAAGAGTCATAGGCTCAAACAACTAAGCCACCCAGGCACCCCTGCCTGTGATACATTTTGAATTAACTTTTGTGAAGGATGTAGTGTGTATGTCTAGACTTTTTTTTATTTTTGCACGTGGATATCCAGTTGTCCCATCACCATTTGTTGAAAAGGCTATATTTTCTCCATTGTACTGCTCCTGTGTCTTTGTCAAAGATTAGTTGACTATATTAGTGTGGATCTATTTCTAGGCTCTCTATCCTGTTCCACTGATATATTTGTCTATTTTTCCACAAACACAGTGCTGTCTTAATTACCATATCTTTATAATAAGTCTTAAATTGACTAGTGTTAGTCTTACAACTTTGTTCATTTCCTTCAATACTGAGTGGACCATTCTAGGTATTTTTCCTCTCCACATTAACTTTAGAATCAGTTTTCCTATATTCACAAAATAACTTGCTGGGATTTTGATTAGGAAGGCATTCACTTTATAGATTTAGGAAAATCTACCATCTAGATAACATTGAGTCTTCCTACCATGAACACGAAATATCTATTTATTTAGTTCTTTGCTATGTTTCATCAGAGTTTTGTAGTTTTCCTCATATAGATATTGTACATATTTTGTTAGATTATACTTTTTGTATTTTGAGTACTAATATAAATGGTCATAGGTTTTTAATTGGTAGTTTCACTTGTTCATTACTGGTATACAGACAAGCAATTGACTTTTGTATATTAATGCTATATCATATAATCTTGCTATAATTGTTTATTAGTTCCAGAAGCTTTTTTTTACAATAATTTCAGATTTTCTACATGTTGATCATGTCATCTGTGAACATCTTGGCCCATTTTTAAAATGCATTATGTTTTGTTTTTTTATTGATTAGTTCTAAGAGTTACTTACATATTATGATTATTAAACATTTATTAGATATGATTTGCAAATATATTCACCCATTGTGCGGGATCTTTACACTTTCTTGATAGTGTCTGTTGGAGCACAAAGTATTTATTTTTTATTAAGTCCAATTTAGTATTTTTTTCCTCCCTTTTCTTGTTTATTATTTTGGTGTTACAGCTAAGAAATCATTGCCTAATTCAAGGTCACAAGATTTTGTAACTATTTTTTTCCAGAAATTCTACAGTTTGAGCCCATATTTTATTTTTTAATGTTTTATTTTTTTATTAAGTATAATTTATTGTCAAATTGGTTTCCATACAACACCCAGTGCTCATCCCAATAGGCGCCCTCCTCAATGCCCATCACCCACATTCCCCTCTCCCCCACACCGATCAACCCTCAGTTTGTTCTCAGTATTTAAGTCTCTTATGGTTTGCCTCCCTCCCTCTCTGTAACTTTTTTTCCCTCTTTCCCTCCCCCATGGTCTTCTGTTAAGTTTCTCAGGATTGACATATGAGTAAAAACAGATGGTATCTGTCTTCCTCTGCCTGATTTATTTCACTTATCATAATATCCTCCAGTTCCATCCACATTGCTGCAAATAGCCAGATTTCATTCTTTCTCATTGCCAAGTAGTATTCCATTATATATATAAACCACATCTTCTTTATCCATTCCTCAGTTGATGGACATTTAGGCTCTTTCCCTAATTTGGATGTTGTTGGAAGTGCTCACACCAGTCAGAGTGGCTAAAATGAACAAATCAGGAAACTACAGATTCTGGCACAGATGTGGAGAAACAGGAACCCTCTTGCACTGTTGGTGGGAATGCACACTGGTGCAGCCGCTCTGGAAAACAGTGTGGAGGTTCCTCAAAAAATCAAAGATAAAACTACCCTATGACCCAGCAATAGCACTGCTAGGAATTTACCCAAGGGATACAGGAGTGCTGATGCATAGAGGCACATGTACCCCAATGTTTTATTTATTTTTGAGAGATGGAGAGAGATAGAGCATGAGCAAAGGAGTGGAGGAGAGAGAGAGGGACACATAGAATCCGAAAAAGGCTCCAGGCTCCTAACTGTCAGCACAGGGCCTAGGGCAGGCCTCGAACCCACGAACCGTGAGATCATGACCTGAGCTGAAGTCAGACACTTAACCAACTGAGCCATCCAAGCATCCTGAACTCATATTTTGTGTATAGTGTAAAACAGGCATGCATTCTTGTGCATGCTACTATTTGGTGTAATGGCACCATTTGTTGAAAAAGACCATTTGTTCCCACATTGAACTGACCTGACCTTCGTTCAAAAATCAATTGACCATAATTATATGGGTTTATTTACTTACTCTCAGTTCTATTCCTTTGATCTGTATGTCTAGCCTGATTTCAGTACCACACACTCTTGATTATCATAGATTTGTATGTTTTAAAATGGAGAAATATGAGTCCTCCAATTGTATTATTTTATTTTACTTTAATTGATTGATTAATTAATTAATTAATTTAAATTCAAGTTAGTTAACATACAGTGTACTCTTGGCTTCGGGAATAGAACCCAGTGATTCATCACTTACATATAACACCCAGTGCTCATCCCAACAAGTGCCTTCATTAATGCCCATCACCCATATAGCCCATCCCCCTACCGGCCTCCCCTCCAACAACCCTCAGTTTATTCTATTTAATAGTCTCTTATGGTTTGCCTCCCTCTCTGTTTTTATCTTATTTTCCCTTCCCTTTTTAAAGATGGTTTCGACTATTCTGCATCTCTTGTATGTACCTAAGAATTATAGGATCGGTTTGCCAATTCCTGAAAATGCAGATGGGCTTTTGATAAGGATTGTGTTGAATCCTCAGGTCAATTTTGGGAGTACTACCACTGTGAAAATACTCTGTCTTCCAATACATGAACACTGGAGGCTTTTTCATTTTCTTAGATTTTTATAATTTATTTCAACTACATTTTGTAGTTTTAAGCTAACGAATTTTGTACTTATTTCAGTAAATTTTTCCCCAAGTATTTAAAGTTTATTTATTCGTTTTGAGAGAGAGAGAGAGACAGAGCATGTGAGCAGGAGAGGACATAGAAGAGAGTCAGAATCTCAGGCATGCTCTGCACTGTCAGCATGGAGCCTGACATGGGGCTCGAACTCACGAACCATGAGATCATGACCTGAACCAAAACCAAGACTCGGGCGCTTAACAGGCTGAGCCACCCATGCACCCCTATGCCCAATTTGACTTTGGATTATTCATTTTATGTGTATGGAAATGCAATAGTTTTTTTTTTTGTAATTGATCTTATATCCTAAAGCCATGCTAAATTTATTAGCTTTACTAGTTTTTGATTACTTAGAATTTTCTATATACAAGATAATATCTTTGGCAAATAGGGTTAGTTTTACTTCTTTTCTAATTCAATGTCTTTTATTTTTTTTTCCCTAATTGCATTCATGAGAACAGCTTTCAGTATCATGTTGAACAGAAGTGGCAAGAGTGATCATCCTGGTCTTGCTCATGATCTTGGCTACTTTTGCCACTAAAAATGTGAGCTGTGAGGTTTTCATAGATGCCTTTTATCAGGTTGAGGGAATTATCTTCTGTTTCTACTTTGTTGAGTACTTATATCAGGAAAGGGTATGAGATTATGTCAGTGCTCTTTCCGCATCTATTGGGATGGTAATGTGGTTTCTGTCTTTTATTGTATTAGTATATATATCATATTGATTGGTTTTCATATGTTCAAACAAACTTGCATTCCTGGGATAAATCCCACTTGTTTGTGGTGTACAGTTTTGTTTATATATATATATATATATATATATATATATATATATATAAAATATATACAATATTTTATATTTTTATATTATATATATGTGTGTGTGTGTGTGTGTATATATATGCATATATGTATATGTATATATATATGTATATATGTATATATATGTACATATATGTATATATATATGTATATATATTGCCGGAATCAGTTTTTTAGTATTTAGTTGCAAATTTTTGAACCTACGGTAATGAGGCATATATTTCTATAGTTTTCTTCTCAAATACTTTCATAAAAGGAGTTGGCAAGTGTTCTCCCCTCTTCCATCTTTTTTAAAGTGTGTCAAGGACTGGAACTAACTCTTTAGATATTTGGTACAATTCTAGTCGTGGGCATTTCCTTGAGGGAAATTCTTGATTACTAACTCAATTTCTTAGTGATCGTCTATTCAGATTTTCCATTTCTTCTTGAGTCAGATTCAGAAGGTTTTGCCTGTCCAGGAATTCTTCCATCTCCTCTAGGTTACCTAACTTTTTGCACAAGTGTTCACAGTATTCCCTTATAATACCTTTTATTTCTATAAGGCTGGGAATCACATCTCCCATGTCATTCCTGATTTTAGAATTTAAATTTTCTGTTTTTCTTAGTCCAGCTTAAGGTTTGCCGATTTTGTTGATATCTCAAAGAATCAACTTAGTTTTGCTGATTTTCTCCATTGGTTTTCTATTCTCTATTTGTACTCTCATCTGCTTTGTCCTCACTTTGTCTTTCTTTTTCTATTTTCTTAAGGTGGAAGGTTATGTTATTGATTTGAAATCTTTCTTCCTTTTTTACTAGATGCATTTATACCATATATTTTCTTTTAAGTACTACTTGAGCAACATCCCACATGTTTTGGTATGTTGTGCTTTTATTTCCAATCATCTCAAATCATATCATAATCTCCCTTGTGAGTTCTTCTTTTTCCTTTTATTTAGGATTGTGTTTAATGTTTACATATTTGTGAATTTCTCCAAAGATTATTCTTGATAACAACAACAACAAAAAAAAAACTGGTATTATGATTGGCTGAACTTTCTATGTAGGTGCAACAAGAGTAATAATTAACTGTAAGTTTCCTTGAGCATACAGTATTTAGTGAATTAAGTCCAAAGGACTTGTGTCAAGAAATTTTCCTAAGGAATCTTGGATTGGACTGGTAAACGTATCGATTACTTGCAATTATATCCCAGGGCTAGGAAACTGTCTCTTGTCTGACAGAAATTGACCTTTTCTAGCCCCTATGAGACTAAGACCCTATTTATTATAAGCAAGTTACCAAACTTCTTTTCTTGAAAGGACTTAGGAAGCATTGATTCTACATATGAAATCAATCCTTGTTACTTAATAATGAAATTTTCATACTTGATCAAATTAGTATCATTTTAAAATGAGACACTCAAGTGCTGAATCAGAAAAATATGCAGCCAAGAATTCTTTATCCAGCAAGGCGGTCATTCAAAATAGAAGGAGAAATTTAAAGTTTCCCAGACAAACAAAAATTAAAGGACTTTGTGACCACTAAACCAGCCCTGAAAGAAATTTTAAGGGGGAATCTCTGAGGGGAGAAAAGATGAAAATATACATCAAAAGCAACAAAAGATTAGAAAGGACCAGGGAACACCACCAGAAACTCCAACCCTACAAACATCATAAGGGCAATAAATTCATATCTTTCGGTATTCACTCTAAACGTCAATGGACTCAATGCTCCAATCAAAAGACATAGGGTAACAGAATGGATAAGATAACAAGATCCATCTATATGCTGTTTACAAGAGACCCACGTTAGACCTAAAGACACCTACAGATTGAAAATAAGGGGATGGAGAACCATCTATTATGCTAATGGTCAATAAAAGAAAGCCGGAGTACCCATACTTATATCAGACAATCTAGACTTTAAAATAAAGACTGTATCAAGAGATGCAGAGGGGCATATATTATAATTGAGGGGTCTATAGACCAAGAAGACCTAACAATTGTAAACATTTATGTGCCAAATGTGAGAGCACCCAAATATATAAATCAATTAATCACAAACATCAAGAAACTCATCGATAGTAATACCATAATAGTAGGAGACTTCAACACCCCACTCACAGCAACAGACAGATCATCTAATCAAAAAATCAACAAGGAAAGAATGGCTTTGAATGATACATTGGACCAGATAGACTTAACAGATATGTTCAGAACATTTCATCCTAAAGCAGCAGAATATAAATTCTTCTCCAATGCACACGGAACGTTCTCCAGAATAGACCATATACTGGGACACCAATCAGCCCTAAGTAAGTACAAAAAGATCGAGATCATACCATGCATATTTTCAGACCACAATGCTACAAAACTTGAAATCAACCACAAGAAAAAAATTGGAAAGGTAACAAATACCTGGAGACTGAAGAACATCCTACTAAAGAATGAATGGGTTAACCAAGCAGTTAAAGAGGAAATTAAAAAGTATATAGAAGTCAATGAACATGATAGCACCACAACCCAAAACCTCTGGGACACAGCAAAGGCAGTCATAAGAGGAAAGTATATAGCAACCCAGGCCTTCCTAAAGAAGGAAGAAAGATCTCAGATACACAACCTAACCTTACGCCTTAAGGAGCTGGAAAAAGACAGGAAATAAAACCCCAAACCAGCAGAAGACAGGAAATAATAAAGATTAGAGCAGAAATTAACGCTATGGAAACCAAAAAAAACCCCAAAAAAACAGAAGAGATGAATGAAACCAGAAACTGTTTCCTTGAAAGAATTAACAAAATTGATAAACCACTAGCCAGTTTGATCAAGAAGAAAAAGGAAAGGACCCAAATAAATAAAATCAAGAATGAAAGAGGAGAAATCACAACCAACACAACAGAAACAAAAACAATAATAAGAGAATATTATGAGCGATTATATGCCAACAAAATGGGCAATCTGGAAGAAATGGACAAATCCTAGAAACATATACACCACCAAAACTCAACCACGAACAAAAATAAAATTTGAACAGACCCATAACCAGTAAGGAAATTGAATTAGTAATCAAAAATCTGCCAAAAAATAAGAGTCCAGGGCCAGATGGCTTTCCAGAGGAATTCTACCAAACATTTAAGGAAGAGTTAACATGTATTCTCTTGAAACTGTTCCAAAAAAAAAAAAAAAGGAATGGAAGGAAAACTTCAAAACTTCCAAAGTTCTATGAAGCCAGAATTACCTTGATTCCAAAAGCAGACAGAGACCCCACTAAAAAGGACAACTACAGGCCAATTTCCCTGATGAACATAGATGCAAAAATACTCAACAAGATATTAGCCAACCGGATCCAACAATACATTAAAAAAATTATTCACCACAACCAAGTGGGATTTATACCTGGGATGCAGGGCTGGTTCAATATCTGCAAAACAATTAATGTGATTCATCACATCAATAAGAGAAAGGACAAGAACTATATGATCCTCTCAATAGATGCGGAGAAAGCATTTGACAAAATACAGCATCGTTTCTTGATAAAAACCCTCAAGAGAGTAGGGATAGAAGGATTATACCTAGAGAACATAAAAGCCATATAAGAATGACCCAATGCTAATATCATCCTCAATGGGGAAAAACTGAGAGCTTTCCTCCTAAGGTCAGGAACAAGACAGAGATGTCCACTCTCGCCACTGTTATTCAACATAGTATTGGAAGTCTTAGCCTCTGCAATCAGACAACACAAAGAAATAAAAGGCATCTGAATCAGCCAGGAGAAGGTCAAACTTTCACTCTTCACAGATGACATGATACTCTGTATGGAAAACCCAAAAGATTCCACCAAAAAACTGCAAGAACTGATTCATGAATTCAGCAAAGTTGCAGGATATAAAATCAATGTACAGAAATCGGTGGCATTCCTATACACCAACAATGAAGCCACAGAAAGAGAAATCAAGGAATCGATCCCATTTACAGTTGCATCAAAAACCATAAAATACCTAGGAATAAATTTAACCAAAGAGGTGAAAAATCTATATACTGAAAACTATAGAAAGCTGATGAAAGAAATTGAAGAAGACACAAAGAAATGGAAAAAGATTCCATGCTCCTGGATAGGAAGAACAAATATTGTTAAACTGTCGATACTACCCAAAACAATCTACATATTCAATGCAATCCCTATCAAACTAACACCAGCATTCTTCACAGAGCTGGAACAAATAATCCTAAAATTTGTATGGAACCAGAAAAGACCCCAAATAGCCAAAGCAATCTTGAAAAAGAAAACCAAAGCAGGAGGCATCACAACCCCGGACTTCAAGCTATACTACAAAGCTGTAACCATCAAGACAGAATGGTACTGGAACAAAAACAGACACTCAAATCAATGGAATAGAATAGAGAACCCAGAAATGGACCCACAAATGTATGGCCAACTAATCTTTGACAAAGCAGGAAAGAATATCCAATGGAATAAAGATAGTCTCTTTAGCAAGTGGTGACAGCGACAGCGACATGCAGAAAAATGAACCTGGACCACTTTCTTACACCATACACAAAAATAAACTCAAAATGGATGAAAGACCTAAATGTAAGACAGGAAGCCATCAAAATCCTCGAGGAGAAAACAGGCAAAAACCTCTTTGATCTTGCCCACAGCAACTTCTTACTCAACACGTCCCCGGAGGCAAGGGAAACAAAAGCAAAAATGAACTACTGGGATCTCATCAAAATAAAAAGCTTCTGCACAGTGAAGGAAACAATCAGCAAAAAAGGCAACCGACAGAATGGAAGACAATATTTGCAAATGACATATCAGATAAAGGGTTAATATCCAAAATCTATAAAGAACTTATTAAACTCAACACCCAAAAAACAAATAATCCAGTGAAGAAATGGGCAAAAGACATGAATAGACACTTCTCCAAAGAAGACATCCAGACAGCCAACTGATACATGAAAAAATGCTCAACATTACTCATCAGCAGGGAAATACAAATCAAAACCACAATGAGATACCACCTCCTACCTGTCAGAATGGCTAACATGAACAACTCAGGCAACAACAGATGTTGGCAAGGATGCGGAGAAAGAGGATCTCTTTTGCATCGTTGGTGGGAATGCAAGCTGGTGCAGCTTCTCTGGAAAACAGTATGGAGGTTCCTCAAAAAACTAAAAATAGAACTACCCTACGACCAAGCAATGGCACTACTAGGCATTTATCCAAGGGATACAGGTGTGCTGTTTCGAAGGGACACATGCACCCCAATGTTTATAGCAGCACTCTCCACAATAGCCAAAGTATGGAAAGAGCCCAAATGTCCATCGATGGATGAATGGATAAAGAAGATGTGGTATGTATATACAATGGAATATTACTTGGCAATCAAAAAGAATGAAATCTTGCCATTTGTGACTACGTGGTTGGAACTGGAGGGTATTATGCTAAGTGAAATTAGTCAGAGAAAGACAAAAATCATATGACTTCACTCATAGGAGGACTCTAAGAGACAAAACAGATGAACATAAGGGAAGGGAAACAAAAATAATATACAAACAGGGAGGGGGACAAAACAAAAGAGAATCATAAATATGGAGAACAAAGTGAGGGTTACTGGAGGGGTTGTGGGAGGGGGGATGGGCTCAATGGGGAAGGGGCACTGAGGAATCTACTCCTGAAATCATTGTTTCACTATATGCTAACTAATTTGGATGTAAATTTTAAAAAAGAAAAAAGAAAGAAAAAAAAAGAATAGTGCATATGGTGTGGGAAGAGAAAGCATATTCTTATTAAAATCTATCAAATACTTTTTATTTACCAAAAGCATACCTTTTTGGTGTCTTCTGTAAAACAATGAGGATGTAACTACATTTTTTCTTTTCTATAAAATTCTTTAGTTTCCTATAACTTAAATAAATTATAGTTAATATTTTTAAACTGCAGCAAAATTCACTAATATAATTTTTTAAATTATTTTAATATTTATTTATTTTTGAGAGAAAGACAAGAGTGCAAGCAAGGATTGGGCAGAGAGAGACAAAGAATCTGAAGCAGGCTCCAGGCTCTGAGCTGTCAGCACAGAACCTGACACAGGATTTGAACCCACAAACTAGACATCATGACCTGAGCCGAAGTTGGATGCTTAATTGACTGAGCCACCCAGGCGCCCCAAATATCATAATTTTCTATTAGAGGAAGGTACAAAAATACCCCAAAGATCCTTAAAGAATGATTTTATTTTTTTTTTATTGGTCAAGAGGTATTATAAAATGTATCCATTTTCTTTGTTGTTACCATACTCATCCATAGTCTCATTAAATATTTGAATTGCAAAAAAAAAAAAAAAATGAGACACTCAAGGTATGGTATGACCTTGGTTGGACAATTAATATATTCTATTACATCCTGCTAAAAATGATAACAGATTCTCTTTGAGCCTATGTAAATAATTATATCCCCATGAAAAGTAAGACGTCTCAGTAGAAATGTTCTATGAATTGAGAAGGGGCTTCAATTAAACCCAAATTCCACTAAAAATGTTTACAGTTTACAAAATCATCATCTACTAAATTTTGAGTTAAGAACAGCTTATTTTACTTTCTTAAAGTTTATTTATTTTTGAGAGAGAGAGAGAGAGAGAGAGAGACAGGGCATGAGACTCTTTTTTTCTTAATTTCTTTGTTTTTTCAAATTATATACTGAAGCTTCTATCAGAGCCTTCTTGAAAACATCATGGGGAAGGATCAAACTATTTGATAATAAGACTGCATGGTTGTGGTTAATTTATCACAGTAATCAATAGTAAAAGTATGTGGAAGAATAAAATTCCCTACTGGAGTGTAGGAAATAACCATTTCATAAAGGTTTGATCAAGGATTCTCCTAAAGGTAATACTGTATTGTTGACTAAGAAGCCACTGACAAATATCCAGAGCCCTGCCGTAAAACTTACAATCTCTGAAATATAAATTTATTTATACAAACTTAACCTTGGGAAGGCTGAGCATCTCTTCTTTTTTGGAAATTCTTGCCATGAAACTTATACAATAATGTCAAACTAATTAAAGATATATGGAGCTACAAAAAAAAAAAAACAAACCCTAATTGTTTCTGGCATCCCTTTTTGATAAAATGAAATAACAAAATTTTGTGCTTTTTCATGGGTCATCTGGGAAATCTCAAAGATAGTTTTAGGTATTAAGGTATCATAAGATATCTGATTTACTTTTTAAGATGCGTTTTGGTCCTGGGAAGGCATAACTGAAAGAGTTTTCAGAGGATAACTAATTGTTTTACTGAGATAGAATCATGGGTTTCTGAAAAACAATGCCTATTAATAAAACACGCAAAATAATAATTAACTGAATACAGAAAAAGATAATACAATTGTAAGGAAGCTTAGCTCTTTTATAAGTGAGGAACCTTTGTTTTTTGTTTAAAACATAATAATTGTTTCCAGTGACACAAACCATACCTCTGAGCCAAGCAATCCACCTTGACTGTTTCTTTTTTTTTTTTTTTTTCAACGTTTTTTATTTATTTTTGGGACAGAGAGAGACAGAGCATGAACGGGGGAGGGGCAGAGAGAGAGGGAGACACAGAATCGGAAACAGGCTCCAGGCTCTGAGCCATCAGCCCAGAGCCTGACGCGGGGCTCGAACTCACAGACCGCGAGATCGTGACCTGGCTGAAGTCGGACGCTTAACCGACTGCGCCACCCAGGCGCCCCTCCACCTTGACTGTTTCTACAGTTAACATAGGGAAGCCGAGTTTCAGTAAGGAGGGAATAGTTACTATCAGTCTGTCTGTTCCTCCTCCCTCTCTCTCTCTCTTTCTTTCATTAAAAAAATATTGTGCAAATAATGATAAGGAACAGAGTCAAGTCATCAATAATTAGAAAGTATAATTCAGGTGCAATTTGGAAACTCTGTTATCTGGGAAGATTATAAAAAGGTAAAGAACAACATCTAATAACATCCTTGTTAAAAGTTCTAAGGCAAAGTCATCATTTTAACAGAGAAAAAGCCAAATTCTAGCCATTCTAGAAAGCTCCATTTCTATTAAGATTTCATTTGAAAGTAAAGGTTTCACAGGCTTTTTTCATTATGATTAAACTTACCAAAACTAAGCCAACTTAGTCAAAATTTAAATACATTTTGTTGCTTCCTTTCAGAGTCAGCATTTTGTAGCTATTATAAACAAGGACAAATAAAAATTACCATTTTACAAACTTTTCCAATGTCCTATATACATTTGACATCCATTCAGAATACAATAAAGCTGCTCTTACAGAAAACCTTTTACAGCTGCAAACAAGCACTTGCATTTCTCTGTCAGAAATGCTCCTTGTGTACGCTGAACCACACAGAACCAAAGTAACTAGCTTGTATTTTTACAGAAGAATAAAAAATGGATAGCCATTGGAAGACTTTGTCATATGTAAGCATTTAGGCAACTATGAAAGCTCATAAATACAAACAACACAACTCCCTACAGCCAACACAGCATTTTTATATCTAGTTAAAATGGCAAAAAGGAATACGTTCTTTTTTTTTTTAATGTTTATTTACTTTTGAGAGAAAGGAGAGAGACAGAGTGCCAGCGGGGGAGAGGCAGAGAGAGAGGGAGACACAGAACGTGAAGGAGGCTCCAGGCTCTGAGGTGTCAGCACAGAGCCTGAGGCAGGGTTTGAACTCACAAACCACAAGATCATGACCTGAGCCGAAGCTGGACGCTTAACCGACTGAGCCACCCAGGTGCTCCAGAAACACATTCTTTTTTTTATTAAAAAAAATTGTTTTCATGTTTATTTATTTGTGAGAGAGAGAGCGCGAGCACAAGCAAGCAGGGGGAGGGACAGAGAGAGACAAAGAATCCGAAGCAGGCTCCAAGATCTGAGCTGTCAGCACAGAGCCCAACGTGGGGCTCAAACTCACAAGCTGTGAGATCATAACCTGAGCCAAAGTTGGACCCTCAACCGACTGAGCCACTCAGGTGCCCCTCCAGGAACACATTGTTTAACATAGTTCAAACATCTAGGCACTGCGGAGCATAGTAGAAGGAAACATTTCTAAATAAAAGTATATAATCTTTGTAAATAATTTTTTGGCATTCAATTGCTCTTAAAAACTGTCCTATTATTTATTTAATAATTACCCATAAATTAACTCAATTTAAGATTAGTCCAAATTTTGGGGGCTCCTGGGTGGTTCAGTCAGTTGAGCATCTGACTTCAGCTCAGGCCCTGATCTCATGGTCCATGGGCTCGAGCCCCGCGTCAGGCTCTGTGCTGACAGCTCAGAGCCTGGAGCCTGCTTTGGATTCTGTGTCTCCTCTCTCTCTGCCCCTCCCCCGTTCATGCTCTGTCTCTCTCTGTCTCAAAAATAAATAAACATTAAAAAAAAAAGATTAGTCCAAATTTTTAAATTAACTAAGGATGTTTAAAATTATGTTTAAGCTTTAAAACTTCAAAACATAATTACTGTTAATATAAAAAGTTTGTTGGAGTAATGAAACAATTTAGTTGAACACAAATTTATATTTTTCATAATTTTAAATATCGTGCAGGAGTAATATAAGCTTATTTCGTTATTAAGCCAATATTAGAAGTGTTTAAAGTTCATAGTGAGTATTCTCTTTATGAGTAAAAAAAAATCAAAATCTTATTAAAAATATAAAATGTACTTTATACCACATTTTTATAAACTCAAGGAAAAGATCTATACTACTTATTTTCAAACTAAAATTATTAATTTAGAGTAATACGTCAAAAGATTAATCTTTATTATGTAAACTTGGATTTTAAAAATGTTTCTAAACAGTTATTTCTAAAATGTTATCAGTTCAATTTATTTCCTGTGCATTTCCAAGATTTCTATTTATATAAGTACTTACTTCCAAAAGAAAATAGTTATCTGCTCTTCATCACACAAAGATCACCAAATGATGAGATGATAAAACCCCAGTCCCAATTAGTGCTGCCACCAATGAGAATAATTTCCTGGCCATACAATTAATCAGAAACAAAAATTTAAAATCCATAGGGAAAATAAAGAAAGCAAAACCAAAAATAAACAAAATTGGAGAATAAAGAAATTCAAAGCCCTATTGCTGTTTGGGATTTATTTTGAAAGCCAAGAAAAGACCTAACTCATCTGAAAACTGTCCATGGATATACATCCCCATGAATGCCATTTCCTTGTCTCCATGGGGTGAGAATATGTGAGTATCTCAGTGGATGACCTACAAAACTGATGAATTATAATTTTCTGGAAGATCAAGTCAGGACTCTTATGCATATATAAAATGGATATATGTCAAGTACTTCCTATCACTCATAAATTAATTAGGGAACCAATAAGATGATAAAACTGGTCCAAAGAACATTTGAGAAACTCTTATTAGGCAATGTTACAATGAGATTACTTAGATACAAAACTGGCTAATGACCTACATGGCCATAAACTTCCACTTCAGCATCACCAGATAAAATATAGGATGCAAAGTTCAATGGGAATTTTGGATGAATAGTGAATAATTGTTTTAGTATCAGTATGTCCCAAATATTGCATGCATTTTTTTATTTCCTAAGCTGGGAACTGTTGTATTGGACAGAAATTATTTGCATTTCTTCTGGATAAAAATTTATGAAATAACCTCTGCACCTCTAGAGATTTAAGACACCCTGACAATAAAAAGTGAAGCCCAGAACTACAATGAAAGAATACTGAGTAATTTAACAAGATGTGGTAAACTTAAGGTTTCCAAATCTTGGATAATTTTCCCAATGAAGCACAAGCTAAAAATGTAAAGTGAAACATTGTATTTATTGCAAAATAACACTGGGAATTAAGATATAAACAACAAGCACATAGATAATTCCTTAAGTCTCTTTATATTCAATTTCAGGATGCATTAGTCACTTTTTTCTAGAGTACTAATTCATGCAGGAGGTATTCTGATATTTAAAATTGCCTACCAGGGGTACCTGGCTGGTTCAGTCAGTAGAGCATGTGACTCCTAACCTCGGGATTGTTAGTTTGAGCCCCACATGGGGCAAAGAGTTTACTTATTCAAGAAGGAAGTAAAGAAATTGATAAAAAACTTGCACATCATCATCACAAATGCAGGTTGGAAAGGTTATTCTAAGCCTTATGGCTTTTTCAATTGCAGAAAAGAAATCAGAAAATCAAAGAAAATATTTGATTCCAGAAAAGAAAACATAACAAACCTCACAATCAGACAAGACAAAAATTGCTCACAACTTTTACTTGAATAAGATCAGTAGCAGTATTCCCCTGCTGTGTTCACCTCTGTCTACAGCAGACCAAGACATGCCACTCTACATTTCTGAAATGAGTCTATCCTTTAAGGAATCATTCTAGCTACCAGGAAACTATGTAATAACTGTATAAATTTGATTTTGAAAGCAAAGTTAATGAGTAAATGATCTTAGTTACAGAGCTCAGCAAAGAAGAAATCTTCCCAAGAGCGAGACAGATAATATTCATATGATAACTACATATAAGAATCTCTCACCATTAGAATGTAGCTAATGGAGTTCCTGGGTGGCTCAGTCAGTTAAGCGTCCAACTTCGGCTCAGGTCATGATCTCACAGTTTGTGGGTTCAAGCCCCGTGTCAGGCTCTGTGCTGACAGCTCAGAGCCTGGAGCCTGTTTCAGAGTCTGTGTCTCCCTCTCTCTCTGCCCCTCCCCTGTTCACACTCTGTCTCTGTCTCAAGAATAAATAAACATTAAAAAAAATTTTTTAATAAAAAAAAAGAATGTAGCTAATGTCATGTACTCATCAAAGATTTACTGAGCTCTACATCTGTACCGGACTCAGGTGGTAACAATACAAACACGTTGGATCCCTACTTTGTGAGCTCATGTCTCCTCAGTATTTGTATGAAGGGAGAGAAAAACAAACAATCAAAATGGTAAACTGAAGCTAAGTAACCAAACTTTAATAAATTGTCTCTACATAACTTAAAGGTTAAATTTATCTTCTGAAATACAGGCAGTTTAATGAAAAGCCAATCTTAGCCTGACAAGGAAAGTGTGATTTCTCTTGGTTTAAACTTTTCATTTCAGAAAGCAGTGTCGAAAACAGTAACATCAGACAAAGGGCCGCTTGGGAGAGACAAAGAAGAAAATTCTGAATTTAAAAAGAGGAAAAATTTTAAATGTTAAAAAGGCACCAACATCTGTACTCACAATTAGAAAAGTAAAAGTAATCACTAATACTAAAGGGTCTTACAAAACAGAACCTCAGCAGGTAAGAATGGTCTTTGCTCAGACACCACTATTCAACCAGTGACCAATTTGCTGAGGTAAAGACATAACAGAATCATTGGGCAAAGTTTTTCAGAACATGTAGAAGCACCTCGTCCTCCAGAGTCAAACATTCTTTTGGTGGTTGTAACAGCAGCTAGTTGCCTATTCAAAATGGATCCTCCCCTCATGAGAACACGGATTTTATTAAGAAAGTGCTGCATCCATTAACGCTCACCTCCCTAGACTTCTGTAGCTAACGGTGACTCTGTAACTCAATCTAATTTATAGGATAAAAGTGGAAATACACTAGGTTGGGGCATCTAGGAAATCCATAGTTTTCCTGAAAAGAGACACAAATGTAGCTAACATGCATTTTGCCCTTTACAATTTCCCTTCTTCCTACCTGGAATGGGGAATGATAACTTTTAAAGGCAGTGCCAGTGTCTTTTCCACCATGAATGACAAAACCTCGCTCTAAGATAGGAGGAGCAAGAAGCAAAAAGGAGCCTGATGCACAAGGACTTCTGTAAGCAGCTGCACTTCTCCTAGTGATGAGGGAGCTAAGGCAAGCTGAGGGCAAAATACAGGTTAACAGCAGCCCCCCCAAGGCAGGATATGTGCGATATTCCTCAGACACTCCCGCCTGCCCAAGGACAAAGGAAAGGGGTTTAAAGGCTTGTCATGGCAATGTGGAAAACAAAAGCAAATGACAAGTCCTTGAAAGAGGCAGAGTGACCTCCTTCTAGGAGCTCAGCTGCCTCAATGATGACACTTTGCTCAGGGCTAAAGGGAACTTTGGCTTAACATTATCCTGCCCCCCCCCCCCAGGATCCTGTGAGTCTCCTTTAACATATAAAAATTCCTTTGGAAACTTCCTTTATCTCTACACCCCGCCCCCAGCAATATATACGTTGGCAATTATACTCCAGACTTCTGGCCCCCTGATATGTACCTGAAGGGTCTCGTGACGGAGGTTTTACCAAAGAATAATAAAGGACATTTTCCTAACAATAGCTAGCCCCTCAAAGTCCTGGAAACCTTGCTTCTAAAATCCCTTAGAGGCTTATGCTGTCCCTAACCCCCTCCCAACCTGAAGGTGTATAATCAGTCACTCTTGCAACTGCACTGCAACTCCTTCTGCCCACGGGTCCTGTCCCCGTGCTTTGATAAGATCACTTTTTTGCTCCAACGACTTCAAGAATTCTTTCTTGACCATCGGCTCCGAACCCCACTAGTATCCCAAGACCCCATCAGAACCTACCACATGGAATTAATGATACACAATGTACTAAATGATATGCATCCCCTCATTCTCTCTCAATCTATACACATACACACTTATTACTCAAGTATGGTTTAAAACATTTTTACATTCTAGCTCTTGTGTCAAAAATTATATTTAAAAAACTGATGAAAGAACCCATAAAATATTAAGACTGTTTCAAAGAACATTTGAGGAGCTAAATATTTGTAGGCAACTCAATGAAGAATGTTAGTGTAAGGGAGCATAATGCAAGCTGAGGGCAAAGTACAAGTTAGCACCCCCCTCAAGTGGAATATGTGTGATAGCCCCCGGACATTCCCAGCTACCCAAGAACAAAGGAAAGGGGTTCAAGTGCTTGCCACGGTAATGTGGGAAATGAAGGCAAATGGAAAATTCAATTCCCCGACTGCCTACAGCCCAGTGACGAGTCCTTGAAACAGGCAGAGAGACCTCCTTCTAGGAGCCCAGCTGCCTCGATGATGACACTTTGCTAGGGGCAGAAGGAAGTCTTGGCTTAACATGACCCTGACACCCCAGGATTCCTTTAGAAACTTCCTTTATCTCAACTCTCCCAAGATATATGCTGACAACCATACTCCAAGCTTATGGCTGCCCTGAAGGGTCTCATGACTGAGGTTTCACTAAATGGTAATACGTGACGTTTTCCTAACAACAGCTCGCCCTTCAAGGTCCTGGAAACCTTGCTTCCCAAATTCCTCAGAGACTTATGCTGTCCCTAACCCCTTCCCAACCTGAGGGTATATAATCATGACCACAGTTCAGCTCTTTCTGCCTAGGAGTCCTGTCCCCATGCTTTAATAAAATCACCCTTTTGCACCAAAGACGTCTTCAAGAATTCTTTCTTGGCCATCAGCTCTGAACCCCACCATCACCCCAAAACTCCATCATTAGGTTAAGATGGCTGGGTTAAACACAAAAGTGGTAACTGTCTACAGAGCAATACACTATAAGCTAACCGCATCTTCTCCACAAGACAGAAATCATTTGCATCACTACTATATAAAAATTTGCAATTTTACAGTAACCGCACATCTGGGATCTTTAATCAATAGTCTTGATAGTGTATGTATTGATACATAAATTATATCTCATACAAACACAGGATATATCATTATTATCAAGCGTTAACTGTGGTACAAATGGTAGTAACTCTGTTACGGAACCAGGCTGGAACGCTGGCAGAAAAACCAAATGGCACTCGGAGATCTTGGTGGATTGGAGATTGATTTAATGCCGGCAGGCTCAGAGGAGACTGTTTCTCCAAAGGTGTGAGCCCAGAATGCAAGTGGGGAAGGTAATTTATAGCCGACACCCTCCATATCTGTGGGGGTTTTCACACGCACAGCAAACAGAGGAAGAAGAAATGGGAAGAGGGGTCTCTAAGCTAGAGACCAGAGTTTGTTTTAGTCCGATCAGCCATCTTTGGTGTACTTTATCCACTTCTCCAACAACTCCAATCCAGACTTGTTGGGTGCTAGAAAAAGCCTTAGCTATAACTAGCTGAAGGAAATATTATGTCCTGCTTGCCTTCTGTCTCTTACAGTCGTTATCCACTGATCCTTATCTGTGTGTATAGCCACCCAGTTTACCACCCATGCCATTGTAGGCAGAAGAGGCCTCTTTAGTTACCTCAGAAAAAAATCCCACTGATACCTCACTTGTATAAGTAAGCAACTGCTCAAAGTAGAGACTAAACAACAGAGACTATGCCCGTTGTATTTTAAATACTTCTGTAGTCTAACTGCTAATAGTTACTAAGCATAAATGTAAGAACTCTGCTAATTAACAAGGAATACCTTCATTCCAATGAATGATTTACAAAATAGACTGTACTTATATTTTATGAATAGGTAGATGCACGTTTCTCTCAGCTCTTGGTGCAAAACTTGAAGAGACTACCATGCATTTTGGGGGAAGAAAATGATTTTGTCAAGAAACAGTGCCTCAAAACTTTCCCACTCATTGCTTAAAACACCATAGCCCAAAACCGACTTCTGGCTCTAGCCAAGTGAGGAGCTTGGCAAATCCTCTCCCCAAAAAGCCACTATAAAGCTGAACAAAATTGACAAAAACAACCATTGCAGCACAATGGCAGTAGTCCAAAAGCATACAACATTAAGAAGCATTTATGCTTGAAAAACTGAATACTGAGTAGAAAGAATAAGTCAGTGGCACTTTAGCCTGGGATGCTCTTAACACCCCTCCAGCTCCATTGGCACCGCAGGGCAAGCCAGGAGGATGGACAGCTTCACTAATGCGATCAAAATAGAGTGAGCCTCTTCAAATGCACAATAGAATACACATTCCTTTCAAGTGCAAGGGAACATTTACCAAGAGAGATCACATTCTGTGCCATCATGATGCGGGAGCAGAAGGCAAGCTGACAGGCCACAAACATCCCTCCCTCCCCCACCCAGGTGGGATGTGTGTGATATTCCTCGGGCACTTCTGGCTGCCCAAGAACAAACAAAAGGGGAAAACAAATGGGTAACTGATAGAGATCACAGTCCTGCAGGACCTGAGTCTCCATCAGTTTACCAATCTTAGTAAATTATAAGAAAAAGGCAATCTTATCAATAGCCCAATCTCCAGAGAAACCCATAGACTCAGTTTCCTGGAGCCCCAACATCACCCTCCCCTCCATAGTGCTGTGGGGAACAAAGGCAAGAAGGAAATGGCAGATAAAATTCAATTTCCTTATAAGCTGCAGCCCACTGACAAATACTTGAGGCAGGCAGAGTAAAACACATCTCCAGGAACTCCTAATGTCTTAACGTTTATGTTTTGCTACAGGGAAAAACAACCCTAGCTTGACAATAGCTAGGCCTCCCGTATGCTGTGAGTCTTCTTTAGCGTATGAAAATCCCTGTGGAAACTTCCCCTTGACTTTACCCCCCCCCCCCCCAACTCCACTGTATATAACCAGTCACTCTTCACAACCCCAGTGCAGCTCTTTCTGCCCACGGGTCCTATCCTTGTGCTTTAATAAAACCACCTTTGCACACCAAAGACGTCTTCAAAAATACCTTCTTGGCTGTCAGCTATGAACCCCATCACCACCCCCAAAACTTCATCAATAATGCAAACCTCAATAGTATTAAAAGGATTCAAGTCACATGAGGTATATTCTCTGATCACTATGAAATTATATCAGAAATTGTCAAAATGAGTAGTGAATGGGAAACCTCACTAGAATGGAGTTGGGAGGTTTGGGCCAGGGTTGCTCTCATGCTCTACCACTTGTAGTCAATTGAGACCCAACAGGAAGAGATGTGCTTGAACTTGTTGGAGAAGTGAATAAAGTACGCCAAAAATGGCCAACGGGACGAAAACAAGCTCTGGTCTCTAGCTTAGAGACCCCTCCTCCGGGTTCTTCTTCCTTTGCTTGCTGTGCACACGAAAACCCCCCCAGATATGGAAGCTGACAACTATAAATTACCCTCCCCACTTTCATTCAGTGCTCAGATCTTTGGAGAAACATCTTCTCTGGGCTCGCCGCTGTTAAATAAATCTCCGATCCACCAAGATCTCCAAGTACCGTTTGGTTTTTCCACCAGCGTTCCAGCCTGGTTACGTTACAAACTTACATGGACTTGACCTTGCGTGTGGATACTACTCTACTACTCCAGCTGGAGGCAGAGATGATTTTCCTCATCTCCATTCCAACCCCCAGCCCACAACAGCTCAGCCAATGAAAAGTTACCATATTTCAAACTCCCAGTGTACTCGAATGGACTTTTAGTTCTTAAGAGTCCTTCCCAACGTAGCCCTTTTCTCCTTAAAAAAATATACCTCTTCCTCGTCTTCAAGATTTGCCTGTGGTTTTGCCCCACCTTTTTGTCCCAGATTGCAAGTCTCTTTTAATCCTGAATAAGCCCATCTTTTGCTGGTACAGTAACTGGCAGTCTTTACTTTGAAAGTTAACAAAATCAATAACAAAAAGATTTCCATAAACTAAATATCATGTTTCTAAACAACCCATGGGTCTAAAAAGGAAACCAAAAGTGAAATTAGATGTCTTTTGAACTAGATGAAAATGTAAACACAATTTATTGAAATGTGCAGGATGCCCCCAGAGTTGTATTAAAGATAAAATGCCTATATTAGAAAAAACTAAAGTTCTCACATCAACTTTCTCAACTTGCACTTTAAGCAACCAAGATGTCCTTCAAAAGGTGAATGGCACATGCATACAATGGAATATTATTTAGCACTAAAAGGAAATGAGCTATCAAGCCACAGAAAGACATGAAGAAAACTTAAATGCACATTGTCAAGTGATAGAAGCTGACATGAAAAGGCTATACACTATACTGTTCCAGCTCTATGACATTCTGGAAAAGGCAAAACTATGGAGATAGTAAAAAGATCACTGGCTGCCAGGGGGCTGGGAACAAAGAAGAAAGGATGAAATGATGGAACATAGGGAATTTTAGATCAGTAAAACTATGTTACTGCAATGGCAAAGAAATGTCATTAAACATTTGTCAAAAGCCATAAAATGTACAACACAAAGAATAAACCCTAATGTAAACTATGGACTTTCATTAATAATAATGTATTAATATTGGCTTATCAATTTTAACAAAAATACCACACTAATTCAATATATTAATAAGACAGGAAATTGTGTTGGGGGGGAGGTATGTGGGATAGGGGAACTGTGCACTTTGGGCTCAAGTTTTCCGTAAATCTAAAATGGCTATAAAAAGAAAAAAGCACATTTTATACTTATACCTGCAAACTATTTATGTGACCCTTGCAAAGTTCAACAGATATGATCCCCTACTTATAATTGTGGCCAGGACTTTAAAAATCAAATTGGAGAGGTTGTCAAAATGATAGAAAAAAATAGAAGTAAAGGTTAAGATTCTCCCCGTTTTCAGGATCATCCTGCAATGCTACTCATTCATCCTGCTTTACTAAAGTATACTGAACTTCTAAGACCTAACTGACCTCTTATTTTGATACCCTAGTAAATCTCATCATTTGGTTCTTATAATACACTCAAGTCTATGCCATACAGTTTAGCTTTAATCATGTTGTCTTGTTGAAGTGTAACATTATCTTCTTGACTAGTATTTCTTATCCTTAAGGGCAGAGAACAGAATCCTTTCCTCAGTGTGCCTGACAAACCTCAGTACCATGTGGAATATAAAGTAGGTTTAAAAATATTGCTTCATTTTCATGCTTAGAATGTATTATAGTTTAAAAATCCTGAATAGCATGAATTTACTACTGATTTAAATCTTAGAGCATTTGAGTTAAAAATGCCTCTTCATAAACATGTCCCTGGAAAACATAGTGAATTAGTGCTTCCTAACTTTCCAAAGTTATATGAACTCCCCAAGAGTATATAATCTCCAGTTGGGACCATGCAACCCATCATATCTCAACTGGTAGCAACAAAACGAAGACAACTTTTCTTCTTTCTCTCAACTGCCCCACCATCTCGCTTAGCTTCCAACCTCAGGGAGGTGTAGCGAAGAAAAAGATAAGGTGCAGCAGCCCTGGAACAATCAGGTAAGGAGAGAAAGCACATACAAAGTGACAATGGGGTTGGAACTTAGGAGAGATGACCTATGCTATCTTGGACTGAGCACATCATGGGGCACCCGTGTGTGATGGGCACAAGGAAAGGATGCACAACTGTGGACAAGGAGGAAGGACGATCATGGCAGAAAACAGATTTCTTAAATTTTTGTTTTACTTACATCAAACGTTTATATCATTTCAAAGTCAAATCTATAAACAAGAAATATTCAAAGAAGTTTGGCTTCTATCTGTCCCTTTACCTTATTCCCTGCCTCCAACATAGTAGGGCTTCTATTTTAAAACAGAATCTGGTGAGCAGCCTTTGTTGAAATTTCTCTTAACCTGTGATGAACATAACTTCGATGAGATGAAACAAGAACTCAAAACATGAAAACCTAGCTTTACTGTCAATCTGCTTTTAAAATGAGAGAAATTTCAGCTAAGATAAGGCTGATGGAAAGGCTAAAAACACTGCTGCTGGTAACCATGCTAAGCTTCACTAAAAGGCAGTTGGAAGACACTCTGTTCCTCTGAATTCTTTATGCAGAAACTTAAAGCCTGTATCCACTAGAGAGCTGGGCATCCATCCTTCTGGATGCACAAGGAGCAAAAGGAGCATAAGGCAATCTGAAGGTCAAGCACAAGCCAACACTCCTGCCCCCAGGTGGGGTATGTGTGATATTCCTTGGGCACTCCTGGCTGCCCAAGGACAATGGAAACAAAGAAAATAAATGGTTAACTGGTAGACATCACAGTCATGCAGGACATGAGTCTCCATCAGTTTACAAATACCTTAGTAAATTACAAGAAATAGGCAATCTTATCAATAGCCTAATCTCCAGAAAGCCTAATTTCTCAGTTTCCTGGAGCCCCAACTTCACCTTCTCCTCCATTGTGATGCGGGGAACGAAGGCAAGAAGGAAACGGCAGGTAACATTAAATTTCCTTATAACCTGCAAGCCAATTACAAATACTTGAGGCAAAGGCAGAGTAGAACATTTCTCCAGGAACACCCTACTGTCCTAATGTTAATGTCTTATTAGAGGAAAAACAACCTTAGCTTGACAATAGCAAGGCCTCAGGTATCTTAGGAGTCCCGTTTAGCATATCAAAGTCCTTCTGGAGGCTTCCCTTTTGCCTTTACCTCCCCCCAACCCCACACTATGTAACCAGTCACTCTTCACAACCTCAGGGCAGCTCTTTCTGCCCATGGGTCCCGTCCAGAGCTTTAATAAAATCACCTTTTTGCATCAAAGATGTCTCAAGAATTCTTTCTTGTCTATCAGCTCGGAACCTCCATCACTCCAAAACCTCATCACTTCTACTGATTGGTCAGTCATCTTTCTGACCCCAACACATCTACTTCTAGTTTGTATCTTGCTACAACCACTTTGAGACTGAAATTCCCAGAAGGCTGCAGAACCAAAAGTGGATAGGAAACCCTCAGGAACATATTAAATTCTAAAGCAGAAGGTACTTACACATAAACACCACAGGCAGAAATAGATAAAATAAGGGTCCAAAGGGAGCACACAAAGGGAATGACAGTATTTTTTAAATTATCTGTTAATTGCTCCAGAGAATAAGGATACAATCAGTCCAATAATCCCATGTTAGAAAATAGTATGGTAATTGTTGCAAATTAGTCTGCAGATATCAACCAGTATAAGCTACTAATATGAAAAGAGGATTCAACAAACTGTGATGCTAGAGGCATTCATATACTTTCTCAAATCACACACGTCACCTCGGGATATGTCCTTAGTTATGAGAAGGTAAGCAAAACAAATACAAAACAATATACAGCCCCTGAAACATAAGGGGAAAATATAACATCCGTAAAATTCAGGAAAGGCAAAGCTCAAATTCTTTTAAAAAATCATAAGAAAACACCACATAAGGGGCGCCTGGGTGGCGCAGTCGGTTAAGCCTCCGACTTCAGCCAGGTCACGATCTCGCGGTCCGTGAGTTCGAGCCCCGCGTCAGGCTCTGGGCTGATGGCTCGGAGCCTGGAGCCTGTTTCCCATTCTGTGTCTCCCTCTCTCTCTGCCCCTCCCCCGTTCATGCTCTGTCTCTCTCTGTCCCAAAAAATAAATAAAAAACATTGAAAAAAAAAATTTTTTTAAAGAAAACACCACATAAATCACATAGGAGTCCAGGCAATGAAGAAAAGATAGAATAATATACAGAATTAAGTCCCACTGGAGGGAGTGAGGAGCACAGTTCATTCTCAAGAACATCAAATTACTGCAGTGGATGCTAATTAAATTAGTGGGCACATTTGGGAACTCCCTGCAAAAGGCAAAAGAAAAAAAAAGTTTAAACTACTTGACAATATATAGAATAAAGAATGAAGAGCCAGTTTTAAAAAAAGCCTTTTTCAGGAAAACAAGGAACTGAAATAGAAGCAACAATAAAAATTCGTGACAACAAAAAATGATTAAGAGAAAAAAAAAATGCAAAAAGCAAATTGGAAAGGCTCACCGTATACCAGGCAAAAGTGATTTCAACAACTCCAATTTTAGACACACACTAACAAAAATATTTAACTTTGAAGATATTGGGGGAAAAAAAGCTTGTAAGCATCCATGTCGAAGAGCATACCACAAAAGAGTTACACCTGAGTTCACATTTTTTTCTACTGCACCTACAATAATGCCTGGTATTTAGCCAAAAGTCAATGAATGTTTATTCAATCAGAGAATAAAATGATGATTGTACGTGACGGCAATAAAGAGAGGGAATTCAGAAAATAAAACATTAATGTTCTTCATTAAAAAAAGAAAAACTAGGGGCGCCTGGGTGGCGCAGTCGGTTGGGCGTCCGACTTCAGCCAGGTCACGATCTCGCGGTCCGTGAGTTCGAGCCCCGCATCAGGCTCTGGGCTGATGGCTCGGAGCCTGGAGATTGTTTCCGATTCTGTGTCTCCTTCTCTCTCTGCCCCTCCCCCGTTCATGCTCTGTCTCTCTCTGTCCCAAAAATAAATAAAAAACGTTGAAAAAAATTAAAAAAAAAAAAAAAACTAATGACTTCACCATAGCTTGCTAAGGGATTACTCACATAAACTTCTCAGATATAGGGGCATCAAGGAGAAGAACCCTGGTAGACCCCACTGTGGGACTGTGAGATCATAAAAAGCTAATAGCAAGTGTCAAGCACATAGAGAACACCACACGAGAGAAACAGATTTACCTTCAATACTGTCATTTTAAATTCATGGCTACTAGAGAAGGAGATTTAGGAAAGATAGGGGGATGTGATTTCTTCCCATCTAAAACAGAACTGTAATGAAAGCTAACTATTAATATTTGAAACTTTTAGAAAGAAGGGAACCACTTAAATATCTGTATGTAAGCCACATCCCTACTGTCTTAGGCAGCTTTTGTCTTTCTCTTGGAGATATTACTGGATAATGGGCATGCTCTGCCAGTACATTATTGTAGGACAGAGTGGAAGATGATTACAAGAGAGCTTTTAGAAACACTTAAAAATGGACTGAGGGACATGGAAGTCCTTAAACGGTTTGTAAAAACGTGTGCACCCTCTTCACTGACTGCTCACAGTGGAAACAAAGATAGCAGTGATGAGGGAGCATAAGGCCAGCTGAGGGCCAAGCACAAGCTAACACCCCCGCCCCCAGGTGGGATATGTGTGACATTCCTCGGGCACTCCTGGCTGCCCAAGGACAATGGAAATGAAAGAAAATAAATGGTTAACTGGTAGACATCACAGTCATGCAGGACATGAGTCTCCATCAGTTTACAAATATCTTAATAAATCACAAGAAAAAGGGAATTTATCAGTAGCCTAATCTCCACAGAAACCTGTAAGACTCAGTCCCTAATATCACCTAATATCACCTCTGAAGTCCCTAATATCACCCTCCCCTCCACAGTGATGTGGGGAACAAAGGCCAGAAGGAAATGGCAGGTAACATTAAATTTCCTTATAATCTGCAGCCCGTTGACAAATACTTGAGGCAAAGGCAGAGTAGAACATTTTCCAAGAACTCCCTACCTCCTAATGGTATTGCCTTACCAGAGGGCAAACAACTTTAGCTTGACAACAGTGAGGCCTCAGGTATCTTAAGAGTCCTCTTTAGCATATCAAAGTCTTTCTGGAGGCTTCCCTTTTGCCTTTACCTGTCCCCAACCCCACACTATATAACCAATCACTCTTCAAACCCCAGGGAAGTTCTTTCCGCCCACGGGTCCTGCCCCACTGTGTGTGAATAAAATCACCGTTTTGCACCAAAGATGTCTCAAGAATTCTTTTCTTGGCTGTCAGCTCAGAACCCTCACCCTTCCAAAACCTCATCAGCATCACTTTGCGATACTGGAGGAAGCCTAGAAAGACTTAGTTTGGAAACAAGAAAGAACACCCAGAACGACATCATCATCAAAGGATAAGCTCACACCAAGAGGCCTGAGGAAAATCTTTCTCTCTGCCATCTAAACCTAAATAAATATGTAGTACATTAAAGGCAACGGTCATTCAGTCATGATGGCATCTTATAACTAAACATACTGACGGGAATGGCTATTTGTATCAGTGATCTATTATAACAAATTATCTCAAAATTCTATGGCTCCAAACAAAAACCATTTATTATTTCTCAGTAGTCTTATAGGTGGGGTGGGTGGTTCTGCTGACTCTGGTCACCTGGCAGGTTGGATAAGGTCTAACCGGTCTTAGATGGCCTTGGCTGGGATGACATAGCTTTCATCCATGCATCTCTCCTAATCTTCCAGCAGGCTGGCCTAGACAGATTCTCATGGAAGAGGGAGGGGAACATGAAAGGAAGCCAAAGTGTGCGAAAAATTTCTCAAAACTGCTTGCATCAAATTTGCTACTATCCCATTAAACAAATTAAGTCACATGCCAAGCCCAAGTCATTGTGGGTAGGCACTACCAAAAGCTAAGACTACAGCAAGGTGCAAAATGGGGTCACAAAAATCCCACCACAATATGGAAATGAATAGAAGGCATTACTCTACTAACTTGCCCCTAGACAAAATTCAGCACTAGTAAACTAAAACCAATTAAACCTGATTATAGACATGCTAACAATTATCCAGGAAGTCTAGAAAAAAAGATTAAAAGAAATTACAACAGTATGTTATTGTGGTTTAGGGGACAAACTTTAATTCTTTCAACATTATTATTTTTCCAATCTTTCTTTCCAAATAAAATATCTACTGCAAACAATATATTCATTCATTTTGGGGGGTTTATCCATCTTGATGTTGAAAGCATCATTACCTCCTTTTACACCATACAGGGTTATTTTTTTCAAAAGTCCTAATTTTATTACTGTCAAACACTCCATACACACATACATACAGCACATGTGAGGACACACACACACTTACCTGCACACAGATATACTCTTGCCTTTCACAACTGTGTAGATAAAAGAGCTATACTTTCCTGAGGGTTAGCTCATATCATGGAGTACTTAGAGATGGTGGTACATAATCATGTCTGCTCATTAGAATCACATGGGAGCTCAAAAAGGTACTAATGTCTGGGTCCCACTCACAGTGATCTGAGATGTGACTGGCATGTAATTATTTTTAAAGTTCCCAAAAAGATTCTAATGTGCAGACAGGGGATAGAACCACTGACTTAGAGTGTTTGCCACTATTGGTTATTCTGTCATTGCTATTATCATCCATTCTTGAGTAGTGATTTATCCAATTGATATAACTGGAAACAGAGACAGAAACAGAGAGAGAGAAAGCAGATGAACATTGTTTTTTGTTTTTGTTTTTGTTTTTTTTTTTTTGGCAAGAGCAGTAAGTTCTCTTAACATAGTTTAAAACAAGAGTCTTTCAAACATACTCTATCATAGCAGTGATCCAGACAAGTTGATGACAACGGAATAAACAAAATGAACACAACGTAGAGGCAGCTTTTAGGCAACAGGATTGAGCAATGAAAACTTGAGTAAGGGAAAAGGTACCAAGGTGACCACCAAGCTGAATGCAAACGGGCTCATTAAGTGACCCACTTCAAAATATCCGTTGGTCCTAGCTGACCAACAGGCTCCTTACGACTGGGCACAGGTACCAAAAAAGGAAAATTCCATATGTTCCCATACCTTCTCACTCCCTGCCCCCCGCCTCCCCCCTGTGTTTTACTATATCCCCAAAACTACCTCCTGGTAGACAGATTCTCCCTTGTTGTCCTGCCTGCTTCTCCCTTGCAGTGTATTCAATAAACTTCTATCTCCTTTGTTCTGTCTTGGTTGAATTCTTTCACCACCTGTGCCTGCCTCAACCTTGGTGCCATCCCTCCCTCAACACAAATCCACCCTTGTAGTTAGTTTCCTTTCCAATCATAACATAGCATGCAGCAAGACTAAGACTTTCTAATTTTTTAAAAATTTTTTAATGTTTATTTTTGAGAGAGCATGAGTGGGTGAGGGGCAGAGAAAGAGGGAGACACAGAATCCGAAGCAGGCTCCAGGCTTTGAGCTGTCAGCACAGAGCCCGATGTGGGGCTCAAACCCACCAACCATGAGATCATGACGTGAGCCAAAGTCGGACGCTTAACCGACTGAGCCACCCAGGTACCCCGAGATTAAGACTTTCTAGAAGAGAAACATGAAACAGGACCAATTAAATCTGCTATGAATTTACAGGGATCATACTAAGACATGAACAGCTATAATAGAGAATAGAGTATCAATATTTTAAAGACCCACACTGTCTTCAAGATATAATAGGTCAGTGAATTGGTTTTAGCTTAGATCCAGTGGGATAACAATTGGGCATATGGTAAATGCCTCATTGTATTGCTCTTAAATGCTAAGAATTCCTTGAGCATCTGGAAAGATTTTCAAATAAATGAAGGATAACTGTTTTGTCTCAAAGTTGCGAAAGTACCTACTTTTTATTTATTTATTTTTTAAATTTTTTAACGTTTATTTATTTTTGAGACAGAGAGATAGAGCATGAACAGGGGAGGGTCAGAGAGAGAGGGAGACACACAATCTGAAACGGGCTCCAGGCTCTGAGGTGTCAGCACAGAGCCCGACGTGGGACTCGAACTCATGGACCGCAAGATCATGACCTGAGCTGAAGTCAGACGCTTAACCAACTAAGCCACCCAGGTACCCCAGTACCTACTTTTTAAAACAGAAGACCAGAGTTAAATATTTAGAAGAAACTAGTTAGGGTAATATGTTAATGTTATAGGATTCGGGCCAGTTGATCTTCCATCATTAAAAGCACTGGAAATAGGGTAACCATATGTCTGATTTTCCTAAGACTGTCCCTGTTTATACTGTTATAAATCAATCAGTGCTGCTACGTTTATTCAGTTCCTCCTTTCATTCTCGAAAATGTTCCAGCTCAGACAATATGAAGTAGAATCCACATTGAAATAATATGTTAAAATCTCTACAAATGTTATTTAATTTCACACAATTTGCAGCAGGATCTTACATTTAGTGAATACATTCTTACAGTGTGTGCCCGTGAGCTCGACTTGAAATCTTATTTTAAGTCAATATATTAGATTACAGAAACCAGCTTATAGTTGAAATGTCTCTTCAGCTAATTAAAGAGCTCTCCTATTCAGCATTTAATTTTACCTTCCTTAATTTCACAAGAACTGTATCAGATTGTGGAATAGAAATATGTGTAGGTTTTCATTAAGGTCTGTTTTCACATAATAGGCACGGATCTGTAAAGCGAGATCTCTAGAATGGAGGTATTGCCTTCCAGAAACTTACAGGCAGAATTGTCTATGTCAAACATCAGTTCATTCAACCCTGGAGTTGATTACTCTGATCTAGTTGGTGCCTCCTTCCTGAGCTACTTGGAAAGCTGCTACCAGATGGAGAATAGTTCCTCTTAAGAGCAATTAAGACATTTCAAGTGTGACTATTTAAAAGGCAGAAGCTTTAAAACACATATGTCTGTCAATTATTTCCTATAAAATGTCTTAAGGACTATTACAAAAAGAAAAGAAGCCCAGCAGCTATGTTTTCTGAGCTTCCTGCTAAGGCTCCATCCTGAGACTGCAATCTTATCTGTTTACATGTGAAGGGAAAGGAATTTTGCCACCCCAAGATATGCCTTTGGCAGATGGATTATTTTGAGTTGGTTATTTTTAAGAAACTGCAAACAGAGTAGCTGTGAATACCAAACAGAAGTGACCCTTCTTTAAGAGACGTTTACATTTATAAGGGAAATCTTCACTTGCAAGGGTGTCTCCCTTGCTCTATCAAGAAGCAAACAACTCTAATTCTCTGGAAAGAGTTATCAATGCAGAAAGCAAGGACTTAAATCTGACTAACAGCAATTCCCTTGTTTACTGTGTTTCCTGGCCACCTCCCATGACTGATGCCCGTTGTCAACAAGTTCTTTTCTCTTTAGCCTGAGATGGTGTTTAAACTGAAGGCTTGGGCCATTTGGGGGCATTACTAAGTTTTCCTGGGCCTCTCCCAAGCACACAAGAGGCAGGCCTGTTATTAAATTTCTGTTTTTCTACTGTTAATCTGTCTTACATCAATTGTTAGACCAGCCAAAAAACCTAGAAGGGAAGAAAGGAAACCTGTAGGTTTAGTTTTCTTGAGGCTTTTATTGAGAGAAATGCTTGAAAACTAGACATCTCTCTCAAGGTGCTGATTTCACAGGTAAGAAAACTTAGGTTCAGGAAGCTCAGATGCCTTCTAAAGAGCACTGAAATACTATTTTTCAGTTTTCAGTCCAAACCCAATTCCCAAAGAAAAACATCCCTCCTCACATTAAATGTTAAATGTTGTCACTAACGAACTTAATTTTCATTTTAAACCTCTGAGTTTTTTTTTCTGGGCAGTACTTTCTCAGACTTTGGTTTTAATAGTCATCTACCCACCTGTATTATGTCGATTATATTATAAAAGACAGATCCCATTTTCACCTACCTGAGTCAGCTAATTATGCAAAACAGTATTTCCTTAGAAGTCTATTATCTTTGTGGGCAGAACAGAGTTCAACGGAATGACAGATCTCCCTTTTATTTCTCTTTTTCTTATTTCCTTTACTTAGGAAAAGTCTCTAAGGAAACATGGCCTAGTGTAGCCTCTTTGACTATCTTGACTTCCAGCAGTGAAATAGTGTTATCAGTTACCATGACAACCATATTTTCCCAGAGCTCCCTGCAGCACCTCATTTGCACTAAACAGGAGCAATCATTATTATTCAATGAAGGCTCTGATAAAGCTCTTTTCTTTTTAATAGCTTGCAATACTCCTAGAAGCATTCCTTTCTACAAAGTGAAATCATTCTCTTGGAGAGAATACATTGAGTTTTCCAAAAGAAAGTTACATTTGCCACCTGTCCATCAAACACATGAAGCACAGCACAGCCCATGATATCTTTACCTTGCAGCCATTTTCACAAGTTTCTACTAAGAGTAGACTTTGATTTAGGCAAAAGTTTAGATAAGATTTCTGATATTCATTAACTCACCATTTCTTCAAATTCTCTCACTTCTCTGTATTATGCTGAAAGACAACTAGTTTATGACTAATTTTTCATTCAAAAATAATGTATAATTTTTCTTTTTTTTTAGTTTTATGGTTTTATTAACACAAATATGATGTGCACATAAACTGTCTATTCATTTTCTTCGCTGCGCAGTCTGGCATTGGGATTCGTGACTCTGATGGCCAGCTGGGCTGCTCTTTCCACAATGGCTTTACGGTTCTTGGAGGAGACATTGTGAGCAATCTCTGCACAGTAAGATTTGTTGCACAACAGCAGCACCTCAAGCTCCTTGACATTGTGGACTAGGAACTTCCGGAAGCCACTGGGCAGCATGTGCTTTGTTTTCTTGTTGCTCCCGTAACCAATGTTGGGCATCAAAATCTGGCCCTTGAATCTTCTGCGCACCCTGTTGTCAATGCCTCTGGGTTTCCGCCAGTTGCGCTTAATTTTGACATATCGGTCTGACTGGTGCCGGATGAACTTCTTGGTCCTCTTTTTAACGATCTTGGGCTTCACCAGAGGTCTGAGGGCAGCCATGATGCCGAGTTACAGATGGCTGCCACCTCCGCAGGCAGCGCCGAGGAAGAGAGTGGCAATAATGTATAATTTTTCAAAGTGGCTTACACAATGACAACTTTTAAACATTATGATATCAATAAGACTTTCAGGTGACACTGGATCTAGCAAACAGTCATTAATTTACCACTTTCCTCTTTACCTTCCCCCTGTGTATGCTTCCCCCTGTATATGCTTCCCCCTATTTTCCTTAAAGATACACAATGTCGGCCTATGGTGTCTAGGAACTCCATGCTTTCTTGTTTGTGTCTAGCATAAAATGAACACATCTTATATAGCTTCTAGAAAAAAAAATCTCTACTCATATTTATTGTCATGAACTCATCCTCTGCCCAGAGCCTGAATCAAGCATTGTGGCTAGAGGAATGGAGTATGTTGAATGATACTCCTAGTGGTTCACCCCTAGGAGTATGGGTGGAGGGGAAAGCAGAGGTATGGGGGTTTTATCATAAAGCACTTGGAAGGCATGGGAGAAGCAAAGATGTCTGAGTAAAATTAGGTGACTCTTATCAATATGAAGGGTTTGGCACTCAGTATCTCAGAAGAGTATATGAAATAAAAATGTATATTTTACATTTACCCAATGTTATATGTCACATATGGCTCAATAAATCTGGAAATACAAAAGATTTTTCTCAGAACTAAATATGTCTTGCTTTCTCTCCTACCCTCTCTCCCACCCCTGCTGTCCATTTACCTCTGCCTTCTATTACAGAGTTAAAATGTGTTACCTCATACCCTATATCCTTATAGGATCATCTCTAAAGCTGACATTATTCTTATAATATTTGTATTGTTTTTATTTGTCACTAGTATTGGTATGATTATTATTCTTAAAGGCTCATCTCTAATAGTGGTATTCACCCGTACTCTTAAATTTAAAAGAGTCCCTCTGTCTTCCTCCTTCCCCCCACTTACTTCTACATGCACTCTGGGGCTTTCCCTACTGTGTTTGTGCCCTTATAAAATGCTGGCATCTATGTTGTGTTCCAAGAGACCTCCCTAGCCTATGCTGCCACTTTCAGGACTGATTTGCGGTGATCCCTCGAATGTTCTGGATTATAGTTTCTTTTCTGGACTTTGGCTTTAATCTATAGCTATCAATTCCATTGATCTCTCCTGTTCTTGGCTTCAGTAGCTACAGTATGTGGTCATATTTTCTGATAACCTTAGGCTAAAGAACTACCAAAGGGGGTCCTCAAAATTAGCCCCTAGGTGCTTTGGAAGCCAAAATGCAAGGCAGAAAGAAAACGACTGCACAGAAGAATAAATCAAGCAAATGCAGTCATGTTGCTGTACAGTGAGTTTAGTTCATTAGCTTCTGCTCACTACTACGTCAGCTGGAAACTATGAATATGCCTCCCAAAGAAAGACAACTGCAAGCCTATAAAACACTAGGCATTAATGTGCAGCAGGAATGAATTTAATGGAGAAACTCATAATATTCTCTCCATACTAGGCTCTATGAGATTATCCAAAAAAATAATTACAGAGAAAACAAAGTGCTTGAATTTATCCTCAGGGATTATTATGGAAAATTTCTTCAACTCTATGATTTGGACTTTTTCACTAGAGGTATTTTATTTTGGTTTAAAAAAGAAACTGGAGTCAAATATTTCTTTTTAATGCTAAAATTTTCCAAAACACTAAGCCATTTCAAGTACAAATTTCATTAGGGACCAAACAAGAAACTGAGCACATATTTCACTGAAATTTTCTCCTTCCCACTGAGACTGAGAGGATGAATTAGGTTAAAAACAAACACTTAGAAAACTGAAGTAGTTTGGAAGGTGCACTTTGAAGCTTTGCTCACAGAGTTGAGGCAGAGATTTGTCAATATCTGGTTAATTTTATTAAAACTGAACAATCCTGAAGTGGGAACCCACATTCACACAAAGCCCTGTGCTTAGGACAAGAGTAAAGCAAGGCCCTGTGAAGAAATTTATGGGGAAACAATACAAATTGTATTTTAGAGAAAACTTTAATTATCAAAAATCAGAATTTTCTATCATTTAATATCACTTTTATTTTGAATTCTACACAGGGGCAGCAGTCAGAAAGCTTTTCAGGGGCAGGGTTCCTAACAGTTTTATCTCAGCCCACATGCATACACATATATATGCACACAAGCTAAGTAAAACTTCAACTTTCAATGTTTGATTCCTAAGAATTCAAATTAAAAATCATCCAATCAAAAGCATCACATTTCAAATTTTTCTAGTCCAATGACAATATAACTCAAATAACCACAGCTCTCTGGGAACAACACTTCTGTTACATGGAGAAACAAATATTGATACTATAGTTTGCTTTATTAATAACTTTAATCCTACTGAGTATCTGAGATCACATTTTCAAACTGCCATATGGTTTTTTCTTCAAAAAGTAAAGCCATGATATGAGCCAAGTTTGTTACTAGCTGGTTTAAGAAAAAAGATGGGAATTTCAAAGCTGAATTGACTAAAATCCACACCATGTAGGCCCATGACCAAACCAGGAATTCAAAGCACCTTCTCAAAACCTGAAGCATTTAAAAACACTATCAGTGTGGGGCACCTGGGTGACACAGTCAGTTAAGCATCCAACTTCAGCTCAGGTCATGATCTCACAGTTCGTGAGTTCAAGTCCCACATTGGGCTCTGCACTGACAGTGAGGAGACTGCTTGGGATTCTCTCTCTCTCCCTCTTTCTGTCCTTGCCCAACTTGTGCTTTCTCCCTCCCTCCCTCCCTCTCTCTCTCTCTCTCTCTCAGAAAAAATAAACTTAAAACAATAAAAATATTATCAGTGCATAAAAAAAATCAGTGCATAAAGTGTTCAGTTCTCAAAGTTTTCTCACAAAAGAATAGAGAATCCGGAGGAGACAGGAAGATGGCAACAGAGTAATAGGACCCTAGGGTAGCCTCATCCCACCAATACAACTAGATAACTCTCCAATCATCCTAAATACCACAGAAATCAACCTGAAGACTGACAGAACAAACTCCACAAGTAAAAGGAGAGAAGAGGTCATATCAAACAAGGTATGAAGTGCAGAGACATGGTTTAGGGGAAAAACAGATCATGATGCTGGGGAGGGGAGGAAGCCATGGCCACAGACAAGGGTGGGAGAGGGAGGAGCACACAGGGAAATGCACAAGGAGATTATTTCCCCAGTGCCATTGGCTTGAAAAAGGAAAGGGGATGAATTTGAAGAGTTCTTGGAACCAGTGGGGCTTAAAGCCTGGAGTTTTGAAGGTCAGAGGGCTTGGCCGGGATAAAGCCTGGAGGGCACGGCACTGCTCTGCTCCTGGAGGGAAGGCAGACAAACAACCCATAGCCATAGCGATTTGAAGAGCAGCTGGAGGTACACAGTGGGGAGATTATTTGCTCTTCTGGGAGTTTGCCTTGGAGAGGCAGCTTTCACTGAGAGACATATCTGAAATAAAAGGAGCTGTCTGGTGTCATTCATGACCCCACTCACCACTACCCCCAAAACCAAGAGTACACTGTATACACTGTATGTTAGCCAACAACAACAAATTATATTTTTAAAAAAGAATAAACTTTAAAAATAAAAAATAATATATTTATGCACCCAACATGGAGGAACCAAAATATATAAAACAATTAATAATAAACATAAAGGAACTAATCAATAATAATGAAGTAATAATAGGGGACTTTAACACCCCACTTACATCAATGGACAGACCATCTAAACAGAAAATAAACAAGGAAACAATGTCTTGGAATGACACATTGGACCAGATGGATTCAACATATGTATCCAGAACATTCCATCCTAAAACAGTACAATACACATTATTTTCAATTGCACATGGGATAGTCTCCAGAACAGATCACGTAGTAGACCACAAAACAGGCTGCAACAAATACAAGAAGATGGAACTCATGCCACGCGCCTTTTCAGACCACAATGGTATGAAACTTTAAGTCAACCACAAGAAAAAATCTGGAAAGACCACAAATGCATGGAGGTTAAAAAACATGCTACTGAGCAATGAATGTCTCAACCAGAAAATCAAACAAAAAAAATACATGGAAACAAATGAACATGAAAACACAATGGTCCCAAATCTCTGGGATGCAGCAAAAACTGTCTTAAGAACAAAGTATATAGCAACACAGGTCTACCACAAGAAGAAGAAAAATCTCAAATAAACAACCCAACCTGAAACCTAAAAGAGCTAGAAAAAGAACAACAAATGAAGCCTAAAGCCAGCAGAAGGGAAATAATAACAATTAGAACAGAAGTAAATGACATAGAAACTAAAGAAAAACAAAACCAAAAACAAACAAAAAAACCGTATCAATGAAACAAGGAGCTAGTTCTTTGAAAAAATAATAAAATTGACAAACCTCTAGCCGGACTTCTCAAAAAGAAAAGAGAAAGGGCCCAAATAAATAAAATCACAAATGAGAGAGGAGAAATAGTAACTGGCACCAAAGAAATACAGTTACAAGAGAATATTATTAAAAACTATATGCCAACAAATTGCACAACCTAGAAGAAACAGATAGATTCCTAGAAACATATAAACTATCAAAAACCAAACAGGAAGAAATAGAAAATGTGAACAGATTGATTTTCAGCCATGAAACTGAATCAGTAATCAAAAGACTTCCAACAAATAAAAGTCCAGGGTGAGATGGTTTCACAGGTGAATTCTACCAACCATTTAAAGAAGAGTTCATATCTATTCTTCTCAAACTATTCCAAAAAAAAATAGAAAAGGAAGGAAAACTTCCAAATTCACTCTATGAGGCCAGTATTACCCTGATACCAAAACCAGATAAAGATACCACAAATAAAGAGAACTACAGGCCACTATCTTTGATGAGCACAGATGGAAAAATCCTCAACACAATACTAGCACACCAAATCCAACAATACATTAAAAAAATCATTCACAGAGATAAGGGGGATTTATTCCTGGGTTGTAAGGGTGGTTCAATATTGACAAATCAAAGAACGTGATACATCACATTTTAATAAATAGAATGATAAAAGAAAGGGTAAGAACTACATGATCATTTCAACAGATGCAGAAAAAGCATTTGACAAAATACAACATCCATTCATGATAGAAACTCCCAACAAAGTAGGTTTAGGGGTTATATACCTCAACATAATAAAGGCCATATATGAAAAACCCACAGATAACATCATCCTCCATGGGGAACAACTGAGACCTTTTCCTCTATGGTCAGGAATAAGATGGGAGATCCACTCTCACCACTATTATTCAGGCACTCAAAGTCCTAGTCACAGCATCCAGACAATAAAAAGAAACAAAAGGCATCCAAATCAGCAAGGAAGAAGTCAAATTTTCACTATTCTCACATGACCAGTACTCTGTATAGAAAATGCTCAGGGCACCTGGGTGGCTCAGTTGGTTAAATGTCTGACTCCTGATTTTGGCTCATGTCATGATCTCACAGTTCATGAGTTCGAGCCCCATGTTGGGTTCTGAGCTGGCAGTGCAGAGCATGCTTGACTCTCTCTCCCTCTCTCTCTGCTTCTCTCTCTCAAAAATAAATACATAAACATTAAAAAAAGAAAAAAGAAATCCATAAAGACTCCACCAAAAAAACTGCTAGAACTGACTAACCAATTCAGTAAAGTCACAGGATACAAAATCATTGTGTAAAAATCTGTTATATTTCTATACACCAATAATGGAGCAGCAGAAAGAGAAGCTAAGGAATCAATCCCATTTATAACTACAACAAAACCAATAAGGTACCCAGGGATAAATGTAACGAAAGAGGTGAAAGACCTATACTCTGAAAACTACAAAGCACTGATGAAAGAAATTGAAAATGACACATAGAAATGGAAAGACATTCCATGATCATGGATTTGAAGAACATTGTTAAAATGTTTATACTTCCCAAAGCAATCTACACATTTAATATAATACCTATGAAAATACCAACAGCATTTTTCACAGAGCTAGAAGAATCAATCCTAAAATTTGCATGGAACCACAAAAGACCCCAAAGACCCAAAGCAAGTTTAAAAAAGAAAAGCAAAGCTGCAGGCATCACAATTCTGGACTTCAAGTTATATTACAAAACTGTAGTAATCAAAATAGTATGGTACTGGCGCAAAAATAGACATATAGATCAATAGAACAGAAAACCCAGAAAGGAACCCACAATTATATGGTCAATTAATCTTCAACAAAACAGAAAAGAATATCCAATAGGAAAAAGACAATGTCTTCAACAAATGGTTTTGAGCAAACTGGAAAGCAACATGAGAAGAATGAAACTGGACCACTTTCTGACACCATACACAAAAGTAAATTTAAAAGGAATGAAAGACCTAAGGGTGAGCCCTGAAACCATAAAAATCCTAGAAGAAAACACAGGCAGTAACTTCTTAGATATTGGCCATAGCAACTTCTTTCTAGAAATGTGCCCTCAGGCAAGGGAAACAAAAATAAAAATAAACTATTGGGACTACAGCGAAATAAAAACCTTGTGCACAGTGAAGGAAACAATCAACAAAACTAAAAGGCAACCTACAGAATGGGAGAAGATATTTGCAAATGACACATCAGATAAAGGGTTAGTATTCAAAATACGTAAAGAACTTATAAAATGCAACACCTCAATACCCAAAAAATGAACAATCCAATTAAAAATGGGCAGAAGACAGGAAGAGACATTTTTTCCAAAGAAGACATATAGATGTCTAACAGGCATATGAAAAGATGCCCAATGTCACTTACCATCAGGAAAATGCCAACCAAAACTACAACAATCTGTCACCTCACACCTGTCAGAATGACTAAAATCAATAACACAAGAAACAACAGGTGTTGGTGAGGATGTGGAGAAAAACACTTGGGCACTGTTGGTGGGAATGCAAACTGGTGCACCCACTGTGGAAAACAGTACGGCGGTTCCTCAAAAAGTTAAAAACAGAACTACCCTACAAGTCAGCACTTGCACTATTAGGCAGTTACACAAAGAATACAAAAATACTAACTGAAAGGGATACATGCATCCCAATGTTTACAGCAGCATTATGTACAATAGCCAAATTGTGGAAATAAGCCAGTGTCCATCGATTGATGAATGGATAAAGAAGAGCTGGTGTGTGTGTGTGTGTGTGTGTGTGTGTGTGTGTGTGTGTGTGTGTTTAGATACACACATATATACATATACATATATATGTAATGAAATATTATTAAGTCATAAAAAAGAATGAAATCTTGCTATTTGCAACAACATAGATGGACCTAGAGAGTATAATGCTGGGCAAAGTAAGTCAGGCAGAGAAAGAAAGATACCATATGATTTCACTCCTATGTGGAATTTAAGAAACAAAACAAACATAGGGGGAAAAAGGAGAGACATACTTAGAGGCAAACCAAGAAACAGACTCTGAACTATGGAGAACAAACTGATGGTTACCAGAAGGGAGGTGGGTGGGGGATGGGTGAAATAGGTGATGGGCATTAAGGAGGGCACTTGTGATGGGCACCAGGTGATGTATGGAAGTGTTGAATCACCATATTGTACACTGGAAACTAATATTCACTATATGTTAACCAGAATATATATAAAAGCATTAAAAAAACTTAAAAAAAAGAATAGCCAATCAAGTATTCCAGGAAAAGCTAACTTAAATTTTACTCTTGCATTACCCAAATTTAAAACTCTGGCAAATTACTAAAAATGAAACAATTCTCCTTACACCTTAAGATCATAGCTGCATCAGACAGTAATGTGTTTCATTCCAAAATAGCCATCTGATTAAGTATGAGAACATAATTAAGAGTTTTATATCCTTTTTTAGTTTGATACATGACAACAATAGAGTCAGAAGCAACATTCACTTTCAGTAAATATTTTAATAACATAATGGATACAGACCTGGAAGGGTCTTCTGAAAAATTCCCACATCATAGTGTTCAGAACCTCATGGCTATATCAAAGTTATAATAATTTGAGATGCACTTTCATTTTTATACACATGCTAAAGCCATAAATAGTAGGTAAGATTCTGTGAGAATATAGCACCTTCAACCCGATGTTTTTCTGACAGCAGCACTAAGCACGTTTATTATTTTAAAGGAAAAGCTCAGATATTTACTCATAGACACTCAAACATCCCCATTTATTTATACGCCCTGCATTAGAATACAAAATCTTCAGAAAACAGTTATACATTGCTAGGCCTCTCTTCCATCATTTCTTTAGACCTCTTGGCACACTGGCTCCTCTCACAATGTTTAAAATAAAAATAATAGGGGCAGGCAAAAACTTTACTTGCACGTCAATCCCTATTTCCCAATAGATGCCTTTTTCTCCATGTGAAAAATATTCCCCTTCTGTTTTTCTTCTATCTCCTAAAAATTGCTCTCCTCACTCCATCTCCTTGTTAATAGGATGCTCCGGTGATTGAAAAGAGGAATGACTAAGCCTAGTGACCCAGGGGCTGGTACTCAAAGGAAAGAAAAGAGCACCAATCCTTTCCTTTCACATTCCCCTCTACAGTCTGAGGACTTCCTCTTTTTAATTTCCCTGCCCAGATGAAATACTAGATAGTATTTCTTTTTCCTCTATTGTCGGCTTCTGTTGCCTGGTGCTTCTACTTTAGCGGAGGTCAAAGAGACGAATGCCCAGGCTATTAATCTAGCACAGGGAGCACCAAGTCCCCTCTCTAATGATGGCGTATAATAACTATGAGTTAAGAGGAAACCTTCTGCTTTGTAATTTATTAACTATACTTCATTTTTTATAGTTACCAAACTTAGTCCTACTCAGAAATTTATCAGTATTTCTATCCTTCCTGTTATCTCCTCTTCCTTTTAACTAATGCAGAAAGCACTCAAAATAATTAACTGTTGGAAACTGGTTTTGAGTATGTCTAGTTGCTTTAAGCCTAGTTTCAGCTCAACTCTATCTTCAAATGCTTGATTGTTCTTAAGGCACAGGTGTGTGAACCTGACTGAGATTAAAAGCATGGAGCATTATTCTAGAAGTCCATCGGTTTATAAACTCTATCCATATCTCATTCACTTATATTCCCAGGGCCTGGTACTGTTCAGGCCTTTGATGTATATGGTTTGAGGAAATAAAAAGGTCTTTCTCCAGCAAGGCATCAAAAAATTATTGCAAACAGTGTTTGTCTTCATAATCTCACTACACAGAACTAAATAAAGAACTCAATTAAATTCAAGCGATGTTCTATAGTAAACTGTGAGGAGCAGAACATTCACAGGGCATTCCATGTGGTTAAGCTATTATTATCAATGTTGTTGTTATTATTATTATTATAAATGAGTGTACTTTGACGAGAAGATATTACTCCCCCACCTAAATCATAATCTACACCAGGAAATTAGAGCAGTCTCTCAAGTGAGCTCTTGTTTGCTTATCGTTACTGGTGTTCCACACTGGAATAACACCCGAAGTCCACTTGATTGTGGAGGTAGAGTACTATTAGTACTCTGATGTAAATGAATGTTCTGTTCCTGGGAACATATTCCTAAGAGGCTTACCACTGAGTTGCTGTGGAGAGTAAATTATATAGAATTATATCCATAAGCATTTATTGACCATCATTTATGTGTAAGATAATGTACCATGTCCTAGTGAATTCACCAATAATTAGGAAAGAAACAGAATAGTCATTAAAGAGAAAATCAATCTAAAGAAAAATAATTCCACCGTCTTCAATGCATTTTAGAATAGTTTTAGTCACATTAATCTTTCCAATAGTTCAAAACCTTGTATGAAGGAAAAAAGATGTCAATTTTCAAAAAGTTTACTATTATTTAGATGGAGTATGCCAGCATGTTTGTCTTAATGCAGTAGCTACCTGTAGTTACAGCTGCTGGAAGCCGAGCTCTCCCAGCCTGAGTGGCAGGGCCCGGGCTGTGGACGGATTGGTGACTGCAGGGCGGCCCACGGACAGCGAAGCTTCTTGTCCTCCCGCTTATAGGTAATTTGGCCTTAAAAATACCTGGGGTATTGTCTGTTGGGGAGTGGCCCTCGGCAGGCCCCCTGGGAAAAGAACCATTGGGGAAGAAAATAAGGTTCCGCAAGAAATTGAGCAGCCTTACGTTTAGCCATTGCCATCCCCTATGGACACTCCTCTACTTACAGGAAGGATAGCCTCATACCTTTGCCAGCAAAGAGGACCTGTAAAGGAGACACATATGGATCTGAAAGCCTCACTCTGGCAACTAAGGAGTGTATCTCTGGGCACAGGTGACTTCAACCCCTAGGCCCACCTGGCCCCCCCGGAGACATTCCAGATGATGACTGAACCTAGTCGGTTAAGCTACAGAATGGTTCATTGGTTCCTAGGTGCATTGTCTCTCTGAGAATGTATGAGGCATGGGTTTCTAAGCCTTTTTTGGCCCCTTCCTGGCACCTCGGACCCAGGCGAACACATTGTTCTTCTGGCCTCATGTGGTTAGGAGGTCGTGTCCCTGTAGCTGTTCCACTTGAGGTGTTGAGAAATGGAGGGCCTTGCACGAGAACGGCAAAGCAAATGCTTTGTAGATTATAGATAAACACAGATGCATAATGGAATAATGTAAGAAATTAATCCATAATCAAAGGGTATGTGGGAAAGTTAGGGGAAAATCACCATGTTATTTTCTTAAAGGTTGTTTATACATAGGAACATTTTAAAAAATTATGTTAGAAAAACATAGATGACGTAGGTTACAAGGAAATCACTAGCAAATACAATGCCATGTTTACTGCAATAAATCGGCCAGTTCAAAACACTACTGTTGTCTGTGTCCATTTTTATTTTTTGTTTTTTAGTTTTTTTGTTTTAGTTTTTTATTTTAGTTTTTTGTTTTCTAGTTTTTTATTTTAGTTTTGTTTTATTTTCACCGACGCCATTCTTCCTTCGGGAATCCTTGGTTGCTGGAGCTGGTCTCCGGCATACAGCTAAGTTTAAACTACTCATCACACTCTTATTTTAGCTCTTTCACTGCCTCCTAGGGGCTTGGGTGTAACCATGTCCTGGAAAGACTTCATATCCTAGCAAGAAACAGGGGCACCTTCCTGACTGACACAAGAGTCCCTACTGCTCCTTCATTTTCATTGTCCCGCTTACCCTTACACAGGTTTTTCGTAGCCTGAGGTCCAGTTGTCTGTTGGCTCAAATTTGACTGGACTGCCTTCACACTTCATGGCATTACAGCCTGCCATGAGATTAGTTCAGTTCCCAGTATGTAAAAATGGTTTGCTTTCAACACTTCTGCTCTCTGAGGCAGGGCCAGCTTCGGAGGAGTGCAATCAATCTGAGCAGTCACACAGGACCCCACGCTCAGGCTTCATGCTGTCACCATCTTGAGATCCTCATTTATCGCTGACCTTTCATTTTGTAAGTAAAATTCAATGAGACAATGGAGCGCGCATACAAGAAAGAAAGATACGGGGAAGAAAGAAAAGAGCTTAACATTTTGGTACCTTTATGGCACTTTCTTGGTGCGTTGTGAAAAGGGGTCCTGCATTTTCATCTTGAAACAGGCTTTCCAAGTTATGTAGTCAAGTCTGGCTCTGAGGAGAAATCGATGAAAATGGGATCCATACTACAATTTCTTTTTAAAAGAAAAAAGACAAAACTCCAGAGAACTCGATTTTCAAAATGGGTCTTGGAATAGCCTTAAAAAAGTTTTGTTATGGTGAATCTTTATGATAAATACAGTACCTATCTAGTAGAGCAATTTAATTATCACAAGCTGTATTAATTACCATAATAAACTCCACTCCAATAGGACTCTAGGTAGACAAGTCTTCCAGCCTAAGGCCTCTGCTCATTAAACTGCAATTAGCATGATAAATGGGAAGTGTGATTTTGCTGCAGCCAGTATTAGCCCTACTTACTCATGAAGTGACAGGGGAAGCCATCAGAGACAAGAATTAAAGATATTTGAATAAAAGAGAAAATGGTAGGGTTTCCTGTTATCTGCCATTAGGCCAACATCTGTGTGCCGGTATACCTTCCACATTTCAGCTGTCAGTTATGAAGACCCCGAATAAACACCAATATTAATATTGGTCAGTGCAACGTGGTGACTAAATGCAATCTGTCCTTGGAAGGTCATAAATTCTGTAAGAAAACAAGATGACTGTAATCTCAAAGCATTAACTGAAGGTCTTACTAAATAAGATGGCTGCTATGGATGGTTTCGGAAGCATTCACTGTGCACTCTTAATCGAGTGATGATGTATTTCACACTAGCCACTGCTGCAGCTTCAAAAGCATTGCAGTACTACACATATTGACATGTATTTCGTTTGAAATTCATCCCTTAAGAAGGCTTTCATGTATATGGCTTTACTTAAACCTAAGGCAAAAAGACATTACAGGATTTAATTTTAATCTGTGACGATATGCTGTAACTACAGCAATCAGATTCCAGGAGAATCCCTATACCCTTGGAACATACTCACTTTTAATGTTTCTTTCAATGGGTTTCTATTCCCTAATACAAAATATTCCCCAAGACAATATGTTTTGAAAATTGCTATTTTAACAAATGAATTCTCAGAGGAAGGCTACCGCACACAAAATACCCTATCAGGTTCTGCTAGCATTTTAATTATTGGAAAAGAAGTACCATCTACTATATTTGATTATACCTGGTCAGCTCTAGAGAGGATGGTTATTTTCCTTTTCTGTTGTCATCCAAATGCTCCATCACCTTTAACCAAAGAAGTGAAATATCTATTCACTGAAAACCAGACGATATCAAGGAAAGAAACCAAAGAAGACACAAATAAATGGAAAATATCCTGTGTTAATGGATCAGAAGAGTTAATATCATTAAAGTATCCCTACTACCCATCCCCATCTGCAGATTCAATGCATTCCCTATCAAAATTCCAAAGGCATTTTTAACACAACTAGAAAAAATAATCCTACAAGTCATATGGAACCATACTCAGAATGGCCAAAACAATCCTGACAAAGAAGAAAGCTGGTGGCATTACAAGTCCTGACTTTGAACTCTATTACCAATCTATAATGATCAAAACAATATAGTACTGGCATAAAAGTAGGCAAATAGACCAATGGAAAGGAAGTGAGCATCCAGAAATAAAACTATGCCTATATGGTCAACTAATATTTGACAAGGTACCCATGAATACTCAATGGAAAAAGGATGGTCTCGTCAATAAATGGTGTTGGGAAAACTGGATATCCACATGCAGAAGAATGAAATTGATGAGGGAGCGTGGGGCAAGCTGAGGGCAAAGGGCAGGCTAAGAGCACTCCCCGTCCCCTGGAATGGGACATGTATGATATTCCTTGGGTATTCCCGGCTACCCCAAAACAAGAAAGGACAAAAAAAAAAACATGGTTAAACTGATCAGAGTCTCCACCAGTTTACCAGAAAAAGGCAATTCCATCAATGGCCTGAAGTCCAGGAGCTCCCTACTATCTTAAGGTTAATGCTTTGCTACAGGGAAAAACAACCTTAGCTTGACAATAGGTAGGCCACCAGTAAGTCTTTAGCATGTAAAAGACTGTTTTGAAACTTCCTCTTGACCTGTCTCCCCTGACTCCATAAAACAGTCACCCCCGCAGTTTGCTTGCAGTGCAGCTCTTCCTCCCTACAGGTCCTGTCCCTGTGCTTTAGTAAAATCACCTATTTTGCACCAAAGACCTCTTCAAGAATTCTTTCTTGGTCGTCATCTCTGAACCCCACAAACTCCCATCACCCAAAAACTTCATCAAAATTAGACCCCTATCTTACACCACTCATAAAAATTAACTGAAGATAGGTTAAGGTCTTAAATGTAAGACCTGAAAACCTAAAGCTCCTAGAAAAAAGGCTTAGGGTAAAAGTTCCTTAACATTGGTCTTGGCAGTGACTTTTTTCTGGGGGGTGGAGTAGGACACCAAAAGCAGAAGCAGCAAAAGCAAAAATCAACAACTGGGCCTACACCACACCAAAATGCTTCCGTACAGCAAAAACAAAAACAAAAACAAAAAGCCCACAGACAACAAAATGAAAAGGCAACCTATAGAATAGGAAAAAATATTTGTAAACCATCTATCTGATAAGGGGTTAATATCTTAAAGATATAAGGAGCTCATTCATTTCAATACCAGAAAAACAAACAATATGATTTAAAAATAGTCAGAAGACTTGAATAAACATGTTTCCAATGAAGACATACCAATGGCCAGTAAGGACTTAATAAGGTGCTTTAAATCACTAAACCTTGGGGAAATATAAATCAAACCACAATGTATTATCATCCCATACTTGTTAAGATGTCTATTATCAAAAAGACAAGAGATTATAAATGCTGGTAAGGATGTGGAGAAAACAGAATCCTGGTATACTGTGGGTGGGAATGTAAACTGGCGCAGCCACTCTGGAAAATAGTACATACATTCCTCGAAAAATTAAAACCACAACCGTCATAAGAACCAGCAATCCCACTTCTGGGTATATACGGAAAGAAGATGAAATCACAATCTCAAAGAGATATCTATACTCCCATGTCCACTGCAGCATTATTCATAAGAGCCAAGACAGAGAAGCAACCTAGTGTCCGTTAATGAATGAATGGATGAAGAAAATATGATATACACACACAGAGGAATGTTATTCAGCCACAGGAAATCCTGGGGTGCCCAGGTGGCTCAGTTGGTTAAGTGTCTGACTCTTGATTTCTGTTCAGGTCATGATCTCATGGTCTTGAGATCAAGCCCTGCATCGAGCTCTTGCAATGAAAGCATGGAGTCTTCTTGGGATTCTCTCTCTCCACCCCTCCCCTGCTCTCTTGCTCTCTCTCAAAATACATAAACAAACATAAAAAAGGGAAATCCTCCCAGTTCCAACAACAGGGAGGACATTATGCTAAGTGAAATCAGACAGTGAAGGAGATAGAGAAAGACAAATACTGCACAATCTTACTTATATGAAGAATCTAAACACATTGAACTCACAGAAACAGAGAGGTGAATTGTGGTTACCAGGCGCTGAAGAGTGGGGAAATGAGGAGAGGTTTGTCAAAAGGCACCAACTTTCAATTATAAGATGAGAAAGTTCCCAGGATCTATAGTATGGTGACTATGGTTGGCAATACTGTACGGCATATCTGAAAGTTGCTATCAGAGGAGAGCTTGAATGATCTTACCATAACAACAAAGTGGTAATGATGTGAGGTGACAGAGGCGTTAACTAACCTTATTGTGCTAAACATTTCACCGTATATACATGTATCAAACCAACACATTGTACATCTTAAACTTACACAATGTTATGTCAGTTATATCTAAATAAAGCTGGAAAAAATAATAAAAAACATGCCAGCACTAAATGGAGAGGGCTGTCTGAATTTGGTTGTATTAATTAACCATGAAAGTTTATTCTACATGTGATAGAAAGTATAAATAAGTCATTCAGATTTTTTTTTATGTTTTTGGAATGTTTATGCTCTTGAAATAAAGCATGAAAACATGAAGTGTCAGGGACTGTCCTGTCTTGCAATAACCCCAAGTCTGCATGTCCAGACCTGACATTTGTTTCTGACATTCTCACCCAGTTCCAAACCCTCTACGAGGGATGCCAGGTGCATATGCTTAGAAGCACCACCCAAGCAAGATTTTGCCCTCTCAGTTCATTAAAGAGTGCATCTTGAACGCCTCCTTTCTCAAAACTTATCCTCATTTTGTCATTAAATCCTGTCAATTCTGCCTGTGTGAAATCTATCAAATTCTCATCCTTTCCACTCTCACAGCCATAGTGTGCACTTACCTCTACAAGTCTTGTTTTAGTTTACTGATATTTGCCCCCCTCACAGAACTTCATCCCTAGTATTGTTACTAATCTTGATATTATCCCCTGCCACTAGATCATTATTTTGTCCTTAGGAGATGTTCAAATAATTTAATTAAATACAACTTCAAGATTAATGCATAGTTTAACTGCACGTCTACTTAGATTTTATTAATCACCATTAGAACATAAAAAATATTTATCAAATTTCAAAGACCTCTGTACACAGTGCTACTATTTCTTGAATCTCAACTCTTGAAACAAAACAGCAAAAAATAATAGTGGGATGAAGAATAACATGATATTTACTATCCATAAGGAGCACTAGTTTTGTGCCAGGCATTGTGTTGACTTTAAATATATTATCTCATAGGGGTGCCTTGAGGAACTCTAACACCATAAAATATGTCCTGGGGTGCTTGGGTGGCTCGGTTGGTTAAGCGGCCGACTTCGGCTCAGGTCATGATCTCACGGTTTGTGGGTTTGAGCTCCGCATCAGGCTCTGTGCTGACAGTTCAGAGCCTGGAGCCTGCTTCGGATTCTGTGTCTCCCTCTCTCTCTCTGACCCTCCCCTGCTTGCACTATGTCTGTCTGTCTGTCTCTCTCTCTCTCTCTGTGTGTCTCAAAAATAAACAAACATTAAAAAATAAATATATCATTTCAGGGGCGCCTGGGTGGCACAGTCGGTTAAGCGTCCGACTTCAGCCAGGTCACGATCTCGCGGTCCGTGAGTTCGAGCCCCGCGTCAGGCTCTGGGCTGATGGCTCGGAGCCTGGAGCCTGTTTCCGATTCTGTGTCTCCCTCTCTCTCTCTGCCCCTCCCCCGTTCATGCTCTGTCTCTCTCTGTCCCAAAAATAAATAAAAAACGTTGAAAAAAAAAATTAAAAAAAAAATATATCATTTCATACAATCCTTATAAAAACTCAGTGAAGTGGCTTATCAATCAATCAAATGCACATTTTAACCAAACTTATTCTTCTATACATGAAGAGGCATAGTGGTGCTTCTAGCTGATCTGAAACATCAGACTTTGTCTTGGAAGTTTGCCACTTCCAGGGCCAAATGTCTCTAATCACATGCATCCTAGGATTCATCCAGCCAGGGCCTTATATCTTTATATCTTGTTGGACATACTTGGTAAAGCGCCTGCCACAGACAAACTGGCTTTCTTCGTGTCTCCATTCCATGAGCTCTCACATCCTGCCCTACCTGGTAGCAGGGAGGAGGAGGAGGAGGAGGAGGAGGAGGAGGAGGAGGAGGAAGAAGAGGAGGAGGAGGAGGAGGAGGAGGAGGAGGAGGAGGAGGAGGAGAAGGATCATGGTGCCAGGCACACAACGTAACTCATCCTCTGTGAGTTCTGTTTTGCCAAGTGGAACACTTGGCACCATGGGAAATTGGCTATTATCACATGCTCCTCCCCTTCTACTTCCATAAAGGTGACAAATCTGCAGAGATGGGGTCTCTTGCCCTAGCAGACCCAGAGAAGATTCCTTCTTTTTTCCAATTTGCTTCTTAAATAAGTTTTCCCTTTTTCTTTTGGAATATGTTAGGAAGCAATTTGAACGGAATAGGTTCAAATATGCCTTACTGAGGTTTCCTTATGGTCTCAAATGCATTGCGCCCATCCATATTCTTTGAACATCTTCAAACTGTCACTACATCATCAGGGGACAACAGTTTGCACTGACTCAGCAACACAACTGCACTAGAAAAGTCAATTGGGTGAAAAGGGAAGAAAATGCAGACTCTGGCTGGATGCTAGTCTACCTTCCTAATTTTCTTCAAGCAAACCTTGAGTAGATTTTTTGAGCCCCTAGCACAAGGCTACACAATGTACTTAATTTTCCATTTGTTGCCCTTCACAGTTTACCCACCAAGAACACTGAACTACTTGTAGTTTTTGCAACATGCCAAGCTACTTCACCTTTTGATGCTTCTGCACATGCAGCTTCGTCTTTCTAGAATTTTTGTATCCCCTTCTCCCACCTGACAAAGTTAAAGGTACTTCAAAACCTGGCGCCAGGTAAAGTCCCTACTGCTCTAGTCCAACCTGGAAAGTTAATTGCTTTTTCGGTGGTTAACTTGTACATTTAGTACTAACATCTACATTTACCACACTGGTCACAACTGTCATTTTGTGTGTTTACATTTCTAACCCATGCCTAGCATAATTTCCCAGCACTGAGTACTTTCAAAATTTATGAAAACGTAGTCGTTAAATATTAACTAAAAAAGTGTCAGCTTGCATTACTTTTAAGTTGTAGGCTTTTGTTTTTCTGTGCTGGATAATATAGAAGGTTTGTCAAAGGAGATGAGAGAGGGAGAGAGGGAAACTAAAAGACTCCATAGGGGTATCTGGGTGGCTCTGTCAGGCAAGCATCTGACTCTTGGTTTGAGCTCAGGTCATGATCTCACAGTTCTTGGGTTCAAGCCCTGCATCAGGCTCTGTAGTGCAGCACCTGCTTGGGATTCTCTTTCTCCTTCTCTCTCTGTGCCCCTCACCTGCTCACGCTCTCTCACTCGCTCTCAAAATAGATAAATAAAAAACATTTGTAAAAAAAATTAATAAAGGAATCCATAAAAATATGCCTTTTGTTCCTTTTTCTGCTTGTATTCTGGATACGAGCTGCACCTCCACCCTACTTTATACATTTCTTGTAACTCAAGTACCATATGTCCCCTTTGTAAGGGACAAGGATTTAATAATTTCTATAAAACAGAACACATCTAAGGAAGCACCAGGTGAGAATGACCAAATGAAGCCATCATATGCATATTCCAGATCACAGGAGCTAGACATCTAGATGCCAAGAAGCCATGGCTCCAAGAAATAACACCTGAGCCTTTATCTTCATTCTGACTGGTTCCTGGAGGCCTGAGAGGACATGTACACCAGAGCTGGATCCCTGGTAAAAACCCCGAGACCTGGAACAAAGACCAGACTCATGTTCCTTTCCTTTCTGAGTCTCCCAGATACTCCATCTTTATCTGCTCTCTCTGTAATGTCAGTAAACTCTGCTCTCACTTTCTGCTGGATCCCATTTGATTTTTATTCTGTATGAAGTCAAGGATCCTCCTTGGCTCATCCTGTAGGACCTCCTCCAGGTCCTTGGACCAGGCCTGCTGGCATCACAGAGACACTGTTTCCCCTCCACCAGCTACATTCACCAGCACTCAAGTATGTGCACTGTCCAAGAAGACTGGTGATGCGTAATTACTCTTGTCAGGTGCTTTCGACTAGCATCAAAACCAGGCCCTTTAGAGCACATATTCACATAAACGACAGCTCAAATCAAACCTGTCTATCTCCCTAAATAGATGGAAGCATTTCCCACCCTTCAAACATTCTTTTCTCTCCTCTAAGGTTATGTCAAAAATTATCATGATTAATAGTCAACATGTCCACTCTACTCAGTGAAACTTCTGAGGAATTCGTCAGATTTCTTCAAGAATTCTGCAGGAAAGAAAATCGTTCCACAGTAATTGCATAGTTCCAAAGAAATCTTGGAGGAAGATGTATCTGTCTTTAGCAGGTATCTACTAAAATTATCATTATTATCATCACATATTAAATTAGGTCCTTTGTGCTCAATGTACTTTGTTTGAATATGAAATCACTCACTCCATTTTAAAATCTGTCCTACAAAATCTTTCTGTGTGAGCAAATAGACTTAACTATGCCTTATTCAGAAGGATGTATGTGTATATATTGATATATTTCATGGTATTTTTTCCTTATTTTTCATTGTTGATAAAACAAAAGATAATTTACACCATTTATATATATGTACGTCATATACATTGCATGTATTGTATAAACATATATCATACATATCACAATGCAACTGTTACTTGAACAGAGAAAATAAAAACATGAAGTCACCTCGGCTCCTCTGGCCAACCCAGTAGTCTTGAAACTTTAGCAAATTGCCCTTAGCTCGCATGATTAATTAACCTTATTTGTATATCTATACATCGCGCATCTTTCCTAGAAAAAAGAGAATGCTCCTGCACTCATGAAACAGAAACCACACCCCCTTGAACAATCCCCCAGCATTGAGACGATGCCTGTAGCTGGCACTATCAAGTCTGCACGTAATCAAGAAATGTTATGGACCATGGAGCTCCCTTTACTGATTAACTACCATAAACCTACTTAAAACTCCCTGGGCCAGCGGCGTCCGGGTGGTTCAGTCAGTTAAGAGTCCAATGCTTGACTGTGGCTCAGTTCATGATCACATGGCTGGTAAGTCTGAGCCTCGTGTCTGGCTTTGTGCTGACAGTGCAGAGCCTGCTTGGGATTCTCTCTCTCTCCCTGTCTCTCTGCCCTACCTCAACTCGCACACATGCGTGCACTTGCTCACGTGCTCTCTCTCTCAAAAATAAGTAAACATTAAAAAAATAAAATAAAAATACCTGGGCCAGGCAGAAACCTCAGAGTTGCCTTATGGACAAGAGTATATGTTCTCCCCAGGTGGCTGGGCTCCCGAATAAAGCACTTACTCCGTTCCAATCAAACTTGTCTCTTGAGTATTGACTTTTGGAGCGATGGGCAGTCAAACCTGGGGTTTGGTAACACATCTGCTTTTTTATTGACTGAGAGAGAGAACATGCACATACACATGGGGGGGGGGGAGTGCAGAGAGAGAGGGAGAAAGAGAGATCCCAAGCAGGCTCTAAGTCTAAAAAAATTGTTAAATTCCTGAAAGGACGGAAAGAAAATTCTAAGACCTCACAGCCGCAGAAGCTTCCAGAAACTGTTAGCAGCTGTAGAACTGGAAGAACAAAGAGGTTAGAGGGGCACCTGGGTGGCCCAGTCAATTAAGCATACAACTTCGGCTCCGGTCAGGATCTTGTGATTCACGAGTCAAGCTCTGTGGTGACAGCTCAGAGCCTGGAGACTGCTTCGGATGCTGTGTCTCGCTCTCTCTGCCCCTCCCCCACTCGCACACTGTCTGTCTCAGAAATAAACTTTTTTTTTTTTTAAAAAAAAAGAGAAGAGGTTAGAACTGTGAAAACAAGGTGCTTAGTTGAGGGGCCTCATGGAGGCCAGAGGACTGGTATGGCTCAGTTGGTGTTGGTGTCTCTAACGGTTGTACGATGAGGCTGGCTGTACACAAATGGTGGAAAAACTGCAAAGTGCTTTGGGCTGTTCCCATAGGAAGGAAGTGCTTGCTGTCGCTTGGGTCCTTGTGCTGATGCTAACACTTCCCTCTCTCCTTTTCTCCCTCTCGCTCCCTCACTCCTCATTCTCCTGTCCCCTCCTCTCCGTTCTCTCATACCCCTGTGAGCAGAGACCAACAAGGAGCAACTGGCAAAGCAGCACTGCGTTTTGCAGACGCCCAGCCCTGGAAAAGAGAGCAGAGCATGGAAGGCGCAGATATGGGACTGATGGTAACTCGATTACGGGTGTGCTTCCTCTTCTCAGGCAGACAGGGACATTCTGCAGACTACTTTGGTAAAGCAGCTTTGTACGCCAAAGACTTCTGATAGATTCAACATTAATACAAGATCTCCTTTTCCGTATTTAACCTCCTTCTCTCTGATTCATTGCACGAAGGGAGGCTGCTTGCTATATGTCCCAGGTATAAACGTTATCCACATCTCAGGTGAGAATGAGCAGGAGGACTTTGCAAAAAGAAAGGAGTGAATAGAAAGTTGGGAAAGAGGTGAGAGTTGGTAACCAGGTTAAATTTCAGTTGTGGTGAAAAGCAAATCTTCGGCCTATGAAATGTTTTCTAGCGTTCTGTGAAGTCTCTGTAAGATGTGCCACAGAAGCACCTGGGTGGCTCAGTCTGTTAAGCATCCAACTTCAACTCAGGTCTTGATCTCACGGGACCATGAGTTTGAGTCCTACATGGCATTCTGTACTGACAGGTCAGAGCCTGGAGCCTGCTTCAGATTCTGTGTCTCTCTCTCCCTCTGTCCCTCCCCTGCTCATGCTCTGTCTCTTGCTCTTTCTCAAAAATAAATAAAAATATTAAAATAAAATGATATAGCATAATCAAGCAAGTTTTCAAGGATCAGGTAGGACAGCTGAGGGAAAAGGAAAGATTTATCTTTATAAAATGGGAAGAGTGATATTATGTCTATTAATTAAAGAGTACGTCCTGCTATAAGAGCAGATGTTATTGTAAGAGGAATAAACGAAAATTAACCTTCACCTTCATAACGCCAACAAACTAATATTTATATGGAGGGAGAAAATGTTTCCTTACATTCTCCTAATCAATTTCACGCAGGAATGTTTCAACTCTACAGAAGAACTGTACTTTATTTTATTTATTTATTTATTTATTCATTTATTTTTAACATTTATCTTTATTTTTCAGAGAGAGAGAGAGAGAGAGAGAGAGAGAGAGAGACAGAGCATGAGTGGGGGAGAGGCAGAGAGAGAGGAGACACAGAATCTGAAGCAGGCTCCAGGCTCTGAGCTGTCAGCACAGAGCCCGACGCAGGGCTCGAACTCGCCAGTTGAGAGGTCATGACCTGAGCCGAAGTCGGACGCTCAACCGACTGGGCCACCCAGGCGCCCCAGAAGAAGAACTATATTTTAAAAGGCAAATTGGATAAGGGCTGAAAATCGGCATGTTGTGGTTACTGTGATTTCTCAAATCTGCAATCGTGTGCAGAAGAGACTGCTAAACGTGAACCCTTCTCTCCTCCCCATCCTCACCATTCCTCTACTATTTAGAAGCTGACAGAAAGTATCTACTCAACAGAGCAACAGCAAATGACAGATTGACTAGAAATGAGTTTCTCTCATTTGCCAAAGAAGATTTAGAAAATGTACCATAATTTCATGTAATGTCAGAGCAGTGGGTGAGTCTAGAAAATAATTGTGTATTCTGATTCTAGACATAATTCCATTTTATACTAGCAGGTTACCACCCTTCCAAAGATGACCCCCCAAAAGTCCTTAAGTAATCATTTTTCTTCTTCCCCTCTCTTTTCCTGTCTTGCTAAATTTTATGATTGCTCCTCAACATTCTACTACAAACATTGCCAATTTTATAGGTCTATAAACCAACAAGAAAAAGACACACCATCCAATAGCAACATGGGTAAATATTTAAACAGGCACGAAAAGGGATATCTAAAGAGCCAATAAATACATGGAAAGGTGTTTCACCTCATTAGTCATCAGAGAAATGCAAATTAAAACCATACTAAAATATCATTATATAAGCAACAGAATGACAAATTTAAAAATGAATTATAAAATATTATGAGGATATAGAGCAGGTAAGATTTCCATTGACTCTTGGTAAGAGCATGTGTAAATGCACTCAACTACTCTGTGAAACTGATTGTCATTGTCTACACAAGACACAGGCATATATAACTATACTTCCAACTGAAATATATGCCAAAAAAAACAGGTACAAGAGTGTTAACAGCAGCTTCACTTTTAACAATAAAAACTGGCAACTTAAACGTCCTGCCAAGCAGGATGCATAAATAATTGTGCCAGGATCAAACAATGGCGTAGAAAACTGAAGTGCAAATTAATGGTATATTGCCATACATAGCAAAATACATGAATCTCAGAACATAATGTGGGGAAAAGCCAGGCCCAAAGAATATATGTTCTATTACTCCGTTTATATAAAACCCAAAAAGGCAAAACTAAACCTTGATATTACAAGTCAGGATAGTCATTACCTTTGGTCAGGAAGAGGCAGTAATCAAAAGGGGCCATCAATGTGGGGCACCTGGGTGGCTCAGTCCGTTGAGTGTCAGACTCCTGATTTCAGCTCAGGTCATGATTCCAGGTTGTGGGATTGAGCATGACATCAGGCTCCAGGCTGAGTGTGGAACCTGCTTAAAGATTCCCTCTCTCTCTCCTTCTGCCCCTCTTTCTCTCCCTCTGCCCCTCTGCTGCTTGCACTCGTTCTTTCTCACTCACTCACTCACTCACTCATTCCAAAAAAAGTGGGGAGCAAGAAAGGAGACATCTAGAGACATCTATTCACGGTCTGTCTCTTATTCTGAGTGATCTGGTTACACAGGTTTGTTCGCTTTGTAAAACTTATTGAGTTGAACACTTAGGTTTCACTCTATATGTATGTTATACATCAATTTACAAGTTTGTATCTATAGCCTTGTTATTTAAGAAAATCAGATGAACTTGTGATACTGGGCTCTAATGTAGAAAAAACAGCAGATGGCCACCGCTTGTTACATGTAATATTATGATCACTTTGTGCAGATGTGGAAATTGTGTTATTAAGGCCACATAGCTAATAACTGGAAAAATTGAATGCAGATCTGTCTGCCTCCTAATGATTATGCAATCCTACCACCTTCTGGGCCAATCTTCAGGAACATTCTCTGGAAATCAAGACTAGATCTTTTCTAGCCAATGCATGTTCCTGGTACTAGATAAGATAACAGCATTTCAGGAAAAGGCTCCAACTTTTTCTGGAGTTATCATGACTTCAATCCTCTCTTCCTCTACAAAGATCAGAGCAGAAATAAATGAAACAGAGAGCAGACACACAACAAAAAAGATTAACAAAACTAAGAGCTATTCTTTTTCAAAAAGATAAACAAAATTGGCAAACCTTTCACTGGACTAAGAAAAACGGAGAGAGGACTCAAATATATAAAATCATAAACGGAAGAGGAAACGTTATAGCTGGAATAAATGTATGTATCTATAATTTACCAAGAACAAAAGGCTATGGATATTACATTTTCAAGACAGGCAGTACCAGGGAACTGTAACTAACACTATACATCTTATTTACATAAGTTGTACATCTGTGTGTCTGTCTGTTGAGGATATTTCTCTAAGCATATTGAAAATGTTTACTCAATAAAATTTATTGACACTACAAAACATTTATTAAATTCCCACCAACAGTGTATGTACAAGGGTTCTAATTGCTCCATATCCTCACAAATACTCATTCCCTCCCTCCCTTTTTTTTCATAACAGCCCTCCTAACAGGCACGAAGTGAGATCTAACTGTGACTTCAACTTGCATTTCCCAGATAGGTAGTGATACTGAGCACCTTTTCATAAACTTGTTGGCCATTTGCAGATTTCTTTGGAGAAATATCTAATCAAGTCTTTTCCTCTTTTTGTAATCAGATAATGATGATTTGCTACTGAGTTGCAGGAGTCCCTTACAAACGTTGGCTATTAACCCTTTATTGTTGTTTTTCAAATATTTTCTCCCGTTCCATAGGCTGTTTTTTCATTCTGTTGATGGTATCCTCTGCTGTGCAGAAGTTTTTTAGTTTGGTATAGATGGTATGGTCATTATCGAAAATAGTATGAAAGTTCACCCAAAACTTAAAAAAAAGAAATACCATATGATCCAGCACTTCTAGTTTCTGGGTATTTATCCAAAAGAATTAAAAGCAGGATCCAGAAGAGCTACCTACACTCCTATGTTCAATGTCATGTTATTTGCAATAGCCAAGCTATGGAAACAACCTATATGTCTACCGGTAGGTGAATGGATAAAGAAAACGTAGTACATACATACAATAAAATATTATTCAAACTTAGAGAAGAAGGAAATCTTGCCATATTCACTAGCATGAACTAACCTGGAGGACACCATGCTAAGTGTCACACATAAGCCAGTCACAGAAGGGCAAATACCGCATGATTCCACTTACATGAGGTACCTAAAGCAGTCAAAATCATAGAAATATAAAGTAGAATGGTAGCTTCCAGGGGATGGGGGAGGGGAAAATGGGGAGCTGTTCGGTGAATATAAGTTGTGCTTATCAATTACACCTCAATATAGTTATTTTTAAAAAACATTTAAAAATGAGAGATGAGAGACCATGGTAAGTACATTTTACATTTTCTTTGAAAGATTTTTTTTTTTACTATAAATTTCAAAGCAATTCCTTGAGATCCTTTTTCCTCCCCGCATGGCCTTCTCAGTTCCCCATTAAGTGACACAGTCAGTCATCACTTCTCGCCTCACAGATGCCTGTAGTCCAACCAGTGTTCCTACATCCAGACTCATCTCACTTCCACTCCTTCTCACACTACTTTTTTCATAGCATATTTGAAATAGATCATGCACCCAAAATAGTATGATAATAAATGTATAGTTTAGAGGGTAAGAAGAAACACAAAAAATCAACAAAATGAATGCCCATATACTTGCACCACCCTGATTAATTAAGGGGCGTTACTTTGAATTATTTCATAGTTTCTAATCAATCCCAACCCCATCTCCATCAGAGACATTCAATATCCTGAATTTTATATTAAACATGTCCTTGCTTGTATTTATAATTTTACAACATAATGTAGTTATACCCTAAACATCAACACTCAACTAAACTAATTTAAGAAATATTTTGTTCCCTGTTTTAAAATGTAAATTAAAGTAATCATACTAATTTATTCTGCTGCAAACCTTTTCATTCTGCTATGGTACTAAGATTCATCTACATGGGGCGCCTGGGTATGGCTCAGTCTGTGGAGTGTCCGACTTCGGCTCAGGTCATCATCTCACAGTACATGAGTTCGAGCCCTGCTTTGGACTCTGTGCTGCCAGCTCAGAGCCTGGAGCCTGCTTCCGATTCTGTGTCTCCCTCTCTCTCTCTGCCCTTCCCCACTTGCACTCTGTCTCTCTCTCAAAAATAAATAAACATTAAAAAAGATAAAAATAAAAGATTCATCTACACAGATGCCTGTACCTTTTACTCCATTTTCTTTTTCACTGTTGATCAATACCCACTGTGTAAATATATGACAAATTATTCTATTTTTGATAGATATTTGTATTGTTTACAGTCTTTTTGTCATTACAAAGAGCAATCCTAAGATTACTTTTTAAGGGATGCCTGGGTGGCTCAGTCAGTTAAGTGTCCAACTTTAGCTCAGGTCATGGTATCGAGGTTTGTGAGTTCGAGCGCCGCAGCCAGCTCTGTTGTCAGCACAGAGCCAGCTTCGGATCCTCTGTCTCCTTCTCTCTCTGCCCCTCCCCTGCTCTCTGTCTCAAAAATAAACAGTTGAAAAAATTACTGTTTGCACATCTCTTGAATACATAAAATATTTTATATGCTACATATTTAGGAGTGGAGCCACGGGGTCATCAGATATACTTATTTTCAAATTTACTAGTTAATACCAAATATTTTCCAAAGTAATCAAACCGAAACAATTTCCTTTTGTCCCCCATCTTTGTTTAGTATTATCATTATTTTAATTTTAGTCGTTCAAGTTAGTGTGTAGTTTTATCTTAACATTTTCATATGCTGACTGGACATATGTATTACCCCTTTCATGAAAATATAGATCATGTCATTTGCACATCTTTCTTTTGGGGGGGAGGCCCTTTCCTTAATGATTTCTAATGGTGTTTGTATACTCTGAATCCTACCAGGTTATTTTTGTTTGTTTTGATTTTTTATTTTTTTAAAGTAATCAGTGTCAGAAATATCATTTCCCACTAGAGCTTGTCTTTTCATTCTATCTTTTGATAAAGAGTAGTTCTCAAAATTTATGTAGATTTTATCAATATTCTCCTTTGTGGTTTCTGCTTTTTAAATCTTAAGACTTCCTTACCCGAAGGTCATAAAGATTTCTATTTCTTAAAAAAATTTTCTTTCACATTTAAGATCTTCATCAATCTGGAATAGATTTTTGTATGTGGATGAAGTAGGTATCTAGTTTTTCATGTTTCGCTCATAGAGATAATAGAGTCCCCTCACCATTTAATCAATAGGCCATCCTTGTCCCACTGACTTACAACGCCTCTCTGTCATATATCAAATTACCAATCACATGTATAATTATTTTTGGCTCATTTATCACTGAACCAATGTCACAGTAATGTTTTAAGATATTACTTTTTTATTTAAAATTTTTTTTTAATTTACTCATTTTTGAGAAAGACAGAGACAGCACAAGTGGGAGAGGGGCAGAGAGGAAGAGAGAGGGAATCCCAAGCAGGCTCCACACTGTCAGTACAGAGCCCGATGTGGGGCCTGAGCCCCCAAAAACACGAGATCACAACCTGAGCCGAAGTCAGACGCTTAGCCCAGGCACCCCCATCAAATTAACTTAGTAAAATGCTTCTCCTTTTGGCTGTGACTCCACAATTAAATATTGCAAATATTAATCATTATTTTAATTAATAAATTATATTTCTCTTCCTTGAAATACACTCAAAACTCTCCTAGTCCTATTTCCTAAATCCTGAGACATTTCAGGCTTATGATTTGCTATGTCATACTGGGAGCTGATAAGTGGTTCTCAACCTTGGTTGCACCTTAAAATTGCCCTATACTTTTCAAATCAGAATCTTCAAGGGTGGGATCCAGATAGCAATAGTTATTAAAGTTCTCCAGGTGATTCTAATGTACAAGCAGGGCTGAGAATCACTGGCCTACAGTAAATAATCATTAGCCAAACCTCACTGAAAATGTTGAGTGAAAAAATAAGTTTCTTTTCACTTAAAATTTCACTCATTAATATCCTCCTATGTACCAGGCACTGTGTAAAGTGTTAAGTGTTAATGAACACAATCCCTACTTTCAAGAAGTTTACAGTCTAACACAGGAAGTTGACATTAATCGAGTAATTACTGATTAATGTGCAATGGCAAACAGATTAGTGTGCTGAAGGAGAGGCAGGATTCTTCCAAAGGCTACAACAAAGGAATGTCAACTGACTAGGGTATCAACGAGGCTTCCCTCAAGACGTGATCCTAGAGCTAGGAGCTGATAGATGAACAGGAGTTAATGAGCAAAATGGGAAGAAATGGGAAGAGCACCACAGGCTCAAGAGGCTGCAGGCACAAAGGCCCTCCTGCAAGAGAAATGAAGATCTTCTTAAGGGATGAAACAAGTCTAGAGGCTGGAGGGCAGAAAGCTAGGGGTGAGCAGTATGAGAAGAGACCAAAGATGTAGCAGTGCCAGACCATGTCAGATGTTACAGGAGTAAGATTGATTTTTCGTACTTAAGTACTTTACTTTTGTTGGAGTATTTTAGGTCACAGCAGAATTGAAAGGAAGGTAAGAGAGTTCCTATATACCCCTTGCCTTACACACGCATAGCCTCCCACGTGATCAACGCCCCCCAGCACAGTGGCACATCTGTCACCATCAATGAGCCTACATTGACACATGATAATCAACCCAAGTACATAGTTTACATTAAGGTTCATACTTGGTGGTGTAAATTCTAAGGGTTTAGACACATGTATAATATATGTATGTGTATAACATGTAGTTATCATTATAGTATCATACAGGATAGAGTCACAACCCTAAAAGTCCTCTGCGCTTTGCCTATTCATCCCCCTACCCCAAACTCTTAACAGGAGTTCTTTCTCTTTACTGTCTCGATAGTTTGGTTTTTTCCAGAATATCATATAGTTGGAATTATACCGGATGCAGCCTTTTTAGAGTGGCTTTTTTCACTTAGTAATATGCGCTTAAGCTTCCTCCATGTCTTTTCATGGCTTGATAGCTCATGTCATTTAGTGCTGAATGATATTCCATTGTCTGGATGGACCACAATTTAATTTATCCATTTACCTACTGAAGAAAATCTTGGCTGCTTCCAACTTTTGACAATTATGAATAAAGGTGCTAGAAATATCTGCATGTAACGTTTTATTTTTTGTGAACCTAAGTTTTCAACTTTTTGGGATAAATACCAAGGAGTGTAATTGCTAGTACAGATGATATGATCTTAAAGATCATATCAATTCCTTTCACTACATATTCTCATTGCTTTGTAATATCAATAGTTGCCTCAAATATTTTATTTTGCAGTGGACAATGAATATGAGAAGTGCCCAAAGGATCTTAAAGAGTATGAAATCAGTAAACCCTACATACTCACCAGTATAACTACTCATACTCTACTGTCTTTTCTAGTAAACAGTAAAGTTCTGAGTAGGGACAACATCTAGTTCAACTTTGTATCTCCCAGGTCTAGTATGGTCACTTGAATATAGCTGACATCTAAAAAAGATGTGTGAAGGGGCGCCTGGGTGGCGCAGTCGGTTAAGCGTCCGACTTCAGCCAGGTCACGATCTCGCGGTCCGTGAGTTCGAGCCCCGCGTCAGGCTCTGGGCTGATGGCTCGGAGCCTGGAGCCTGTTTCCCATTCTGTGTCTCCCTCTCTCTCTGCCCCTCCCCCGTTCATGCTCTGTCTCTCTCTGTCCCAAAAATAAATAAAAAACGTTGAAAAAAAAAAATTAAAAAAATAAAAAAATAAAAAAAAAAAATAAAAAAGATGTGTGAATTATTAAGTTATTCAACATTTATTTCCAGTAATGGGAGGACAGGTTATTCAGAACACCCTTCTACTTAAAACAAATACAAATATGGGATAAAGTATTAAAGAAAATTATTCAGGGGCACCGGGTGGCTCAGTCAGTTAAGCATCTGACTTGATCTCACAGTTCATGGGTCTGAGCCCGGCATCGGGCTCTGAGCCCGGATGGAGCCTGCTTTGGATTCTGTGTCTCCCTCTCTCTCTCTGCCCTTCCCCTGCTCGCTCTCTCGCTCTCTCACAAAATGAATAAACAGAAAGCAAGAAAGAAAGAAAGAAAGAAAGAAAGAAAGAAAGAAAGAAAGAAAGAAAGAAAGAAAGAAAGAAAGAAAGAAAGAAAGAAGGAAGGAAGGAAAGAAAGAAAAAAAGAAAGAAAATCATTCAAAGCATCACAATGCTAGAAAAATACCAATGCCAATAAATTCCAAGGCCAAATTCTAAGGGCAAGGCCAAACCTCCTTCCATATGTTTTTAATGAACATGAACTTTCTGTTCCAATTAATCTTTTCAGTCATTGGCAAAGTGTTTGCACTTTCTCCAATTCTTGACAGCTCCATCTCATTTTCCAACTTTCATTCACTTCCTTTTAGCAATCTTCCTTAATTCCAAGCAGGAGGAAGTTATCTTTCCTTTTTTTTGGAACTGCGTTAGTAATATTCAATTCCATTTAATTGGCAGTTAATCTAAAACGAACAGCTCTATGCCACCTTTATTGTCACTGTGGATTTTTAAAATATCTGTCAATTATGTTTTGTTTCTTAACCAAGTTTTATGACCCTGAAGGGCATGGGTTATGCTGTATGCTTCTTTTATCCCTATAGATTCTTGAAGCTAGACATTTAGCCAACATTTGCTTGTATGAGTAAATTCGTTTCTAAATTGTCTCTAAATCAGTGGCTCTCAAGCTTAAGCATGCACCAGAATTACAAGGAGGGTGATTATCACAGATTAAATATGGATTGCTGGGCCTTACCTCTGGAGTTTCTGATTCACTAGGTCTGGGGAAGAGTATCATAGCTTGCATATCTAATAAATTCCCAGGTGATAGTGATGCTATTGGGTTCAGGACTCTACTTTGAGAAACACTGCTCTAAATACTTGTGTCTTGAGAATAGTTGATATAACATGGTTATTGTATGTTCCTACATTTCTACATGGTATCATAATCGATGGGGAAGTTTATAGAGGATATTACTCATGCAAAACTAATATATACTTGACTGGTCATTCAGCTGTCATCAGTAGTTGTTTCAAGCACACTTTGGTTTCTTTCTTTCAACCTTTTGGTTCCCAGAGTACAGTATTATAAATCAGAAACATCCCACAGTCTTAACAACGGGCACATCCCTTTTTATCTTGGGATGCTCTGTTATCTTCTTTTGTGATTAAGATTATAAAACTTAGCCAGAATTCTTTACCTTCACCAAATTTCCTCACAATGTGAAATCTCATCTAATCTATTGATGGTATACTTTTATTTATTTATTTTTAAAAAAAAAATTTTTTTTAACATTTATTTTTGAGACAGAGAGAGACAGAGCATGAACAGGGGAGGGGCAGAGAGAGAGGGAGACACAGATCGGAAACAGGCTCCAGACTCTGAGCCATCATCCCAGAGCCCGACGCGGGGCTCGAACTCACAGACCGCGAGATCATGACCTGAGCCGAAGTCGGACGCTTAACTGACTGAGCCACCCAGGCGCCCCGATGGTATACTTTTAAAAGGTCGTCTGTACCTCCTCTGTACTATGGAGGAAGGTCATATTGACAGTGTCACTCCTCTTAACCTTGATAGGCAGTGGGAATACAAGCACGACTAAAATATGAATTGCTCAGGGTATGAATTTGGAGGGAGGTGAACTTGGATAGGGTTCGAGAAAATGTTTTAATATAGGGACTTAACCTATATGAGCTTTCATGAGAATTGACTTCTTAGGAAAAAAACCAAACATCTACTCCCATGATGCTGAGGTGGACCATGCATTCAGAAAGCCTTCTAAGAATAGATAAGCCTTGTTGGTCTCTCAACTTACTAGATTTTCAGTTGTTTCATGACTGTTCTGGCTATGTTGTAGTATTTATCAAGTTTTAAATGAAGGTCATATACTTTGAGTATGAACTGTTCTAAACTAATAAAGTTGGCTTTGAGGGGAAAAAGCAAAGTATGAAGTGGTTTTAAACATGCACTGAGCATGAGAGAAAGGAACAAAAGACAAATCCCTTGTTAACATGTCTCAGTAGCAGTGGGTGGGGCTATGAAAAATTAATTTGGTTTATTTGTGGGGTGCTTGGGCGGCTCAGACTGGTCAGCGTCCGACTTCTAATTTTGGCTCAGGTCATGATCTCATGGTTCATGAGATCCAGCCTTGCATTGGGCTCTGTGCTAACAGTGTGGAGCCTGCTTGGGATTCTCTTTACCCCCCTTTCTCTCTGTCCCTCCCTCACTTGTGCTCATGCTTTCTCGCTCTCAAAATAAATAAAATAAACATCTTTTTAAAATTTGGTTTATTTGTATGACACACTTTGGCTCAAGTTACAGAGTTTGCTGTGGGGCAGGTTGATTACCTGGGGTATAGGAATTGAGATGGTAAAAGGCAGATGGTAAAAGGCATTTTGTCTAAAATGTTAATTTCAGGGGCTCCTGGGTAGCTCAGTCAGTTGGGCAGTCAACTTCAGCTCAGGTCATGATCACATGATTGGTGAGTTCGAGACCCACGTGGAGGTCTCTGCTGTCAGCACAGAGCCCACTTTGAATCCTCTGTCCCTCTCTCCCCTCCCCCACTCTCTCTCTCAAAAATGAATATTTACAAAAATGAATAAATCAATTACAATAAATAAAATATTAATTTCCAAGCCAAAGTGCTTACTTAGTGATAGGCCAGCTCTTATGGAAGTGGGATAGGGATGCAGGAAGTGATTTAACTTGTTTTTATGAAGGATTCTGAGTGACAATGATGCCATCCATAAGAAACAGTGCTTTGGTGCCTTGTGACAAAGAAGGTATAATAATCATTCTCCTCATCTCAGTTTCCACAGGACTCTCAGGAAGATGGAATGTCTCTGGCACCTTGAGGATTCCTCATTGTGAATCCTGGGTGACAACCTTCTTGGTCCTGCTCCAGATATTAGGGTTCTTCTGGAAGGTACTGAAAGCAGTGACAGTGATAAGGTGCTACCTTCGAGTGACTTTACAGGCAACCCCTAAATATAGGAAAGAAAGTAGCTGAGAGAAGATGAGAGAAGCCAAAGACATGCTCCTAAATCTATAGTTGCTGAACTTCCACAGAAGTCTTGGGGAGTTCCAGAAAATATGTGAATAAGAAAATGAGGCAGTGAGGTAAAGAGCACAGCTTGTGACTACAGGTGCTGCATTGTCACGGACAGGCCACCAGCAATCACTGATGGCCATTCACCGACAGTCACAGACTGGTGAGAGAGAAGCACACATCTGATTATATAGGGCAATGTCAGGAGAAGAATCTAGAAGCCAGCTGAAGATAGGAAATACGTTTGTTTGCTCATTTTCTTTACTTTGCAATAAAGTCTCATGACCTCAAGTAACAAAAATCAACACCAATTTTCTAAAATGAATTGGATTAGGACAATCAATGAGAAATAATCAAAAGGATTACTAAGTGAGAATAACAGAACATGATATGTTATTTAACATGAGACAAGCTTAAACATATGTATCACATTTTCAAGTTCAGAGGTATCAAATGCTTCTCAGAAAAGGGCTTGAGACAGTAAGAAAAAAATGGGGATGAAGGGCTGATTAAATATCTCCTCATAAATTTGTAATCATCAGATAATGTTTTACTGCTTGAAAATTATATACATTGTTTTAGTAGCAAGAATGATGACATTTAGGCAAAAAAGGTAAAGCAAAACTAGATACCCAATGAACTTAAATTTTGATCAACAAACTTACACTGTCAATAAGTAAATTCAGAATAAATCATCAGGAGACCACATGATCCTAGATTTTCAGTTTGGTTATCTGGGCCCATCGCCATCCGTTTTTAATCCCTTAACTCTATTTCTTTTTCTTTTTTTAAGTAATCTCTACCCCTAAAGTGGGGCTAGAACTCACAACCCAGATATCAAGAGTCACATGCTCTACTGACTGAGCCATTCAGGCACCCCTTAACCCTACAACTCTATTTCTGAGAAATCTATAATTGTTTTAGATAAATATCCTATGAAGTGGATTTCTTGAGTATCTGGAAAGTCAAAAATAAACATGAAGCCAAGATAAGAGTTCATTACTCAAAAGTAACAACGAACCTTTTAAAAACTAAGTCAATTATTTGGCAAAACTAGTGATTCTTGCCAAATTGCAACCTTTCTGTCAATTAAGGACAAATGATTGAAATAAGTATCTTGTAGCTATAGCAACAAAACTTTCACAGTAATACAGAAATGCTTTTTTAAAAAGAGAAATTTTCTTCTTAGTATCAGATACACACTAAGAGATATGCTACACTATTATTATTAATGTACCTCTTTGACATACAAAAAAGGAACAAAGAACATTGAGTTTAACACTAAAGCTTAATCGTGTGGCATTTTTCATTGCAGTTTATTTAAAAAATATGATTCTAAGGTTATAATATCCAAACCTTTTTCAATTCCATTTAGGCAAAGAAGTCAAGTACTTGGACTTTGGTTTACAGCATCCAGCTTATAATAAAATAATTACTTGGAGGAAATTTTTAAAAATTTCTTAATGTTTATTTAGTCTTGAGAGAGAGAAAGAGAGAGAGACAGAGGGAGAGCAGGGGAGGGGCAGAGAGAGAGTGTGACACAGAATGGGAAGCAGGCTCCAGGCTCTGAGCTGTCAGCACAGAGCCCAACGTGGGGCTCAAACCCACAAACTGTGAGATCACGACCTGAGCCGAAGTCGGCTGCTCAACCAACTGTTCAATCCAGGCACATCTAGGGGAAAATTTTTAAATGGCCATCTCCCTTGTGAAATCTAAGATTCCATGAGAGAAGAGGCTGTGTCTCTCATTTTGTTCAGGGCACTGTCCGTTGTGGCTGGGTCACTATAAATCTTCAATAGGAAAAAATTTTTTTTTTTAATTTTTTAAATATTTATTTATTTATTTTGGGGAGAGCTCAAGTTGGGGAGGCGCAGAGAGGGGGGACAGAGGATCTGAAGTGGGCTCCACTGACAGGTTGACAGCAGGGAGCCGGACATGGGGCTGGAATTCATGAACCACAAGATGATGACCGGAGCAGAAGTCAGAAGCTCATATGGACTGAGCCACGCAGGCACACCAGGAAATTTTTTTTAATGAGTAAGTTCCTGTACATTCTATTTAATACAGTTTTGACGATAGTCATTATTCCTTGTTTTTATTTAATCAATAATTTACACTCAAATATATCAGTTTATATGTAAGTATTTATAAGAATTGGAGCTTTTGGTCTATATTAAATCTCTACCAAGCAAAGAAAAGGTTAATCTATAGCAAAGCAGAAGAAGTCTTTACCAGAAAAAAAACAAAAAACAAAAAACAAAAAACTGAACCTTAAATATCTTCCTTCCTAGTGCCTCATATTCCATCATCTAAGAATTTCTTTCTGTTTATCTGCATTGCTTTTCCCAATGGTCTTATTTTAGAAAGCAGATTCTCTAGGGAGTGGACGTTCAGAATCTAGAATATACTAGTGCAAATTAGTTTTGCCATTTCACTTTTCAATGGGATTTCCCTGGCAAAAACTCTAGACTGAAATGATCTTGGTTCAATCTTTAGTCTCTTGATTGGTAGTATAAAAATATATACAGGATACACAGGATGAAAGACTCAAATATACTGGAGGAGAGGGTCATCAAAGGTTTTAGGCACTTCCTATTTGATTTACAATTCTCTACCTTACGATTTTATTCAGTAACATTTTCAAACATTTAATGTTCTCTTATATATCCTGGAGCTGACTGACTGAAGTTGTTAGTAGCTGAACCTTTCTGATACATTTTTTTTTTTGTAAAAACTTTACTGACATACAACAAAAATATAGAAAATTACTCAACTCACAAATGTGCAGTTCAATGAATTTTTGCAGTTAACATAGACATATAACCAGCACCCAAAAGACTAGCAGCCCCTCAAAAGCTCCCCTGGTGCCCCCTTGCACTCACTGACAAATATTAGTTTTCTGACACATTTTCAGTTAGCAGCTCTCGACAGAATGTGTGGGCACTTATAACCTATGTTTCCTCAGTTTTTGAGCTTTAGCCAGAATTCTGAAAAACTAAACCATCTCATTTGACATATCTATAAGATTAAAACACCAAAACTCACAGAATAATTTTGAGATCCACCCAAAGGAGAAATAACTCTAATTTATGCATGTCATGTTTGATACTTTTTCTCAAAATCATATCAGGGAATTGATTCCATCTGTTCTTATTACCTCTTCCATAAAAACTGGGGAGATTAGCACTGAAATTTTCTCCTAGAAGTAATAATTTTCAGAGACAGGTTCTAGATGATTCTTCACTGCCACTGAGTTAAAGAGAAAAGACACCTAACTTCTTTAAACTACAAATTTAGAGAATTGGATCTACAAGAGACCTTACTGACCATTCCATCCAGGCAACCCAATTTATGAATGAGAAAGTGGATGCCCCCCAAAACGCAACAGGTTTCATCACAATATTAGGTAGGACAGACCACCAGGACCTAATCCTCCCATATCTAGTGCAGAGCTTTTTCAAAAGGATAGGCAGAGCTGCTACTATGGATTGAGATAGTCTGACTCCAAGCTCTGGCCCCACCACTGACTAGCTAGGTGACCCTGGGTATATTGCTCATGTCTCTAAGCCTTATTGTACTCATCTTTACAATGAGTTATTGTATGTATTTGGTACATAGTTAGCACTCAGAAAATGATAGTTATTGCTGTTGCTGTTGTTGTTGCTGATAGAAGGAAAGGAACCCAGATGTGACTACAGTATGTACACTCTCAAATATGGGGCATCAGACATTTTACAGAACTCTTAAGGATGTCATCATGGGGACGGGGGCATGGAATTCATGGTCTCTCAGCCTTTTAAAACATTTTGTAGTTTCCCCTAAAATCCATGAACAAAATGATGACAGTAAAACAAGACCAACACATGTGTTCCTCAGTCACTAGTTCTGACCAACAGATACTTAGCTATGGCCCTCAAGACACCTCAGAATGATATCTTTGGGAAGTATAGTAAAAATTGATTATAAATGGATTACAGCATGGATGATCACCAGAAAGAGAGATTACATCCTACCTGCTACCTCACATATGAAAACTTGTGGAACTCTTCTCTCTCTTGATTTGGACACCAGCACAATGGAACCTAACAGGAACTGATGGGTAGACACATTCCATCATTAAATTATTTTGTTTCTGTAGTCAGTTTGTTTGCCAAAGTTCCACTGTTAAATCTTGTCTCCTGCTTGTCATATTTTTCCTTTGTATTTATCCTGTTAAAATTATCTTGATTAACTCTCACTATTTTAAACTATCAAGATTATTTTAGACATTGGTTTAACATCTGAGAATTGATCTTCGTATCTTTTATGCCTCCTTCTGAGTACTTTTATATTTAACAGACTAGAAGAGAAGGCAGGATACTCTGAGATGTCTAAATCTGCTCCCATTACACAAATACTGATATGGTCCATTATCCAATGTGCTTTGGATATAGCCATTCAAAACACTTACACATCTGCTTAAGTGTACAATTAGCCAGTTCCTCTATTATCCTCTTCTTCATCAAGACAAAGTAATAAAAAATCTTGGTGTTCCCCTATAGAAACAACAGGAAGGCTAAGTCTCCATGAATTTCCCAAAATATACACATAGTTGCTAATATATCAACTAACTGGTAACCGCCAATCACTTTAAGCTACCTCAGGTAAGGTGCCTTTTTTTTTTTTTTAAGCTTTTATTTGGTCTCCAGCTTTCTTTTGCTAACTTAGAAAAACAAACAAACAAAAACCCCAGAATAGTAAACTCTTTCAGGTTTAATTTTTATTTTAATCCAGACACACAATCCCTGAAATAAGCAAACCATTGAAAATATCACTGCTCAGGTTTACATACCAGAAAAAATATTATACTTCACCCAGTCTAGCTGCCCAAGAAAACAATGGATTATTGCACGGGGTCGACATCAGGTAAATGGCATAAAGTCCTATTACACAGTTGTCAAAGGAAGCACTTAAATGTCTTAACATCATTCTGACTCAGTAAATAAATGAGAGTCCTAGTAATCTGAGAACTTTTCTGCTCACACAGAGGCTTGCTTGTTAAACATTCTCTCTGGGAGTTTCAAGACACCCATCTGCAGCTGTTTTACTTTTTACTGGGCTTTATGCAACATATGCTATGCAGAGAAAAACCAATGTGCTCATTCAGGTGCAGAGTTATACTGGGACATACTTCAGGAAGAGGAAGACAAAGTGACCACTGAAAATGGATGTGGTTTCATGGGGGTCAGTATGAGAATTATATAGCAACCCATTTTTTGTCATTATCAAAAGCTTCAATTCATATAAAGAATGCAACTTAATCGTGGTATACTGAGGTATTTGGATAAACTTCAGAAATGTTATCTGAAACCCAAAAGAATTTGTGGCTACTCTCTTTTGGTTTTTGGTTTGTTTGTTTTTGTTACACATGCTAGTTATTTTCCTCTGTAGTCTCTTAGCTACAAATATATCCTTTTGTGTTCTATAATGCTAAGACTAGGATTCTGAAAAGCCTATTTTCCAGACTCCTTTGCCGGTTGGCTTCCCATTGGATTCAACTAATAAAAGACACCTGAGAGGGACTGGAAGGTAAGGGAAAAGACCATCTTTTTGGTCTCACATTCCAGCACCCACAGTTACTTTCAGTTTCATTTCTCTTTGGCATACACAGAAGCAGCCTCATTGCACCTACTCAAAGGTACCAGAAGCAGCCAGGTATTCCTACCCCCTCAGAGATCTGCACTTGAGCTATGTAGAGCCCCTCCTCTGAGACATTAGGTTACCAGAAAGAGCTGAGTGATAACCTAAGTCTGAATACCGATTCAGCCAGTCCCCTCCTCCTAGATCCTAGATTCTGCTTACCCCAAACTCTTTTCTTTTATAATCTCAGACACAGAGGTGGTAGAGTCTTCTTGCAATTATTATCTGGGTTCTTTTAGCCCTCCAACACCTGTATATTCAATCCCTTGGATTAAATTCCTTCTGTTGAATATCTAGTGGTTGGTTTCTGTTTAAGGAACCAGAGCGTAAGTGATAAATTATAAAATGACTTATTTTTTGGGGCGCCTGGATGGCGCAGTCGGTTAAGCGTCCGACTTCAGCCAGGTCACGATCTCGCGGTCCGTGAGTTCGAGCCCCGCGTCAGGCTCTGGGCTGATGGCTCGGAGCCTGGAGCCTGTTTACGATTCTGTGTCTCCCTCTTTCTCTGCCCCTCCCCCGTTCATGCTCTGTCTCTCTCTGTCCCAAAAATAAATAAAAAACGTTGAAAAAAAATTTTTTTTAATAAATAAATAAATAAATAAATAAATAAAATAAAATGACTTATTTTTTTCAGAACGCTCTCTAAAAACATATCTGAAATATCTCTCCTCAATAACAACTAGTTTTGTGCATATTTGGGACCATCATCATCTGCAAGTGACCAAGTCAATGAAATGATTATTTGAGCCTTAAAAATCAAAAGAGACAGACTTGCCCAATAGCCAGAAATATTTGATGCAGAGAAATGAATTTTATTAAAGATGACTCTCTAATAAAGTTTGTTCTTCCTCAACAAATATTTTGCCACTGAACAAAATTTGTTGGGTGCCTATCATGAGTAATGAGCCCCCAAATGACAGTCTGGGCATATACAAGCAATTAGAATAGAAGACTAATGGAAAATGATGTTCGTTAGCTGCCTATGTGGTACCAGAGTGCTTTTGACATGTTTCTTTTTTTAAGTTTATTTATTTTGAGAGGAGTGGGCAGAGAAATGGAGAGAGAGAGAATTCCACTGACAGTGCAGAGCCTGACGTGGGGCTAGAACTCACATACCATGATACCATGATCTGAGCCAAAACCAAGAGCCGGGCCCTTACTCCGCTGAGCCACCCAGGTGCCCCACAACATAGGTTTCTTTAGTTTATATTCATATTAGTCTATAAGGTAAATATGATCTCCATTTTATGGAAAAGGAATATAAGCTAAAAATAAGTTACTACCAAAGGTCATGTAGCTGGTATGGCACACAGGCAGAACTTCAATCCAAAGGTATTTTTATCAAAAAAAAAAATTCTTGTTATAGACACATCACACTATCATAAAAATCACTTAGTATTTGCAGAATTCAATATATATATAAATAATCATAAAGAGTAAAGACATGGTCATTTAGCTTGTGATCATCACATACTATATATTCTCAAATGTAGTTTCACTAGGCAAAATCAGAGGGTGAAAGATTTTGAAAGTGTGTAAAGAAATAATTTAATATATCCTTCTGCTATTGGACAGGTCTTCACGTAATGCCCAGGATAAAATTATGAAAACAAAAAAGAAATAATTAGTATGAGAGAAGGGACAAGAAACAATTAACAATTTAATTGGATTTTTATTAAAGAAACAACAGACTAAACAATAAATAGAGAAACGGTACAGTTATCTGGGTAAAAGAGAAGTAATAACTGATCAGGGACATAGTCGCTGGGATTTCAAATCCCATTTCACCACTGACTCACTTGGCAACATCTGACTGCCTGTTTTTCACTTCTCCCAAAAGCAAACAGAGGGAAGATAATAACGATAGCAATGCTCTATATCACTGGATTGTTTTGAGAAATAACTATTCAAAGAAATTATTATCAAGTACTTAGGCAATATCAAATACTACGTAATACAGTTTATTACATACAACGATTCACATTTCCAGGGTACTGTGATGACCAAGCTTCAAAGTGACCCTTTGAAAAGGGGACAAGATGCCATACAGAAAATTACATGAGGAATTTATTTCTATTTGCATTCCAGTCATTCTAATAGGAAAGTCTCGCTTCCATGGATGGAAACAAACAGGAATTGTGCAAACATTCAGTTGTTCTAGTTCTTCAGAGGCCACTGAGCTAAGCTGTGTTGAATCAGACGTGCTGAATGCTAAGTTTTGTCCAACTCGGCCATATCTCTACAAACAAAGCCAGAGGCTCTGTGAAGACGCTCAGAATATAGTGTCTGTGAACATTTTGACAGGAGGGCTCCAAGATACTTCAGCAGGCACACAGCAGGCTGGTAGGAGAGAAGCCTCAAACTAGAAGGAGGAAGTTAGCTGGCAAGTCTTTGCCAAAAACAGTAGCTCCCAAGTAATGAATAACGGTAATCTGAACCAAAATATAAACAAGTCTTAACTGAAATGAAAATCTGAAACAAAATCTAGGACCCAACACTCAATACAACTCACTGAACTCAGAATCTAGTATAATTTTAGACAGACGTTGAAATCAAATACTTGGTATCATCTGAGAGAATGGGCAGATGGCAGGACTTTAGATATAACAGTAGCGTATCTTGAGAAGTAGGGTTCCATCTCGGGAGACTTATCAAAGAAAGAAAGATGTGGATCCAAGGCCTCAGTTCTGGGAAGTAAAGCTCATTTTGTAAAGGCAGAATATCAGGCTCTGATCAATAAGCCAGGATAGAGGGTTTTGTCCCTCCAAAGCTCTAGAAAGCTGACAGACTCAAGTACATAGGTAGATAAACCTCTAACCCCTTAATGGAGATAGAAAGGATTAGATTCCAAAAGTACCACCAAGGTAGTGAGAATACCTCAGGTCAGTTGCTTTGGTCACCTGAACTCCACCCTGGATTTGTGAGGGCCATTATGAGCCTTCTTTTTGCACTCCCATTAGGTAATTGGAGGAAAAGCCTAACGCTTTCTTGGTCTGGACTGCACTTATTCCAAGGTCCACAAGATGAAGCCTGCAGGTTACTGAAAGATTTATTTGTTCAACTGAGCTGGAACCCGCAGTGAAAAGGAGATTGACACAGAGGATTCTTTTTTTAAGTGAAGTATGTTTTTATAAAATGATTTAAATATTCCAGTGAGTACTGAATTTTAAAATACTAGAAACGAGTATTACCTTTAATTTAGCAGATATATTTTTTTATAAAGAATTAACACAATTGACCTAACAAGTGGCCAAGAGGAAACAGGTATATACACATGGGGAACAAATGCGCACAATTCATTAACCAGAGAAGGATTGCTAGCTGAAAACATTTCAGCAAGTTCATGAAAAGTGTGGGGAAAAAGTAGGCTACAGAGGGCTTACTCTTAGCCACTGGAGAGGCTATGGCACATAAACACAGAAGGCCAGTGTCTCTTAATGAAACAGTGTTAACAACAGTGAAGTCTTAACAAAACACTTCACACTGTGTGCCGAAGTACTTTCTAAATTTTTCACACTCATTTAATAGATCTTCAAAACCAGCCTATGAGAGATGGGTACCATTTTTATCCCCATTTTATAGATGAACAAACTTAATCACAGAAAGGTTAAGTAAATGGCCCAAGGTAACACAGATATGTAAGTTCCAACTCAGGCAGCCTGATTCCAGAATCTGCATAATTAACCGATACATTCTTCAGCCTATTCAAAAGCTGACGCTACAATGGAAATTCTACTTAGGCAAGTTTCTTCAGTATCTGACTCCATAATGATGAATCTTTTTCTAGAGACAGTTAAAACATATCCATTCAGATAATCTTGGCAAAAACCATGGTTTAGTCAATAATTAAATTTAATTACCAGATGCTTCCTCTTTCAAAACATAATGAAGCTTCAGATTAATGCTGATATGTGGGACCACAAATGACATTCAAATGACAGGCAAGCCATATTCAAATGTGGCTTTTATGTGTTTCATTAGTAGATGCTTTGAAGCAAACTCTGATCTGTCTTATATTCAAATCATGGAGGAGTGGAACTCAAATCCAGTATCTCAGAAGGTCAGATGGAAACAAAATATTGCCCAAATATCTGTAGTCACAGGAAACTGCCTGAATATTAATCAGTGTAAATCTCAGAGGGGTTCAGAACTCACATGCCAGGTTAACCAGAGATCACAGTGTTACGTTCACACAGGACTCTGTGCCTCATGCTCAGAGATTATCAGTGTCCTCACCATTAGAAACAAAACCAGCCTCAGAATGAGGAACTAAGGACACAAAATGGTTAGAAGCTGAGCTGTAGAATTCAAGCCCATCAAGTGATCTCTGATTGTGTTTACTCTAACGCCTGCTTCCCCACTCACTTCAGTTTAATGTCAGCAACAAATGATATTAAAAGAGGGAATGAAGATAAAAGCATCACAGGACTCTCTCCTTAGAACAAGCTTCAGCACTAAAAGCTAGATGGCAACAACACTTTTTAGCTCATGATTTAAAGAAAGACTCTACTTAATACTATCTTTGGCAATACTAACAATTTATAACTAGGTAGTCGCAGTTATTCAGTGTAAATAATTCACTGATGTAAGATTTATCCTCTAAACTCCAGGGACAATATGGGGGGGAACAACTGGTGCCACAAGTATTTATAATTTTTGTTTGCGTAAGTCAAGATTCCTGGCAGGAAACACAAATCATTTGAGTTATTTTAAGAAAGAAAAGATTTAAATCAGAGACTGAGGGTTATGATATCATTGGCAGCCCTGGAGTAACAGGAATCAAGGGCTATCACTGAAACTCACGGGTTTAAAAACATGCCACCATAGATGTGATCCAAGGGTGAGGAGCCCGTCTCTGGGCAACTGCCTCTGGATACCCACAACGTTGGTTAATTCAATTCAAAACCCTAACTGTGACTGCCACAACTTTTTCTAGACACTCTCCTGGCTTCACAACCTCTTTAGGCCAGCAGAAACAGCATCTGGAATTTGGCCCCTGCCTGAAGTCTGCATTCTCAATCTCTTAGGAGTTAATCCAGTCGAAGATGAGCTAATTCATAGTTAGAATCCTAGCTGCAAGGGAATCTGGGAAATGCAGTTTGCTGTTTTTATCCTTTGCAGAATTGAATGGTATATACATATATAAAAAAAAAAAAAAAAAGGTGGGAATTAATGGGGGAATTCCAAACACGTTCAGCATGGTGTTCCTGTTTAGTAATTTAATTAAAGTAAAAACACATCTTAAGCAAGGTTTTACAAAAACCAAAGTATTATAGTAAGCCTGTTTTTGTTCACTATTTCATGTAAGGAGAGAGAGGAGGGAGTAGAAGTGTGAAGAAGGAAGACAAGGTCTGAGTAATATCCTGTGCATTTCTATTGTCCAGCTGTGGAACATGGAGAAGATCCAAAAACAATAGGTTTTTGTTTTAATTACTCAAATTTTAAATGATAACATTCCTGGCTGGAGCCAGGTTTTAAGAATGTATCAGTTAATACCTTTAAAACTATTAGCAGGATTGAAGGCAGAGTACAGGGGTTGGCCTCAGAAACCAATTCCATCCATTTTGTATTTTTGCCCTAAAGGAAATTTAATGCTAAGTGTAACTCAGAATTAGGTTCAAATACCAGCACCTCTACTTTTGTGATCTTAAACAAGCTGCTTGGACTTCAAATGTCCTAATAATTTTACATGGTAGGAATGAAAATATCATACTTATGGGGTTTTCTGGTGATTAAGTTAACTAGCTTTATAATGTTCCCAGTATAAACGCTAAATGACAGGGTGAAGATAACAAATACAGTAGTAATTCAAAGTTCCTAGAAATTCCAGGAACTAGAATAAAATGAGGCCTTCACTGAGCAGATGGGCCCGAAGTTGGGGTTCTACAGGTAGGAGAACTGGCAGAAGGACTTTGGAGAAAGAGGGAGTAAGTTTTAGAGGTGGTAGATGGGAAGGAGATGGTGAGTAGTTGGTCTAGGGCCATCATTGGGAGGGAGAAAAAAAATAAAGAAAAGACCATGTAAAATCTCCTTGTAACATGATACACTTGTCAGACTTCATGATGGTATTTATGTATGGAGAAATAATGGGGAATTATTTTCTGTGGAGTGCTTTTACCAAGATATACCTGGTCTAAGTTGCTTATAGAAAACAAACCAGAATTTTTTTCCTTTATCTGATATAGAATCCTGGAAAATGTCACTGTTAGTTATGTAATATTATCCTAACATATAACGGAGATGTTTATGAATGAAAGAATTCTCTTTGTGTAACTGATGCCTCTCATGCATTATTTAGGCAACTTATTTGTAAAACCTGATTCTGGGCATGCACTAACAGAGAGAGCAAGAACCTGGGAGTTGCATTGGCAGTCTCGGATTTCTCCAGGATTTACCTGTATCTAGCAATTGCCTGTGCCCTTAGAGTTATTAGAAAAGTTTGATACAAGGTACAATCTGTAGTTCCCGATTGTCTGGTTTAACAATCTGACTCCTCAAATTACCTAACTAGCACAAAGAATTCATTTAGTGGATAGTGGGTGCAACACATCCAGTGAAGCAAGGACTTGTACTCATGTAACAGAAGGCAGTCATTGGAGAAGAAAGTTGTAACTGAACTTCGGAGAGTTTTAAATTCAAGGTTTTGGAATTGGGATTGCAGCCCGTATTAAGGGAATAATAAGAGTGATGGATGAAATAGGATGACATAATATGTTAACCCAGTAAAACAGTATGTAGGACAATAGCAAAGAGATGAGATTTTAGGTAAAGGGTCTTGTAGATGACTGTAATGGTTCAGGAAAAAGTGCTGAGAACACTGTAAAGGCTTGAATAAATGCTCGATATAGTTAAAATCGACAGTCCTTAGAGGTTTATTGACAACACAAAATAAGGAGCTAAAAATAGTTTTTAGGATCTTTGAAGGGTGCTATCTGGAACAGAAACAGGTAAGTTTAAAGGTAGCTTGACATTGTATAAAAGTTAAGGACCAATGAATCAAAGTAGCAACTGGAAGAATTTGTATAAAGTTATCTCTGATCAAGGGTATATTTTATAGCCCAAATACTCAAATTTGAAAGCCTGAATATAACATGATCCTTGCTACTTCTCCCAAGGGGAGAAAACACAGCATTAATCTATAAAAAAGTTCCCAGTTCATAAACTAACCCACATTTAATTTTAGAATCATAGCCCCCACCCCAGGTAATCATCACAGCAGAAATGTTCCAGAAATATTCTCTGGGATAAATCAGAGGCTTTGAGATTTAAAAAAAAAAATGGCAGCTGAAATTTTAGTGATGACTTTAGAAAGAAAAACTCCAGGTGACTTGAGGATGAAAGATCACTTTGATCAAGAAGAAGTAACTCTCAGGGCACCTGGTGGCTCAGACGGTTAAGCACCAGTCTTTATGGTTTGTGGGTTCAAGCCCTGCGTCGGGCTCTGTGCTGACAGCTCAGAGCCTGGAGCTTGCTTCAGATTCTGTGTCTCCCTCTCTCTCTGCCCCTCCCCTGCTCACACTCTGCCTGTCTCTCTCTCAAAAATAAATAAACATTAAAAAAATTTAAAAAAAAGAAGTAACTCTCAAATGGGGTTAATTTATCCCCCTTGGGACACTTAACAATGTCTGGAGACATTTTTGTTGTCACAACCCAGGAAAGCTGCTGAGCATCAGACAATGTACAGGAAAATCCCATTCCCCACCAAAAAAGAATTATCCACTCCAAAATATCAATAGTGCTGAGGTGAAAAACCCTGGCACAAAGTATATGACTAAGCCTGTGTGACCATGCTTATTTTTCAGAAAAGAAAACAAGAGCTAAGAGAAATGACCAAATTTATGCCATCTGAGTCCTAACCTGATACGATTTTATAACATTTCCTCTTTAAAATGCACCTCTATCAATAAAGAAAAATGTATACGCTCTCATACATATTGAGTGTACATAAATGTTGTGGCCCTTTCAAGGGTAGAATAAAAATCCTCAGTGTATGGGGTGCCTGGGTGGCTCAACGGGTTGAGCATTTGATTTTGGCTCAGGTCATGATCTTGTGGTTTATGAGTTCGGGTCCCCCCATAGGGTTCCCTGCTGTCAGCCAGGAGCCCACTTTGGATCCTCTGTCTCCCTCTCTCTCTGCCCCTCTGCCACTTGTGCTCTCAAAAATAAAGAAACATTAAAAAAAAAATTCTCACTGTAGCTTTCAGAAAGTTCTAACAGAAATACCTAACTGACAGAAGAGTAAGCCTTCCTAAATAATTCAAGTCATCTGTATCATTTGTTTATACAAATACCTTTTGTATAAATATAAGCCTAACTTGAGAAAGAAATAAGCCTAAGTTCAGAAAATCACTTAATCACTTGCAGATTTTATTCTTGAAGGAAAAAACTGACTTATTTGTTCATATGGATTTTGAAATTCTATTCCTATGTGGGCCATTTATTTTAATCTTGGATAAATAAATTCAATCTTATCCAGTTAGTTATATTTAAGGGGAAAGCACAATCATTGTGATACATTATAGACACTGCTGTAAAGCTAATATTGGGCATAAAAAATTTTGTAAGTTAATGATAGCATATAACCTCAAAGAAATGATAAGGACAAAAATAGACAAAATTTATTTTCTTATCCAACTAGTGAGTAAAAAATATCCTTTCATCCCTTTCTTTAGGAAATATTTATGATCATCTACTGTTTGTCAAGGTCTATGCTAAATGTTTAGGAAATAAAAATGGGCATCATGGTACCATCCTAAATAAGTTCGCAGTTAAATGGAGAAAAGCAATTGGAAAAAAATTTCATAAACCATAATAGTGGTATTTCAGGATAGTGTCCATAGAATGCAAACTCTTAGAAGCTTAATTATGCAGAAATTGTACTAGGGAGGGCTCTCTTGATCAACACCTACAGAGGAAGGGAAGGAAGAGAGATCTGACAGAGGGAATGGTTGGTCTGCCATACAGTCTCAACAATGTCCTCAGCTGATCCTACCACAAGAAGCCCTGAAGATAAAATGGCCCTTCAGAGTAGCCCTAAATTGGGACAAAAGGATCTTCAAAATCCCGTAAATAAGTCATGAAATGTATTCTGCCCCCAAGAAAGGGGCAAGAGTTTGGGTCAGGCATCTACAGGTGAGGGAAATTTCCAGAGGGCTGACAGCTGATGGTTATCAGTGGAAGCAATGGGGAGGAAGTCACTCAGTCCTAAAGGATCATTTGGGTGAAAAGCACAGCGAGTCCCCAAGGGGTATGGATAGAGCGTGCTATGGGGCTTAGTTGAAGATAATGAACTCATTGTGTGATGTGGGAAGAAAATACAAGTTGAGTGTAATGTTACTGAAGAGGTATTTGCCCTAAAACTTGGGCCATGGTAAAGATTATTTCAAGTGAGAAAGCAAGGGAATCATTTTCTAGGCAGATGAAACAGCATGTAAAAAGCAATGGAGTCAAAAGACCAAAGCATTAACCAGAGAAAGGTCTAAGCTTAACCTAAGTGGAGCTTAGAATAAATGTTAGAGAGGGAGAAGATGGGGCTAAAGAAGGGGCTTGGGAAATAATTCTAAAAGGACCTTGCAGGGGCACCTGGGTGGCTCAGTCAGTTGAGCATCTGACTCTTGATTTTGACTCAGGTCATGATCTCACGGTTTGTGGGATACAGCCCCATGCCGGGCTCTGTGCTGACAGCATGGAGCCTGCTTGAGATTCTGTCTCTCTCTCTGCCCCTCCCCCATTCTCTCAAAATAAATAAACATTCAAATAAAACATGACAGTATTTTATAATATAGCTTAAACTTGAGAAGCAGAAAAATATTTGCAATTAAATATACTAATTACAGATATAATGAATTATTTTTGACTTTAATAAAATCCAATAAAAATAATCTTTTTATTTTTTTGAGGCAGGGGAGGGGCAGAGGGGGAGAGCGAATCCTCAACAGGCTCCATGCTCAGCACAGAGCCTGATGCAGGGCTCAGTCTCCTGGACCCTACAATCATGACCTGAGGTGACATCAAGAATAAGATGTTTAACCGACTGAGCCACCCAGGCGCTCCTAAAAAACAAGAGATAAAATATGAGCTAGCACAACAGTGTGACAGGAAGACATTGATGGCAGAGAAATATTTACCTACTCATAAAATAAATATTTATTGAGCGGTTTTAGGTTGGCAGACCTAAGAGACAGACCCTGGAATGAAGATTCCTACACAACTGGTATTTTAAGGACACACTCTCAGAGACCAGTGAGAGAGTAGGAGCCAAGAGATGGAAAGGGGAATTTAAGCAAGCTCCAAGCCTCAGCCTGAAGTTTAAGTTGCACTTCCAGTATTCTCACAGTCTTTGGGTGAAGTCCACCCAGAGTGGCTGTGTAAACGCCCAGGCTGTTCCAGCTCTCTGTGCACATAAGCAAAGCGTTCCAGTAGCCGAAGGATTCAGACAACAGATGTGTTAAAAGTAAGGCACAGGGTAGCCTGGAGACAGGCACAGAGAAGTGGGAGAAGGAATTCTAGGGGATCTGAGCAGGTCTAGGAGATGTGAAGTCACCATTCAGATGGGCACTATGAGTACAAGGGTCAGCAAGACATAAAGTGTTCCTGCACTAACACAACTTACATTCTAAGTTGAAAAATGCAGACTATAATCAAAGAGACAAAAAATATTACCAAGATAATGATGATTTATGTAAGTATAATAAAGTGAATTAACATGTAAAAAAAAGAGAAAATAAGGAGAAAAAAACTTATTTTATAGTATGGAGTCAGGAAAAGCCTCTCAGACAATGGTATATTTGTACAGATACATGAAGCTTGAGTCTTCATGAAATAAAAAGAGAGCCAGACAACAAGAAAATATTATTAAAAGGGGGGGAGGAAAAAATCCAGTAGAATAAAATCTATATTAAAAGCATAAAAAATCAGGGGCACCTGGGGGGCTCGGTTGGTTAAGTGTCCGACTTCAACTCAGGTCATGATCTTGCAGCTTGTGAGTTCGAGCCCCGTATTGGGCTATGTGCTGACAGCTCAGAGCCTGGAGCCAGCTTCAGGTTCTGTGTCTCCCTCTCTCTCTGCCCCTGCCCCACTCACACTCTGTGTGTACCTCTCTCTCTCAAAAATAAACATTAAAAAAAGTTTATTAAAAGCATAAAAAATGAATTACATAAAACAGACTACAAGTCCAACATAGCAAGCTCCCTTACATACTACTTTCTTATTTTAATCTTTATTTATTTTTGAGACAGAAAGAACATGAGCGGAGGAGGGGCAGAGACAGAGGGAGACACAGACTCCAAGGCAGGCTCCAGGCTCTGAGCCATCTGGACAGAACACATGATGCAGGGCTCGAACTCACAAACCATGAGATCATGACCTGAACCAATGTTGGTCGCTTAACTGACTAAGCCACCCAGGCGCCCCATCCCTTAGATAGTACTTTAAAAGCCTGAACTGTAAAGGCTGTGTGTAGAGGAACAAGAAATCAATAAAGCCCGGGATCCAAGAAGAATGGGAATACAGATCAAAGACTCCACATATAAGTACAGTTCCTTCAAGAACACACCTTCAGAGGGTAACCTAATAAAAACTGGCAGGGCTGCATGTCTGCTTTAGCCATGACTTTGCATAGAACACTGGGGGACAGACAAAATTCTCCAATGCTTAACCACTTGTCTCTACTCAGGTGGATTTGGGGTCTAAATTCACACTATCTCTATGGCGTAAAAAGTCTAAGATGAAAAATTAGAATTACATGATCCCAGGATGAGGGTCCCTGGGTTCGCGGCAGAAGTAAACACAAATCCTCACTGGAACAACACACTATAATTATAGGCACTAAAGTTTCAAGAAACATGAGGTCACAATAAAAAGAAAATCATTAAATCCATAAGTATGACAGGTAAACTATGAGAGGGAACTGAGAGAAACAACAAAGTACAAAATTAAACCCACTAGGATGGGCGATTTTGGTTTTAGTAGATACAGAATACAATATAAATTTGCTTAATGCATTTATAGGGCTGAAAGCTTAACAAAAGAAGAAATATAAAAATCATCAGCATTTCTCATGCTGTCCAGTTAGATAAACATGAGGTTATTAGTTACTTCCCAAATATATTTGAAGTGATGAGGCAAAAACATTATTGAGATACACTTGTAAACCAGATACTGTTTGTAGGTTTTAGGAGTCATTCCTACCCATCTATAACTCTCCCTAATATGACAGGGGCATAAAGTCTGGAAACTACATTTCTCAGTGTACATTACCAGCAGAGTTTCAGCTGCTGAAACATTGGCTAGATCAAGCCGATGAAAAGCACCTGCAAGAGATTTGGATGGCACAAGGCAAGGAGAACATTATTTTTCTCTGGCAGCTGCATCTAGGAACATTAGCATCAGCAGATGGTAGATTTCCTGAAATCCACCCTCCTGACTTTTGTTCCCCAAGGCTTCAATAGTTGTGTGAGCCTCTAATTCCCAATGTTAAACCAATTCCTGTTGGCAATACCTAGACTAGGTGCTGTTTTCCTGACCAAGGCTTAGCTAGTGATCTAAGAGGCATAGCCAAGGACATGAGGAATGAGTAACAGTATCCACAAGGAGCTTTTAAAGGGAGTCCTGACAGCAGGGATTTATAGTTAGAGCTGAATTTTGACAATTGGATTAAATACTGAGATTCAGAAACATGGGATCAGTAATGGAACAGCTGAGCAAACTCTGCTGAGCCTCTTCCTTGATGCCAAGACAAAACAGGCATGAATAGACAGATTCTGCAATATAATTAGCGGAATTTTTCAACTTATAAAAAAGGATCATCATAAATATTCTAAAAACCTGGACAGGATGTCAGAATCCCATCAAATTAATGTGATCACAAACAAGATGAAAAATTAGGAAAATGTCAAGCTTAAGAGCTAAATCACTGACAAAAGTTAGGCTTACTCCGATAATGAAAGACTCCCGTGGCCATGTTAAATGATGGCTCCCTGGTCACTATTTCGTTTCTTGGATTTAACTATTTGTACTCGTTTTCATTTAAGGAAACGTGAACTATTTTCAGATGCTGCAAATGTTGCTGAACATTGGCCCTGAGAGCTTACGGAATATACCCCAATTTTCCTCAATATACACACTCACAGAAACAAGTCAACTCTATAGTATTCAGGCTTCTCAATTACAGAGTCGTTTTGTGTTGGTTTTCTGTACAGAGAAACAGTAAAACATTTTAAGCTTTTAGAGTCTTCAATTACAAAGCACATGTAAATCACTTGGCAACATTCTCATATTCCACGCTTACTATGTCTCACTAAATAATATTTAAAGGATTTCTGCAATTTCATTTTGAAATTTGTTTCAGCACAGTTGAATTTATACTTGGACGTGACGTCTCAGCAGTCATGCTACATACTCACAAACTCCAGAAAAATGAGGTTTTAAAAACATTTTATGGCCAATAATTCTATTTTTCCTATGTCAATTCCATAAACCCTTGAGAAACTGCACTTGTTATGAGACATGAGACCACCAATAAGCACTGTGCAGCTGAGTGTATGAATTCATACGGTCACCTAACTGTTGACAAGTTTTCTTCTTCCCACTGTAAGCTATGAGAAATAAATGAGGAGAAAGACCTTGATTTACCCATCCAGCATTCTTTGAATTTACAGTCCACCTAGACTGTTACTGTCAAGCAATCAATCTATCCACTCCCACATCCCATGACCCCATAGGTCAAAGGTACTCTCCCTCGTCACCTGGCCACTCTCTCACACTCGATAATCACACAGCCACTTCGTAACAGTCTTTGGAGTTTAACTGAGCCCAGTCTAGCCACTGAGGGGTTAGAATGGGCATCAACAAAGGTCTGGAGTCAGAACATTATCACTGCTTAGATGGAAGTGCCTTGTTAAACTGACAGTCCTCTTGGCTGACATACCCGGCCTTTTCAGCTATTTCACTCAAGAGCAGGGATTTTGATGAATGTCTTCCAAGGTAGGATAAATGGCTTTCCTCCACTAGTAATAGTGGCTTTTATAGGAAAAATGCCTGGATGGACATCAGTTTCAATAGGTAATGCTGTACTTCTCCATCTATTTATTTATCTTGCTAGCACAGTAGCACCTAATAGGCTGTGCGACCCTTTATGAAATGGAACTTTTATCAAAACCTACAGTGTGCTCCATATACATTTGAATCAAATGATCATAAAAATTATATTGAGTAGGTACTTTCATTATCTCTATTTTAAAAAGAAACAACAAAGATATCAGCTTGCAGATCGCTGGTTTCCAACCGCTGGTTACCAATCCAAACCCTGTGGTATCAAAGCCCATCTATATCCCATGATCTCACACCCACTACCTCTGTTTACAAAGCACTTTCACACGCATTCTTTTCTTTTACAACTAAGCCAAGCCCATCATTTTAAAGGGGTTGGGAGTAGTATTTAAAGCACTAATTTTTAATGAATCTTTTTAGATGTTCTGATATAAAAGGTACTGCATGGACTTCACAGAACTGGCCATTAAAAACCTTTAGGCCGATAAAGTACATTCTAGAGTGATTTCCTTCCTGAACACTTAGTCGGATAAAGTGGAAGTTTAAACAGAGTCTGAGGCAAAGAAAAACATTTTGCTCTTCAGCAAGAAGTTACACAGACTTCGTGAACCATTCCAAAGCAGCACGGCTATACTGCAGATGCTATAGGAGAAACAAAGAAACAGACTTGATCAAGTCTACTTTAAAATGATTATTAGCGGGGCGCCTGGGTGGCTCAGTGGGTTAAGCAAGCTGACTCTTGATCTCAGCTCAGGTCATAATCTCGCAGTTCCTGAGTTCATCGGGCTCTGCACTGACGGTGCACAGCCTGCTTGGGATTCTGTCTCTCCTTCTCTCTGCCCTTCCCCCGTGCGTGCTATCTCTATCTGTCCCCTCCCTCCCTCTCAAAATAAACAAACATTAAAAATTTTTAAATGATTATTAGTGGATGGAACCAGTATGTGCTATGCTGGAAGGTAATTATCAAGAATCCTCTCCCTCCAAAAAGTGGTCAAGAGCAGAAAAAGGTAGTTTTGTCAGCCAGGAGGACCAACAGCTTAACTATTATATACTTGTTATCAATATTATTTTAGTTCATTATTTTTTTAGGTTTATTTATTTTTGTGACAGAGAGAAAGAGAGGGAGAGAGCACAATCAGGGGAGGGGTAGAGAGAGGGAGAGAGAAAGAATCCCAAGCAGGCTTTGCACTGTCAGCGTAGACCTCGATGTAGGGCTCAAACTCACAAAGCATGAGATCATGACTTGATCCGAAATCAAGAGTTGGACAGTGAACCTACTGAGCCACCCAGGCGCCCCATTACTATATAGAATATTTATTTATATTTTCAATATTATACATAATGAGATATTTTTAAATGCCTTCCAAATATGTTTATAAATGGTCACTTATAAGTGACACCTGGGTGGCTCAGTCAGTTAAGCGTCTGACTTCAGCTTAGGTCACAATCCGACTGTTCGTGAGTTAGAACCCTGCATCGGGCTCTGTGCTGACAGCTCAGAGCCTGGAGCCTGCTTTGGATTCTGGGTCTCCCTCTCTCTCTCTCTGCCCCTCCTCCGTTCACACTCTGCCTGTCTCTCTCTCTCCAAAACATATAAACACTAAAACAATTTTTTAAAAATGGTCACTTATAAGTGAAAAATATCAGACCAGCCTCAGACATATGTGCCACACCAAAAAGTGAAAGACAAAGAAGCAATTTCTAGGAAATTTTATGGAATAAAATTATGACTTCAAATTTCATAGCCAACTAAGTGTTAACCTATGGGTAAGGGCATAAGAAAGATATCTGCAGGTATTTGAGGGTAGACAACATGGAGTGTTTCATACCATTTCTGAAGAAAACAGTGACATTTTTCCAACTTATGAAAATTACTAATAAATGAAAGTTCAAGAAGAGAACAGGGACTAAAGCATTTGAAAGTGAACATTAAAGCCCACTAATGTTAAAATGTATAGATCCCTCTTGTTATAACAGAGTTATAGATTAGAACTTAAAAGTTAAATATCTCTTAAATGAACATATCTTTAATGTAAAAATATATTTTAACTTTATCTACATTCTATAATAATTGAACACTGAATATGCTTTAAACAAAGACCTGGAAGGTGTAAATGAGGAGGAAAGTGAAGTATGTTAAAATCTTGTCTTCAAGACAGAAGGGGAAAATGTAAATAAATAATTTCAGTTCCCCATGAATGATAAACATAAAGAAATACGTTAAGAAATGATTTTGGAATAATTAACTACCAGAACAATTAGAATTAAAAATAATTTGTTACTTCATTTTTACACAAATGGCATCTAGAGCAAAACATGAAATAAGAAAAAAGTCATTTTATAATAGAAAAGTTCATAATCTATAATGTTATTGTATATGTTATGAACCTTCAGTGGAAACTCTGACTTGGAACTCTGTATGAGTCTGGATAGGACATACAAACTCTGTGCCTTTAGTTTAAGGTATTAGAAAGAGACACCAACATCAGTCTTGGGAAATTCCATGAGCTAGAACTGAAAAGGACTTGACTTAGGGTCAATAACATGTACAATACAAGCCTCAATCATTTGGTCTATTCCATTAGAAAAGCCATCCAATGTTTTAATTCTATGAAAAGAAACCACAGGCCGCAAATGGTGTCACTTAAGCTAAGTTCCCAAATCAGGGCTTAATACTGAATCTAACTGCAGTTTCAACCTCCCCCAAAAATGTACTCTTAACCAGTCATTCAGCAATTTTCCAATCAGCACCATTGAGTCAGCCACAGGTCCCTCTCAATCTCTCAAAGGAGGATGATGTAATGTGTGTGCATGGTAAGACTCCCTGCTCCCCCCAGTACGGGAAAGCAATTTTAATTGAACAATGCTTTTCTTTGGCTGGTAAGTTTCTTGCTTCACCCTCCTTCTAAAAAAAACCTTACATTTTGTACAGCTTCTCACAGCTCTCCTCTAACTTGCTAGATGGGATGCTGCCCAATACATGAGTTGTTTAATAAAGCCAACTGATTCTTCAAACTTTCTTGGCTGAATTTTTTTTTTAACTGATTCTAACTCCCTTTTCCAGCAACCACCTTTCATTGCATCAAACACTAAACCTTGCCACAAAGAATGTGTTCAACCCACTATTCCCTAAATAAATCATATATGCCATTTAGGTAACACAAATGTTTCCCTATTTGTCCTTCATTGTGTCTGTATGCGTGTGTGCACATGTGTGCGCATGCATGTTGCAGAAGATGGGCAGGTAAAGAACCTTCAGTTGTTCTTCAACGACTAACTCCCTAGTTTTCATAGCCACTTTTTAAAATTTTTTTTTAACATTTATTCATTATTTTTGAGAGAGAGAGACAGACAGACAGAGCGCAAGCTGGGGAGGGGCAGAGAGAGAGGAAGACACAGAATCCGAAGCAGGCTCCAGGCTCTGAGCTGTCAGGAGAGAGCCCGACGCGGGGCTTGAACCCACGAACTGTGAGATCATGACCTGAGCCGAAGTTGGACGCCCAATTGACTGAGCCACCCAAGCACCCCATCATAGCTACTTTTCATTTCTGCTCTTTACTCTTTGCTGACGCCAAGTCCAGGGCCTGTTTGCTAATGCTCTGAAGCCCCTCCCAGCATGTTACTATCGTCCGTGCCAATTTCATCTTTTGTTTTATTCTCATCTGCTTTCTGATTCATCGATATATATCTAGATATTTCTACGTTTCTGTGCATATATATTCATCTCATCTATGTAGATACAAAGATATTAGAGATCAGGAATCAAACTCTCCAAGTGCTAAACTTTTTTCACCTGGGTATTAGGAGTTTTTTAATTTACTGTCTTTTTCTTAAAATGAGTATGCATATATTCAAATATTGAAATAGTTATTATAAGAAATTCTGTTAGCATCCTCTCAGCTGTCTATTTCACTTGGTAATTTATCCTAAAGTATAGTAAAATAACTGTTACAGGGTGTGTGAATAAGCATATTTGTGGCAATTGATTTTTATTATACAAAAAATGGAAAAACTAATCATCAACATTGGATTTATTAAATTATGGTAGAGCTAATCAATGGAATATTATGCAGTTATTGGAAATTATAACCTAATCATATATCGGCATTGTAATGTAAAAAGGCCTATCATAATGTGTTTTTCAGTATTTGGGAATATATGCTTAGAAAATGTCTGGAATTATCAATATCAAACATGAGCAAAAGTATCATCTGGGTAATAGTTTGGCTTCCTTATTTTTCTCTATTTTCTTGATTTCTTTTTGTACAAATAAACATGTGTTACTCCTGTACTCAGAAAAAAACCTGATTCCAGTTTGAAAAATACAGAGAGAGAGTGCCAACATAAAATGATATTTATGACACTAACCAATACTATTTGGAAAGAAGCTGGCATCTTAGTATTTGTCTTCACAACGTACCTTGAATTTTTGACATTTTTAAGCTACTTTTAATAAGAACCACTCTTTCTACTATTTTTCTTGCCATTGTTTTCCAATTAGCAGTACAGATATAACTGAACATATTTCACCTTATGTGGTGGTGGTGGTTGAAAACATTGCAACACCTTAATTTTTTGTTATTGCGTATATACCAAATGTTTTATAAAATGGTACCAATTCTTGTGGAGATGATAGCTTGCAAAAAAAGAAAAAGAAAAGAAACAGGCTAACTGGAGTGATTCACAGCTATCATACTCTAAGTTAAATTGCAATATTTCACATACTCTCAGCATTTAAACTAATTCAAGTGCATTTTGCGAGTATCCTTCTCCGGACTTTATTACCAGCATTGGTTCTACATCTACTTTTGCATGAAACTGCTCGTCTAATCCAGATTTTCCCCAATGACAATAGCAATATCACTGGTGTCAGTGAGCTTTTCACCAGTAATCTGAATTTCTCGGCTTTATATTCAAGGCCATAACTTTATTTGAATGATGCCATATATGTATTATCATCTTCATGTTTAAGTTACCTTTGCTGAAACACTAATTTCTAAAAAACCCTGGATTCTACAAAACCGAGTTTGAAAACAGTTTAAAGGCCTTCAAATACATTTTTTACAATACCCTAATTCCTGTAATAAATAATTTTCAGTTTCACTCTTCCTTTAAGTCTTCAGGAGAATACAATCTTTCGTTTCAGCAGTGTCTTTTCCAAAAGTCCCATCTATTTCATTTATTTTTCCCATTTATTTACGTATTTACCATCTGGAGGATATGTGGCTTTACTGTGACTATATAATCTGTCCACCTTGGTGCTAGTGAAATTTCTGTCTCTCTGTTGCTGGAAAGGCAAGATGGTGATGTTCACTGCTCTTCATTTTTCAGTCTTCTCCCAGTGCTTCTGTGCTTACCGAAACAAAGTCTCTTTTCCCTCACTGTCCTCACTCCCTTGGAGCTTTAAGAAGGAATGAACACTAATTAATAATAGCAATAAATTATAATTTTCAACATATATTCCAACCATGGAGCCCCTATTTCAGACCTAACTTTGCCCATGCGGTTTATATCTTCAGGGATGTGTTGGTTACTACCACCTCCCCACTTGCTGCTCAACTATTTCCTTGGAGTTGCAGGATTATAAGAAATGTAGGGATGAAGGAGACTTCCAGGGAAGAAGGAAGAGTAGGAGGAAGAGCCTAAGCTCCCCTCATCCCAATGACACAACTAGGTAACACCCACAACAGTGTAAATAACCCAGAAAACAACCCCAAGACTGGCACAATAGACTCTCCACAGCTAAATATAGAGAAAAGGCTGCAGGGAAGAGGATAGAAAGGGTGGAGACGGGTTCAGGAGCAAACGGACAGAGAGGACTATCCACAGGATGGAGGGACATGGCAGGCACACGGAGGGAAGAGGAGCAGACCCCCACACTAGGCACCCCAGACACAGGGAGCCCACAATGGGAAGACAAATTCTTACAACATTTGGCTTTGAAGATCAGAGGGGCCTATCTTGGGAAGTTCTTAAAATCAGTGGGGCTTAACATCTAGAACTATAAAAATCAGCTGGGCTCAGCTCTGGGAGAGCCAGGAGGGTGATAGCAAACTGCGTCTCTGCCCTTCAAGAGAAAGCATAACAGCCCCACTGAGATACAGCAGAGAAGCAGGTTGAGGGGCGCTGGGGTGGCTCAGTTGGTTAAGTGTCCAACTTCAGCTCAGCTCATGATCTCACGGCTTGTGAGATCAAGCTCCACATCAGGCTCCTATGCTGACAGCTCAGAGCCTGGAGACTGCTTCAGAGTTTGTGTCTCTGCCTCTTTCTGCCTCTCCCCTGCTCACACTCTTTTTCTCTCTCTCTCTCAAAAATAAACAAACATTTTCAAAAAAGAAGCAGCAGGTTGAAAAATGCCCAGGATATAAGAGAAGGAGATTTATTTAATCTCAGAGGATGTGCTGGAGGGCAGGGATCTCTGGAAGACTTCTCAAAGAATACAAAAGCTTGTGGGTGTCATTTCCCTCCTTTGCTCCTCAGCCTAGATACAAGGAAAAGTGTGGGAACTAGCACAGCACCACCATCCTCTGCGTAGCTTGCTACAAGCCAGTCCCACGTTCATGTTCTGCTACAGATCTTCACCCTCCGATCCAACCTCAGCAGTTCTCCCCGCAGCTTGCAGGCCCCTCCCATAGTGCAAATGCATAGACATTGGTACAGCACACGGTGCCCTCACACTCTCCTGCAGACCCACCCCCTCCAACACACACTTGGCTGGAGGCCATCTAAAGCGGTGCCACAAGCTTGGCAGTGTGCAAGTAGCCCCAACAGGGACCAGCACCACTCCAAAGTGATCCCTGCCTCAAGAAGAGGGGAAGATAACCATACACCAGTCTGACTGAGGCCTCAGCAGCAGCCTCTGGTCTGACTGTAGACCCCAAAGACCAATGAAAGCTTCTTGGGTACAACAAGGGGAAAATGCCCTGCAGTTGGGTGCTACTGCATCTCTGACAAATGCTTGGTCTCACTCAACTCAAGCACAAGCAGGTCCTACACTGGACCGCTAACAACACAGGGAAAAAATGTTGCCCACAACTGGCAGAGAGCAAGTGTAGGTGAGAGGATTAAAGGCAAAAGCAGCTCAGCCGCAACAGCAGGGTACATGCAACACATGGGTGATATTCCTGAAGAATGAGGTTCTGGTGAACAGGGGACATTGCACTGCAGGGCATGATGGGAGCTTTTTTCCTTTCTTTTTTTTTTTAATCATTTATTTATTTGTTTTGAGAGAAAGAGAGAGAGAGAGAGCGCATGAGCAGAGGAGGGGCAGAGAGGGAGGTAGAGAGAGAATCCCAAGCAGGCTCTGCGTCTCAGTGCAGCTCAATCCCACAACCCATGAGATTATTGCCTGAGCTGAAATCAAGAGTTGGATGCCTGGCCAACTGAGGCACCCAGGTGTCCCTGTCTCCTCATTTATCAGGACCTTTTTTTTTTTTCATAAGGCAACTACTTTTAAGAGCAGGAGATGTAGCTGACTTTCCTAACACATTGAAAAAGACACAGAGAGTTAGACAAAATGAGGAGACAGAAAAATACAGTCCAAATTAAAGAACATGATAAAATCACAGCAAGAGAGCTAAACAAAATGGAGGTAAGTAATATGCCTTACAAATAATTTAAAGTAGTTGCATAGGGGCACATACACCCCAAAGTTTAGAGCAGTACTCTCAACAATAGCCAAATTATGGAAAGAGCCTAAATGTTCATCAACTGACGAATGGATCAAGAAATTGTGGTTTATATACACAATGGAATACTACGTGGCAATGAGAAAGAATGAAACCTGGCCTTTTGTAGCAACGTGGATGGAACTGGAGAGTGTTATGCTAAGTGAAATAAATCATACAGAGAAAGACAGATACCATATGTTTTCACTCTTATGTGGATCCTGAGAAGTTTAACAGAAGACCATGGGGGAGGGGAAGGGGAAGAAAAGTTACAAACAGAGAGGGAGGGAGGCAAACCGTACGAGACTCTTCAAAACAAACTGAGGGTTGATGGAGGGTGGGAGGGAGGGGAGGGTGGGTGAAGGGTATTGAGGAGGGCACCTGTTGGGATGAGCACTGGGTGTTGTAGGGAAACCAAATTGACAATAAATTTCATATTTAAAAAAAACAACAAAAACCAAATAATTTAAAGTAAAGGTCATAAAGATACTCATTGGACTTGAGAAAAGAGTGCAGGATCTCAGTGAGACCCTCAACAAAGAGACAGAAAACAAAAAAGAATTAGCCAGAGAAGAAGAGGTCAATAAGTGAAATTAAAAATATACTAGATGGAATCAATGGTACACTAGTGGAAGCAGAAGAATGGATTAGCAACCTGAGGACAGAGGAATGGAAAGTAATCAGCTTAAAAGGAGAGAGAAAAAAATCATAATAAATGAAAATGGAGTAAGGGAAGGCAGTGACCTATCATAGTCGTATAACACTCACCCAGAAAGAGACAAGACAGAAGCGGGTGCAGAAAACATATATAAAGAAATAATAGCTAAAAACTTATTGAATCTGGAGTAGGAAACAAAAATCCAGATCCAGGAGGCACAGAGAGCCCCCAACAAAAGCAACCCAAAGAGGTCCACACCAAGACTCACAGTAATTAAAACAGCAAAAAGTAGTGATAAAGAGAAAATTTTAAAAGCAGCATGAGAAAGAAAATAGTTACATGCAAGAGTAATGCTAAAAGGCCATCAGCTGATTTTTCAGCAGAACCTTTGGAGTTCAGAGGGAATGGCATGATATATTCAAAGTGCTGAGTTTAGAATTGAAGGAGAGAGAGTTTCCCAGACAAACCAAAGTTAAAGGAGTTCATCGCCACTAAACCAGCCCTACAAGAAATGTTCAAGGGAACTCTGAGTGGAAACGAAAGACCATAAGCAGGAGTAAGAAAAGTAGGAAGCACAGAGGCAGTAAAATTAAGTCTATCTATAAAAATCAGTCAAGAGATTCACAAAATAAAAGGTTGTACAGTATGACACCATATACCTAAAATGTGATGGGGAGAGAAATAAAGAATGGGTTCAAATTTAAGTGACCTTCAACTTAACACAGACTGCTATAGGCCTAAGATGCTATAGATAAGCTTAATGATAACCACAAATCAAAAACTGGAAATAGGCAAAAAAAATAAAGAGAAAGGAATCCAAATATATCACTAACGAAAGCCAACTAATTGTGAGAAAAGAGAGCAAGAGTAGAAAGGAACAGACAACTTCAAAAACAACCAAAAAATACATAACAAAATGGAAATGAGTATTTACCTATAATTACGATGAATGTAAATGGACTAAATGCTCCAATTAAGAGACATAGGATGACAGAATGGATAGAAAAGCAAGACTCATTTACATGCTGCCTTCAAGAGACTCACTTTAGACATAAAGACACATGCAAACTGAGGAATGGAAAAGCATTTATGATGCAAATGGAAGGAAAGAGAAAACTGGGGTAGCAATATTTATATTGGACAAAATAGACTTTAGAACAAAACTCATAACAGGAGACAAAGAAGGTCACTATGTAGTAATAAAGGGGACAATCCAATAAGAAGATATGATCATTGTAAATATTTATGCACCTAACATGGTAACACCCAAATACATAAAGCAGCTAATAACAAGTATAAAGGAAGTAACTGATAGTAACACAACAATCAGTAGAGGACTTTAACATTCCACTTCCATCAATGGATATAGATCATCCAAATGCAAAATCAAAAGCCAAACAGTGGCTTTGAACAACGCATTGGACCAAATGGATCTAACAGATATATTCAGAACATTCCAACCTAAAAAAAGCAGAATACACATTATCTTTTTTCTTTTTTTAAATTTTGTTTATTTATTTTAGAGAGAGAGAGAGAACAGAGAAGGGACAGAGAGAGAATCCCAAGTAGGCTCCACACCACCAGTGTGGAGCCCAGAATACACATTATTTTCCAGTGCATATGGAATGTTCTCCAGAATAGATCATATGTTAGGACACAAAGAAGTCTCAACAAATTTAAAAAGACTGAAGTCATACCATGCATCTTTTCTGAGTACAGCACTATAAATTTAGCAATTAACCATAAGAAAGTATCTAGAAAGAACACAAATACGTGGAGGTTAAATAACATGCTATAAACAATGAAAGTTATTTAACATGAATGGGTCAACCAAGAAATCAAAGAGGGAATCAAAAAATGCATGGAGACAAATTAAAATGAAAACACAACAGTTCAAAATCCTAGGGATGCAGCAAAAACTGTTCAAAGAGGTGATAAACCTTTAGCCAGACCCATTAAGAGAGAGAGAGAGAGAGAGAAAGAGAGAGACAGAGAGAGAACTCAAACAAAATCAGAAATGAAAGAGGAGAAATGACAACACCACAGAAGAACAAAACTATATGCCAACAAATTGGACAACCTAAAAAAAATGGCTAAATTCCTAGAAACATGTAACCTACCAAAACTGCAGTAGAAATAAATAGAAAACTTGAATAGACCAATTATACCAGCAATGAAATTCAATCAGTAATCAGAAAACTCCCAACAAACAAAAGTCCAGGGCAAGATGACTTCACATGTGAATTCCACCACAGATTTAAAAAAGAGTTAATACCTATTCTTCACAAACTATTCCGAAAAATATAAAAGGAAAGAAAACTTGCAAATTCTTTCTATGAGGCCAGCATTACCTTGATCCCAAAATCAGATAAAGACACTACACAAGAAGAGAAATACAGGCCAGTATCTCTGATGAACATAGATGCAAAAATCCTCAACAAAATATTTACAAACCACATACAATAATACATTCAAAGAACCATTCACCACAATCAAATGGGATTTATTCTTGGGATGCAAGGGTGGTTCAATATTTGCAAATCAATCAACATGATACAATACGTCAACAAGAGAAAGGAGAAAAACTGCAGGATCATTTCAACAGATGCAGAGATAGCATCTGATGATGGACAATATCCATTCATGATTGAATAAAACCCTCAACAAAGTAGGTCTAGAGGAAACATACCTCAACATAATAAAATCCATAAATGAAAAACCCACAGCAAACATCATACTCAATGGTGAAAAACTGAGAGCTCTTCCTCAACGATCAGGAACAAGGCAAGGATATTTACTCTCACCACTTTCATTCACCACAATACTGGAAGTCCTAGCTATCAAGAATCCAACAAGAAAAAGAAATTAAAAGCATGTAAATTGGTAAGGAATAAAACTTTCACTATTTGTACAAGAGCTTGAACATGTGGGAATTAATTGGATCAGAGCTTATATTCTGAGTCACAAATTATTCAATTTGTTTGAAAAATGCTCTTATGTCATCTCTACTATACTTCCTGCACAGGCTCCATAGCATCATATTTAAGAGCTGGTTCAGGGTGCAAAGTCAGACTAATCAAGGGTGTAAATCCTAGCTTTAACATTTTACTGGCTAGCGTCTTGGCCACTTGCTTAACATCTCTAAGCTTGTTTCTTTTGTAAAATGAACATAATAATACCAACCTCTGATGGCTATTCTAAGGGTCAAATGACATCAAATATGTGTGAGATGCTTAGCAAAATGCCTACTGCATTCAAAACTCAATAAAAGTAAACTGTCATCCACCACTGGTTGTCAACCTTACTTATTTTATTAGTTTGTTCTGTACTCTAGAACTTTCTGATATTATTCAGAAATTTGGGGGGGGTACCCCATTTTTCAAAGTATTACTGTGACTAATCCTACCTCTCTCTTATACTAACTAGGTACCCCTCATATACTCTCACTGTACTTAGAATAGACCTCTATTTAGAAACAGAAGATTTCTGAACAGGAACAGATCCTTGGATTCCTCCTTTATCTATGACAAGGGAAAAAGATAAAACATTTTTTTAAAGCACTTACATGCATAAGAGGGCATCCACAAGCCATTTCAATGGCTTGATCTGTGTCCTTGGAAGTCGGGCTGCTCGCCCCAGGGAACACGGTGCCCGAAGTTTCCATACCAATATGCAGACAACCATTAGAAAGTGGTATGCTGGTAAACATGTAAAACATGGACTCTCCAGAAAGGAAAAAAAAAAAAAAACCCTTGATTTGTAGTTTGCCTATTTCTGTAGTGCAAATTTTCTTACTGTGGCCAATTTCAAGTTATACACATGATGTCACTGAGCACAGAGCTGGAGAGAGATGTACAGTCACCCCATTACACAGTATTTCCAGCACATAGATAAAAAAGACATAACCTCAAGAGCATAGATAATAGTAAAATATTGTAAAATAATTATGAATTGGTGACTTTTGATTAGTTTTTATAATACAATTGTAAATGTATATAATTTCATTCTTATCGGTTGTGTTTACAACCTGCTCACAAAATTCATGACAATGTAACATCAGCTCTCGTAAGCATGCAAGCTGACCTGGGCACACCGCTGACTTTGGAGGTAAGAATGAAGCATCCTGTGCAGAGAGATACTGAAGCTTTTACAATGTAGGAGTCCTCTTTCAGAAAAAAAGAATGCTTAAATGAATGCAAAACTAATATTTATTTAGAAGAGAATACTTATTTTGAATGCCCACAGCCACTCCAACACCCATGACACGAGGGAGTATATAAGAAAGGAACTCCGAACAGAGCGCATTAACTCACAGCAGTTAACATATCTGACTGTGGCAAAATTTTCCAAAACATATGATCACGTGAACATACTGCTAGAACCTCTCCCACAGGCATACAAGATATAAGCCCAAAAGCTTAAGTTTCATCAACTCAATGTTACTAAGTCTGTCTCTGTTTGTTAGTGATCAGGACAGAGCTACTTTGATTCTTTATGCATCAGGGAAGATAGTGCATACCCTGACAAATTATGAATCTCTGGGGGAACCTTTCACCCTTAGAAAAAGCAGGGTGCAAATGATGTACCAACAGGGACCGATAGCTCAGATGAATGAGTGAGGCATGTGTGCTGGCTCCTGTGGCTAAGAGAGGGGCACTCGCCCTGTTTAAGCAGGTACTAGACTCAGGGTGAGTTTCGTCATGGTGTACTATGGGCCCAGTATTACCAGACATTCTAGTTCTTAAGGAGAAACCAAAATCTGGAATTTTATGTCAAATCTAATGTTTCAGTGTTGGCAACTAATTTAATATAGAAAAAAAAAAATACCCCGAAGGTCAAACTCTGCCTTAGATTACAGACAGTACATTACTTGAGTACATTGCTTTGTTTCTATCTTCCACCTTGACTATCCTCTACCCCTTAGCCCAGGACCTAGGGAAATAAACACTATATTCGTAATTATCAAGCAATACTGTAACTGCTCGTCAGTGGGTCTGTCACTTAATTAGATCATATGCTCTTGGTAACGGTTGATATATTCTGTTTGTTTTCCTGGTGTAGAGAATACCTGGCAGATAGCAACTGGCATGCTGAACTGCACATAGCATCTAGTGTCATGTAAACACACAAACCAACATAGAGGTCATGAGTCCTGGCACCAAACTGCCTGGGTTACAATTCTAGCTACTATATTTATTAGTTGAGTGTGTTTGGACAAGTTACTTTACGTGTCATTGGCTTAGTTTCCTCATATATACAATGGAAATTAGTGTAATAGTCATCTCCTAGGATTGATGTACGGATTAAATGAGCTAATGCAAAGAAAGAACTTAGTACAGAGCCAGGCACATATGAAGCATTCAGTGAATACCAGTTAATATTAGGTTGTTTACATATTTGTTTCTAAACTGCAAATATTACTCTTAAAGTGTGGATCAAAAATGAAAAGGCCACTTACGTGTTTCTAAAATACAAATATTACTTACAATGTTATTACTAATATAGTAGGTTCTCAGTAAATATTTGATGATGCATGCTTTTCAATTTCACCTGGAATTATACTTATTTACTCTTTCATACAAAATTACACACTGCCCATAAAGTGTTTTATGTGGAATTGGCAGAGGTAACCTTAGTTGGAAAGCTGGAGCTTCTATAAACTTGACCTGAATAAAAGGTGCAATGGAACTATAAAAACATTGTCATAGGGCACGTCCATGTCTCCTTTTAAATCTCCTGTTTGTCTGATTAATCTGGGACATGATCAAAAGCTTCCTCCAAAGACAGTGAGCCAAAAGGTGAACCAATTCCTGGTCTTATGAGGGAAGGCTATGGACTAGAGAAAAAAAAAAAAAAGGTTATCTTATTTTTTACAATACCCCTTTCTACCCTACTAGGCTGATTTTTATGGTAGGTGTCAATTCACATTCCCTTCCTTAATTCCTAGCAACCATGATGTTTGTCATGTGGTAGTTGTTATTAAGTTTACAAAGATATAAAGAAAAATCCCAAGTAGTTTCCATTGCCTATTGAAAAGAGCCTCCGAGGAGAAAAGGAACTAGTATTTATTGAACCTATACTGAGTGTGAGATTATTTGTTAGATACATTACAAAAAGTCACTTTAATCCTTACAAACACCCTGATTTATTGTCTCCATTTTGTAGAAGAGAGAATCAAACACGAGTCATTCAAACCCTCAATGTTAACAAAGAAGGAGCCAGTATGCTAGCATCCACCCAAATCCAAAGTCAATGCTCTTTCCACCACGGAGTCGGCTATTTCATAATAACCCAGTACTGAATAGTTTTACTCATCAGCCACAGCTTTAAAAGAAAACACATTGAGGACATCAGCAAGTTAATTACAGAAATAATAAGTGGCATTAACTTTTTCCAAGATATATTGATGCTACTTTAAACAGCTGTGGTCCATCTCTGTTGAAAAATACAGATACATATTGGAGTTGGTTAGGAACATCTGCTACCTATAACAAAGTAAAAGTCATGGTTTTCTGTTTGAGCCAGGTACCAATGATCTTAGATTATGGCAGACGTGTGTATTAGGTTTCAATGGCTGGAACATAAAACACGAAAGGACTGTTGAAGTGTGTTTGTTTTTAATACAGATCTGATCATGTCATCCCTCTGATCCTCTAGTGGCTTCCAGACCCCTTAACATAAGTTCTAATGTTCTTCAAAGCTCTGACTTTTGGCCCACCTCTTTTGCCTGTCTCACCTCTTCTCTCCTTCAAAACCTCACTCCAGGTCTCAGAGAAATTCCTTCAGTATTCAGGCTCTGCTACTTCAGAATCTTTTCACACGCTGTCCTTCTAACTCTACACTTCAATCAACTGGTCCATCCTAATCCTTCACATCATCTCAGACCCAGTATCACTAGCAAGCAAGACTTTCAGAAGCCCAACGGACTGGGTGCTCAGATAGGTGCCCCCATAACTGAGTCCTTCCTCCCAACATAGCATTCCTTGCACTTTGTGGCTATTGTTTAACTGCCTTCCTTTATTCTTTGTTAATTATCTACAGGCTTTGGAAATGTGAGACCTATGTTTACACTGCTCCCCAGTAAGTCTGCAGCATCTCCAAAATCACCTGGCATGCAGTATGTGCATATTGTGTATGTGTTGAGATGCTTTTATGGATAGGTGAATAAAATAATATGCTGGCTTCACAACTAAGGAAAATATCACATATATGTGTAATATTAATGTCTGATATAGATGTTAATGGTAGGTTTATTCCATCCAGTAAAATACAAGCAGATTAAAATCTTAATTAAAGATCCTCAGGGCTAGAAAAGACCTTAGAGATCATGAAGTGTAACTCTGTTAAACATTTTCCAGAAAAGGAAAGTGAAGTAAAATAACTGAGCCTGATTACATAATCCCTTACTTAGATCATCAATACGTGTATATATTCACAGGACACTTAACTAGCTGCCTACTAATGACTCCACAAGGCACTGGTAGATGAGAGAGGACACAAGATGAGAACAAAGTCCCTGCCCTTAGGGAGACTACCTTCTGGCTGGGGAAAAAGTCTGGTTGTTTCATTTATCAAACAATTAGAGGACACTGAGAAACTATGTTATTAAGTGCTAAATTAGGCAGAACATATGATAAATGCTTTTTGCCGTTCAAAGCAAAGGGAGAGAAAAATTACCAAATGAGCTCAGATTGATCGCTTATTCTTCCTTGTGTTTGTGACTGACTGCCTCCCATGTCATGGCCAGCTCCTTCAGGAAAAGGACAGTTTTGTGGCTTTAACACTTCCTTTGCCATGGATAATTATCAGTTGAAGAAAACACACTCAGGCTATCACTTGGATTTGCTAAAGGAACCCTTCAGAAATCACAATATTCTCTTCCATTCAATGATGTTAAGATTTTATCACAATAAATAAATAAAATATAGCATTAATATTATATTCAAGTTTTCTTGATCCTCTTTCAAAGCACCACTACAGACATGATTTTTTTCTGAGTCCCTGTACACACAGCTACACACACACACCTTGCAAGTCTATGCATCTTTTAAAACAGCACAGTGACTGGCGGCTTTTGTCTACTTAACTAATACACTGCTCTTTAGAACTGCCACCTCAAGTTCTCCTGTTGATTTCTTCTGCCCGATCCTTCTATAGGAATGTCACACTGTCCTCACTTTAGATAGCATCCCCGAGCATCCTTCTGATTCCCCAGGGGTCCTGCAGGTGTTCCCATAACTTCTAGAAGTTGTTCAGAGGAGGGAGGACCAGGGAGGTAACAGACTTTATCTTCCCTGTGCATATGTGATCCCTCCATATTCCACAGTGTCTCAAAGCCAAACAAGAAAACAGCTCAGGACTCAGCTGTGTCTTAAACCCAGCTGTCTTTTCAACCTTTCATAAACTTTCTCATTCCAATTATTTATTCCCTGTACTGTACATCTGCAGCTGTCTATGGAAACATCCAAAGACATTACATATAGAAGTGACAGGTAGTGATCGATCATTGAGTTTTTCCTTCACTGATCTGTAACTTCTTGAAAGACAATCTCTGTAGTTTATATTTCATTCCTGTTAATTTCCTGACACACAGTAGGCCACAAATATGTTTTGCATGAATGCAACTAGAGGTCAATAGAACTTAATTTCTATCACATGTGCTTATCTAATCTTTAAGCAACTTTCTTAACGGTAGTCCCAGCTCATTGGTTTTCTGACATAGGCAGTCTACTTTTGAATGGCTCATATTCCTTTTCGGTGAAGTATTTTTAAAAGGGACTATACCATGGGTATTTAAACAAAGATAAAAACAGAGTTCTAAAATTATGAGCCCTAGCCCACCCGTGAATATAGTACAAATTTATAGAGTGAACCTAATTTTATCAAAGCTTTCCCTGGGAAAATGTTGGCTTCCTTCCCTCCTGGAAGTTCTGTTCAGTGGCCTGGTATCTTGAACATTGCCTTGACCTGTTTTGAGTAGTCTGACCCTGAAGTATAACCAATAAAATATTCATAACTTCCTCTAAGGTACATAGATTTTTATTATTGCTATATGGCATATATACAGCACATAGGAAAAAACACAATGGCATGATTCAGATGGATTGGCATCCCTCATGGTGACAGGACCAATAAACTGAGAATATGGTTTAATGTAGATAAATGTAAAATAGTAAGTGTAGAGACAATGGACCGAAACAGAGAATCCATATTAAGTGGTAGCAATGCAATGCAATGATCAGTAAAATGATTTAGGGATTCTTGAGTAATAACGCTAGAAGCTCAGAACTGTTCGCTAGCTGAGCAAAAAAAGCCTTACACAATGCACAGAATACGTATCAAATTATGTGGCAGCAAGACTGTGAAGATAAAAGTGGTAACATAACCTAAACCTCTACTTGTGATTCTGTCAACCATTTCACCACAAGGAAATAAGCACAACTAATTTCAAGTCGGTTAGTTACAGACAGGTGCCGCAAATAAATACATTTAAGTCAGTTATTAGGAAGAGTTTCTTGCTCCTGTGGGCTGTAAAACATTAAAATTCTTTTTTTAATTTAAATTCAAGTTAATTAACATACAATGTAGTCTTGGCTTCAGGAGCAGAACCCAGTGATTCAGCTCTTAACTATGACAACCAGTGCTCATCCGGAAAAGTGCTCTCCTTAAGGTCCATCATCCATTTAACTCATCCTCCCACCCCCTCCAGCAGTCCACAAGCTCAGTTTGTTTAGAGAAACAACAGCAGTATCTTATTTTTATGTGGCATTTTCTCACAGTGCTTTCACACTAAGCCTCATTTGCTCCTCAACATAAAGCTGTAGGGTGCATAGGACAAACAGTCTGTCCATTGTACAGAGAGTTAAGCTGAGACTCAGTAGCCAAAGATAGTGGCAAGGATAGGGTATAATCACAGAGTTTAGGAATAGCATTCTAGGTTTCTTTTTACCATAAAATCTCTTCTCTCGGCATTACCAAGGGAAAATCTAGAGCCTAGCTTTCAGATGTTTAACAATTATAGGAGGCTATGTTTCTTCTATGAAAGGAGAAAACTGATTGCATTTTTAAAGACACCCTCCCAAAAGAGATTTTTAATTCAGTGTACTGACTTAGACACTTTGAGTCCAGAAAAGTTGACATTTCCTGACTACAGAATGTGTAGCCGTCTATATATGCCAAAGATGACCACAAATCACACCATCTCACATACTGGTTTTCAGTATGATCTTGATGGTATTCACATTTAGAGATGGGTTATTTGTCTCATCTCCTTGAATATGGGTGGGTGGGTGGGCTGGGGACTTGCTTATAGAAGAAGATCAAAATGACAATGAGTCTAAGTCACGGAAGGCAATGAAGCTTCTAACTTTTACCTGGAATATTCTCTCTTGAAGACTTGAACCATTATGAGGCTGTCACGCTATAATGAAACCCAGACTAGCCCATGAAAAGAGACCATACAGAGCAACCTGAGACTACATGGAGAGAGATATTCCTGGAAAGCCCAAAACTGCCCCAGCCCCCTATGACTGCAAATACATGAGATAACAGAGCCAGAATCATTCAACCAATCTCTTCCTAAATTTCTGACCCACCTGAGAAATAATAAAATGATTTGTTATTGGCTTAAGCGACTAAGTTTAGGAATGATTTGTTATGCATCAATTTACTAGTAACTGGATATAAATTTGTCCAAAACCATAGAATGTACAACACCAAGAATGAACCTTAATGGAAACTATGGACTTCAGGTGATTATGAGATGTCAATGTAGACTCTTCAGTTATAACAGATGTACCACTCTGGTGGGGGATATTTATAATGGGCTGTGCATGTGCGGGGGAGGGGCAGGAGGTACATGGAAGGTCTCTGCACCTTTCCGTAATTTTGCTGTGAGCCTAAAACTTCTCTAAACAAAAAGAGTCTTAATTTAAAAAAAAAAAAGGGTGGGTTGATGTCACATCAATTGACTTTAAACATGCCATACTACAAAAGTGGGTGGTATGACAGTGGTGTTCCCAGCAGCTAACGTGTAGGAAGCAATGAATTTAAAGGACATAATTGGAATTTTATGTCCAATTATTTCTCTGTATAATTGTGAAGATTAATTTAAAAATAAAAGAATGTTTTTATTCATTAAAAAAACATGACCTATGTCAAAAAATTAATGAATTTTAAGAGTGACTGCCTCTTGGTAGTGACTGCTTCTTTGATTGTTCTGTTCTCCTTAGTTTTCTGGCATTATCTGAATGGTCTATAATGAGTATATATTACTATTACAGTGAAAGACAACTATATTAATTTATTTCCATTTTTAAAACATTGTGTTTATGTAGCTGTATTCAGTTATTAATAACTTAATATTGATCCCACAAAAAAAGAAAAGTAACTGGAACAGAATACAAACATCCTTGAGTGGTGGGCATTTGATTCTTATGGTACTTACTATCTCTTCTTTCCTAATAACACTCTGATTTCCTTACATAATTGGCAGCAGCCTCTTTCCCCAGCCAAGGGGAAGGCTCCCTCCATGGATGGAATCTCACTCATAAACAGAATAATGGTGAAAGCCCATTATCCCATTAACCAACTTGAAAATGGTGGAATCTATTCAATGAGAAGAAGAGGCACCCTAAACAAACAGTGCCAGGTATGAAGTATTCCTCTCCTTTCTGATTCCTGGGTCTCTGAAGTTGTCTTATGTTTTTGCTCCATTCCAGGTCTGGCTCCTTCAGCCTTTTAAATAGTTCTTTTAAGTTCTCTTTATCCTTTTTTTTTTTTTTTTAAGATTTTTTAACGTTTTATTTATTTTTGAGAGAGCACAAGTCGGAAGGGGCAGAGACAGAGGGAGACAGAGGATCCAAAGCGGGCTCTGGGCTGACAGTAGTCAGCATGATGTGGGGCTCGAATTCACGAACCGCGAGATCATGACCTCAGCCAAAGCTGGATGCTCAACAGAGTCAGCCACCCAGGTGCCCCAGTTCTCTTTATCTTTTCAATGATTTTCCTTTAATTTAGTTTAGACCAAGTCACTTTCTGTGATTTACAACCAATGAGCCACGACTGATATATTCAATCTCATTCAAGGAACAGTGTCTTTACAGGTTTTGTGAGCCATAACTGACATATAATCAACAGCACATATTTAAAGTGTACAAACGGACAAAGTTTGGTGGATGTATCTACTGACGAAACTGTCACTATAAGGAAGGATACTGAACACAGCCATTACCCCCAAAAGTTTCCTCATGTTCATTTGTAATCCTTACACTCTGCCCCTCTATGACTCCTATCTCCAAACATCACCTAACTGGTTTTTTTTCATTAGAGATTAGTTTGCACTTTCTAGAATTTTACTTAAATGAAATCATACACTATGTACTCTTTTCATTTTCCTCTGGCTTCTTTCAGTAAGCTTACATATTATGAGATTCATACAAGTTGTGTGTTAGATACACAACACTATTATAGACTGAATATTTGTGTCTCCCACAAATTCCTATGTTAAAAGCCTGATGCCCAAGGTGATGGAATTAGAATATAGACCCTGGGAGGTGATTAGCTCTTAAGGGCAGAGCCCTAATGACTAGGATTAATGCTGTTACAAAAGAGGCCTAAGAGAACTCCCCAGTCCTTTCTACCATGTGAGAAAACAAGAAGTAGCAACCCAGGAGAGGGCTCTCACCTGCCCATGCTGGCACACTGATCTTGGACTTTCAACCTCCAAAATGCTGAGAAGTAAATTAATTTTGTTTCTAAACCACTCAGTCTGTGGTTGTGTTATAGCAGCCTGGAAGGACTAAGACACACAGTTTATCCGTTCATCTGTTGATGGACATTTGGGTTGCTTCCAATTTGGGGTAATTATGTTAAACGCTGTTCTGAAAATTCATGTACAAGTCTTTTTGTGTTATATATGTTCAATCATTTGAGTAAGCATCCAGGGGTGAAATGGCTGGGTCATTTTGTACGTATATATTAACTTTTGAACAAACTACCAAAGTGTTTTTCAAAGTGCTTGCATCGTTCTGCATTTATATAGGAGTATATGAGACTTACGGTTTTTCTACATCCTTGCCAATGGTAGACTTTCTTATTTTGGCCATTCTAACAGGTGTGTCATGGTATCTCAATGTTATTCTTAATTTGTCTTTTCCTGATTGATGACTTTGAGCATCTTTTCCTTTCCTTATTTGCCAGATTCTTGAAAATTTATCTTAAAGGAGATTCTTCTGTCCATTATGCAGATTTCTGGTGAGCTACCCACAAGCTTATCAGACTTACCTGACTCCAAGCAATGGATGCAACTTAGGCTCAAACTACAGCTTTTGTTATACATCGACATAAAGTAACACATAAAAAAGACAAAAAGAAGTTATGTCAAAATGATTAATTGTCACCTCTGGGTGTTAGGATTATAGGCAAGTCCTCTTTTTTTCTGCTTTCGAAAACTTTCTTGCTTTTTCTGAATGTTTATAGTGAATATGTATTATTATACTCTTCAGAGGAAATAAATGAGTGGGGGCAATGGTAGCTATACTCCATGAATACGCAAGTGTCCCAAAAGTAGGCATGTTCTTGCTGTCCTTCTTCTACCATAAAGAAACCAAGTAGAAAGTGGCCAGGTGGTAGCCAGTGCTTATTCCTTTCCATAGCCAGTCACCTGTAATGAAGGCAACACTGGACAGAATATGCTGTTCTCCCAGAGAATTGGGTCATGGGTGTGGATTCAGTTTTTCAACATATAGAAGAACTCAAATTAGATGGCATTTAGGTAAGAAGCAGTGGCACCCATTCCTCTATGTGGAAGAGTTTCAGTCTGAAGTTAATCATCAAACTTAAAAAATTTTAACAAGGAACTCATCTGAAATCTCACTCAGTGATGTGCATGTAATATGTACGCCACATATATGTATAAATAGAGCGGTGACGTTCTTCTCTGCTACACATATTCAAACGTTTTCTCAGAACCAGTTTTCAGAAGATGCTACCCTTGAATAACATTTATATTTCCTATGTGTTTAGATAAATCATGAACAAACCAACCCTCCTACGGAATCTAATTTTGACCTAAAGTTGCATATGGCTAGGCAGGCATCTGACCCTCTTTGTTTTACAAGTATGGCTTTCACATACAAGTTTTCTCCTCTCTACATCCCAGAGAGCCTATGGTTTGAACCTCATTCCCCAAAAAGGAAACGGATTGCTGAAATTTAGATTGTTACTAATGAGGCTAATGTATTCGAAGATGAATATGAGTTTTTCTAAGATAAATTTGTGACCTACTTTTCTCTTGGATATCACTTAAATTATGAAAGAAAAAAAACCCAGTTGTCTGAGCAAAACTGAAAAGCACTTTCATTTATTTAGAACCCAGATGCAAAGGATTGGATTCATTATAACCTTTCCTTCATGACACACGCACATGACTGGCCAGCTTATATTTAGCTTATCAGTATTGTAGCTATTTCCAATTCTCTAATAACCATGCAAACCCACTCCCCTTTCCTAAAACAGTTTTCAAATGAATCCAGAAATATGCAAATGTGACCCCAATATTAAGGATTATAGCAAAATAGGGACCAAAGCTGGGGAGTCAAGAACAACAACTGGTATTAGGTGATGGTCATAGGTCACATTTAAAGACTAGATTGTATTACAAATATGAAGAGAAAAACAGAGAGTAAACCTAGTCCAAGAATACAGGTGTAGCTAGACACATGAATGGGTAGTTAACAAAAACCACATCAGCAATATGTCTGGCTTATGCTGGAAGTTCCTTCACACCCAAACACCTAGTAATGGTGATACTTGAAGATAAGATACAAGCATGTGAGTGGAAACCAAAAAACCTGTTGCTTCGGAGACCAAGCCTGGATCACCACTATAGCCTAGGTAGTAACGTGAACCAGCAGACATATTACCCTCAGGAGTACACACACACTCACAGGATGTCACAGGACAATGCTTCACACAACACCATATGACAGCAAAAAAGCAGTAGCAGTAGTGAAGATAGAATTTCTCGCTCCCTATGGCATGTAGAAAAGGGCTGGGTCCCTGCCCCTGTAGACCAGGTAAGCCCCTCAGTTTTGAATAATTCAGAGATAAAGGAGAACACTCAGGATAAAGGAGAGAAAGTAATGAGGTATAAACCCATGCATATTCTGAGTAGGTTTAAGGAGGCAGAGCATTGTAGCCAGCACAAGCAGAACTACAGTACAAGACAACATAGTACAACTACTTCCGCAAAGCCCCAATGCCCTTGGCAAAAATCCTACTCTCTCCTTCCCATCAAAAATGGACTGGCTCTCAGAGCACCAGGTCAAACCATCTATCTATAGTCTCCACGTTACTAAAACCAAGTTAAGAGTTTCTAGGATTGCATTTCCCCATGACAAGCTCAACCATGAGCCATGGGAAAAAGGCAGGATACTTGTAGGATTAAGTTTAAAGGAAGCCATCTAGCCATGTTATGCGTGCTTGTGCAATGATTAGCAGTCACTGCAAATCCAAAAGCACCGCGTTGGTGCTCATCCAGGTAGGGTCAACAGAGTCTGACATTGGATCCAACCACAACACTGAAGAATGAGATTTCAAAACAAGCACAGAGATGAATTTAATTTTACATGCTGGGCACACACAGTGAGATTAAAAGGGGGTGGTAATAGGGAAAGGGAAACACACTGGTGGGCATGCACTGCCCAGAACACACACTAGACACTTGTGGTGCACAAGTGCACATCAACAGTAATTCCAGACATCAACCCATAGGGGGTATGATGTTAATATAAGCTGCTTGCCTCAGTCAAGACGGGATATGAAAATCAGTAAGGCTGGGGCACCTGGGTGGCTCGGTCAGTCGAGCATCCAACTCCAGCTCAGGTCAGGATCTCATGGTTCATGAGTTTGGCCCAGACACGGGGCTGACTGCTGTCAGCACAGAGCCTGCTTAGGATCCTCTGTCCCCCTCTCTCTGCCCCTCTCAGGCTTGCGCTTTCTCAAAAATAAATAAATACTTAATGTATAGATAGATAGGTAGGTAGGTAATTTAGAATAAAAGAAAATAAATAAGGCTGAATTTGCCTGTTGGAACTGTCAGTGACAGAGGAAGGCAGTTGTGGGCATCCTATAACCACACACATTCATTTGTGTATTCTACTTTTAGGGTTTTTTTTAAATTTTTTTTAATGTTTATTTATTTTTGAGAGAGACAGAGATAGGATGCGAGTGGGTTAGGGGAAGAGAGAGAGGGAGACACAGAATCCAAAGCAGGCTCCAGGCTCTGAGCTGTCAGCACAGAGCCCGACATGGGGCTTGAACTTACGAGCTGTGAGATCTTGACCTGAGCCAAAGTCGGACACTCAACCGACTGAGCCACCCAGGCGCCCCTCTACTTTTAGTTTTTTAAATAGAAATTCTAATATCTGCAAAGTAAAGTGCTGGCTAGATACAGAAATGAATGAGGCATGGTTATTGCACTCAAGAGCTTTGAATGTACCAGTTTCTCATTTACTTGAGTCACTAAAAAGAAAATCAAATTAGTGTTTTATTAGAGTGGTATGACAAACATAGCACCAAAGATGTGAAGAAGCAAAGAGCCCTTATATTCAGAGGTGGGAAATCAGTCAAGAATCCAGGGCAACAACATTTCAACTGGGGCTTGAAGCATGAATCAAAAGAAAAAGGGCGAAAATCAACATGCATAGAGATCATGGCATAATGAACAGCAGAAAAGGCTGGAAAGAGGGCAAAGTTCTCACACTTTAAAGTGTCTACGAATCAGCTGAAGAATACTGTTAAAATGCAGAATAGGATTCAGTTGGGCCTGTGGGTGGGGCCTGAGATCCTGCATTTCTGATGAGCCCCTAGGGGATTCCAATGCTACAGGTCTATGGTGTGACACCCTTTCCGTGGTAAGGCATTTAGAAAAACAAGTGTATTAGTATGGTCAGACTGTAGGATACAGGGCTGTAGAGTATTTGATGAGGCTGGAAATAGAGACTGAGATTGGGTCATGGTTAACCTAGACTAAGCAATTTGAAGGTTGTTACTTTGAGTCCTGCGTAAGCATTTAATCACTAAATGGTTTCACTTGTTTCATCATCTCTTTCATACTGTTTTTGACAGAAGCATCTGAGCCAGCTATTTCTCTTCAAAATATCCTTTGGATTTAAAGAGTGCTAGGTAAAAAGAGCCAAACTACTAAGGTAGTTAGCTTGAACAGGCAAAAAAGTGATGTAGTTGCCTAAGATAAGAACAGAGGATTCGGAGACAGAGAGAGAGAGAGAGAGAGAGAGAGAGAGAGAGAGAGAGAGAGAGAGAGAGAGAAAGCTGGAGAGGGTGTAGGCAAAGGGAGAGGGAGAAAGGAAACAAATTAATCCACATCCTCAAAGTTGAGTGGTTCCCAAACATGGCTGCACACTGGAATCCAGCTGGGGGTTTTTTAAAGGGTTGGTGCTTGGGTATCACCTGTGGAGATTCTACTGTAATTAGTGTAGGGAATGGACTGCATATCGAGAGGTCTCAAGGTTCTTCAGGTGAATCTACTGTGCATCCAAGATCGATAACCATTATCATAGCTATGGAGTAACCTCTGACTATCAGAATCTGGAAAATCATTCTCTAATTTTTATAGTAACCTGGAATAGGAACTAATCTCAAAAGGACTCTCACTGACCAAAAATGGAATAGTTTGAGCCTCAAAAGTATTATACTAAAATGCACTGAAACACACCAAGTACATTCTAAAAACTCCAAGTATTCATAAAGTTACTTTCTGCAATGATGGAAATGTTCTAAAACTAGATTGTAGTGAGGGTGGCACAATTCTGTAAATACACTAAAAAGCATCGAATAGTACATTTAAAATGAGTTAATTCTATGGTTTATTAATTAAATTTCAATAAAGATGTTAAAAACAATCCAGGAATTCATATGATAGTTTAAAAAAAAAACTCGGGGCGCCTGGGTGGCGCAGTCGGTTAAGCGTCCGACTTCAGCCAGGTCACGATCTCGCGGTCCGTGAGTTCGAGCCCCGCGTCAGGCTCTGGGCTGATGGCTCGGAGCCTGGAGCCTGTTTCCGATTCTGTGTCTCCCTCTCTCTCTGCCCCTCCCCCGTTCATGCTCTGTCTCTCTCTGTCCCAAAAATAAATAAAAAACATTAAAAAAAAAAAAATTAAAAAAAAAAAACAAAAACAAAAACTCAGTGGTTATCTCTGTAGTTGTAAGTGAACCTACTCATTACTCAGAAAGTGACAACTAAAGGGACAGAATCAAACATTTATCCTGCCTTTCTTTCACAAAACTATACATCAAAGTAACCAAATAATTGATGAGGAAAAGTTCTCATTTATAAAAGCATTCTAGCTAATTAATTAAAAAGAATGATAAAATCACCATACAATCACGTTCTAACTCCTGCACACTGAATCCAGGCAATGATTAATAGCCACTAAAACCATTAGGTGAAAACCTGATCATAAATTTGACCATGAATGGGTCTGACTGGTAACACCTGAACCCACTGATCAACACTTGCCAAAATATGGAACTCGAATCTGCTCAAGCCTTTTGGTATGTGTGTCATTGAATAAGAAATACAGGGGACAGCGGAACCTAATAAATAACAATGGTGGAGGAGGGAAGAAATCGGCAAAATCTAGAATATGGAAGGCCCTGTAAGAAAAATTACCTGGTTTCTTCTGCAAATATCGTCAAGGAAACAAAAGGGAATAGCGAAGGTCCAAACAGTCATGTAGACTGGTTTCCAAGCAGCCAGGCCAAGCTGGACAACTGGGAAGATTATGAATATCAAGGAAAGCCATAGGCCCAACATTCAAGAAAAGAAGCACCAATGAACAGGCCCTGAAAGACGACTAAAATAGGAGCCAGGACCCAAAAACATTTGAGAAGTGAAAAGATGTGGCTTTCTCCCTCCCTACCTGCCTTCTTTTTTTTTTTTTTTTTTTTTAACTCTCTACAGTGTTCCAGCAACATGATTACGACCAGTTAGCCACTTAAGGGAAGCACTCGTAAGGTGTCTGGATAAGCCATGCACTTAATAAAGGTTCAAACAACCTGAGTTTGGTACCCAGCCTCAGGGAGAAATTCATTTAATTTCCTCATCCCTACTGGAAACTCCTTTGCTTTGTTTCCTCAGGGACCACCCCCCTTCAATTATTAACTCTCTCCAACTCTCTGTCTCTCTCTAGCCCAGAGGTTCTAACCCCGGTTACATTTTAGAGTTACCTTGGGGAACTTTTAACGTTCCTGATGCCTCAAGCACACCTAGATATAGCAATCATAATTTCTGGGCCTGGGAGTGAGACATGAACAGTTTTCAAAGCTTAGGTAATTCCAACATGCAGCCACTGTTGCGAACCAGTGACCATTGACCCTTTTATTTATTTGGTTTTTTTGTTTGTAAGTTTTTTTCCCCAACGTTTATTTATTTTTGAGAGAAAGAGACAGAGCATGAGTGGGAAAGGGGCAGAGAGAGAGGGAGACACAGAATCCGAAAAAGGCTCCAGGCTCTGAGCTGTCAGCACAGAGCCCGACGCGGGGCTCAAACTCACAAACTGCGAGATCATGACCTGAGCCGAAGTCGGACGCCTAACCGACTGAGTCACCCAGGGACACCTCTCAATCTGACTTTTAGCTAGAGTAGTCCACACTAGCCAGGCCCACACCCAAATTTCCCACTTCATCCTCAACCATCAGCTCCTGTCACTCCTCTGGGAGTGACTCCTTAGCTTCCAGAACCAAGTGACACTTTTCTAAGGCTCTCTGCCTTAATGTTCTGTGAGCTTTAATGGTCTACTCCCTTCCCTTGTGTGTTATAACATTCCTCTCCCTTGTCCCCCCCCAACACCTAATTGCCTTTTACCGTTTCTTTCGCAGGCGTCTCTTTGTCACCAAATTCCTCAGTGTTCTTTTCTATAAGCCCTGCCTTAAAGTTCACTTAGCTTCTCATTCTATGTGCCTACTCTAAATCATCTCATCTTCTCCTCTGGCCTCAACTGCCTGTATCCTCAAAGCCCACCAAAGTTCCCCTCCGTCTCAGATCCATGTGCATGCTTCAGACCCACGTGGCCAACTCCCTTGTAAGCCTCTCCAGCTGCATCTCCTGTGCGTCATCTCACTGCATCTCACTGTGTCAAAAACTAAACTCTCCTTCTACTCAATCTGCTACCGTGCCAGTATGAGCATGGAGTCTGTGCCGGGCTGTGTGGGTTTGACATCCTGAATCAGACACATAATGAGCTTGGGTGAATGAATTAACCTCTCTGCAACTCCAATTCCTCATCTGTAAAATAGGTATAGTAACTTCCTCATAAGATTATCATGAATATTAACTACATTAATATGTATAAAGGACCTAACATAGTTCTTGGCACATAGCAAGCCTTGTATTTGCTGCTGCTGCTATGCCTACTATTACTACTACTGGTATGATCATCAGTCTAAATTCCTTATCTCAGTGAAGGTCGCCATCACCTAATTAAAGGAAGCAAAACTCTGAGCGCCACTCTTTTTATCTCATTGCATCCTATCCCCTCTATCCGTTATTAGTCTATGCAATTTTTCCTCAGATACATTCCTTATTCTTCACCTCACCATCACTACTTTGGATCAGGCCGGGAGTGCTGGAGTGCGAGTTGAATGTGCATATTGCCTAACTCAGCATTCAGTCCCATCACGTTCGTAACTTTAAATTGGCTGTGGTGGGAGTATCCATGCTAAAGGAATCAGCAAACTCGACAAATCGCGTGACTTTTTTTGCAGGGGGCGGGGGGGAGAGCAGTTTGTTTAACATTTAAGCGGTTGTTAAATATTCAGGCCCTCATGATTTCTCCTGTAAATTTCTGTAAAACATCCTAATTGTCTATTTCTACCACTGTTCTTGAGCCACTCTAATCCATTCTTACTGATACCAGAAAAAAAAAATTTCTGAAATGCAAATCTCATCCCCAGATTAAAGTGTATCAGTGGATCCTCGTTTTCCTTTGGTTAAACGCCTTCATCCTTCCCGTGGCATACATGGCCTATAATAGAGGCCGTGAGGGTCCCACTCTTACCCTTTCCACACTCAGCTTTCTTCTGTACCTGCCAACAGCTTGGTAGCACATAATCCTCTGCCTGAGGGCTTTTCACAGCCCCAGGGGCATGCCTGGGGGCCAGGGAGTTCACTCTCCTGGGAGAAGCCCTCACCCAAGAAGATGAGAGAAGGCCGAATCTTTTTTTTTTTTTTTAAGTTTTTTTTAATGTTTGTTTATTTTTGAGAGAGAGAGAGAGAGACGGGGGGGGGGGGGGGGGGGGGGCGAAAGAGAAGGAGACACACAATCTGAAGGAGGCTCCAGGCTCTGAGCTGTCGGCACAGAGCCGGATACGGGGCTTGAACTCACAGACTGCGAGATCGTGACCTGAGCCGAAGTCAGGCGCTCAACCAAGGGAGCCACCCAGGTGCCCGGAGAGAAAGCTGAATCTTATCAGAGCTCCCACTCCTCCTGAGGACAACTCAGAAGTACAGTCTCCCAAGCGGACTGAGCCCCAGCTGCCCACAGCAGCAACCTGCTTGAACTCCCCCTCCTCGACCAGAGCGTCCTGTGATCACCTCTGAAATGAACCACTGGCCCTCAAGTTCTTATCTCAGGGTCTGTTCTGAGGAGAACCCAAACTAATAGATGGCCATTCATGACGTCCCTTTTCCCCACTTCAGCCTCATCACTTCTCCCTTCTTCCTTCAAGCCGAAGCTATACTGAGCAATTTTATGCCTAGTTTCCCAAAGGTAACATGGCGTCTGACAGTTCGTTCCTTTGCAGATGCCGCTTATTTTCTCAAATAATCAATTTCAATTTCACCTTCCTTCACCCAGAAAATTCTAGCCTGTCCTTCCAAACACAGCTCAATAGGCACCTTTTCCCTGATCACTATTGTCCCCTCCCCCCAAGTAAGGGTGTCTCATGTGTTCCTCTGTGCTTGCAAAGCTGCTCTTCCTTCAACTGATTGCGTGTTCCTTCTGGCTCTTCTCTGGCCATGTGCCCACCCTCCACCCTCCCCACAATCCTGGCATGACAAACACAAGCAAAGCAAGAAAGGATGGTTGAAGGGATATGGTTTTCAGAATCTATTATTCCTTATGTTCTTGTGTCTGGACAAAATGTTCAATAAGGAGTTGAGCATCTAAGTTGAGAGACAAAACTAACTGTTTTTGTATTTCCCCAAAACGGTTGCATAATTACAAGCATTATCAGAAACTAAGCTATTTGCATAAATATAGCCCAACACCAATTTTGGTTCAGCCCTGCTGACATGGTTCACCTAGATCGTTAGCTTTCTAGCCCTGACAAATTTCTTATTATCTCTGCATTTCAATGCTACCTTTAAGGCTCTGCAATTAAGCAAATTCTTGGGATTTTAAGCAAATAGGCTTGCACCATTTCAAAGTGGCAAAACACCCAGGGGCACTACTTAATCCTCTGATTTCCCCTTTCAAAGGGGTTTCTCAGCTGCAGCTGACAGCTTTGTGACTGCACAGCCTCCCTGTCCAACACGGCTGGGCTTTCTCTTATCCGCACCAAAGTACTCTGCGTCCTCTGCAGAATATATTTATTTGCAGCATTTCAGCAGGAAGACCCTGGGAGGATGAGTCATCGTCCTTATCCAGAGAGTCGTCCTTGAGGCCACACTGAGAAAACTTTCTCCCTCTTATTGTATAGAACAAGGTTCAATCAGAAATCAAGTGTTCTGTTTATAGCCAGCTTTCCCACGTAGGCAGGAAATAACACTTCAGAAACGCTGAAAAATAAACGCAAGGGGGGTACAATTTAATTTCTTGGACCCAAATGCATCGCAAGGTAATAAATCCGGTTAAAAACATACCGAGCAACCACACTCCACGTAAGAACCTATGGTACCAATGCCAAAGAAGGTTGAGTATTTAAGACAAAAATCCCTTCACTCGGCACCCCCGCCCCGTGGAAATTATGAGTTTAACATTTTAAAGGTACTTAAGGATGTGTGCAGACAGCTGGTATCAGATGACCAGTTATAAAACTATACCACTACCATGCTTACATGTAAGTGGATGAGTGTGTAAATGCCAGAACTACCTCTACATTCTATATTCCTACAGATCGGTGTTAGCGGGAATCTCTTTGGAGGCACTTTCCTAGAAGCCCCCATTCTTACATATCCTTCCCGGCATCACTATCCGTTATCTAGAACACCGAGAGGATCAATGAGGTACAGAGAGGAAGAAACAGACAGACACGGAAAACCAAGAGAGAGCTGAGAGATAAGCTGGTGGGGGGTTAGTGGCAGGGAGCAGAAGCAGACAGGCCTGAGGCCTAACCGTGGACTTGGAGAGTCTGGAACATCCGGGCAAATGAGCATAGCATTCGGGTATCAGAGACAGCAGGTACAGAAACCCGTGGAGCCACGTTCATCTAAGTAAGCAGCAAGGCTCAGAGCTGTCACGTGTGCCATAATCCAGTCGGCCCACCAAGCCAGGAGTAAGGGATGCAGTGAAGGAGCTTGTGAAAAGTCTACAGCAGAATGGGGCAGGGGACGTGGACTAAAACTCTGGCACCACATCACCTGGTTTCAAATCTTTATTCTAACACCCACCACTTGTGACTTATTTAATCCCTCTCTGCCTCGGGGTTCTCATCTTTAATAAACAAGGACAAAACAATTATTTCAAGTCCAGCTGCCCCTCGATAAGATGTACCATCTTACAATTTTATGAAAATGCTCAAACAATTTCAGAAGATACAGAAAGATACAGAAACTGTTCCTAACGATAGAAAAAAATAGAGAGCTCTCCAGTTCATTTTCAATGTCATATTTAAACCTTAAAAAAGCCATACAAAAAGACAACTGGAACCTAATGCCACTTAGGAAAATTATCACAATAATTGTACAGTAAGTACTAGCAAAAATTTCAGAAACAACTTCAATTAGTACACAATATAACACGCAGAGCTTTCACTAGAATGAATTATGATGGAAGACAAATGTTTAAAATATATTACATCAAAAAGTCAAAAAGAAAAGCTATATGTCAAAGAGTCATTTAATAAAATTCAGTATTTGACCCATTTCTTGCTAAACAAATGACAAGAACGTGACCTCATTTAAATTAAAAGGAACAACAGTTATCAATGAACACAAAACCATGCCATTAATTCTTAAATAAAAGTGTCTCTTTTAATCATATTCTTACTTTTGTCAATGATTTAGAAGTGCTGTACAATGCACTAAAACAGAAAAAACAATAATCATATTCTTTAGAAGAGACAAAAATTTCCTTATAAACTTCAAGATAATACCCTGAAAAATTCTTAAAATCAGTCAAAATTTAGTGAAGTCACTGGTGCCTAGGTGGCTCAGTCAGTTAAGCATCTGACTTTGGCTCTCTCTCCTTCTCTTTCCCAAAAATAAATAAACATTAAAAAAATTATAAAACATTAAAAAAATTAGTGAAGTCACAAAATGCAAAGCAAATAAACAAAATAGAAAATGTTCTATATATCCAAAGCTAATAGCTATATGATGATGGCAACAAAATACATACACACCTCAGATCATCTTGAATACATGTCCTTTGGAGAGCCAGAAGAGCATATTTGCAAATATGGAGATACATATTATGATCCACTTGTACAGGGTGAATCGTGAAAATAAGTCAATGGCTTCTAATTAATTTGTAAGTTTAAAAAAATCACAATACAGACTATATTATTACCAAAATAAAGTTCAAATGGAAGACTATCCTAATAAGTAATTAAATAATTTTTTGTGAAAGAATGTTTTCAAAAACAGAGAACTTGCTCTACATGTAACACACTATAAAACTACAACTATTATAACAATATATCCAGCTATTAATAGGCATTCTGTAAAAATTTTTAAATATGTAGAACATGGATATATGGATCAATATAATGGAAGAATTTGTTTTAAAATGGACCCTATAACATATCAACAGGTAGTATTTAATAAAAAGGAAACTTAACAGGCAGTGAAAAAGGGATACATGTACAAAAGTTAGTGGAACTATATCAACATATATTTACATATATATAGTGGATATACAAGGAAAATATGAACAGAACTAAAAGGAGAAATAAAGAGTAATACGATAATACTTGGAGACTTTAATACCTCACTCTTAACAACGGATAGATCATCTAAACAGAGAATCAGTAAGGAAACAGGAGATTTGAACAACGGTATAGACCAAACAGACCTACCAGACATATATAAAACATTCTATGCAAATAAATAAATAAATAAAATAAATAAAATAAAACATTCCACGCACACCAAGAGTATATATACTCATCTCAAGCACACATGAAACATTCTCTCGGATAGATCATATGTTAGGGCAGAAATCAAGTCACAACAATTTCAAGAAGATAGAAATTAAATCAAGTATCTTTTCCAACCACAATGGTATGAAACCAGAAATCAGTAACAGGAAGAAAATTGGAAAATTTACAAATACATAGGAGTTCAACAACTCAATATGGTGACAAGTAGGACAAGGAAGAAATCAAAAAGTGAAAAAATAGCAAGACAAATAAAAATGGAAACACAACATGTCAAAACTTAGGGATACAGTGAAAGCAACATAATTAATACTATAAATGTATACATTAAGGGAAAAAAATCTCCAGGCATCTGGGTGGCTCAATCAGTTAAATGTCTGACTCTTGATTTCGGCTCAGGTCGTGATCTTGTGGTTCAGGAGTTTCAGCCTCACATTAGGCTCTGCGCTGGATGTGGAGCCTGGTTGAGATTCTCCCCTCCCCTGCCCCTCTCTCCCTGCACCCCTCCCCTGCTTGCATGTTCTCGCCCTCTCAAAATAAATAAAATAAAATAGAAAAAAGTCAAAAACCCTGCATTACACATAAAGAAACTAGGGAAAAAACCCCAAATAAGCCAAAAGTTTGAAGAAGGAAGAAATAATAAACTTTAGAGCAGAAATAAATGAAATATAGAATAGGCAAACAATAAAAAATTAAAACCAAGAGTTGGTTCTTGGAAAAGATAAACAAAATTGACAAATCTTTAACTAACAAAGAAGAGAGAGAGAGAGAGAGAGAGAGAGAGAGAGAGAGAGAGAGGACTCAAATCAAAAGATAAACCAAAGAGGTGACATTACAATTGATACCAGAGATACAAAGGATAATAAGAGACTACTATGAACAATTTTACACCAACAGACTGAACAACCTAAAAGAAAAGTGTATATTCCCTGGAACATACAACTTATGAAGACTGAATCATGAAGAAACAGATAATCTGAACAGAACAATAATGAGTAAGGAGATTGAATCAGTAACCCAAAAAACTCACAACAAATCCAAGCACAAAACCAAATGGTTTCACCAGTGAATTCTACCAAATATTTACAGAACTATAATACCAATCATTCTCAAATTCTTCCAAAAAATAAAAGAGGAGGGAGCACTTCCAAACCTGTTTTGTAAGATCTTTATTTATTAAAAACACCAATTCCCAAACTCTTCCAAAAAACTGAAGAGGAGAAAACACTCCAAAATTTATATTACAGGGCCAGCATTAGTCTGATAAGAACAGTACAAGAAAACTATAGGCTACTATCCTTGATAAAATAGGTGCAAACAATCTCAACAGAATATTACTAAATGGAGTTCAACAGAAGGTTAAAAGGATGATACACTATCATCAAGTGGAATTCATCTCTGGGATGCAAGAATGTTCAACATACACAAATCGGTAAGAGTGATACATCATATTAACAGCAGGAAAGAGAAATATCATATAATCATCATGTCAATAGGTGTAGAAAAAACATTTGACAGAGTCAGCATTCATTCATGATTAAAAACTCCCAATAAAATGGGTTTAGAAGAAACATACCTCAATGTAATAAAGGCATTATTTGACAAGCTCACAGCTACTATCATACTCAATGGCGAAAGGCTAAAACAATTTCTTCTAAACTTAAGAACAATATTGGGTGCCCCCTCTCACAACCCTTATTCAGGATAATATTAGAAGTCTTAGCCAGGGCCATCAGGCAAGAAAAATAAAAGTAACTAAATTGGAAAGAAGTTAAAGTTTCTCTGTTTGCCAATGACATATTCTAAATATAGAAAACCCTCAAGACTTGACCAGGAAAAAATTGTTAGGAGCAGTAAAAAAAAATTCAGGAAAGCTGCAGGATACAAAATCAACATACAAAAATCAGTTACGTTTCTACATTGTAATAACAAACTATCTGGAAAAGAAATAAAGAAAACAATCCCACTTACAATAGCATCAATACTATATTTAGGAATACTTTAACCAAGGATGTAAAAGGTCTGTACACCAAAAAATAGCAAAATATTAATGAAAGTAAACGAAGAAGACCCAAATAAATGGAAAAATATCCCATATTCATCCATCGGGAGAATTAATATTGTTAATATATCCATACTACCCACAGCCATCTATAGGTTCAATGCAATCTCCATCAAGATTCCAGCAGCATTTTTTACAGAAACAGAGAAAAATTCTAAAATTTGCATGCAACTGCAAAAGACCTCAAATAGCCTAAGCAATCCTGGGAAAGAAAGCTGGAGGCATGACACTTTCTGATTTTGAACTATACTACAAAGCTAAAGTAATCAAAACAGCATAGTACTGGCATAGAAACAGACACGAACAGAATCAAGAGTTTGGAAATAAAACCATGCATATACGATCAACTAATGATAATTACCAAATCATACTGAATACCCAAGATACTGAACTGAGGACTAACAGAACATACTCCACAACTAAAGGGAGAGAAGGTGCCACACTGAAGAAGGTAGGAAGTGTGGAGATGTGCTTTGGGAGTAACATGGATTATGGGTGCCAGGGCAGGAAGGGGGCTGTGGTCACAGAGAAATGCAAGAGAGAGACAGAGAGGGAAACACACAAGGAAAACACTTCCACAAAGTCACTGCCTGGGAAAAGGAGAGAAGGCGATTTTCATGAGTTTTGCAACTAACTGGGCTTAAAGACTGGAGTTTGAAAGGTTGGCAGGCTTGGCTGGGATAGAAACCTGAAGGCGCTACCCTACTCCTGGAGAGGAGGCAGGCAAAGAACTTGGGAGCAGATGGAGGTGTGGAGACAGAGATCTGAGGAATGCGTGGGGCACACAGTGGGAGACTGTTCACTGAGAGGTGGCATTCACAGAAATGCCTCTCCAGGGACAAAGGAGGGAGGCGCCATTTCCCCTTACCACCCCTCAACTAAACACAGAGCCACCTGTGAAAGGGAGCTCAGCCATGACACTGGCTGTTTAGCCTGCTTGCTCCAAGTCCCACACCCCTGTGCTCTGGCCTTACTGCCCTTCCTGGTCAAGCCCCCTCAGGCCTAGTGCAGTGAGACCCTCCCTCAGACGACCAGCACAGGTCCCTGCCCACACCAAGTACCTAAAGCCTGGAGTTTGAAACGTCAGCAGGCTGGACTGAGACAGAGCCTGGAGGGTACTGCGCTGCTCCTGGAGAGAAGGCAGGCAGGCAACCCGGAGGCATACCGTGTGGAAACTGCAATCTGAAAAATGCCTAGGGCACAGAGAAGAGTGACGATTTGCTCTTCTCATAGTGCTTCCCTGGGAGCAGCAAGCATGGAGACCCCTCTCTGGGGACAAAGGAGATGTCTGGTGCCAGTTCTTCCTCCCCTCCCCCACGTACCCCTTAGTATAAACACAGAGCCACCTGGGGAAATCAGCACAGTGCCAAACAGGGCTGCCTAACCTGCTCACACCAGGTCCCACACCCCTGCTCTCTGCCCTTCCCGGTCAAGTTTGCCTCAGTCCCAGCATGGTGGGCCCCTTCCCGAAAAGACCAGAGGAATGTCCTGCTCACACCATGTTTCCTGACCAGAGAGCTCTGCAAGTTCAGTTCCAGTAGAAGTAGCATCAGGTCTCATTTCACAAGCAGACCAGAGTACACCTAGGTAAAACTCACCACACTCTGGCCAAGGACTAAACACTGCCCACTGCAGGCAAGGAGAGCCTCAGCAAACAACTGGCCTGAAGACAGACCAGCCACAACACAGCAGCAGAGTGCACTCAGCACATACCGGAGACACCCCCTGAGGCACCGGCCCTGGACACTATATGACCCCTTCTTCATAAGGCCGTTATTCTCAGGAGTAGGAAACATAAAAGGCTTTTCTAACACAGAGAAGAAGGCAGAGACTTTGACAAAATGCCCAAACAGAGGAACTCATCCCAAATGAAATAAGATCAAGTTGTGGCCAGAGAGCTAAGTGAAACAGATATAATGTGCCTGATGGAGAATTTAAAGTAACAATCCAAAGGATAGTCATAGGACTTGAGAATATAATGGAAGACTCCAGGGAGGCCCTCACTGCAGAGATAAAAGGGTTAAAAAAAAAACAGTCAGAAGTGAAAAATACATGGGGCGCCTGGGTGGCTCAGTCGGTTGAGCGTCTGACTTTGGCTCAGGTCATGATCTCATGGTTCATGAGTTCGAGCCCTATGCTGACAGCTCACAGACTGGAGCCTGCTTCGCATTCTGTGTATCCCTCTCTCTCTCTGCCCCTTCTCCGTTTACACGCTGAGTCTGTCTGTCTCAAAAATAAACAAACGTTAAAAAATATTTAAAAAAAGAAATGAAAAATGCAATAAATGAGATTCAAAACAGACTGGATGTAATAAACACAAGCAAGGATGGAAGAAGCAGAGGAACGAGTAAGTGACATAAAGGATAAAATAATCAAAAATAATGAAGCTGAACAAAATCTGAGAAAGAAGAATTAGGAAGAGGAGAATAGATTTAGGGAACTCAGTGACTCCATCAAGTGTAATAAACAAACTATGTTGTGGAAACTGGATATTCACATGCAAAAGAATGAAACTGGACCCCTATCTTACTAACACTTGCAAAAATAAACTTGAAATGGATTAAAGACTTAAATGTAAGACATGAAATAATAAAACTTGAAGAAAAGTGGGGGGACAAAGCTCCTTGGCATTGGTGTTGGTAATGATTTTTTTCATTTTTTAAAAATGTTTATTTATTTATTTTGAGAGAGAGGGGGCGTGAGCGTGAGCAGGGAAGGGGCAGAGAGATGGGCAGAGAGAGAGAGGCAGAGAGAGAATCCCAAGCAGGTTCCACGCTGTCAGCACACAGCCCAACGCGGAGCTCAAACTCACAAACCAAGAGATCACGACCTGAGCCGAAATCAAGAGTCAGACACTTAACCAACTGAGCCACCCAGGAATCCCCTGTAATGATATTTTTAGATATGACACCAAAAGTACAAGTATCAAAGGCAAAAATCAGTGGAACTACATCAAACTAAAAAGCTTCTGCACAGGAAAAGATATGCTCAACAACATGAATAGGCAACTTAATGAATGGGAGAAAATACTTGCAAGCTATCTATCTTATAAAAAATTAACATCCAAAATATATAAGGAACTCCTGTAACTCAATAGCAAAAAATGAAATAGTCTGATTGAAAAATGGGCCAAGGACCTGAATAGACATTTTCCCCAATAAAATATACAAAGACCCAACAGATACTTGAAAAAATGCTCTTCACTAATCATTAGGAAAATGCAAATCAAAACCACAGTGACATATCTCCGCCTGTTACAATGGCTGTTATAAAAAAGACAAGAGATAGCAAGTGCTGGTGAGGATGGGGAGGAAAGGGAATCCTTGAGCACTGTCGGTCAGAATAGAAATTGGTGCAGCCACTATGGACAACAGTACTGAGGTTCCTCAAATAATAAAACACAGAACTACCACATGATACAGCAATTCCATTTCTGGGTATATATCCAAGGGAGATGAAATCACCATCTTGAAGGGGTATTTATACCCCCATGTTGCAGCATTTTTTGTAAAAGCCAAGATAGTCTAAATATCTGTCAACACACGAACAGATATATATATATATATAATATATATATATATATATACACACACACACATATATATACACACACATATGCATACATACACACACAACGTAATATTATTATTTTTGCTGATGACAATACTGTGGGATGAAGATACTAAATAACTGCCCAAAGTCACACAGTTATTAAATAGCCAAAGAGGGCATAATGCCATTAAAATGGGCTCCAAAGTTTGCAGTTTTGTTGTGTCCTGACTGTAGGAGAAAAGCTGAAGAGAGGGAAGATGAAATTAAATGTTAAGACTGGTAACCTTGGTGATAATTTTACTGGTTATTTTCTTCTTTATTCTTTTGTGTCTGTCTAAAATTTTTAGTTGATGACTACCTACTTAAGAACAAGAATGATTTTTAGAAACTCAAGTGTTACCAGCATGTACTGTATCAACTCATGTTGCAGAGTTAAGGTTTGACCTGTTTATAATTCTGCATTTATGCAAAATTTATTGTGCATTATCTAAAGAAATGTTAGCCGTTCTATGGTTGCTCCTGGGAAAGAGGAATATATCTCCCACTTCATTGTTAAGTTATGCTCCTGATTTTCTCATCAGAATGCTTGACAGATAATAACTGTGGCTATTCATAGACACATGCATTTACTAAACTAATACCCAATGTCCTGAATGTAGGACATTTGTGGTGTAAGATGAATGACAAGTTAATGAGTTTTTCTCCTGTTTCACTGGCATCAGGTCCAGTAAACATTATCTTTTTTTTTTTTTGCACAATTCAGAACACATAGTAGGCATATGATACCTGTATGCTAAATAAAAGAAATAGAGCCCTCTAAATTGCAACTGGAGATTTCTGCCATGCTGCATAATTTGATAATGGCAATAATATTTTGTTCCACAAATATATTTGAGCATAAGCTCTGTGCCGGGGTCAGAGAACCAGCAGTGAAAGCAATGCAAGCTCCCTGCCCTCACAAGGCTTATGAGCAATTCAAACCCTAGAGCGGGATTTAGTAAGCTATGGCAGGCCGGCCAAATCCAGCACCCACCCTACCTGTCTTTGAACATCCCATTAGCTACAAATGATTTTTACATGGTTACATGACTGGGAAAAGTGTCAAAATAAAAAGAATACTTTATAAAACTTGAAAAATGTGAAATTCAACTTGTGCCCATAAATAAAGTTTTACTGGAGCACAGCCACACTCACCTGTTTACATGTTGTCCAGGACTGTTTTCAGTCTACAAAGAGCAGTGAGGAGCTGGAACACAGGACATGTGGCCCACAAAGCCTCAAATATTGGGGATCGGGCCCTTTCCATAAAAGGTATGGCTGTGATCCCCGATTCTATTTTAATTGAAGACCTAGGAGGACTGAGTCTTTGTTTACCATAGGAGTAAACATAGTGCTAACCCTGCTTCTCAGACTTTGCCAGGCAATGAATCCCCTGGGGATCTTGTTAAAATGCAGATTTGGATGCAGTCCTGGCTAGAGCACAGATTCTTTCCAATCAGATCCCAGGTAGGGATTTCTAGCTAGGTCTAGACACTGGGTTGTTTAAATCTCTTCAAGAATTTGAGTCACAGAGAAAAGATATCGAAGCAGGAAAATAAAAGTAAGTTTGAAACGTAGCTTAATACAATTGGTTATTTTCTGTCACAGGTTTATTGTTGTGGCAAAGATCAATGATAGAGATGTCAAAGTTCATTTCTCAACTGTCTTTGGTCACCGTACTTTCTTAGCAGAGCTAAGGTGAATCCTCATCCAAAGAGGATAAAAGGGATTGCAGCTGTTTGCTACTATTAGCTATTTGTTAAGTGAGTATTGGGAGAAACTAATATTTGCACCTGAATTCTGTTCAGATGACAGGAAAAAAGACAAACTCATAAAAAAAAAACACTATTAATTTCTAAAATAGCTTCTCTGCATCTTTAATAACAATGGAATTTTTTTTTAATTTTTTAAACATTTATTCATTTCTGAGAGACAAAGAGAGACAGAGCACGAGTCAGGGAGGGGGTGACAGAGAGGGGGACACAGAATCCAAAGCAGGCTCCAGGCTCCGAGCTGTCAGCACAGAGCCCAACATGGGGCTCGAACTCACAAACCATGAGATTATGACCTGAGCTGAAGTCAGATGCTTAGCCTACTGAACCATCCAGGTGCCCCAAGAATGGAATATTAATAAAGTATCTAGTTTTATGTCCTGTGGTTAAACATCATTAATAAAAAGATGAGTAAAAGCTCTCAGAAGATACTGGCCAAAATTTTGAATCCTGATGATTCCCTGTAAAACAGTGTGATTAAAAAACAAACACAAAAGCTCTACGGTCAACATCAAGCAATGGCAAGGACATGGAGCAACCAGCATTCCCGTGCACTGCTGGTGGGTGTGTAACTTGCTACAATCCCTTTGGAAAACAGTATCTACCAAAGCTTAACATGTGCATTCCTGACGACTCACTAAGTCGGCTCCTACCATATACTCAACAGAAATGCATGCATATTGTATAGCAAAGGATTCTATAAGCATATTTATTGCAGCATTACTCTTAAACAAAAAACTAAAGACGATCCGGGGCGCCTGGGTCGCTCAGTCGGTTAAGCGCCCAACTTCAGCTCAGGTCATGATCTCATGGTCCGTGAGTTCGAGCCCCGTGTCAGGCTCTGTGCTGACTGCTCAGAGCCTGGAGCCTGTTTCAGATTCTGTGTCTCCCTCTCTCTCTGACCCTCCCCCGTTCATGCTCTCTGTCTCAAAAATAAATAAACGTTAAAAAAAAAATTGAAAAAAAAAATAAAAACGATCCTAAATGTTCATCAACTGTGGAATAGAAACACAACTGTGCTATATTCACTACAATGCAATATACACAGCAGTGAGAATGAAGAAAACAAAACTACACTAACAAATATGAATGAATCTCACGAACATAACACTGGGCAAAACAATCCAGACACAAAAGAGAACAAATTCTATACAGCTGTTCAAAGTCACATGGCGATTATGTGGGCAGGGGGTTAGTGACTGGAAGTTGGCACGCTGGGGGATTCTGGGGGTACTGAGAATGCTTCAGACTTGTCTGAGAAGACCTCTGCTACTTTGGGAAACTGTAATCAATCTAATAAATTTTTAAAAATTTATCTGTACACCATAAAGACCTCATGTAGACAGTTCCTGACACAGTAATTTGAAATGCGTCTGTAAGGACCCCTCCACCTCAAACCCACCTTATAAACTGAGGAAAGCTTGGGTCAAAAGGGCCACTCATTCTTAAAGAGTAATTTTGGAAGGTGGAGTGGTATTCCTCTCACACCTTTCAGATTAGAAAGAATCTCAGTTATTCCTCTAGGCTGGGTCTGTATCACCTGTTGCTATCAGCAGGAAATTAGCATGGCCTCTTTTTGGGTTCGGTTTACAGTGAAGTTTAGGAAGAACAGGTCAGCACAAAACAGAGAACATCTCTGATGTACTTCTTTGTATGCACTAGTGTTTATTTGAAGAAATCTAAATCACGAACAATGTTTACTTCAAGCTTGATGGTACAGTCAATGAGACATCACTGAGAACAACCTCTAGCCCCAGTAATATTTATGAGATTGCATCCTAATGTCACAATCATCAAGGGAGCTGGAGTTGGCTCTGTCCCATTTGCATCTGGAACTTCAGCATCTAGCAAAGTGCCAGACACATAGGAAATGGCTAAGAAAAATGGTATTTTGTCACTAGAAAATTTATGTTTTGAAAAATAATGATTTAGGACAATGCTCACAACATAAAGTTATGTGAAACAAATCAAGGTATTAATAAGTGTTTACTTCTATAAATATTTACAGAAATAAATTATTTCTATTTTACGGCACCACTGTTATGAAAATTCACAAAAGCATATGCAAATACCAAAGGGGAAAAAACAGGGAAAATAATGTTAAAATCATGGAAATTATTGGTGGTTTGTTTACGTGTTCTCATGTGTCCATATTTAGCAAAGTGTTAATAACTAAAATGTATTACTTTTTTAAAAAAAGTTTAAGAAAGATGCAAGTGTAAAAGTTTGAAGGACTCAGGGCACCTGGGTGGTTCAGTCGGTTAAGCATCCGACTTCGGCTCAGGTCGTCATCTCACGGCTCGTGGGTTCAAGACCAGTGTCGGGCTCCGTGCTGACACATCAGCGCCTGGGACCTGCTTCCGATTCTGTCTCTGTCTCTCTCTGCCCCTCCCCCACTCATGCTCTGTCTCTGTCTCTTTCTCTCAAATATAAATAAACAAAAAAAAAAAAGCTTGGGGGCGCCTGGGTGGCGCAGTCGGCTAAGCATCTGACTTCAGCCAGGTCACGATCTCACAGTTCGTGAGTTTCAGCCCCGCGGCGGGCTCTGTGTTGACGGCTCGGAGCCTGGAGCCTGTTTCAGATTCTGTGTCGCCCTCTCTCTCTCTGCCCCTTGGGACAGAGAGAGACAGAGCATGAACGGGGGAGGGGCAGAGAGAGAGGGAGACACAGAATCGGAAACAGGCTCCAGGCTCCGAGCCATCAGCCCAGAGCCTGACGTGGGGCTCGAACTCACGAAACTTGAGATCGTGACCTGGCTGAAGTCGGACGCTTAACCGACTGCGCCACCCAGGCGCCCCTAAAAAAAAATTAAAAAAAAAAAAGGTTGAAGGACTCATGGAAACACCAACCATAGGAAAGAATAATAGGTGAGACATTTTAGGGATCTGACATCCGCACTGACTCAAAAGTGACCTGTGAGCCACCATCCTGTGCCCCTCCTCTAACATGGATACAAGCTCTTTTTCTCCTCTATTTGGGCCAACAGACTGAGGCTGGGTCTCCACACAGACAACCCTTTCCCTTCTCTTCCATTGGAGGAGAGCAAGCAGGTACCAGCTTCCATCTTCCTCCTCCCATGTTGGAAGCCGTGGTTTAGCACTGTTAGACTCCCAGGGCACTGTGTTACCTGTTCACTTACAAGCCTACACACGTATTCTTTTTGCATCTTCACTTTAGATTTTGGAATCTCAACTTGCCCTGTGAGGGAAAGTGATCAAGCCTCAGAACGCCTCTAGTTTGGGGCCTTCACTCAATCCACATAGTCTTCCTCCTTCTTGTATCCCAGAGCAAGAGAAGCCTCTGCTCAGATTTGTTCTGCCTCCACTTTCCTTCTCTTCTTAACCAACTTCTGAGCAGTACCTCCTTGGGCTCTATGTCTCACCCAGCTGTTAAGCAACTCAGCCAGTCTTTACCAAAAACTCTGATACGTGATTTGAAGATGCTAGAATTATTCCACATTAAATAAATCCCCCCTCCCCTCAATATCACAGATTAAAGGATGACTAAGAGATGCTTCATGCCCTCAGAATGGGTATGTCTTATTATGGAAAGCCATTGACTGGGGTGGGTCTATGGCAGACTTTGGAGATGCCCCCCCCCAAAAAAAAAAAAGTGTGAAAAGGAGAGATGAAAAGCCACCAAAGAGAACATTTGTAGTTTGACAGTCAGAAAGGCCCAGCAGACAGACAACTCAAAGATTGCTAGACCTGAGAAGCAGCCTCTGAGATCAATGACACACTTGCTTCACTCAAAATGGTTTAATGGATTTCCTCACAAACACGTAACCGGCAATCACAAACGTATCTATATACTTTCTAGGTCTTTGCATCTTCCACTACAGCTGTATTCCAAGACTTTTGGATTTTTTTTTTTTTTCAACGTTTTTTATTTTTATTTTTGGGACAGAGAGAGACAGAGCTGAACGGGGGAGGGGCAGAGAGAGAGGGAGACACAGAATCGGAAACAGGCTCCAGGCTCCGAGCCATCAGCCCAGAGCCTGACGCGGGGCTCGAACTCACGGACCGCGAGATCGTGACCTGGCTGAAGTCGGACGCTTAACCGACTGCGCCACCCAGGCGCCCCAAGACTTTTGGATTTTTACAGACAGGTTCAATTCTAAAAAAGAAAACTGCTTGTTTCTGGGCTATTATATGGTTGCCAACCTATCATTTTTGGAGTAATTTTATTTTTAAAAAGGGAAAGAAAAAACCCCCAAATACCATGTACCGCAACCATCATTTTATCTAAGACATAACCTCAGAGGAAAGGGCGTTCCTTTAAATTGTCGAAGTGTACGCTGTAGAGGTACTGGCCCTTCGTATTCTGCCCCTTCCATCAATGAATTGCTACGCACATGGGTTCTACCTCAATACTGAGACCTGGGTATACTGGTTTTGTCTCTATGGGCACATCTTAATATCCAGTGGGAAATTATATTGAGCACTCATGTCTGTTTCTAGTCAGGGTCTTAGTGAGGGCTCCCCAAAAGCAAGACTAAGCTTGGGTATGAATATAAATTGTTTATTCAGGAGGTGAACCCAGAAAGCGTTGGTAGGTGAGTGGGAGATAAAGCAAGGAATGGAAAGAAGCAACCACAGTGTGCACTGTGGGCAACTGGGCTCAGGAAGAAACTGCTGGGGGCTTCTAAGAGGCAATGCCTTAGATATGTATCCATCAACTCTTTATCCTTCATTGGGAGATGGCTCCCAGAGGCATTAAGTCCCTAGCAATATTGGTCTGCTCTTATCACTGGTCAAGCTTGCTCCTGTAACTAGAGAAAGTCCTCAAGCAGAAAGATCCAGGCACCAAAAGCATCTTCCACATCAGTTTATTAAGGGTTCTCGAGCATACTGGTTAATTACCTTCACATTAAGACCATTTCTTTATCTAATGCTAAAATTAAATAAAGCAATAGAGAAGAGAATGTTTAGGTTTCAAAATAAGAGCATTTCGTGTATTCCCTGGAGTTTCCAAAAGGGCATTCTGGACACTTTGTGATCTCTTTTTTAGTAAGGGAATAATATACCCAGGAGGAAACAAGAGTAAGAACTCTTCTAGGATTCTAGAGCACAGAAGGTGATAGGACTGACTTATGTCCTCTTTTGCCTTTTAAGGCAGTTAGATAAAGGGGAAAAATTTTTTCCCATTAAAAAATGGGATGGATTTAGGGACTGTCAGAAAGAGTTTGTAAAAAAAAAAAAAAAAAAAAAAGTGAAATTTATTTCACTTTCCTAATAAGCTAAAATTAGTCACCACTGATTAAATCACAAAGGCTACTGGAATCCCTTTTTCAGAAGCTTGCTAAGATAGGATGCGTAAGTTTTTGGTATTTTTATTTTGTTTTAACTTTGGATTCTGATTTGCTTATAACATGGCCTTACCCATGTTTTTTCATACAGCCATGTGTAACTATAAAATCATGTTGAAACATAAAGAACAGGAGGGTCAAGATGTAGTTCTACTCTCACCCAAAGATATTTGCTGAACCTCCAGGATGTCTATCACAGAGCACAGGCTCAAGATTCAAAGATCCTGAAGATGTTTCCCTGTCCTCAAGGTGTTCACGGTGACATAGTCATAAAATCTGCATACAAGACAGCAAAGGAGTAACAAGAGTACCCATTGTTGCCAAGCCAAATCAAAGGCCTGGGAAAGCAGAAATCTAACTCAGGCATAGGAAGAGGCTTACAAGCCTCAGTGTCCGAGGAAAGAGCTTGGGTAGTTAGATAACAACAAGCATGGATGAGCGCGTGTGAGTGAGCCTACCACTTGGCCAGAAATTAGGCCCTCGTCTTCACCAGTCTTCACCATTTGGTCCTGAAGTTAGTCCTACTGGGGACTCAGTAGCAGGCGTGCATGAGTTGAGTCCTGGGTACCCAGTATCTTGCCCTCACTCTTGCAATGTTTGTTCATCTTCCAGGATTAGGTTTTTACCTTAGTAACATGGTGCTATAGAGCAACCTACATCCCAGCCCACTTGACCAGAACCTGAATTAATTTCCAGAAATCTAAGTACATCCTTCTTCCTTAGATCATCTTGCCACACGTCTCCCTCCACCTCCCCCCACAACCTCTGTCAAAGTTTCTGGATCCTATCCTGATTAATCATTTTATCCCACACTTTGATAAGTATCACACACAACCTGCATCCCTTACTCCTGTGCCCCATCTAATACACTGCACCGAGTGGGATATCAGCAGTGGCAAGAATAAGAATGACAGCAACTGACATTGACTTACACTCCTCATGTTCCAGGTTGTAGATTTTACATTATGCCATTTAATCCTTACCCTATGAGGACAGTACTCTCATTAACCCCATTTTACATCAGAGGAAATGAAACTTAAAGGACTTAAAATGACAGCTTGTAAGGGGAATAACCAAGTTTGGGATCCAGTTCTGCTGAAGCCACCCTGTCATGCTCTGGGTGTGGGTATGGATGATGTTAATTCCCTCGGGGATAACCCCTTAGGAACTGCCAGTTCCCCAAGCCCAAGCCCAAAAGATCCTTGCTTTCTCTTTCCCTCCTCAAGTCCGCGTACTACTAAAGCCCTAAAAGCCTCATAGCAGAACTCCACTGATGTAGGACATCAGACTTAATTGCTAGGTTATTTCTTTCCAACTAGATAGGAAGTCTGCTTAGAATATTAAAACACGGGGGCCTACTACTACGTGAGAAATTAATGCAGTTGACTACAGGAAGGGTAAAGGAGGTGGCGGCGGCTAAAGTGTCTCCATAAAGAGAGAAGTCTCCACAAGAAAGAAAAAATGCTTTCTCATGAATTTGACTACAGGACTGACACTTATTTGAAGTGGTAATAACCAGAGGTGCTGAGTTCTCTATTTTTCTGAGAGTTCTTCTACTATTAGTGATTTTAACCAAACGGCCAATATTGACCCCGGGCATGTTTTGAATTTAGGTCACAATGTATGTATGAGAAGCATAAATCACTGGCAAGAACAGGTGCAAAGCTCACAGTTCATTCTGGGATCATTTCTGCCACTTTGTTCCTCGTCACCTTCTAGTGGAAGCGCCAGAGAGTACGCAGAATCTATAAAGTTGGCAGCTGCTGACGGACAAATGCCACGTTATCATTGCGAACTCGTAGCTGTCGATGCACAGCACTATGAATCTAAGATGGGCCTCTGTGGACCAGCTGGCTGCATGGCCTTGAAGCCTGCTGGTAGGGCCTTGGTGGGATTTGCTGCTTCCAAGATTCTCTCAGTGGTATACCATCTTCTCCATCCCAAATGCCCCCATCGTAGTTTCCCATCCCTGGTTTTACCGACAAATAAGATTTGGCACCACTGTCCCTTCAAAATAATGATGTACAGAGACGCCATTTTAAGTTGGGGAGTGAAATCGGGCACCTGGGTGGCTCTCTCGGTTAAGCGTCTGACTTCGGCTCAGGTCATGATCTTGTGGTTCATGAGTTCGAGCCCCGTGTCCGGCTCTGTGCTGATGGCCCAGAGCCTGCTTCAGATTCTGTGTCTCCCTCACTCTCTGCCCCTCCTCCACTCACACTCTGTCTCTCTCTGAAGAATAAAGAAACATTAAAAAATTTTTAAAGTTGGAGTGAAAAACATGGGTTCTTCCCAGGATCATGATCTGAATCACTACACCCGAATTTTTTCTAGGCTTTCCTGCCACTGATCTTTTGTCTTATTCTGAAATCATAACCTTTTTTCTTGTATTTAAAAAATGGGTAGCATACATTGACTAAATGTCAAAATCTAGATATTGATACTTCAAACTCTAAATACAACCAACTATCAAAGATAATTTATACAATTACTATTGATTATTCAGTTTGGGTGACGAAATTCTAGTGTATGGAATAATCTGTATGATTATATTCTCCCAATATTTCCCTATTCCCTGGCTTCCAATCCTCTGCAGGTGCCTCTAAAAAGATGAGAGCAGCTCATCCTTCCCAGGACAACAAGGGGAAAACAGCAACATACAAAGTAAACCGCTATTAGATTCAGGGTGTGTGTGGGGCGGGGGGGGGGGGGGGGGGGGGGAGCGGGGTGCTGAGAAGAGTAATAGAGAATGAAACAAGCATCTGTAAGTGAGAGCAAGATGACTCTGCTTTGTAATGCATATGTATCCTCTGTCCACCTGCGCCCCCCACCTCCTGCTGGAACACACACTCCCAAAACACCTGTCTGAGCAGACTTCTGGGCAAAATTCTACTTCCCTACAGGGAAATACAGAGAACAAAGCAATTTCCTCTGTTCTTACCCAGCTGTACTGCGAACACTTAGATTATAGAGCAAACCTGAACCTTGTTACTACAGATGCTTCAACTTATAATTTAATGATACTAACAAGATCTCTTGTTACTATGCTTTGGTTTTCATTACTAACCGTCCTTAGCACCAAGCAAGTTAAAAGCATTAAAAGCAGTCCTATCACCCTTCCACTCTTGAAGCTGTTAATACCAACAGTGAATACAATATATAACATTTCAACTTTTCAAATCCTTTAAAAATATGACTTCCCTATCATTTCCCCTTCACACACTGTTGACACATGACACTTGTAAACAGAGATATATATTCATCCATTCCCATCCCCATGAACACACACAATCAAACACGCATACACACACTCGCAAATACATGTATACTCACACCTACCCTCCCCCGTTCCTCCCTCCTCAAATACAGTGTACTTGAGGCAAGGTAGCAAGAGTCAGAGAAGCAGCAACTTAGCTGACAGAATCTAATCATTTTATGATTTGGGTTCCCAGGAGTATCAGAAGGAAAATGGGATTTAATAAGTAAAGGCGTGTTTAGAACTAAGGAAATATTACTGTAAAATGAAGAAAGACAATTGCGTAGGTTTTAGTTGGGGCTCCCCCAAAGCAGAATCTGAGCTAAGGGTTTGCAGGGAGGCAGGTAGTATATGTGGGAGGAAAACAGAAATGAGTGGGGAAGGGAAGGTATCCAAAAAAGAGTACATGAATGAGCAGGTTTACACTCTAACAAACTGGAACTTGAGCCCTCGGGAAAAATCTGGGAGTCAGTATAGGATGGGCAACTCAGAATTATTACCACTAACCCAAGAGTGAAGGAGATAGGATTTTAATACGCCAGCTTCCCTCAGTCACGGATTGAGGGCTAGAAGTGGGGAGTGAATAATTCCACGACACTTTTTATGACCTGCTACAGGTGAGCAGTAAGACCCTGGAGACCCGAGGGAACCCTCGGACCAATAAACGTGTCTGCTGGAAAGTTGTAGGAAATGGTGAGGGACACAAATGACATGTGCTACAGAGAAAGTTTGCTTCTGTGTATATTTTAGTATGTTCTAGTGTGCGTGCTTTAACATGTAGCTATGTGACGAAAGCCGCTTCTATAATTGTGGCACAAGACACACTGTACCACAGAAAAAAGAGTTGGCCAACACTGAAGTGAAAATGACTCTCCAAATGGCAAGGGGAAAACCTATTGAAAAGAAAACCAGAGTGTGACTAAACTGGATGCCACGTGTACCAGGTGTCGGCTTAAAAATGCCACAGTGATGAAATGCTTCCACAGCAGACAGAAATAGCATTACTTCATTGCAACCATGAAAATTACGAAGGAAAACACATGCCAGAGTCACCTAGAAGTTAGTTATCTGAATCTAAAATATCTTACAGGTTTCAAAGTTAATCTCCATAAAAAGCAGAGTAAAACACTATCAGAGCAATTGGTGATACCCAGCAGTTTTATGGAGAAAGAGAAACTTCCAGAGAAGAGTATAAAAAGTTTGCGCTAGATAATACTCAGATGGAGAAAACAGTTAGCTGGCTGCTGTAGAAACAGGCATTTGGGCTCAATCAAAGAGATTATCCAGTTAGACTAGGAAGAACAAAAGGCTGTGGCAGAATGCAAAGACGGCCCCAAATCTTCCCCTCCAATCGCTATGCTCTTGCAGTCAACGCATCTTTATAACTTCACCCATCTAGGGCTGGAATCTAATTCTCCATCACTAGAACCTGGGCTGGTTCTTGGAGTCTTGGCCAGAAGCTTGAAGCATGAAGAGCGATACCGAACCCAGGTCCCTTCCCACTTGTCCCCCATCTCCAAAGTGGCAGCAAACTGCCAGTCATGGCAGACTTATGACCAAGGCCCAAGAGAGGCTGAGCCTGACTCAGACCAGATCAACCGCTTGGCAGACAGTGGTTGTTCTAAGTCACTAAGATTTGGGATGAGTTTGTCATGTAGCAAAAGGTTATCATCTGGAGACCTGGCTAGACCTTCCAGATCAACATGCAATGCATGCTTTACAAATATTGGCTGATTGCTTACCATGGCCTGCCACTGGTCTGAGTTTAGGGAATACATACATGATCTTAAAAAGGGTCAAAGCATCTCCTTTCATGGAGCTTACATTCAGATGTGAAGAAATATGTAAGCAAATAACAGATAACATGTCAGATAGTAGTAGTGCTAAAGGAAAGTCAAGTGGGTGAGGGAGTTAGCAAGTGACAGAGGTCAGGGACACTGTTTTAGATAAGAATTGGGGATACCTCCCCCTGTACCTGGCATTTGCTCTGGCCTCTAGGTACCTTTCTACTCCACCTCCTACCTTTCTCCCTGTAGCTCACTTCATTTCAGTCACAATGTCCTCCTATTGTAACCAGCCAGGTACGCTGTTGCCTCAGGGCCTTTGCACCCACTATTGCCTCTACTTCATTCACGGAGGTATCTTTAGGAAGAACCTTCTGAATGGAAGCAACAGTGAGTGGAGCTGCTATTACCCCAAGTGGGAAAACTAGGAGGAGTCATACTAAAAATGGTGTCCATTGTTCTTTCCTCCAGACTCTAAGCCAAAATGATGTGACAAGCACGGGAGATGATTCTACAGACAGGCTCAGTGCTGAAGGGAAGATGGAGTAGAATCCACCTGGCCCCACAGGGAATAAAGATGCCACGAAACGACTGTATTTCCTAATGTGAATACATAGATGCTTTCAGTATTTACATCGCTTTTTATTTTTTTTATTTTTATTTATTTTTTTTTTTTAAATTTTTTTTTTTCAACGTTTTTTATTTATTTTTGGGACAGAGAGAGACAGAGCATGAACGGGGGAGGGGCAGAGAGAGAGGGAGACACAGAATCGGAAACAGGCTCCAGGCTCCGAGCCATCAGCCCAGAGCCTGACGCGGGGCTCGAACTCACGGACCGCGAGATCGTGACCTGGCTGAAGTCGGACGCTTAACCGACTGCGCCACCCAGGCGCCCCTACATCGCTTTTTAAAATAAGATAATCTTGAACCAGGAACGGATTCTCTTGATCAAAGAATCTGATTCGCAATACAGATTATACATTTAGGCTCTATTTAAACAAAAGAATTCTCCCTTCTCAAGGAAAGACAAGGCTAGACAGTGGCCTTATTTCATCAGGGTATGCATTCCCATTAGTCAAAGAAACGCCATGAAGAGAGATCATTGCTGACTTAATTAAGCCTAGGAGGAAAAACCTCCGCTCTCCCATTTGCTAGACGCTACTTCACATTTTCATAAATGTGTTGCACTAGCTTATAGAAATCAGAATATTACATGGCATTCATCATGTAATGGGCTCAAAATTTTCTTTTACTGAACTATGAGTCTCAACAAAAACAAAACTTTGAAAATATTAAATCCCCATGAGGTATTTTATAGTCTGACCTCTCACTGTCATGTACAAACTTACTCCTAGAGCATCGCATTTTTTGGTCCCTTTAAAATATTTTGGTCCTTACATTTTGATTGGCTCCTTTGCAATATGATGAAAAATTATTGGGCCATGACAGCACCAAGTAGGGTCGTTTTATGAATAGTATATCCATTTTCACGTTCAAAACACTGATGGCTCCTTCATGGCCCATAATATCCAGAGGCCACCACAGCTGAGTGGTTGGAAGAAGGCTTATCAAGTTCATGTAATATAACCATTCAACAGCCAGGCTTTTCTCAAACTGTTCAGTTAGATGCTTTCTTCTAGGACAGAGGTGTCATTGTGCTGTCTCCCTTCACCAACATGTGAGGGACACCACAAATCAGTCAGAGCCCTAATAATTAATCTTTCTTGGTTCAACTCTGTAGGCAGCCATGACCAATTGACCAATGTGGGCACCAAGATGAAATCATCAGATCTGACTGTTTCTGGTAATGTGATCCAGTATCTAGATATATTCCCCACCAGGCAACTTAGACTCACTTCTATGCCAAATGTGCTCAGTTCATAAAGTCAAAGTAATAGGTATGTATGATCATGAAATGGTTCATCCAGTTAGGATAATGTGAACTAAGAACTGCAAAGGTCTTGGGCAATGGACTCAGCTTCAGAGGTATCTCATCAACTACAAAAGGCCCAGCCCCAGGACTTACAGGAAAAAACTTCCCCTTGACAAAGAGCATGACTGGCTCTAGCACAAGCCTAAGCACACGTTCAACATATTTTTAAGTGAATGAGTCCATGATGTGAACAATTCCTCCTGAAATTTCAGGGGCAGAGCATGCTGCCTTTCTATAAGACAAGTGAGTGAGACTTAACCTCATCCTATGCTGGGGTGTAAAATGTAGCTACAAACGCCAAAATCATCATTTTACCTGTGACCCTCCATATAGAAAGAAAAACCCGACTTGGTCCCCCACCCCTCGAATGGGATGCACTTATATCTTCAACACGAATTCACACCATCTCCTAATCCTTAGCACTCTTGCTCTCGAGACTTCAAGCAGTCAGTCACGACGCTTTGTGAAAGAGCTGTGCTCACCCAGCATACCTCCTTAGCCAATGTGGTCAAGAAGCAGGAAAACATGCAGAGAAAATTATACCCTTCTGGACACCTTTCTCCCCCTATTTGTCTAAAAGTTTTTATTTGCAGCACTGTGTTATCAAATAAAAAAATGTTTATTATCTCTGTCTACCCTTCTATAGTCTCCATTTTTCTCCCATGGACATGGTCTAAACCAGTAATTCCTAACCTTTTCAGGCAATCTGAACAGTCCAGCCAACCAACTGATGGTGTGTAACCTTTTGTTTTTCATTTCGGGAATGACACTTTCCAGTGCAGACCGAACTTGCAATTATTATATCAGCCTATATATTCCTGATTCCCTTGCAGATTTCATCTCCCATTTGTGACATCGGTTATGCTCCTAAAAATTCCCGCAAGAATTTTCTTGTGTGGCCCTGAAAAAAGGCCCCCAAGCTTTAGCAGAACACAGAAATACGAGGTGAATCGGGATTCTCTGACACCTAAAGAATTACAGGCTTTTGCTTCTCCACTGTGCCTGCAACTGCACCTATCACCGATCCAATGTAGTCTGATACGTGGCAGATTACAAGTGAATATATGTAGTTTAGATACCATTCCGCGGGGGGGCAATTATTACTTGGTTTACTCATTCAAGGCATGAGAACTTAACTTGAACTGTTACTGGTGCCAGAACAAGGCATGGAGCTACTCTTACTTTAGCTTCTATTGAGATTACAGAGGAATGATTTTAAGAAGGGTCTGATGCCACTCTTCTAACCTCAGTTGGGGCAGGGATCCGCCGGGGTAGCCAGAGACTTCTTACATCTTGCTGCAGCTCAGAGGGTACAATCAAGACAGCCGCTGTCTGACGAGGGTCAGTCAGGTAATAAAGCCAGAAGTGATAATCAATCATGAGTGGTCAGAATAATCATGATGCAGAGCCAACTAGAATCGAGGAAGCCAGCGTGTATTAAGAAGAGTTGTAATGACAGCAGAGGAGACACAAAGATCTAGATTTATTCCACACACACAGTCTGGGATTGAAAGTCATTTTTCTGAATTTGCAGGTTCACTTTTCAATGGATAAACTAGATGTGTTGAAAAGCACAGGACGAGGTCAACGATAATGGACCATGCAATTAACAGTGTCTGATTTATAAAACAACTGATGTAATCAAACAGATACACACGAATAATAAATAAGACACATGATAAATCTGGCATCGACTCTAACTGCTCCTCAAAAAGGAAAGGTGAAAACCTCAGCCATTGCTATCTTGGTTCTCTTCTTGTCTTACTGCTTGGGTCTATGATTCATTACTGTACTCATATGTCCTCTGCTTATCTACACAGCATTTGGAATGGCCTCATTGTTGTAACAGGGATAATTAAACAACTCTATAAAACTCTCAGTCCGTCATCAGGGGTCTCACATTGTCTAGCTCTTGCCATTCCCTATTAGCTCCAACTCAGTTCTGCGCTGTAAGCAGGTACTGTCTTTCGATGGCATACCTGCAAATAGCCTCACGGTAATCTCAGCATGGTTCCTCTCTCTGAGCAGTAGTGTATGAGATGGAGCTCCCACTCTGGCTGCCTTGAGTGTCTGAAAAAGACAGAACACGCGCTAGCATGTGGACTATTCCAAAGACCCCACAGCACATATCATTGCCCTTAATTTTCCTGTCACGAAATCAAACATTTGCTCTGGCTGCACTGAAACCTGCTGGCTACTTATTTTCTACCAGATCACGTGCAGGCCAGAGCAGTATGAATTTTATTTTGCAGGGAAAAAAAAAATAAAGGCAGAAAATCCTGTCCTCGCATTCTTTCTCATCTCCGAGAATGCAGAATTCTGGAGCCCTTGGTTCATCTTGTCAACCATTCGATTCACAGCGTACTGAGCACCCGCCATGGGATTTCTCTGCGTATCACTGTATGGGTGCTTGGAAGGGAGAATGACCGAGAAATCGGGAGGGTTCTCCTGCGTCATTTCTCATCTCAGTAGACAGGCCCAGCAAACCCAAAGAGCTTGTCCCAGAAGAGCACAGAAGCACTCTGGGTTATTCATTCATTCTCTCTCAGCTGCTAACCTCTCTGCTCTTCCCTGACTGGTCTGTGATGTGGGGGCTGGGACTCTGCAATGCACATTTCTGCTTTGCTGGCTGGAACCTGATTAGCTCCAGAGGGGGACTGCAGGGCTGGAAGGAGGAGGAGGGACTTGCTCCTTCCCGTCTGCTTCCTGTGAGGATTTCTCCAACACTCCTCCACTGCAGTGGCAATGCCCTCCAGTGAAAACAGCTCAGTGCAGTTTGCAGGTCTTTCAACCCTTGTACGAGACCGGCTTCAGCACTCTCCCCTCAGAAACACCGGAGGCAGCCATCCTCACAGAGCCAGCTTGAACTCCAGCGACACGTTCCTCTCCACTGCTAAGTGTTAAGATTAAGTTTTAAGAATTCCAGTCTCTTTTAGTTTCCCTAGCCCCCCAGGTGGATGTTGTTTCCTGTTGTTTCTCCCTCTCTGATTCCTCAGTGTTTTCTTCTTCCCTGTTTAGTGTCTTGTGAACAACGTTATACCTTGGTAACAATTCTTTATATCTAGGTACACATTTTTCCTGTTAAAACCACTTAAGAGGTTTCTGCCTCCTCACTGGACCGCAACTGATACACGATCCCAAGAGTAACCAGCTTTCACGATGCAACAGGTTTTCGGAAACCCTGGCAACCATCAGACTGCTGCAAAAGCCCACTGAGCACTCACATGGGTGAATTTCCCTTTTTCTCACAAAACAACATCCTCAGCTATCTTTGAACAAGGAGGCAACGTCATGAGCTTTAAAATATGTACAGTAACTTGTAACATCTGGGCATGTACAAAAACTCAAGAGTATGTGTATGAATCTGGGACTTTGTGCCAGCCAGTCCCTACCCGATATTCCTGGGCCCCATAGGAGATCTAGAGGCTTACAACCTGCTTTTCCATGAGAACATTCCTGATGGCGGTACCAGGAGACTCCTGGAGCTGCAGCCCTCCCCTGGCTCCCAATGACTACCCACTCCCTAATTCCTGGGCTTCAACTCCAATACTGAGTTTTTGCTCCACCCTGGCCTGGGGCACCAAATCCCTTGCCAGATTCCTTTCCTGAAGAGCTGGAGTCTGGTCTTTCCACTTGCTCAGGCTCCACCTCAATCTCAATCAATTCCCCTGGAAAAAAAATTACAAACCAGAGATTCTCACTGCCAAGACCCCATCCACTGCCTGAATCCTCTGGAGACAAGGGCAGTCCAACTCTTAACATAAGTTTATGAAAGCCTAACACACTGATTCTACAGTTGGGTCAATCCTCCTAGCGCCCTCAGGTCTCTGCTTATGCCCCTGTCCTTTCTTGCCCAAAACAAGAGGCCCCACAAGCCTGTCAATGAGAAACACAAAGTTTATGCCAATATACCCCGTTGCTCAATTCCCCTTTAAACCAAAGACTCGCATTTGGAGTTACTGGGATCTTCACGTGTGGCCATGGAAAAATCATGCATTTATGAGCCATGTTGTTTAAGACAGTCTTGGGGAATATGCCATGACTCTCTGGCAAGTTTTTAACAGAGTGGACTAGGGCTAAGAGGACTGTAGGCACTGGCCAACAGTGAACAAGGACACACTGTCCCCAGAACAGACCCATTCCCAAGCACAACGTTGGTGGTACATGAGAAGCAATACTCACCTTATCCAAAAGAAGTACCCTCCTCCTCACCCCACCCTTCTCAGCTCCAACAGACAGCCAATAGTACAATCATCTCTGCTTCCTTCCTAGGTCCCCAAAAGACCTTGAGGAAAGAGCTCGGGATGAATTCCAAGATCTGCCTCAAATTTCCCTTTTGTTTCCTTACAATCCGATCTACAATGCCATCTGTTTTGTGGTTTTTTTTCTTTTGGAACATAGCATGCCCATGTGCTTACTTGTCTATAGCTGCTTTCTCACTAAAAGGGCAGAGCTGAGTAGTCCCAACAGAGACTGTGTAGCCCACAGACCCTAAAGTTACCACCATCTTCCCTTTACAGAAAAAGCCTGCCATCTAATATTTATAGCACTTCGGGGTATATATTAACATGTGAGGTGATAGACGTGCTAACTACCTTGATTGTGGTAATCGTTTCACAATACATACGTGTATCAAATCATCACACGGAATACCATAAATATGTAAAATTTGGTCAATTACACATCAGTAAAGCTGGGGGCAGGGGGAAGGAATTACTTAGTTTACTTCACTAAAGCTCTGTTGCTGTTTTACGATCATGGTGAAGGACTTATAAAGCCAAAGGTCTAGCAATAGCTGACCCCATCCAAAAACCCTGAAAATTACTTGACATTATTGCCTAGCAATCACAGACCATGCTGCCTATACACTGTTAGAGTACTGATAAGTACCCTCACGTTATTTGATACACTCTTCCTATCATAATACATCAATTATTCTCTTTTTACAGATGGGAAAATAGAGTCGGAGAGGTTAACTAATTGAACAAGTTCATGCAGTTAAGAGGCGGTGAAAGCAAGATCCACATCTTTAGGTCAACCATTATACAGGTCTTCTCAAATCTTAATGTACACAGGATTTTTCTTGTGGACCTAATGAACATGCAGATTCTGATTCAGGAGGACTACTATGGAGCACAAGACTCTGCTTCTTTTAATAAGTTCCCAGGGGACGCTGTTGGTTTGCAGACCATACTGAGTAGCAAAGCATTCTATCCTAACGCACCATGATGAGCTGCTTTCACTGAAGACATTGCATCTTTCTCGTGAGATGTGCACTCAAAGGGAATTGTCTCACTTTACCCTCACGACCACCCTAGGAGATAAGTATCATTTAACTTCACTCTACAACAGAGGAAACTGAGGCACAGAGCAGTTAAGTAACTTACCCGATGTCATACAAATAGTAAGTAGAAGACGTGACACTCACATTTCTATCTATATGATACAGTGACTGCTTATATAACAATGATGACTGCTGATGCCATCTGTGAGTGGGCGTAAGCCCCTATTTCTGAGGCACTCAGGACTCACTCTGAGACACCCGGACTCACCGAAGATGGCTCCTCCCCAAAGCCTGATCGCAGCATGAATCGTATCAGCAACCTTGGCCCACTTTCCGATGGGGCCAGAATCAGCTCTGCAGTCGCTGACATAGTATCGAGCTTACCTCCCGGGCTCTGCCTCACCCAAGCCCTACCCCTTGTTGAAACAATCTCCACAACAAGCTTTCATCACGTTGCCTTCTGCCCAACACTCCCATGCTCCACTGATAGCAGAATCCCACCCTGAACCATAGCCTTCTCGTGTGCTGTCCTGGCACCTCACTAATTTTTTGTTCCAGAGACCAGCAAGTCGCCTGGAACCACAGTGCCCTCTTACACCAAACATCTTCCACTGCCAGCTGTGGGAAGTGCAGCTATATATAGGATTAGAACACCAGGGGCGCCTGGGTGGCTCAGTCGGTTAAGCGTCCGACTTCGGCTCAGGTCATGATCTCACAGTCCGTGAGTTTGAGCCCCACGTCGGGCTCTGTGCTGACAGTTCAGAGCCTGAGGCCTATTTCAGATTCTGTGTCTCCCTCTCTCTGACCCTCCCCCGTTCATGCTCTGTCTCTCTCTGTCTCAAAAATAAATAAACATTAAAAAAAATTAAAAAAAAAAAAAGAACACCTGTATCCACCATGGAAGTGGACGTGGTCTAAGATGAACACGCTTTTTGGAAGCTGCGTACTAGAAAGGGTGGCTGTCTTGTGGGGTCATCCTCATTAGGCAAGCTAGTTTCCCTCACCCCCACTGTTTCCTCTCCCCACCAGCCCACCCTTGAGGACCCCAGCCTGTCTGAACTAGGACATGCAAACCTCAAAAATTTCCGGGTTTTAACTCATGGCTGCCAGCCATGAAATCTGTGTCAGTGCAAGAAAAGAATATTCAGATCAAAGTCAGACGGTCTAGAAAACACCACTTGATGTTCTCCCTGAATGATCTTTAAATAGCCACACACATTAATTAATTTTCTGCCATACTTCACTGGGGTTGCAATCTTCTTCAGCAAATTGAGACAGAGACTCCATAATGAGCACCAAACTATACCAAACGTCATTTGAGCAACATTTGAAAAATCAAAAGTGAGAATGTTTCTGAAGTAATGGCCATGTTGAAAAGAGTAAATGGCATCAAGGGCATCTTCGTTTTCCTGTCAAGTTCTGTAATAAGACTGACAGAAAAACAACATGCCAAATTAATCCAGCTTTAAAGGCTGTTGCCTTTTCGTCCATTAATTTTCTATTCCTATCATTTAGGAATATCAATAAACTCCCAAAGAGAAGCTTTGGCAGTTGTTAACATTGTCATTTGTGTTTCTCTTCCCCTACAATGATTCTTACTGAAGATTTAAGTCACCTGCTGTATCTCTCAGTAGTAATGTGCACTGTGAAGAATCGTGTATAAGCCCTTGTCCCAAATCCTAGCTCTGAATGGCTTTATCACCTCCAAGCAGTTCCGAAGCCCCTGAGGAAGGCAACAAAAACTTCTGTCATACCGGATTGCCTTTTTTTATCCCAGATTATCACAGCTGAATATGTTTATTGGAAATGCTTTCCTTTTCTTGCCTTACCCACCTCTCCCCAGCCTCTTGCTAATCGCCCTGGTGTGTGGTCAGGAAATCGGTTTGGGTTTGCTTCATGGAGCTCAGGAGTTATCTTGGAAACCTTGGAAAGTAACAAATGATTTGTGCCTCAGTTTTCTCACTTGTCAACTGTATTGCTTTCAGAGGGAAAAATTAGAGAATGAACTTAACTCACATACAGCAAAGGGGACAATATGCTTATAAACCTAACATTCATACAATTCCATATGTTATTTATTGTAACAATTTATTGAGATAGTTCACATACCATATAATTCATGCACTTGGAACAATTCAATGTTTTGGGGTTTTTTTGTATATTTACAGGGTTTTGAAACAGTCACCATGAATTCATTTTAGAACACTTCATCACCCAAAACCCGACTCTGTAACGGTCACTATTCATTACCCTTCCTGCCTCGCTTTCAAGTCCACCTCACCTTCCACATCCGTCCTCAGCCCTAAGAAACCACTCATCTAGTTTCTCTATTTGCCTACTTTGGACAAAGCATGTATATGGAATAAAAAGAAAGGTGGTCTTTTGGGACTGGCTTCTCTCATTTCACATAATATTTTCAAGGATCATCTACACTAGCATCTACCAATATGACATTTCTTTTTATTGGTGACTAATATTCCATTGTATGTGTACAACGCGATTTGTTTACCCGTTCATCCATTGATGGACATTTGGTTTATTTTTTACTTTGTGACTGTTATAAATAATGCTGCTATTTACATCCATGTACATGTTTTTATGTGAACATGTGTGTACTTCTCTTGTGTAGATATCCAAGAGAGCAATTGTTGGGTCATACAGTAACTTCATTTACTTATTTTTATGCTAACTTTACATTTGACATTTTGAAAAACTGCTGAAAAGTTTTCCAAAGTAACTGCACTATTTTATATTTCTATTAACAGTGTCTGAGGGTTCAAATCTCTTCCTCACATCCTCACCACCTTATTTCTGTGTTCTTTATTACAGCCGTTCTAGTTGGTATAAAGTGGTATCTCATTGTGATTTTGATTACCATTACCCCTATGACTAATCATTTTGAGGATGTTTTCATGTGCACTTTTCCTGTAGGTTAGCTGCAAATTTCTTAGAATGCCATTTTATTTTATCTGTATTACTTTTTTTTTTCTTTATTTGAGAGAGAAAGCATGAGTAGGGGAGAGGGGCAGAGGAAGACAGAATCCCAGGCAGACTCCTCACTCAGTGCAGAGCTCAATGTGGGGCTCGATCCTACGATCCTGGGATCATAACCTGAGTTGAAATCAAGTCAAACGCTCAACCGACTGAGCCACCCAAGCGCTCCTACCTGTATTGCTTTGGAGTATATGTATTTGTATGGTTTTTTTAGTGGCTTCTCCAGGTATTGCATTATATACCCATAACTTTTCACAGTCTATGCTATCATCATTTTACAGTGTGGTCAAGTATAAAAACCCTTTTGAGGGGTGCCTGGTGGGCTCAGTCGGTGGAGTATGCAACTCTTGATCTCAGGGTTGTGACTTTGAGCTCGGCGTTGGGTGTAGAAATACTTTCTCTTTTTATGTCACTTTATTCTCCCTAAATGTAATATACTTGTTTTAACTATTTCCTCTAGTACATTTAAAATGGCGGGGGGTGGGGGGAGGCGCCTGAGTGGCTCAGTCAGGTAAGCATCCAACTCTTGGTTTCAGCTCAGGTCATGATCTCATGTTTCATGAGTTTGGGCCCTGCAGTGTAGAGCCTGCGTGGGATTCTGTCTCTCCTTGTCTTTCTGCCCCCCTGCTCACTTGCCCTGTCTCTCTTAAAATGAGTAAATAAACTTAAAAAATCTTTTTAAAATGCTATCACTGTTATAATTTTGCTTCAATTGTCAAACATAATTTATTCAAAAAGAGGATACTCTACTGTACTTACCCATATTTTTGCTAATTATTGTTTCCTTTCCTTCATCATTCCCTTTACATTTAGAGAATGTGTGTCAGCTATCTTTTTAGGTTAGGTCTGCTGGCAACAAATTGTTATTCTTCACTTGAGAAAATCTTGATCTTATCCTCATTTTTTTTTCTTTGAGATGAAGAGGGAGAGAGCACAAGCAGGGATGGGTCAGAGAGAGAGGGAGAGAGGGAGACTCCTAAGCAGGCTCCACCTTGTCAGTGTGGAACCTGATGTGGGGCTCAAATTCAGGAACTCTGAGACCATGACTTGAGCCGAAATCAAGAGGTGGCCACTTAAGGAACTAAGCTACCCAGGCACCCCTCATCTTCATTTCTAAACATGTTTTATCTACATATGGAATTCTTTTTTTTTTTTTAATTTTTAGAGGGAGAGAGAACGAGCATGAGCAGTAGAGGAGGAGGAGAGAGAGAATCTGAAGCAACCTCCCCCGCCTCTGCCAGCGCAGAGCTCAACGTGAAGCAGGGCTCAATCTCATGACCATGAGATCATAACCTGACCCCAAACCAAGAGTCGGACACTTAGCCAACTGAGCCAACCAGGCACCCCTCTGCATATGGAATTCTGGGTCAATTGTTCTTGTCTTCCAGCATTTGAAAAAAATATTATGCCACCTCCTTCTGGTCTCCATGGTTTCTCATGACAAATCTGATATCATTTGAACAGGTGTTCCCCCTATAGGTAATGTGTTATTTCCATTTGTTTTCAAGAATTTTTCGTTGTCTTTAGATTATATAAGTTTCATTATGCTGTGTACTGGCAGGGATTTCCTTGGGTTTATTGTGTTTGGGGTTTACTAATATTCTTGAATTTGTAGGTTTATGCTTTTCAGGAAATCAGGAAATTTTCAGTACTTATTCTGCTGTATGTTTGCTCATACCCATGTTCTTTCTCATCTTCTGCAATTCTAATGAATATCAGAGCATATATTATTGTCCACAGGCCCCGGAGGCCCTGTTATTTTTTTCAGTCCTTTTTTCTCCCTGTTGTTAAAGTTGGGTAATTCCCAATGTTCTACCTTTAAGTTCACTATTTCATTCCTTGTTCATTTCCATCCTTTTATTGAGGCTATAAAGGGATTTTATTTTGATTATTGTATTTTTCAGCTCTAAAATTTCTACTTGGTTCCTCTTTGTATCTTCTACTTTTTGCTAAGATTTCTTTCCTCATTTGTTTCAAGTATGTTGTTAAGTGCTCACTGAAGCTTTTTTTAAAAAAAATTTTTAATGATGGTTGCCTTTAAATCCTTTTCAGATCATTCCAATGCCTCTTTATTCTCAATGTTGGCATCTATTCATGTTTTTGTCCTTATTCATCCTAATTCTTGATATGATGGGTGATTTTCAGTTCTGTCTTAGACATTTTGTGTATTATGAGAATTTAGATATGATTGAAATCTCTAATTTTGCAAGCCTCCACTGACACCACACTGGTGTGGGAAGTTGGGCCCTGCCTCCTTACTGCCAGGCAAATGTGGAAGTCCAGGCTCCCTATTAAGACTCCATAGACACTGTGAAAAAAAAGTAAGGCATGCTTCATTATTACTTCTAGGTGAGGACAGAACTCCAGGCTCCCTATGTGGTTTCTACTGACCTAATGGGGGAGGAGGATAGAGAGAGGGCATCCCATTACCTCTGGGCAGTGCTGAATATACAGTCTTGGAGACTTGGTCTCTTTGGACATCACTGCAGCAGGGAGAGGGAGGAGCACCTCACTACCAAACGATGTGGACAGAAATCTAGGCTCCGCACTTGACCTTTATGGATGGGGACAGGGGAGATGCACTGTATTTTTGGTTTTCTGCAATAAGTGAGCAGGGTAATTATTATCAAAAAGATTTCTTTCTTGCTAGGCTGCTCCTTTCTTGGTCCTTTGGCTTAAAAGAACAGGTTTTCCTTGGCACTTCTTTTTTGGCTGTGCCTGTGGGTATTCCTGAGTTGCAGGCTTCTCCACCACCCAATCTAGGATATAAGGGAGGCCAAAAAACAAAAAATAAAAACAACCACACCAGCGAAAAAAACCAAGGGAACTCAGCATTTTGTCATTCCTAAAGTTCCCAAATCCTTAGCTGGTCTGTCTTCTTCTCTCCAGATTTCAGTCTTCTTGTTTTATATATAAAATAAATAAACAGAAGGAATAGCGAGAAATGTGACTACACCATCTTGTCCAGAAACAGAACTCTCCCTCTTCTCCTTTTTACTTTTACGTTTATTTATTTTGAGAGAGAGATGGGGGGGGGGCGGGTAGGGCAGAGAGAAGATCCCAAGCAGGCTCACAGGTGTCACCACAGAGCCTAATGCAGGGCTCAATCCTACAAAGTGTGAGATCATGACCTAAGCTGAAATCAAGAGTCACTTAACCAACTGAGGCAGCCAGGCTCCCCTACTTTTTTTTTTTTCTAATGTGGCCACAAGAAAATTTAAAATTGTGTGACTCACATGATGTGCCCATTGGACACAGCTGCTGTAGATGAAGCTTTTCCAAGTCAGTCCTTCCCACCTCTAGAAGCCCACAATTCTAAGGGTTGTTGTTTGGTTTCTGTATATAATGCAAATGATGTAGATAACTGTTGTTCTTTCTGCTTACCTAGGTGAGAGCTATCAGAAATGAAAGTCCTAGAAAGCCCTTCAAATGACTCAAAATAGAGCCAAGGGATAATTGAAGGTTATTATTTTTAAAACTCATGCCAATATGTTAAAATTTCCACAGGAAGTAGTTGGTAAGCAAGGATTTCTCCAGCGGGGCTTACCACAGGTGCTAATCAGCTTACAGTATTTTTTTTTTGTTTTTTTTAATGTTTGTGCTGAAAGGAGATTTAATTACCTCAATAGCCTCACTTCTTCATATACCTAAATAATGCATCCCCCCACTCTGTGGAGAAGAAACTAAATTTGAGAGAGAAAGGCTTAATGGGTAGCTAAAAATAGCACTGTAGTCTCCTTGAAAAGAACTCCCAGCACTCCCTATTCCTCCTTTTAGAAAGACTTCCCTTTTCTGAAACTGCTAATAAATGGTTCTTGTCTCCTTGTGATTCTCTCCCTCATCCTACCTTTCCAGGTATTTTCAAAGACCATTGAAATTCATTTCCCTCCAATATTCATAATAGGTAATCTTACTGAAAATCCACTGGATCCTTGACAGAACAATGCCAGGAACTTGCCCATGAAACTTAGTTTCTTAGAAGCCTTAAAAATGAGAACAGTGCCTTACAGCTTTTGGTATAAGATGGAAGGTTCTCTCCCCAGCACTGCAGGGTGCCCCAGTGGTCCAAGGGGCTCTCTTCTCAAGTGTTTCCCCAGGAATATGTGTTTCTCCATGTGCCAAAAAAAAGACCTTGAAAGTGATTGCTAATTTCCTTCTCCCAACTTCAGTAGTTTGTTTACTCCCTGTCCTTCATGAAGTATTTTACATCGTGTAGTAGGTCTTCTCCACATGCTCTCTTCTTATTTTCTTGACTTTTTTTCTTACTTCTTCACTTGGTTCCCTGTCTTCCCTTTCTCATTATCTACTCATATGGCTGCTCTGATTCCTGAAGATATTCTCAAACCTATTTTCCATTTGACTCTATTTCTTGGGAAGAATACTCATTCTCCCAGTTTCAACTAAACTTCTATGCTGATTATTCTCCTATCTTTCCTCCTGTCTTTTTATCTGAACTAGAGTCCCAAGTCTCCAGTCCTACTTTGCATACCCACTTGCAATTCTCCAAACTAACACAAACTGGACAGGTCTGAAACCAAACTCCTTTTCTTGCCCTACAGATGACATCCCCTCCATCTTCACTGCCAAAGAGCTCCAAGATTATTTGCTTCAAGGAACCCCCAGCCTGTCAGCTTGAGTCGTCTTTGATGAAACACGCTCTTTATCTCTACAATCAGGCACCAAATCAAGCATGTTTTCCCCTACAAATGGGAGTGTAGTGAAACCAGAAAGGCCTTGAAGCTAATCAGACCTGTGTCTAAATTGATCTAAGTTCTTCACCATACCTTTGCATGAACTTGATTATGTGACAATTAGGAGTTTCAGTGTTTTCACATGAGAAAAGAGGAAGATGCATATGATGGAGCTGCTATGATGAGTAAAATGAATGAGTAAAATGAACATGCATTTTACATGTTTGGCATATAGTAGGACTAAAAATATTAGCTGCTACTTGGGCCCCTTCTCATTAAAGCTGTTCCTTTCTTGAGTTAGCACTGCCACACTGTGTTCAAGTCTCTCAGTTAGATACACTTAAAATACCACCAACACAGCCCCCGGTCTTCACTTCATGGTATCCTGCTTTCCCCACACGGCCCTGCGTCCTTGATGAATACTGACAGGGTCAGAGAACTCCCTCACTCTAGATTCACTCCCCCTCTTTTTTTCCTGTATTAACTTGAAATGTTTTTGATGGTCTTTTTAGTTCCGGAAAGTTCCCCCTTTCTTTTACCCTGACCCAAACTATTTTTCTCCATTTCCCCTTTCTCCTTAACCTAAGCCTTCTGTCCTAGTCCTCCAGGCTGCCCTCATCTCTTCCCCAAGGCCACATTGGTTTCTTCCCCTAAAACTTTAAGATCCTCCTATCTCTCATTTCACACCTCCTACTCAAAGAATAAATCTCCATCTCTTAGAGAGCTGTGCCTCAACTTTCCAGCCTCCCACACCTCCCTCCAGCCCTTTTGGCATGCCATCATGATTAATACCTAATAGCATCCTGAATTGTGTTTACTTGCTATTGTACTAGATGAGTGCTTAAAAGTTCTTGGGTTGCACATACAAGTTAATATTTTAAAACCAAATCTTGTTACAAGCATTAGTTTTACTTATTTTTTTGCCATTGTAGAGACCTTTAAAAATCATTTGTGGTCCTCAGTTCACTTTTTAAAGGATATTTTACCGAAAATGGAGGGTAAAACATTAGGGAAAAAAAAGTTTAAATTGAATTAATATAGATTTATGAACAAATTCTTATTACCTTTATTTTCTTCATTTTGATGTGGAGAGAGTAAATTCTATCAGGAAAATTCTTAGACAGGCAATTGGGAACTTTCATAATTGTCTCTACACACCTACTCTTTCTGTGACGTGTTATTGAGATGCGGAGACTTCCTACTATGAACAAGGAATGTAACTGTGTTTGGATCTCTGTGTACATGAGGTAAGTATTACTGTGTTATTCCACAGATAGCAGAGCTAAGGCATAAGTAGCTTAGAACTTGCTCAAGGACTCACAGCTAAATATGGTACAGAATTGAGATCAGACCCCAGTTATTTGGGCTCTTGTGTTCAGTTTTTTTAAAGATGTTTATTTATTTATTTTTAGAGAGAATGGAGTCTGGTAGGGGCAGAGAGAGCAGAGAGAGAGAGAGAGAGAGAGAGAGAGAGAGAGAGAGAGAGAGAGAGAGAGAACACCCCAAGCAAGCTCTGTGCTGTTAGCATAGAGCCCAATGTAGAGGGCTCGATCCCAGGATCCATGAGATCATGACCTGAGCTGAAATCAAGAGTCAGACATTTAACCAACTGAGCTACCCAAGTGCCCCTAGGCTTTTGTGTTCTTGACAACTATTCCATACTGCTGCCACTTCTTTAGACCCTATAGTATTAATATGGTTCTGTGCACAAAGCAAATACACCAATGTGTAGAATGATAATGACAGCTTTTGCCATACTATATTGCACCTGCAGGATAGAATAATGGCCAGACACTTATCATCCAAGTAGACCATTTCTACATGTATTTATAAACTATAAAGTGCTATATAGATGTGAAATCAACTACAATTATTATAATTACCAATTGTTAACTGGAATTCCACAAGTCTAGGTTGCCTTAGATTATCAAAGAAGAGTAAATGAAAATACTGTCAAGATTATTTCTAAGGAAGTCCCACCAGCAAGAATGCTTTAAGATGACAACATTAACTCATTTACAGTAAAACTTTGTGGAAATTACAGTTTAAAATGATAATATTTCTTAATATTTTACTCTCTTATTGTTGTCTATCAAGTGTAAGGTAAGGGACAGCCCTAAACAAAATGGTGATGAATGTCTTAAGCACACTCCTCTCTTTTCTTTCATTACCTTTCTTTTTACCTTCAGATATACTTTACCAGAACCCCCAACCCTTCCTTCTTTGCCTCTGTTCTATAAGAACCTCTTAGCCAGGGGCTCCACTAGAATGCATCTAATTGACAACTTTATACTTTGGGGTGTGTGTGTGTGTGTGTGTGTGTATGTGTGTGTGTGTGTTGTAATAACAAGTTATTGAGGTATCAAACCATAACCCATGGGATAAATACCTAATGGGAATATTTCGGAAATAAGCGCTAAGCCTGTTACAGAGATATTCAAAGCAAAGGATATCACACTGGTGGCCCTTAATTTAGGTGACAATCAGTTTCTCCAACTGGTAAGGCCAATCATAGATGGTAATGAATGATCCTGAAGGCACAATCTCTCTCAGTACCTCTAATAGTTATAAAAGTCTTCTATCCCAGTAATTTACTAAAAGGAGATCTCCCCCCCCAAAGTGCACTGCTTTTGTACATAGTTACCCTTCTCCCTAATTCTATGACTTTCTTTCATTTCATGATCATGCCTTCTACTTTCTATCGCCGACATGAAACAATAGGAGCAGAGACAAGTCACTTCACAGAAGAGTGAGAGCTCCTATGTCTAAGCTAAGAAATGGTTCTGAATTTATACTCTCAAGGATCTGCTGAGCATTCCTACTCAAGTCTGTAAGTATATTAGGGCCTGGATTTCATTCTCTTTTTGATGAAGAAGAAAAATAAAATGACCCTAACACATCCAACACCTCTAGAATTCTGTGGTTCTGTAATACATGGTATTATTCCATGTAAAGGAAGCCCTAGACAGAGAAATATAGTATACTCTTCATTAACTAAAAGCCACATTGAACTAAAATTTCCCTTTTTAATAATGAACTAAAAGATACTGGGAATGCTTTAAAACTCCTAGCATAATTCATAAAGAGGTGTGGAAGACTTGTAATGTGTCTGGTCAAAATACATATGGGTGAATAACCACATGAAAAAAATTCATTAATCAATATTCACCCAGAGCAGTGTTTCCCAAATTGTATGGCTAAGATACAATTTGTTAGTTAGCGAGAAGTGCTTTTAAACAGGTGGTGGGCCCTGGAGGGTCAGTTAGACTTAACGACTTGCTTCCAAAGAATAGAGTGATAATATTTATTACTATGATGGAAAGCTAGAAATAATAATTTTACAGTAGGAAAACCCTGAGTAATACTACTTAACCAAATGACCAAGGTTAAAGTCACCAGTGATGGCTCATGTTGCAGTGTGCCTTTAAATTTTGCATCAGATGTGCCTGCCGACCACATCCTAGTATCAAGTCCTCTGATTGGTCAGGCCTTCAAAGCCCTGCCCCCAAGTCAAACAATAGTTCCCTCTGTAACAGCTGCTTAGCTAAGGCCGGGCGACATAGTCCGTTGGTCAAGAGCCTGATGAGAGAGACCTCGGACTACATCGTCTTCCAACTCTAGGTAGGCAAGAGGCCAATACCAATCTCACCATTACTCAGCAATGGCCTGGGCCCCAGAGAAAAGGGAAGAGCCTAATCCAAGAGATTTCAGAGCCGGTCGGGAAGACAGAGGTGGTGCCAGTGGCGGTGGTGGTGCCAGTGGTGGCGGTGGTGGCAGAGGTGGTGGCAGTGGCGGCGGCGGCAGCAGAGGCAGGGGCAGAAGTGGCAGGGGCAGGAGCTGCTACGTGGAGGTCTTCGGCCCCCGAGAACCACCTCTGTGCTTTAAATTAAATAACAACATGATTGGTGTGGTGATTGGTCGTGGTGGATCCAAGATAAAAGACATCCAGAGTACGACCAGCACCAAAATACAGATCATGAAAGGCGATTCTGAAGCAGAGGTGAAAATTTTTGGTACCAAGGATATGAAAGCAAAGGCCAAGGCGGCTATAGAAACTCTTGTTAAAAAACAAGAACGAAGCTACACTTCAGAATCCAGTGTTGATAATGCTGGCCCTCAGCCCTTTGTGGGACGAGATTTTCACACAGATACCACTGGTAGACAAGTTCAGCCACTGATAGAGTGGGATCAGGTCAGGGCAGAAGTCGTAGAGTGGGAAAAAAGAAAATGGGCAGATTTACCACCAATTCAGAAAAATTTTTATGTAGAATCCAAAGCAACAAGGTCAATGTCTCGAGTTCAGGTAGATATGTGGAGAAAGGAAAATTTTGACATAATGTGTGATGACTTGAAAGATGGTGAAAAGCGTCCCATCCCCAATCCCATCTGTAAATTTGAGGATGCTTTCCAACCCTATCCTGAACTTATGAAAAACATTAGAAGAGCTGGTTTTCAAAACCCAACGCCGATTCAGTCACAGGCATGGCCAATTATTCTACAAGGAATCGATCTTATAGAAGTTGCCCAAACGGGAACAGGCAAAACTTTGTCCTATTTAATGCCTGGGTTTATTCATCTCAATAATCAACCAGTATCGAGAGAGGAAAGGAATGGACCTGGCATGCTGGTCCTTGCACCCACTAGAGAATTAGCTCTTCAGGTGGAAGCTGAATGTTCTAAGTATTCATACAAAGGTCTTAAAAGTGTTTGCATATACGGTGGTGGGAATAGAGATCGACAAATACGAGACATTACCAAAGGAGTAGACATCATTATTGCAACTCCTGGACGACTGAATGATCTGCAAATGAATAAGTTTGTCACCCTACAAAGCGTAACCTACTTAGTCCTAGATGAAGCAGATAAAATGCTAGATCTGGGGTTTGAACACCAGATAATGAAGATTTTATTAGATGTGCGCCCAGACCGCCAGACCATTATGACAAGTGCAACCTGGCCAGATACCATTCGTCAACTTGCTCAATCTTATTTGAAAGAGCCTATGATTGTTTATGTTGGCACTCTGGATCTAGTTGCTGTAAATACAGTGAAGCAAATTGTAATTGTTACCACAGAAGAAGAAAAACGATCTCTTATCCAAGAATTCCTAGAGAGCCTGTCACCCCAAGACAAAGTCCTCATCTTCGTCAGCAGAAAACTTGTCGCTGATGACTTATCCAGTGATTTAGGCATAAAAGGTATCCCTGTACAGTCACTGCATGGTGACAGAGAACAACATGATCGTGAACAAGCACTAGAGGACTTTAAAATCGGACAAGTGAAAATATTGATTGCTACTGATTTAGCATCCAGAGGTCTTGATGTTAATGATGTCACCCATGTGTATAATTATGACTTCCCCCGCAATATCGAAGAATACGTACACAGAGTGGGGCGTACTGGAAGAGCAGGGAGGACTGGCATATCGATTACCCTCATGACTCAAAATGATTGGAAGATTGCCACTGAATTGATTAAAATTCTGCAACGAGCAAATCAAAGTGTCCCCAAAGATCTTATAACAATGGCCGAACAATACAAGTTATATAAGCAAAAAAAGGACCCAGGAAGAAAATCAAAATTTCGTGAAAAACCCAAGAAGTATTGTTGATATCTACGTTGAAAAGTCGTACTACACTACCTGAAGATTGAAGATATGTTAAAGATCTATAATATTCAAGATACATCAAAAAGTTTTGGAAACATATTAGCAGCTTAAGGACATTTACCCAGTTATTAAATACAAGTTTCCAATGTTGTGTATGTTCCTTAATAAAATCAAAAGTGTTGGCAAAATCAGAGAGTGAGAGATTATGTGGGAAAAAATTAAATGTGATGTGTTGGTTCAAGTCTAGTTTTTTTTTTTTTTTATAGCCTGCCATGTCCATCTGTGTCTTCTCTAACAGACTGGGAGCAGACAACAATGGTGCTTTTCCTGCTTTAAAAAGCTGCACTGAATTGAAACATAATTATCATCAAGTTTATCCTGGTCAAAATATTCTATTTTCCCCCAGTGGTTAGTTCCACAACAACCCCTAAAAATATGTCCATTGTCATTCCCTAATTGAAAAAAAATTCATTAGAAAATAAATGCTCAGTCGTCTAGTAGATTCCACAATTCTGTTTCTATCACTAACTTTTGGTTAAAACTTCTGTGGAGGCCACTTACCTTCTGAAGGCTTCACTTTCTTCACTAATACATTGGGATGGTTGTAGTAAATAATTTTGGGGTCCCCTTCACCTCTAAATTCTATATTGTAACCAAATTTGTGTAACTCAGCCTTTACTAACACTTTATTTTCTAATCTAGGAAGAAAAATCACATCCTTGTGTGACAAATTGGAACAATGAAACCCTTTTTAATGACAGGATAGTACATTCTTCATTTTTATTGATTTTTGAAATGTGACTCACATTTATCTTTATTTGCTTTTCACCATATTTTATTTTTCAATTTGTCTTGAAAAGGTCAAAACTTCATTTATACATAATGAGAAAAATTAATGTGAAAGAAAAATATATCTTACATACTGGGAAAAACATTAAAAATTCAACCAAATGACACTTTTGCCATAGGAAACAAAAATTTTTTTTTTTCATTTTACTTAGAGAGAGAGGGAAAGTGAGCAGGAGGGGGAGAGGGGCAGAGAGAGAGAGGGAGAGAGAATCCCAAGCAGGCCCCACATTCAGCCCAGAGCCTGACGTGGGGCTTGATCCTATGACCCTGAGGTCATGACCCAAACTGAAATGAAGACTCAAACAACTGAGGCACCCGGGTGCCCCACTATAGGAAGCAATTTTAGTTGAACTCCGAATTTATAATGTATCTCAAATGTTTTATTTAGAGGCAATACAAATCTTCTCACATTCCAAGAAGTCCTCCCAAAGATGCTAAATTTTAAAATTCAATGTTTATGAGAACTTAAGAGTTAGTCAAGCCTTACAATCTCCAACAAATTTAAAAAAAATTAACACAGCCATCTTTTTTCCCCAGCATCCCCAGCAGTGACCACAACAAAGTAGTCAGAAATTAAATGAAATAAAGAGGTAAATACTCTAGGTTAAATCCTGGCTTCAAAGGCTCTTAATATAGGCCTCAATATTTCTTTTTTTTTTTTTAATTTTTTTAACGTTTTATTTATTTTTGAGACAGGGAGAGACAGAGCATGAACAGGGGAGGGTCAGAGAGAGGGAGACACAGAATCTGAAACAGGCTCCAGGCTCTGAGCTGTCAGCACAGAGCCTGACGCGGGGCTTGAACTCACGGAGCACGAGATCATGACCTGAGCCCAAGTCGGCCGCTTAACCGACTGAGCCACCCAGGCGCCCCTAGGCCTCAATATTTCTTGATAAAATTCATAACAATGGTTAGCATTTTTGAGTGTTTGATATACAAAAAGGTGCTTTATCATCTAATTTATAATCTTTATAAAAAACCCACTCAGAAGGTAATCTTACCCCTAATTTTCAAAGAATGGAACAAGATCAGAGAAACTAACTTGCCTAAGGTTACTAAATCTGGTTAAAGAGGAGTTACATGATACATTAACCCAGTTGTGCCTGATTCCAGTATTGACATTCTTTTCATTTTAATACAGTTAATGTGTGCAAGACAATATGCTTATTTATCTACAGGTTGCCCATACATTCAGATTTAGTGAAACAGAGTGGTATGTGCAGATTTACTCTAATGCAAAAGCAATCTAGAGCAGAACCTGTGACAGAAACTCAAATGGCCCACTCCCATTCACTGAGAGTAGAAATGATGAATGTTTAGCAAGTCAGAGTATATGTTATTTGTCAGAATTCCTCTTAGGGACAACACTATATTTGTTAGAGAAAAGTGTAACAATTAAACCACTTTGAGATAGCTTCTTCAATCATGTTCAAGTAACAACAGCAAAAATTATCACTCAACATCCACTCGTAAGACAAGGAGACAATGTACATTTCTTCTCAAACAAACAACTGAAAACAAGAGCCGCTGTATGCGGAAAGGTAAGCATAGACAGAACGGGGGTCCTAAACCAGGGGCATTTTGGGCCCTCCCTCCAGCAGACATTTAACCGTATGTGGAGACAGCACTGGTCTTTTATCAGGGGCTTGGGTGGGAAGGTGTTACTGGCAGCTTGTTGGTAGAGGTCAGGGATACTGTGCAAATACTTTACCATCTACAGGACAGCCCCACCCAACACAGAATTTTTGGGCCCAAAACATTATTAGTACTGAGATGAACAATCCCTAAAGGAGCATCAACAAAACAAAACAACAAAAACCAGTTGCACAGTAACCAAGAAAGGACTTCAGGAGAAGAAAGAGGGTTTTAAATGATATCTTTTAGGAAAAGTAAGATAAAAACAAAGAGGGAGGCAAACCATAAGAGACTCTTAAATAGAGAGTACAAACAGGGTTGCTGGAGGGGGGTTGGGTGGGGGGATGGGCTAAATGGGTGAGGGGCAGTAAGGAGGGCACTTGTTGGGATGAGCACGGGTGCTATGTGTAAGTGATGAATCACTCAATTCTACCCCTGAAATCATTATTACACTATATGTTAAAAGAAAAATAAGAAAAAAAATGACATGGGTTGTGGAGAATAAAACCCCACAACCTTCCTATTCTTGGCATAATCTGCACCACTGGTTCCCCATCAGGGCCAATTTTGACAATGTTTAGAGACCGATTTGGTTGTCACAACTTAAGGGAGGGGAGGGGTACTGGCATCTCCTGGGTTGAGTCCAGCAGTGCTGTTAAACATCCCACACTGCACAGGACCACCCCCCAAAACAAAGAATCACGTAGCCCAAATGTCAATGGTGTCAGAGTTGAGAAACTTCGGAATCAATTAAGCAAAACATCACTCCTCAAATTTGTCTGCAGAGAACCCAAGAAGGGAGTTTAGCAAGGAAAACAAAGGGTTGTTTTTTTGTGTGTACTGTTTAACAGAAAACCCTCCGCCAACCTCCCTATGATTGGTATCACCTATATCAATGATTCTCAGAGTTGATTTGCCCCCTAGGGGACATTTGGCAATGTCTGGAGACATTTTTGGTTGTCCCATCCAGGCAGCAAGATTGCTATTGGCATCTAGTGGGTACAAAGTCAGGGATAAACATCCTATAATGCACAGGACAGCACTAAAACAATGGACTTTTCACCCCAAAATGTCTATGGTATCGATGTCAAGAAACTGTGATTTCCATCGACTGACAAAAGTTTTGTGAATGAACTGTTTTTTTGTTTTTTGTTTTTGAAACTCAAAGAAATATTGAGTTCTGCATCCACATTGGAACAGAATGAAAGCTGATCACTGACCATGCAGTGACACAGGAGACAAAAGTATGAGGATTCAGCCAAACTCAGTTATTCCTGTACAGTGCTTACTATGATGATTCCCATTTAGTAGGTGCTCAACAAATACGCCCTGCTTCACCCATCACCCATTATATAATGCTTCTTCACCGCAATCCTGGATGCTCTTAGTCACAGCATCTGGAAAACCCTTTCTCCTTCCCTTCTGCCAGGTCAAATGAGATTCATGAGTCTGCGTCCAGCCAAAGTGCCACATCTTCCTGAAGATCCTACCTGCTCTCCTCCAATTCAAAACTTTTATAATTCTTGTTATCTACCAATAATGTTGATATTGGTACTGTATTAGTTTGCATTCCTGCAGAGACAATTTTGAAAAATTCAAAATAATTAACAGAAATTACACTATCAAATATTTAAATACACTATACAAATGTAACTAACAGTTCAACTAGTTTATCCTGTATGATTGAAAAATCATGAGACAACTGTCCAGAGCTAAATCTGCATAGGAAGCTAGTATGGTGTACAATCAAGGTGGAATCTTCAAGTTAGTAAAGACAGGAAAGTCTATTCCAGAACAAATTTTAACAGTTCAAAAATACATAACACACATACAGACCAGGACAAATGATCAATCATCAAACTCTTCCTATGAAAATAAAATCCCCACTAGATTCTTGCTTTTTGTAAAAGTAAAATAAATTGAAGCTCACTCATAAAGGAAAATAATTTCTGATATGAAAGTGGAAAAAAAATTTAAAGATAGAAGCAACTAACAATGTAAAAATGAAATGTCAATAATGCCATAAAAGGCACAGGAAACAAAAATAATTTAAAATATATAAAACAGTCATAGTTACTGATATTTAATATACAGAGATTTTTACCAAGGAAAAATAAAGGCTGGGTTCCAAAATAGACATATGGGCAGAAATGGAAAAGGCAATTCACCAAACACACAAACAAGTGAATAATACATGTGAAAAACCACTTAACTTCTTTCTAATCAAACAAATAAAAATTAAACCAATGACATAATGTTTTCCCTAGAAAATTGGGCTAGGAATAAAAAAATAAGACTGGAAATACCTAACACTAGTAAGGATGCAGGGAAATAAACACTGATAAATTAAAATTTGGTAAAATCATATTCCTTGGAGGAGTAGTTGGGATTATGTATAAAATCAGTGTTTAATACTTATGTTTAATCGACTAATGACCCAGTAATAATCATATCTAGACATTTACACTAAGGAGATCATCATATATACATACCAAGATGTACATACAAGGCTATTTGCCACCGGGATGCTTTCAAGAAGTAAATTAAAACTTTTTTTTAAGTTTATTTATTTTGAAAGAGGGAGAGTGAGCACAAGTTGGATAGGGGCAGAGATAGAGGGAGACAGAATTCCAAGCAGGCTCCACGCTGTCAGTACAGAGCCTGACATGGGGCTCAAACCCACAAACTGTGAGATAGTGACCTGAGCCAAGATCAAGAGTCAGACACTTAACTGACTGAGCCACCCAGGTGCCCATGAAAGAACTAAATTTTAGAAAACAACACTCAAAGTCCAATGACAGGATACAAATTAAATAAACTGTAGCATATCTATTCCCAATCGGGAATAGAAGAAATCATGTTCTTTAAGAATATTTAAGAGTAAAAAGGGAAGTTCATAAACTCATCTATTTTTAGAAAATGACACTGGTCCATATACCTATATAGAAAAAAAGCAGACGAGGGGGTACCTGGGCGGCTCAGTGGGTTAAGCATGTGACTTCGGCTCAGGTCGTGATCTCACAGTTCCTGGGATGGAGCCCTGTGTCAGGCTCTGCACTGACCTCTCAAAGCCTGGAGCCTGCCTCAGATTCTGTCTGTCTGTCTATCTGTCTCTCTCTCTCTGCCCTTCCCCTGTTCACACTCTCTCTCAAAAATAAACATTTAAAAAAAAAAAGAAAAAAGCAGATGAGATAGACACACATTAATGACAGTCATAGTTTTCTATATTGTGAAATCATAGGTGGTTTTAATATTTTTCAAAAATTTCTGTATCACTTTGATTATAACAAAAATGAAATTGTATATAATTTTTGAGTGACTGACTCAAAAGTAACTTCATGAATAATAAAATGACTAAAGCAATTAATCAAGAGGCACTGTAGTTGAAAGTATTCAAAATATAAGCATCTCTTCTGCTTCCCCCATTAAAATGTAAAAATCATTGATAGGAAACTTCGCTGTTTTCCACCACTGCATCTTAAGGGCTGAAAACAATGCTTGTGGGACATAGGAGGAGCACAGTAAATATCTGAATAATTTGGCAAAGGAAAGAATAAATGAAAATAAATACATTACTTTATTGTCATTGAGCCAAAGTGAGCTTTTCTATTTCTGTTCCCTATTTTGTCTGTTAACATCTACTGGCCTATACCTCACCTCACCTTCTGTTTCATAATAAGAATAATGCTAAGTGTTCTCACCAGAAAACAAAACAAAAACGAAGGAACACAAGGCACCTTTAGGAAGGACTAGATATGTTTATGTCCTTGATTGTGGTGATGGTATCGCGGGTGTTTCCTTAGGTCTGAAGTCATCAAACTGCACACATTAAATATGTGTAATTCTTTGTATATACATAATACCTCAATAATGCTAATTTTCAAAAAGGAAGAACTGGGGATGGCTTCCAACTTACGTTGAATAGAGACCAAATGTCCTTTTCCGTGTGACCAATGGGAACTCTGGTTTTGGTTTTTTGGGGTGTTCTTGTTTGTTTGTTTGTTTGTTTGTTTTAATAATTACATGGATTTCACAGTCAGGTTTTCTAACTCTTACGTAGAAAAATAAAGTAAAAACTGATCAGATGACATTGTTAAAGGAAGCAAATGCCACTGCAGTACTGAACAAGAGGATTCCAGTTTTACTTAAAAATCCTAACTACAGCTATATGTAAATATCCTCATGCATGTTTGTCAGTGCTTAGGGACAGACTGGTCAGGATACATGAGAATACTAATAATAGCCACCTCTGGAAAGTTAGGTTGGGGGAAAAACAATTACACAGCTCTATTACTTCTGTAATAAAAACTACCTTATGTATGAACACCAGAGACAGTGTGTATGTCGACAAGACTAAGCTGAAGACTCAAGCATTTGAGCTTCTTTTCCAGGCAAACATACCGCAGAATCTCACAGAAATCTACTTTTGTGCAGAAATAAAACTTGGTGGTTCTTATGGTTTTACCTACAAAATTCAGAAATGTTGTTGCTTTAGGAAGTAGCAAAAACTGTGTGAAGAAGCACAAAAAGGAAGACATAATTACTTACAGATTATATGGTGAATTCTGTCCATGTAAGGAAATAGCTTTCTAATGCCCTGAAACAAATGAGCAAGAGGAAGAGGAGGAAGAGGAGGAAGAGGAGGCCCTCACAGGAAGGGACGTTTTCATCTCACTTTACAGAGGCTCAAAGAGGTCACACAGCTTTCCCACAGGAGATGAGTAGTGGAGCTAACTCTGTGCTGAAAATCATAAACTCAGTGAAGAAGCAGGGTAGAGTGTGCAGAAACACAGGAGAGATGAGAAAGGGGAAGCATATGGATACCTGACTTTGTACCAAAAAAGTACCCCGTGCAGGGATTTTCACTCTTGGCCAACTTTTTTCTACTCCTCTCCCTGAGCCTTAAGTATCTCTGTAGCTTTCGAGCACTGGAGAAACCAGCATAGTACGCTCAACGTCTAAGATGACAGAACTACAAACGCTGATTAATCCAATCAGACTCCTGTGAAGTCCTTTTAAAAGATCAGTCTCGACAATGTTCACTTAGACATTTAGTAAACTATGAACCACAGCAACAAGAAAAGGAATGTGCCCCTACTATGTACTACACCTACATAAAAAACGTATTCAAGACATAAAGACTGCAATAAAGCCTTCATATTCCTGGCCTGGGGCGGGGGTGGGGGGGGGGAGGAGGAGAGTGCAAAAGAAGCAAACTAACCTGCAAGGGTATCAAGTCTACGTTCAGTAATCAATTGATAACCACTATTGTCCGAATTTCTGCGAATACAATTACAAAGTGCCACCTTAGCAATACTGAGGGCGGCAGACGCTGGCGGGTTACCTACTGAACAGCCGCCCCCACCACCTCCCTCTTAGTTGCTGGCGTAACCCACTCCCCATGATTCAGTTGGAAAAGCCAGAAAAAAACCCAGCCTCCCCTCCCTTGCAGCTCCAGCACAGGCATGTGACACAAACCTGCCTCTGGGACTGACAGGAGAGGGTGCTTGGCAACCTTAAAGAAAGATCTTCCCCCCTTAAGAACAGAGGCATGCAAGGATAAACTCTCCTTTCTGCTTTTGTACATGGTTGTGTCAAGACATGAGGTTTTAACAGGCATTTTAGACGAGGACGAGGTACATCTGAAGACCACCCATGCGTTAGGTGTGATGGAATATAGCTGTGGAAAGCACCTGGGGCCTGGCTGTGCTTCTGAAATAAAGCCGGTGTGGCAGCCACGGAGCCTGAGGAGGGGTGGTCCTCAGATCTCTGTTCGAGAAAGAACTTACTGATCAGTTGCAAGGAGCGCAGGTAGCTGACAGCCCCCAGCTGCAAACAATGTACGGCAGCAATTGCGCGGAGGACAAGTACTTCCGGAAGTGCTGGCTAGTGACTGAGCACAGTGGGACACCAGGACTCAGTCATTTCTGCCAAACATGGGACTCCTCTATGGAATATATTTTCATTTAGAGCTCCCTGTTAGGCTGGTTCTGAGTTTCTCACACGGCCTCAGTGGAGTCTTATGCTCTTGCTACCTAATCCTTCCTCCTTTCCCCCCAGGAATCCCTTACTTCAGCACTTTGCATTATATGAAATAAACATCTTTATTATTTAAGTCACTATCAAAATTATATTACCAGCAGCCCAAATCATCTTAACTGATCAACTGGAAAAACAGCCATATGGTACCTTGTGTTGAGGCAGTGAATTTCCCATTATTACGCAGAGTCTTCAATGAGGGACACTTTACTAGGATGAGAGTTGACTGTAATAAGCAAGTTAAACCCGTCCTCTGGATGTTTATTTAATGGGGGCATTACAAACAAAGGCTTCTACAGAAAGCTGATATAATTTTATAGATATTTGGAAGCATATCAAACAAGCCCAGGTTTTGAACAGTCAGTAGCAATTAGAGGAAGAAGTGAGAAACCAGCAGGGTAGAACACTTGAGCAGCAGTCATGAAAAGACCCAATATCAAGGTCATCTGAACCAATAGCTTTAACAGCATTCACACTTGGCTGCACCTGGAGTACATCACTGGCTCTGACAGATTTGAAACGTAGCCGACCAAAGAATTTCTTGCAACCAACAACATAGAAGGGCTCTGGGTGAATAATTCTACCTAATGTAGATACACAGTCAAAAACAATAGGAAACCTCTCTTGAACACAAGGAATTAAAAAAAAAATTTTTTTTCCACACAGAAGGGGAATAAGGAGACAGGCATTGATGGGCCAACTTTGTTTTTCCACCTGAGCTTGAAATCCATTTAAAAAAAAGCAAAGAGCAAGTATGTTCTAAAAGAATACTGAGAAAGTCAGCAAACCATTTCTCTCCCTCTCCCCTCCCTTCCTGTAACCCAAGGGCTCCTCCCTTAATAAAAAAATGGCAATTCAGGATTTCCTGGTGTATTGGTTGGGGGAAAAAATCTATAATTAAGTGGAAAGATGGAAGAACTGGTCCCTTGTCTTTATGCTGACTCCTCCACCTCACTTCTCAAGTTCTGCTGAAGCTGTTCAGCGTCATGCAAGTCCATAAAACCACCGGAGTCTCTGACACCTCCTCGCCCAGCACACAAACCATAGTAAAAGCACTGCTCACCACCATGTGTAAATGTCACCCGTGAGGCCCCTTCTCTTACTGCAAACTTGTGTTTTCTTCAAGCCCTTCCAACAGGGTAAAATGTCTGCAATGATGTTTACCCAGCTTATGTAAAGTCCATCCCATCATCCAAAGCTTGCAATGTGTGGTGAACTTTCAGCAGTAAGTGTACTACAGATGTGCTTTGGGGTCCTAATTAAAATTTCGATTGGAACCCATTTCTCATATTCACCAAAATCCCACTGAAGCCTGAGCTAATTGATTTTAGGACTGGGTTCCGTGAGGACCCATATGCTATTTTACATCACTGTTTTAATGTTCTCGGGAATCAATAAATGTAGCCTTGTCATATCTCTTCCCAGTATTTGTTTTTGTTCCGTATATAGGCCATTCCTATGACACACACCCTTGTGCACAGTGCCTTCCTGCAAAGCACCATGCATCAACCCATTTCAACTTGACTCTCTCACAGATGAGCGACATTAACTCTCTGTTAACTAAAGGGAATATGAGTTTTCTGCTTCTGGGACAGTCCCCGCCTTACTTATCCCTCAACTTCTATTGTACAGACTTACACGTGTTGGTGTCCAGTTTGGCTGAGAACACACAGCCTGCACCAGACCCCTGAGTCCTCCAGACCTCACCCTGTCATCCAGAACTCAGAAGGTGATCCAATGCAGAATAGGAAGAGTGAGCTGAATTTACTGTTCCTGTAAACGAGGAAAAAGATCTACCCCTGCTTTTTGGAGGATACTGGCTGCTGACCCCATATTCAAGCATAACCTAACAGTTAAGGGTGAAGCCTTAGGAGTCAATAAGGCCAGCACAGGAGTCTCAGTTCAACCACTTGCGATCGGTTATGTGAATTCGAGGAAGTCATGTGTAGGCCCTGAGTCTTGGTTTCATGAGCTGCAAAAGATGATGATTTCAATTGCCACTTCATGAAGATTAACCCATAAACATAGAGAGCACCCAGGATAAAAGAACTTTATACTCAATAGTTTTGTAAAACAGAAAATAGTTTGGAAGATGATGGTAACACTCAGGCCAATCCAACCTAATTGTCACTTGCACAAATTATCAATTTTAAATAATAGCAAGGAATTCCCCAAACATGGTAGTTTCGTTGTGGCAGATGTTTCCATGGAACGTGGAAACATGGAACGTACACTTGTCAGGTCTACCTGTGGAACCTGCATCCTCCTGACCTCTCTTTCTCTCTGTATGTCTGCTCATTCTTCTCCCTCCACACGCTGCCTTTTGCTATTTTTCCACACACATGGTGGATGACAGGTGATTCCACAGCATTCTGGTTTACGTGACATCTGCTCATAACATCATTCTAGGTTGAGCTAGATTCCAAGTTTCTCCCTCTGTAAGAGAAGATCTGACCAGTCCAGTTTGGATCAGGTGTCCACTTATGGCCCAGTCAAGAGTTGTGGGAGGACTGGTGGTAAGAGGGTCCTCTGACAAAAATATACCTGCTAGCACCACCCCATCCCTATATTTGAGAGGAAGTTAACTTCAGAGATGAAGGACCTCAGGGAGTACACTATTAAATTGTTTTTCTTACAAAGAAAGCCCATATATATCTATCATTTTATAGATCTAGCTAGCAGCTCTAGTTGTCATGTAGAGGCCACCACACTTCTTTCTAGGCATTTCCTTAAAATATGAGCATTTTCATACTACCTAGAGAAACAACTCATTGGTATATCCGTTATTATTTATCACTTATTTAACCTACCCCACATCTGCAAAGTTTGATAAGATCATCTGATGAACAGTATCTGCTTCTAATGAACTTTCACAACCATTGTTCCAAGAGCAGTACTCACAATATTTATATCGTAACTTCCCAAGCCTATTCTTTGCAAAATCTGAAACTGTTCTATTAATAAACTTCACGTTTAAAATAAGACAACTCCTATCACTTAGATTTATCTGCCTGCCAAACACCTTTGCATGAAACTTAGTTTCGTTACCCTATTATCATGTTTAGGTATTAACATATTAGCACTAAAAATGTATGTTCAGTGTCACACTTGTGGTTTTGGTAAGACAAAGTATTTCTTGGAACTTTCTACTTTCCATATCATCTTAAACCACAAAGAAATTGATTAAGGGTAACTCTCTTGAATACAACATAGTTTTTTTTTTTCTTATTTACCACAGATCTAATTCATTGTCATATCTCATTCATTTATTATTGATGAGTTATCTCAATGTATCACTTTACTATACTGAGCCCCCGCGCGGGGCTCAAACTCAAGAACCACGAGATCATGACCTGAGCTGAAGTCGGATGCTCAACAGACTGAGGAACCCAGGCGCCCCATCCTAGCTTTCTTGAATCGACATGTAACATTGTGTAATTTTAAGGTGAACAACACGTTGACCTGATACACTCACACGTTGCAAAATGATCAGCACCACAGGATCGCTAACACTTCCACCAGGTCACATCATTACTATTTCTTGTGGTGAAAACATTTAAGACGCACTCTTTTAGCAACTTTCAAATATATAATGCGTTATTAACTATAATTAATAGTTATTAGTACATCGGATGTACATTAGATCCTCATAATTTATTTACCTTATAAGTGTAAAGTTGTACCCTTTGACCAACATCTCATTTCTCCTACCTTGAAGAGTTTATAGACACCTTGTCGTCCCTACTCTAAACCCTAGAGGCTCCCAACACGACACTACTTTTGTGTAAAGAGAGGAAGAAATGGTGCAGGCCACTGGTTTTGCATGCTTTGACTGCCGGTGCATGTGATCTCCAGCACCGGTGTCAGGGCCTGTTGTTTATTCAGAAACCTTAATCTGGAGGTTTCCATGGCAAACCATGGCGCCTCCTGAGTCCTCGGCCATGAGCTGGTGGAGAAATCCCAAACCTAAATAAAATGCTTGTCCTCCTGTACAAAATCTAACAGAGGCAGGGAACCAGTGGTGAGCTGGACTTCAAAAGATGCCTGGGAATCTTTCATCTCGCCTTACCGAGCACTAGCCCAGTGAGGAAATGTGCATGCACAACGCCATGTGCTGACACTGATGACAAAATTTCTCAAATATGGCTCTCTGACAAGTATACACATCCCAATCTAGCACCTGTGCCCTAATTAATTTCTGAAGCGTGCAAAGAAAACATTCATTATTCTGTCATCGTTTGACCATTGTACTCCTCCAGTGTCACATCATGTGGCCTAAGGTAGATCTGGGGCCTCTCGGGATATGATCACTAAACAAATAACCATCATGACATTGGTGTCTGACCATGCTGCTGACAGTACTGGTAAGAGAAGTCTATCTCCGGAGTAGAGGCGGGGTCTCTTTTGGAACTTAGGTAATGAAAAACTCTCTGGCTTCAAAAGCCAACAGATCTGGGTCCAACACAAGCTCCACCATATTATTTACATTCCTTTTATAAAACTAATGAAAAATACATACAAGTTTTAAAAAAGTAACAGATAATGTACATCTAAATTTAGCAAATGTTAATATTGTGCCTCATTTAATTTTGTCAACAAATGAAAGATGACACGGAATGTTAAAATGGTCCTACCTTAACCTATTTCCCTTCCTTGCACTCCAGGTATATGCTCTTGACGTTGGATTGCATCCTTCCCATGTGTATTTTCTATGTTTACTACTTATACAGGTGCCTATATATATGTGTATATATATGTGTGTGTGTGTGTGTGTGTGTATGTATGTATAGATATATAGATAGTATTATTTCTAGTGCTTTACATTTTACAGAAGTGGTATCATGCCATATGAATTCTTTTGAATTTTGTTTCTGATTATGTAGTGAAATTTAACAGAGCTGATTTATGTAGATATGGTTCATTCATTTAAATTGCTGAATAGCACGCCATTCTATGATTATGTGAAGTTATTTTCAGGGCTTTTTTTAAATCACAAACAATGCGATAATGAATATTCTTACACATGTCTTTGTGCATGTGTGTAGGAGTTTCTTTATGGCATATACAGGACTGATATTCAAAAGAAATATACCAAAATGACCATGCCAGGCATTTGCAATGTGTTTACCCTGATTGGATGGTGCCCCTGATAGCAGTTATTAAATATTCTGAATAGCACCCTGGATACATACGTAGAGAAGCAATTGCTGGGCCACTAAGTATGCAGTTTCACCATTATTAGATATTATCATATAAGTCCTCAAAGTGGTTAAACCAATTTACACTCCCACTAGTAGTTTAATATGTGCGTTCCTCTTTCCCCACAATTGATTAGACTTTCTAACTTTCACTGGTCTGATGAGTGTGAAATGGTATTTTGTTTTAATTTGCAGTTTCCTGATTACTTGTCAGGTGAAACATCATCTTGCCATTTGCATCAGCCATTTAGAACTCTTGTAAATTGCCTGTTCATAGTCTTTACTCCATTTACTATGGGACCATCTATCTTTGGCTAGGTGGTTTGTAAGTGTTCTGTATTCAATCGGCATAGTAATCCTCTGTCTAGTATAACAGTAGCTAGTGTCTTCTTGCCATCTATGTCTTATGTTTCACTTTCTTTATGGTGTCACCCACTCTAGAGAATATCATTTTTTTTTTCTGTGTGTTTGGATAAACAATTTAAACTCCCAAAGTCTCTATTTACTCATTTATAAAATGAGGACAATAATGCCTTCTTCACAAGATGGTTATGAATAAAAATAATGAGGTAATAAATGTACAGGGCAATATTCAAGAAAGAGTAGCTGTCATCCGGTGACCCTACCCTCAAACAGAAGGGGAAACAAGAGCCCACTCGTATGCAAATGTCTTCACTGAACAATGATGTGTTGAAAAAAATCATCTGAATACTTAAACAGAATGATGAGTTGACTCAGTTATGTAACTCACTCAATAAATATTTACTGAACTCTTTCTTTGTGCCAGGCAGAGAATTACAATGGGGATGCAAAAGAGACCAAGGCTTGTCTAGTGGGGAAGAGAGAGACAACAAGCAAAACAAGCATTATTTACTACAATGTCAGGATGAATAAAACAAAGTTTAAGGGGATTACAAAAATAAAAGGGCACAACTTCACATGTGTGGCCATAGAAATCCCATCACATAGGCAATTGGAGCAAAAACCTGGAAGAAGTGAGAAAGGGAACCATGTGAAAGAAGTATGTGCAATGACCTTGAGGCTCTAGCACACTGTCAATCAAGGAGAACAAGGGCAGTGTGAAGGAAGGAAGTATATAAAGAGGGATAGAAGAAGTAACCGGGGACGGGATAATGACCTTGGAAGTCACACTAAGGATTCTGAATCATGCTGTAAGTGGGATGGAACGTCCACGGAGGGTTTTGAGCAGAAGAATGGCATATTCTAACTTAGGTTTTAAAAGGATCCATCTAATTACAGGATGATGAAAGGGCTACAGGAGTAAAGGAGAAGTCAGGAGACGTACGAGGTTATCTTTGTTGCACAAAAGCTTTATGAAGGTATTCCTGATAATTTCTCAGGACTCAAAAATAAGCTACTCTGAAATGAAATCTCCAATGCAGCAAATGGTGTTATTTCTTTTAAGTATTATTGTCCAACCCACATGTGACCTGGAACCCAGCAGAACATAAGAAACGGCAGCAAAAACAAACAATGGAAACACAGTGCTGAGCTTGTTTACCTCTCATCTGCGCTGGCCGGTTTGTGCCTTTTGCTTTGACTCAAAGAAACCAAGGCTTATTTAGGACAGTTACTATCTCTGGATTAAAAAGTGTCAAGTGTATATATAAACCACAACTTCTTTATCCATTCATCAGAAGTTGTGGTTTATATATACAATGGAATACTACTTGGCAATGAGAAAGAATGAAATATGCCCTTTTGTAGCAACATGGATGGAACTGGAGAGTGTTATGCTAAGTGAAATAAGTCATACAGAGAAAGACAGATGCCATATGTTTTCACTCTTATGTGGATCCTGAGAAACTTAACAGAAGACCATGCGGGAGGGGAAGGGGAAAAAAAAGTTACAGACAGGGAAAGAGGCAAACCATAGGAGACTCTTAAAAACTGAGAACAAATTGAGGGTTGATGGGGGTTGGGGAAGAGGGGAAAGTGGGTGATGGGCATTGAGGAGGGCACCTGTTGGGATGAGCACTGGGTGTTGAATGGAAACCAATTTGACAATAAATTTCATATTAAAAATAAGTAAGTAAATAGGTAAGTGTCAAGTGGCTTGGATAAAGGCTGTAGTTTCCCCACGATCATTTTTTCAGTACTACTCGGCGACATGGAGAGGTCGTATCTAACCTTCCATCTCAAGATATGCTGGGAATCTGATAAAAAAATTTTCCCAATACTGTCTCACTCTCCAAGGTGTTCTAATTGATTTTTCTCCCTGTTGTTTAGAATCTAAGGCTATTTAATTAATGGGTTTCTTTTACACAAACAGAAAAACTCAGCATGACCAAAGTCGGAGTGGTAACAGCTCAGAGTTTCTTGGCCTCCCAGCTGCAACACTTTGTTAGGATCTGGCTCCTCCAGCCTGCTCGTGAGTCCGCAGGTGCTCAATACTGTGTTCTTCAAAAAGTGTCCACTTTTGCATGGAAATAACCGCTTTTATTTGTTATGAAATGATTCCTAGAGCAGAACTCCCCAAACTTTGATGTGGAAATGAGAACTCGTTAACTTAGAGCTCTTGTTAAAATGCATATTTGAATTTAGTAGATCTGGGGCAGGGGCCAGGATTGTTTATTTCCCAGGTGAGGCTGATACTTTATCAACAAGGTTCTAAAGGGAAGGCAACCGATAAGCCATACAGAGAAAGACAGATACCATATGGTTTCACTCTTATGTGGATCCTGAGAAACTTAACAGAAACCCATGGGGGAGGGGAAGAAAAAAAAAGAGGTTAGAGTGGGAGAGAGCCAAAGCATAAGAGACTGTTAAAAACGGAGAACAAACTGAGGGTTGATGGGGGGTGGGAGGGAGGGGAGGGTGGGTGATGGGTATTGAGGAGGGCACCTTTTGGGATGAGCACTGGGTGTTGTATGGAAACCAATTTGACAATAAATTTCATATATTAAAAAAAAAATTCAAAAAAAAAAAAGGGAAGGCAACCAGCCACAGCTTTAAATGTTATTAAAATATGTATGTACATATTTTATTATATATAAGATACCTAAACACATATGATGTACGGCATATGTAAAATATATGTATATATAGTTGGGACTATATTTGAAACAGTTACTACTTGTGGATGAAGAAGTGTCCAATGGCTTGGGTGGACAGTAGTGCAAGAATTTTTGTAACCCCATCACTATTGGGTGACAGGAAAGGGTCAAGTCTAAACTTACAAGCTGAAAATTTGAAAACATATTTAAGTATGGTATGAATAATTTACCACTTTGCATTAATAACCTAAAAAGCTATTTCGTCTACCAATAAAGATCTTTTTCAAAAAGGGGGAATTTGTTATTCATCACTGGTGGAATTCCTTCAAGGTTAATGGCTTCCAAGGCTCAATGTGTAAAACCCTCAGCCCTCGTTCCCAAGCTATACTCCCAGGACCAGCAGCATGAGAATCCTCTGGAAATTTCTTAAGATTCCCAATTTCAGAGTCCATCTCAAACCTACTGGATCAGAAATGCTGTTCATAGGGCCCAGCTATCTGTGTTAGAACAAACCCTCCAAGCGACTCCGAATTTTGAAAACTACTGCTCTACAGGCCTTGTTGCTTTATTTCCCTTTCCGCATAAATAATATTCATATGATTTTCTTAGGTGCAATAGGACTGGTAAGAAAAAAAATACAGCCCCTAGAAACTTCATCTTAATAATGTTTGTACATATAAATGAATTAGTAAATACAAACCTGGCCTAAGAGGAGGAATTCGGATAATTTTGCTCACAATTTACAATATACCTTCCTTCTTTATTAACACAACTATTAGCTATTCATTGCATGAACGAGGAAACCCAAAAAGTAACACAGGCATTAATATTTTAAATTTTAGGCAATTTATAGCAAGCAGTAAGCTCTCTGGAGGCCAGTTTGATATTGCTTTGAGGGCCACTTCTCAATTTCTTACACAAAGACTATCTAGGCATTGTTCTTTCCTCATCTCAAAGTTTATTCCTCCCGGGGAGAATCCATTTGAACCATCCTTTCTATATAATTGACTATTTATATGCAGCCATTCCTGGCGAACTTTACCCTCTCGAGGGCCACTAACCAGGCCTGGGGCTGGTTCTAGGATACTTTTATGATGAAATGTCACAAGGAGATGAGAATCTAACTGTGGAACGACTTCCAGCCTGTTTTCTTAAGCCTTATCAGGTGTCACACGCGGGTCCACTTTAGTCCCAGGCCCTACAAAAAAAAAAAAATACTCCTCAGAAGTAATTGCTAAATTCTAATAAATTTCCAAGTGAGGGAGTTCCCCTGAGTGTCCACTGTCACATTTAGTGCTGTCAGTGGCCCTGGAAAGAGCCACAAATAGTTTCATGTCATCATTTAGGATCACGATCTGTAACATCTGAACGTAAAATGGACTTCCTAATTCATGACTAACTCTGCACTGCATTCTAATCTGGACTTTCGAAAAGTTCTATTTGCTCACGTTTACATTATATTTTCAGTGTCTAACCGATACGTAGTTACTCATTTAAAAAATATTTTTGATCTCCTGGGGACTGACTTATTAAACTAACAAAAGGAATAAATTAATCGAACAGCTTTTATAAGAACATAAACAATGTTAGTGAACAATTTAAGCAAAATTATCAGTAAGCTTTTGATGGTGAATTTTGCGTGTCAACTTGGCTGGGCCACAGTGTCCAAATATTTGGTCAAATGTTGTTCTGGAGATTTCTCTGAAGGTGGGTTTTTTATAAGATTGACATTTAGATCAATGGACTCTGAAAATATAAAAACATGACTCTCCATAATGTGAGTGGGCCTCATCCACTAAGGTGAAGGGCTTAAAAGAACAAAGACCCAATCTCCCTCAGACAAGGAGGCAACTCTATCCTGGGTCTCCAGCCTACTGGCCTATCCAATCAGATTTTAGATTTGGCAAGCCTCAACAGTTCTTTGAGCCAATTTCTTGCAATCAATCCATCTATCCATGTTTAAAATCAATGCTGTATAGATGTATGTACATATATGGTATTAGCAGGAAATTATATGTACGACCCTGTCTTTTCTTTTGTCACTTAATGAAAATCAATGTGAAACACTGATTTTCTCTTTCTGTCTGACAGAATTGCCAAGGAGAAAACATTCCCTCTCAAGCAGCCACCGGACGTGCTTATTTACTGATGCAGGGACAGAGCTCCTCCCGTGTAGAAATTACTCCTGGCCAAAGAAACAGGCATTTAAAAATAAGATAAGCTCTTATCTGTCCGGCATGGACTCAGCATGGGACATTCCAAAGAGAGGAAGATGAATGCAGTGAATGGATCTGTGAGGATTCCCCCTCCCTCCAGTGGGGTGATACTTAATTTCATGGTCTAGTACTTGCTGCTGCCAAGAAGAAGGTCCCCCTTCTTCCTTGACAATGAAAGACGTGCCCTTAAGTTCATTCAAGACTTTGCTCCAGCTACAGAAGACGGGAAAGTACAACTTTATCTTCTTGACACATGTTGTTTTAGTGCTTAGTGAAATAAATGGTTTCTATATTGCACATCATTATTCATATACTAAAGCTTTTTTGGAAAATCTCTGAAAAAGATTTGCAATGTGGATCATCTCTTATCATTCTGATTTTTCTTCAGCTATGTTTAGGGAGTTCCATGTATTAAAAAAATCATAAATATTCAGCATTAAGTCTGCCAGGAGAGCAGAGAAAAAAACTAATATTCTGTCCCTGAAAAGTTCAAATGAGGGAACCAGTGTGCTGTTTTCACCCCAGGTAGCAGTTTCAAGAGCTGAGGACTGATTAAAAATTAACTGTCCTTCAACCATGCTTCAGTAGTAAAAAAAAAATGAAAAATTAACTGTCCCTAAATCTGCTCAAATATCCCTTTTCTTAGAAACATTCAGGCTTTTGTTTATAACTGAAAATACACGGGCTTTAATTTTGTGTTCTTCAAACTTGCAATAGAATATCTTGGTTATTATATATAATCTCAGGTCAGATTTCTAATAAAATTTCAAGTCCTGTCCAGGACTAAACAACAGAAGACCCAAATGGGGAATCATCAAGGAGTTCAAAAACAAGAATGGCAAAGATGGAAACAGGGTTGCAAACTATGATTTTTCCAGAGAAACAAAATTAAAAAACTTAAGGAACAATTTAACTACTAACATCAGTGGCTAAAAATGATGATGAGCAACTAAGGAATAATGACACCATCTGTGACAGAGTAAAATTGCACGCAAATCAAGGTAGACACACAAAAAATTTTCTCTGCGAAATAAGGACTTAAAAAACATTACTAACATATATGGTCAAAGATGATCAAAGTTTTTCTGTAGATTCATGGACACGTTCCTCCAGCAAATCTACCCCCACTACCTGATACCCCCATCTACTCATCTCCTTCCTCCTTCCCTGGTGCTCACTCTGCTCCTGTCGCACGAGCCTCCCTGCTCTGCACTAAACCTCCAGACACACTTCTACTTCCGACCTCTGCTGTTGCCATCCCTTCTGCCTGAAAACCTCTTCCTGCAGGGAGACACTTGGGGTCATTTCTTTCCCTCCGTCACACCTTTACTCTAAAACCACTCACTGAGGGAAGCCTTACCTGGCCACCCTACCCTTCAACAGCATCTATCACCCTTCCCTGAAATCATTTACCCTCATTAGGTAACTGACAGAGTTTCTCTCTCTTTCCAGTTTTGAGGAAACAAGTTGCCTTGTTGAAGATGCCCACATGATAAAGAACAGAGGAGAGCATCCAAGCAAAAAACCACAAAGGAGCTGAGGCCCTTAGTCCAACAGCCCATAAGGAACAAAACAAACCCTGCTAAAAACCACATGAGCTTGGAAGTGGATCTTTCCGCAGTAGAGGCATTAGATGACGACAAGCCCTTGAGAAACAGTATATACACAAAAAAATTCCTGCTGGAATTCTGACTGGGGTTGTATTAAATATATAGATCAACAGAGGGAAAACTGCAATTTTTGGCTGTGTTGAATCTTCTAACCTATGAACACAGTGTATCTCTCCAGTTATTTAGGTCTTTGATTTCACTGATGAACATTCTGTAATTTTCAGCACACATCTCCCTTACATGTTTCATTAGATTTATACTTATGCATTTCATTTTTTGGAACTGGTTTTTTTTTTAATTTCAGTTTCCCATTGCTCATTGCCAGTACATAGAAATATAATTGATTTTTGTGTTTTTACCTAGTATCCTGTGACCCCAAACTCATTTATCAGTTCTAGCAAGATTTTGTAGATATTAGGATATTCTCCATGAACAATCATGTTGTTTGGCAATGGAGATGGTTTTAGTTCTCCCCTTTCAACTTAATTTTTATTTATTTTCTTTCTTTAGTCTACCATCCAGGACTTCTGGTACAGTGTTGAACATTAGTGGTGATGGACATCTTTGCCTTGTTCCTGATCTTAGGCAGATAAAGTGCTCAGCCTGTCACAAGTAAAGTCATCTGTGGGTATTTTGTAGCTGCCCTTTAACAGGACATTTCCCTCTACTTCCAATTTGCCGCAAGTTTTCTCATGGTGGATGTTGAATTATGTCAAATGCTTCATGTTAGATGATATAATCATTTGGTTTTAAAAAAAGATTTAGATTGTTAATATGGTAGAATTCATTGTTTGATTTTCAAATATTAAAGCAGCCTTGCATACTTGAAACGCACCTTCACTTAATTGTGGTGTATTATTCTTGTAATATGCTGGTGGACTGTTTGCTAATATTTTGTCATGGAATTTCAGCTCTGGTCATGACAGATAATGGTTTGTACTTTTATTTTTCTGGGCTTTCTGTGTATGGTTTTGATATCAGGGTATGGCTGGTCTCATAAAAAAAAGTTTGGAATTGTCCCTTCCTCTTGGATTTTCTGGAGAACATTACATAGAATTAGTGTTCTTTCTTGCCTAAATGTTTGGTAGGGTTTGCCAGTAAAACCATCTTGGCATATACATTTCCTTTTTTGAAGAATTTAACAATAGCTTCAATCTCTTTATTCAGGTAATCTATTTCTTCTTCAGCAAATGTTGACAGTTTGAGTTTTCAAGAATTCTCTATTTCACTTAAATTGCTGAAATTGTATTTGGAGAATTGTATTATCCTTTTGTTTGTTTTTCAGTTTTATTGAGGTATAGTTGACAAATAAAATTCTATGACATTTAAAGTACTCAGCATAATAATATAAATTTGAAAGGATTCCCACAATCGAGTTAACACATTTATCACCTCACATGTTTGGGGTGGTTTTGTTTTTTTTTTTTTTGTTATTTACTTTTTCTTTTTTTTTTTCTGGTGAGAATATTTAAGTTCTATTCTCTAAGCAAATTTCAATTATGCAAAACAGTGTCATTAACTACAGTCACCATGTTATACATTAGATACTCAGAACTTACTCATCTTAGAACTGAAAGTTTGTACCCTTTTACCGACCTCTCCCTGTTTTCCCCAGTCCCAGAAACCACTTTCTACTCTCTGTTTCAATGAGTTTCAAAAAAAATTTTTTTGAGAATCTGTATCTAAGTGCTATTATGCAGTATTTGTCTTTTTCTGTCTGGCGTATTTCACTTAGCATAATGGTTTCATTTTCTTCAGATATATACCCAGAAGTGGGATTGCTAGATCATACGGTGGGTTTATCTTTAATTTCTTCAGGAACCTCCATATTGTTACCCATACTGAATGCGCCAATTTACATTCCCATCAAAAGTAGGTCTTTTTGGAAAAATATCTATTCAGGTCTTTTGCCAGTTTTTTAAATTGGGTTATTTTGCTCTTTTGCTATTAAATTGTAGGAGTTCAACTGATGTTTTGGATATAAGCCCTTTATCAGATATATTTTCCAAATATTACAAATGATGCCTTTTCATTTGATTTGCTCTGCTGTACAAAAGGTGTTTCATGTGATATAGTCCCACTTCTTTATTTTTGCTTTGATTGCTTCTACTTTGGGTGCCAAATTAAAAAAAAAAACATTAATAAGAGCAAAGTCAAGGAGCTTACACCTTAAGTTTTCTATGAGGAGCTTTATGGTTTTAGGCCTTTTGCTCAAGTCTTTAATCCATTTTGAGGTGACTTTTGTGTATGGTATAAAGATAGGGGTCCAGTTTGATTCTTTTACAAATGGATATCCAATTCTCCCAATACCATTTACTAAAGACCCTATCTTTTCCCCACTGTATATTCTTGGCTCTTTTGTTGTAGATTAGTTGACTATATATGCATGGGTTTATTTCTCGGCTTTCAATTCAGTTCCATTGATCTATTAGGTCCGTTTTTAGGTCAAAAACATCCTTTTTTATTACTTTAGCTTTGTGATATAGTTTGAAATCAGAATGGGTAGTATCTCCATCTTTGTTCTTTTTTGTCAAGATTGCTTTGGCTATTCAAAGTCTTTTGTGGTTCCACACAAATTTGAAGATTTGTTCTAATCCCATGGAAAGAAAGTCATTGAAATTTTTACAGGAATTGTATTTGACTCTGCAATTGCTCTGGGTAATAGAGAAATTTTAACAATGTTAATTCTTCCATCTATGTCCATGGAATATATTTCTAACTATTTGTTTATCTTCAGTCTCCTTCATCAATGTCTTACAGTTTTTAGTGTACAGATCTTTTGATCACATCCTTGGCTAAATTTATATCAATTTTATTCTTTTCATGCTAATTCTCCTTTTGATAGTTCATTGTTGCTGTATAAAAATGTGACTGATTTTTGTATATTGGTTTTGTATCCTGAAACTTCACTGAATTAGTTTATTAGTTCTAAAAAGATTTTTGGTAGAGTCTTTAGGGGTTTTTTATATATAACACCATTTCATCTGCAAATATAGACAATTTAATAACTTCTTTTCTAATTTGGATGGCTTTTATTTCATTTTCTTGCTTAATTTCTCCAGCAAACAAAAGTTGTAAGAGTGGGTGTCCTGTTCTTGTTCCTCATCTTAGAAGAAATGTTTTTAGCTTTTCACTCTTGACTAGGATGTTAACTGTGGCTTGTCATATAAGACCTTTATTATGTTGAAATAAGTTTCCTCTATGCCCATTTTGTTGAGGGTTTTTTTTTAAATCATGAAATGATGTTAAATTTTGTTAAATACTTTTTCTGCACCTATTGGGATGAGCCTAGGATTTTTTTTTTTAATTTTTTTTTCCAACGTTTTTAATTTATTTTTGGGACAGAGACAGAGCATGAACGGGGGAGGGGCAGAGAGAGAGGGAGACACAGAATCGGAAACAGGCTCCAGGCTCCGAGCCATCAGCCCAGAGCCTGACGCGGGGCTCGAACTCACGGAACTTGAGATCGTGACCTGGCTGAAGTCGGACGCTTAACCAACTGCGCCACCCAGGCGCCCCAATTTTCTAACTTTTCTTGAGACTTCCGTTTGACTCGTGGATTATTTTATGAGTGCATTATTTTAGGGGTGCCTGGGTGGCTCAGTCAGTTGAGTGTCCAATTTTGGCACAGGTCATGATCTCTCGGTTCGTGCCGACAGCTCAGAGCCTGGAGCCTGCTTCGGATTCTGTGTCTCCCCCTCTCTCTCTTCCCCTTCCCCACTCACACACTGTCTCTGTCTCAAAAATAAATAAACGTTAATTCTTTTTAATTAAAAAAAAAGAAGTGCAATGTTTTAACTCCAAGTGAGCAAAAATTTTTCTTTCTGCTATTTATTTCTATTTAAATTTTTTAATTGTCAGAGAACATACTAACATACTTTTTATGGTTTCAATTATTCAATTATTTTAAATTTGTTAAGTTTTCTTTTATGCCCCATGGTACAGTCTATCTTGGTGAATGTTTCAAGTGCATTTAAGAAGAATGTGTATTTAGCTGTTGATAGGCAGAATAAACTAAAAATGTTTTTTTTAAGTTTATTTATCTTGAGAGAGGGAAGAAGGGCAGAGAGGGAGAGGAGGAGGGAAGGAGAGAGGGAGAGGGAGGGGGGAGAGAGAGGGGGGAGAGGGAGAGAGGGAGAGGGGGAGAGAGGGAGAGAGGGAGAGAGGGAGAGGGAGGGAGAGGGAGAGGGGGAGAGGGAGAGAGAAACAAAGAAGTGGGGCTTATCTGAAAGCTGGGCTCATGTTCACCCGAAGTGGGGCTCGAGCTCTCCCAATATGGGACTGGAACTCACAAACAATGAGATCATGAACTGAGCCAAAGTCAGATCCTTAAGGGACTGAGCCACCCAGGTGCCCTTCTGTTTCTCAGTTTTATCAATTACTGAGAGAAGAGTATTGAGGTCCTCAAATATAAATACTATTCATTTTCAGTTTTTCCCCTCTATTTTTCATTCCTCTGCTCTTTTCTGCCTTCTTTTAAACATTTTAGTGATCGAATTTAGAATTTTCTACTATCTTTCTTTTTTTAAACTTTATCTTCTTGTGTATGTTCCCTTGGAATGCTTCGTCTAGGAAACATACATACTGGACTTTTTATTGTCTACATAGAATAAGTATTTTATCACTTGAAGTGGTATGAAAAAAATCTTTCCACCATATATGTCCCTTTACCAGTCCCTTTAGGCTGTAATTGTCTTACGTATAACACTGCCATTAAAAACCCATCAGACATTATAATTCTTTTCTCAACTGAACATGTTTTAAATAGCTCAATAGGAAAAAATTAATTATATTAAGCTCGATATTTGCCATTTAGATTTCTTTTCATTCCTAATGCTTCGAGTTTCCATCTGGTATCATTGTCCCTCCTTTCTGATCATCTTCCCTTAGAAATTCTTTCACAGTAGGTCTGCTGGCAACAAATTCTTAGTTTTCCTTCATCTCCAATTGTCTTTATTTCACCTTTACTGAGAAAAAACCGTTGTTTTATCCCTTGAAAAATGTTTAATCCCTTCTCCCATCCACTGTCTCTGATGAGAAATCAGCTTTCAATTGAATTATTGTTCTCCAATAAACAATGCAATGCCTTTCTCTGGTTGTTTTCATGATTACTTTTTTGACTTTAGTTTTCAACAGTTTGGTTATTATGTGTCTGGGTTTGGATTTCTTTGGCTTTACCTTGTTTTGAGTTTGCTCAACTTCTTTAATCTGTAGTAGGTTCACGTCTTTCACAAATCTATGATTTCAGGCCATTGTTTCCCCAAATATTTTTCTGCAGGACACTCCTCTTTTTGGGTTCCAGTAACACCAAGACTTTTTTTTTTATTATCTCACAAGTCACTGAGGCTTTTTTTTTTCTCAACTGTTCAAGCTGGATCATTTTTACTGATCTGCCTACAAATTCACTGATTCCTTCTGCTTTCACCTTCATGCTGCTATTAAAATGTTAAAACATTCCAGTTATTTTATAACTCAATTCTAAAATTTCCTTTCGATACCTCTTTATGTATTTTATTTCTTTGCTCTTGCCTTCTGTCTTTCCTTTTTTTCAGAGTGTTCATCCCTACTTATTAAAGCAGTAAAAACTTAAAAAACTAAAAACACTTTTTAAAAAATCCTTGGCATAGGGCAAAGGTGATCAATACTAAATTAAGACACAATAAAAAATGTTTTGGTATTTTGCATTTGTGAAAGAGGCTACATATTTGGTGGTCAACATGTCTGAGCACCAATCAGGATATTTGGGTTCTGGTGTAAAATCTGCTATTGGCTTTCATTTACTTTCCCTAGACCATTTTTTTTAATTTTGAAACTGAAACTAAGATAATATTTTTCATTACGAAATTCATTACTTCATTAATAATTGAAACTCAAATTTTCAGTTTCCACATCTTTAGTTTTGAGTTATATAAATAAAAGGTTCATAAATACTGATTTAAGGACATACACTTTACAGTAATGAAAGTTAAAAAAGTTATTAAGTTGAAGAATGATGGGTTATAATTGCCAAAGCATTCACTACTTCACAAATAATCATATCTATGTATCTATATCTATATCTATATATATACATGATTGCAGATATGGTTGTACTTATGTGTATGTGTGTGTTATGTGAACAGTTCATTTGTAGAGCAAGTGTTTTATGATACACGTTTTAAAAAATGCTTCAATAATCCTATGATGCATCCCTGATGTGTACAGGGTTGGTTCCATGGCTGTTGATGCTAAATGCTTGATTGCACTCACAGTAAGGTTCTGCACACCAGTACTTTTGTGCATGCGTTAGCACACCCACAAGAGGGAGAAGCAGAAAAATGGTTACATATGGTTGCCCAAAACATAGGTGACTCACCTCCAAGTCCATCCTTCTTCTTCTGGTTAGTTTTGTCCTTGTCCCTCTTCTACAATGGTAATCTAGGTATTGGGTTTTTGCCAACCTTCTCTTCCTTGAGACTGTGATGTTGCTGTTCCTGATCTATTCTTGGGATCTGTTCTACTGACTTGTCATACAATTTTTTGGGCCAAAATTGAAATCACCAACATTCATTACTGTAAAATCCTCTCTTACTAATGTCCATTTTCATCATGCAATTTTGAGCAAAGAAGGTTAGGAGGAAATTTAGGGTAACTAATACTGAGAGTCAAGAATACCTATGATACTATCTTCATTTTGAAATAAAAAGTGCCTTTTACACTATTTCTTACTATCAATAATAAATTTATAAAAATTATTACAATAAAGTATACATATACATATATATGTGCATGTGTGTAAATATAAATATACATAAATAAAATGTATGTGTCTGTTTTTGTGCCAGGACCATACAGTCTTGATGACTACAGCTTTGTAATAGAGCTTGAAGTCTGGAATTGTGAAGCCTCCAGTTTTGCTTTGCTTTTTCAGGATTGCTTTGGCTATTCAGTGTCTTTTGTGGTTCCATAAAAATTGTAGGATAGTTTGTTCTAGCTCTGTGAAGAATGCTAGAGATTTTGATAGAGATTGCAAATAAATGTGTAGATAGACTGCTTTGGGTAGTATAGACATTTTCACAATATCTGTTCTTCTAGGGCACCTGGGTGGCTCAGTTGTTTAAGCGTCCAACTGTTGTTTTCAGTTCAGGTCACGATCTCACAGTTCATGCGTTCAAGCCCTGCGTTTGGCTCTACGTAGGCCTGTTTGAGACTCCCTCTCTCCCTAGCTCTCTACCCCTCCACTGCTCTCTCTTGTGCCTTTCTGTCTCTCTCTCAAAATAAAAAATAAACCTCAAAAAACCCCAATATTTGTTCTTCTAATACATGGGTATGGAACGGTTTCCCATTTCTTTGTGTCATCTTATATTTCTTTTGTAAGCATTCTATAGCTTACAGAGTATAGATCTTATACCTCCTCTTTGGTCAGGTTTATTCCTAGGTATCTTATGGGTTTTGGTGCAATTGTAAATGAGATTGATTCCTTGACTTCTCTTTCTGCTGTTTCGTTATTTGTGTACTGAAGTGCAACAGAAGTATTATCAACTTTGAACACGTTTTTCAACTATTCCATTCAGTCGTATTACATGAAATAAAATATATTAAAGCCTATGTGTATTTTTCAGACTTTATAACAATGCTTTGTCATAAATAAACGAATTAAACAAAATGAAATATGTATTATTTCTAGAGTAACGACTTTATTTTTTTTACCAAAACTTAAGTATTTTATCACTTAAAAATTAAGCAATAGTATAAAAAGCAATTAACCTAAAATGTCATCAACCAGACATCTAGTGTTATTTTTTCAGCATCTCCTTGTGCATATGCACAGATACAAAGAGAGATAAATAAGAGGTAGATGATAGATCAATTGGTAAGATTAGACAAATAGCCAAAATTACTTTAACAATGAATTCATGTAACATACAAGCTACTGTTTTTGAAATACTCAATTTAATTTCACTAAAATGTAAGAGAACAAAGGTGAAACTCAAGGAAATGCTGAATATAATTGTAATTGTTCCTCTGTCATAGAAATACTTGTTTCTGAAAGATTCATCTAAGGCAGTGGTCCTCAAATAGAAGAAATATTGTAGCCCAAGGGACACCTGGAAGTGTCTGATACCATTTTTGGACGTTACAACTGGGTGCTACTGGCATCTAGTGGGTAGAGGCCAAGGGTGCCGCCAAACACCCTGCAATGTACATGAGAGCCTCCACAACAAAGACTCACCTAGCCCAAAATGCAAACGGTGCTAAATTTAACAATTAACGAAAAAAATTTTAGAAAATATTTAAAGATTGGACTATTTTTTAATGTATCTGCATTGAGTGTAGATGTGACCAGACACTATAGAAGGTAAGGTGGTTATCACACTTAAACTTCTTTCTTGCCAATGCCCATAAGCATTGCATCTGCAACCACAGCCCCTCAAAGTTGTAATCTAGTTCTCAGATATTATTGCTGAGAGGTTTTGTTTTGATTTTTAAGACTTCCTGAGTTCTTTCTAGTCTAGGAGTGTCTACTGTGGTTTTTCTGTTTTAATAACTACTTGACTATGTGTAATATTCTTGGGTCCCACTTTCTTTCCCACTGGAACTCGTAGTAATCTTACCACTGGCTTATAGCATTAAACATTACTATGAAAGATTCTGAAAAGGCCCTGAGTTTTTAGGTGTGAATCAATATTTCTTTCTGATTATGGGAATAATTTTGATTGCTTAAGAAGGGGATCTTACTCTTAAGTACAACAAGTTAGCCAGAATATGTCTCAGTGTCACTGATTCCAATCAATTTTTCCTGCTAAGAGTACGCTCCTTTAGTTGTAGGAGTTTTTTTCCTTATTTCTGGGATATTTTCCTCTCTGATATCTCTAAATATTTTTCTTTTCCAGATTTTATGCTGAAATTTCATTTTAAGCTTTTCTCATTTATAAGCTAATAACATGTGCTATCTTAGTTCTCAATTTGCTTACTATACAATCTTCTTCTATACCCTATTCTCTGTTATCTTCTGTTTCTGCTTTTATCTATTATTTGTAAATGATTCTTCAGCAGAAACTACTTTAAAATACTTTCTTCTGTATTTTAGCTCTGATTGCTTTTCAAGACTGGGTTCTTTTGGTTTGGCTTTTATGACATTCACTCCTTCTTTCCTTCTTTCATTTATTGATTTTTGTTTTCTGGTTTTGTTATACTTTATTATCACAGCCATTTTACTTCCTTTCATGTCTCTCGTATTTAATGTATTCCACTCATTTTTTGTTCAGATATACGTTTGAGTGAAATCTCTTTGATACCATTCGTACCTTATTTAAGATTTTTTTCTGCTCCTCTAAGCTTCAGTTTGAGTGCTTTCTAACCTTGCCTCAGTTTTTGGAAAGGGAGACAGAGTCAACATCTGGTTTGAACCGTGTGAAAGGCTAGTCAGGAAACCTGAGCTTCTCCTTGTCTCTCGAACTGCTATATCAAGGCCCACTTCATTCAGACTGGTTTCTGAACCTTGCACTGTTACTTGGAAAACAAGACTTGCAATCTTTTTGCCCCTGAATGTTAAGAGCATGTAGTCACAAAGGGTTTTGGTTTTGGGATTTTCCTAGTGCTGCCTATTTATCCCTTTATTATGTTTTACCCCAAATTGAGTGGTATTAAGAAAGACTTAACAGGATTTTACGAAATGCTCCTTTGCTAAGTGTGTTTTCTGCTGCACTAGAACACAGAATTTTTTGTTTTTTTGGTAACTTTTCAAGTTGGCAGCATAAACTTGTCTGATTATTGTCTGATTTCTGCTTATTTTTGGCCTTCCACAAATAAACTACTTTTTCTGTTCAGTTAATTAGGCTTCAGGAGAGGACTTCTCAGTGACCTTGCTCCCTTTGGCCATTGTTTCAGTATCCTATGGTTATCATTAGTTCATTTGGTTTCTATTACTCCAAGTTTTCATTTGTTTTGTGTAGCATAATGTTTACATATTACAACCAAATGCACTACCTAATTTATAGTCTCTGTATAATGCATTGGGAGTATTGAAAGGTAACTATGTATTTTAAGGTAAATAACTATTGAGGGCTCAGTGAGGAGCAATACAGAGAGCATACACTTACTATGAACCTCTTGAGTATAACAGTTTAAGCCTAAATACATGGAAAGTTTCCTATTTTATGTTTGGACTATGGCTTTATCACCTGCAAGGTTTAATGTGCTTAGATATGGCTTGTTACAATGCCAGCCTTCATACACCCTGAGGAGGCAAAGAGGGTGGCTTCGTAGACAAGAGGTGGGATTTCCAAATTTTGGGCCACCTTTTTGAATAGACAGCTGATGGTCTGCCTCAATTCTGCAAATGCTGGATACTCCTTCGTCACTGTCTAGCTCCACTCTGAACCAGCATCCTTACAGCTAAGTAAATTATTTATATCAAGATTCAAGTGAGATTCACCACATACTAATTAACTCATTTACCTCAACACAATACCTTCAAACCCAGAAGCCAAGTCACTTCAACCCCCTGAGGAAAGCGCCGTGCTTTCCTTTTTTGGAATGAGTGTAAACATGGCCATGGAAAATATATGCCAAGTGGCATTCATGTTGAAAAATGTTTGGTCTGAGGCCCAGGGTAAGATACAGGGGGCTTACCTGTCCCAAGTTACCTGAAACTTTTGAGTTCACCCAGCCTTCATCAACATTCCAGGTTCCATACTCATTTGAACTTTAGAAATGATGTAATGACCCATTCTTTTTTTAAAAGTTTTTCTCTGAATTCTAGTTGGTTAACACATGGTGTAATATTAGTTTCAGGAGAATTTAGAGATCCCTCACTTACATATAACACCCAGTGCTCATCACAAGTGCCCTCCTTAATCCCCATCACTCATTTAACTCATCCCCCCCACCCACTTCCCCCTCAGCAACCCTCAGTTTGTTCTCTATAGTCAGGAGTCTGTTTTATGGTTTGCCTCTCTCTTTTGTTTCCCCCTATGTTCATCTACTGAATTTCTCAAATTTCACATATGAGTGAAATCATACAGTATTTGTCTTTCTCTGCCTGACTTATTTCACTTAGCATAATACACTCTAGCTTTATCCCTCTATCCACGTCATTGCAAATGGTAAGATTTCATCATTTTTTATGATTGAATAATACTGTGTGTATACACACACACACACACACACATATACAAAACATCTTATGTATCCATTCCTCAGTTGTCAATCTTCTGTCCATTTTGTAAGTAAATTATTTTTCTTTTTTTCCCTTTTAAGTTTATTTTTATTTATTGTGAGAGACAGAGAGAACACACATGCGCAAGCAGGGGAGGGGCAGAGAGAGAAAGAGACAAAATTCCAAGCAAGTTCCATGTTGTCAGGGCAGAGCCCGATGTGGGGCTCGAACTCACAGACCTCAAGACCACGACCTGAGCCAAAGTCAAGAGTCAGATGCTTAACCTACTGAGCCACCAGTTGTCCCTGGTTTGTGAAGTTCTTTATCAATTTTGGATACTAACCCTTTATCAGATATGTCATTTGCAAAGATCTTCTCCCAATCCGAAGGTTGCCTTTTAGTTTTGTTGACTGTTTCCCTTGCTGTGCAAAAGCTTTTTATCTTGATGAGGTCCCAATAATGTATTTTTGCTTTTGCCTCCCGTGCCTCTGGAGATGTATCTAGTAGGAAGTTGCTACAGGAATGTCAAAGGGGTTGCTGCCTGTCTTCTGTAGGATGTTGATGGTTTCCTGTTCCACTGTTTTGAGTTTGCTACACTATGTCTTTCAAATTTTTTTTCCATATAAGACTCTAATTTATAATTGAGGGGTATGAGTAGATGATATTTATTGGAAAATGTTTAATAACTAGCTCCCTTGGATGGGGGCGTGCTGATTTCTAACTTACACAGTGGTGTGAATAGTCCTACCACAGCTAATTTTAAGCTACCAACATGACATCACTGGACACATGCTAAGAATACATGTGCCACCATCAGCCCTCTTAGGTGGTGGGAACCAGCTCCAGCACACCACTGGCATATAACTTGAAATATAATATTGCAGTAACTTCAAAAATAGTTTAAACATATGGAAGATTACCCCTCCCCTGTCAACACGGCCAAGCAATTCTTTCAGGTTCTAAAGGAGGTAATGTTGGAAGCTAAAGTAAACAAAGAGAAACCCTTTTCTAGTCCCGAGTGACTTTAGAATGATTCCTTCTACCCAAAGTATTTAAATACCCAATATTTAAAACCCAAATAATAGCAGTTTTACCCTGTAGAATTCCTTTTTCACAAAGTACTTCAGGTACTAGTATGAATGTTATCAAAATGTGAGCTCTTATTTTAACTCTTAACTTCTAGAATTACAGTTATTAATGAGGATTATACAAACACCTTTTATAAGTTAAGGCAAAGCTCACATACAATTAAACCCAAACTACTGTAAGAATAAATAAGTTACTATTCCAAGGTTATTTCCTACATTGTTCAATGACAACTGCAGCTGTGCCACTATTTAAAATGTAGCTATGAAATTAATATACTGTATTATTTAAAAATGCTATGTGCCATTCTTAGAGATCAACAAATCTGAGTGGGTGGTAGAGAAAGCAGCAGCAGAGAACAGTCTAAAAGACAACTTCAGCTATTTTGATTTATTTGTAAAGTATCTGTAAGGTCTCCTTAACTAGATACTTTTTCAGGTTCAGTATAAACTCCCATCTTCTTTTTTTATTCAAGCAAAAACTTAACTACCACATGCCTTAGTCCATCAGAATTTTAGACTTTTTTCAGTTTCCAACTGCTGAACTAAAAAATATGTCAACCTTGAGATGATAATGTCTAACAGCAAAAACTATACCTTCTAGAAATAATAGGGTGTTTTTGAAAGATTTCTGAAAACACAGTGCCTTCACCAGTATTTTTTTTAATATTTTTAATTTTGTTTTTCAAATAATCTCTACACCCAATGTGGGGCTCCAACTCACAACCGAGATCAAGAGTCACATGTTCCATCAACTGAGTCAGCCAGGCATCCCACCTTCACCAAACTTTAAATGGCATGGCTCATATATAAAATCAAAGTGCTTGTATGGCACCTTGGATAAGTGGTCAAGGCATCTAGCAACTCTGGATGACCAGCTCAGTTTCCATTTGCTCTAGGCCAGGCCCAGTCATGATGAACACTGAGAGAACAAATATCTCAAGAGAACAAATCCATGTGTTGCCTACCAGTGTCCCACATTACACAGAGTGGGAAACCGACTTTACCTAAAAGAAAAGATCTTTTACCTAAAAGATTTTTTTACCTAAAAGATCTTTTACCTAAAAGAAACTGACTTTACCTAAAAGAAAAGAAAAGATACCAAGTTGGGTACCCTGGTAATCATCCTTTGGGATAAAGTTTAGCATGCGGAGCATTTATTTACTTTATTTTTTTAATGTTTATGTATTTGTTGTCTGTGTGTATGTATGTGTGTGTGTGTGTGTGTGTGTGTGTGTGTGAGAGAGAGAGAGAGAGAGAGACAGAGAGACAGAGAATGCGTGAGCGAGAAAGCACGCTCAAGCAAGAGAGGGGCAGAGAGAGAAGGTGACAGAGAAACTGAAGCAGGCTTTGTGCTGCCAGTGCGGAGCCCAATGCAGGGCTCCAACCCACGAACTGTGAGATCATGACCTGAGGAAAACCAAGAGTCTGATGCTTAACCGACTGAGCCCCCCAGATGCCCCATATGCAGAGCATTTATTAAGGAATGCCCTTGGTACCCACACTTGTGGAAGGGAGGGAAGGAAGCAGAAGTTTTCAGAGAGGTTAAACTACAGTCCATTCCCAATGGAAGCCTCAGCCAAAACCACTCTGAGCTCTGGAGCTGAATGGCCTCACAAAGTGGCCCTGAAGTAGGTCAAGAGGGCCATGTCTTTGTACTTCCACATCTATCAATCAAAGAATGTTAGCCACTTCAGGAAGGGCCAGGGCTTTAGACAAGATGCCATCCAAAACTGTGACAATCCCTGAAGGGACTGAAAATTGGAAGCTATTTGCTGGCAGTCTTTCTAGCAACTGAGACAACAAATCTTTCAGTGAAGAGAGATCGGGAACGTACATCACAGTGTCTACTGCAGATCTCCAAACTAGATTTTTTTTAAGTTTATTTATTTGAGAGAGAGAGAGAGAGAGAGAGAGAGAGACAGAGAGAGAGAGACAGAGAGAGACAGAGAGACAGAGAGAGCAGGGGAGGGGCAGAGACAGAGGGAGGGAGAGAGAATCCCAAGCAGGTTCCTCACTGTCAGCACAGAGCCTGACACGGGGCTCAAACCCACAAACACTGAGATCATGACCTGAGCCAAAACCAAGAGTCGGATGTTCAACCAACTGAGCCACCCAGGTGCCCCACAAACTAGATTTCTTAAACACTGGCCTGCCTTATCAGCATTCACTTACAAATACTCCTGTTCAGAGCATCTCTCAGTAGACACAATGGGGAGAGGAACAGGGAAAGACACACTTCCATGACTCTGAAAACACAGCCGTCTCTCAACCACCATGAAATCCATGAAAGTCCATTCCCAAAGCAAGAGTCCATTCAAGTGCCCTCTCATCTCCTTAAAAGCATGCTGAAATAGATGCTCATTCTTATCTGACCTAACCATTGCCCCCACTTTAAATATAGATGTCTAGCTTATGTGCCTTAAAGTTGAAGTTGATTTTCACTAATGCTCTATGCTTTAAGGAATACTGAGTTATCACTTAAAACAGGGCCTACCATGAAGGCCTTACTTTTTTCTTTCTTGCCTGACTCTGAAAATGCCCATACTCCTTGAGTGAGACTACGTTTGTGGCCAGTCATCACAAAGACTTCATGATATTCATTTATCTCATTGCTGTATCGGGCCTGGAGAGCACAGGCAAGGCACAATATGAAGCTTTTGGATAAAAGGAATAAAAGTATGGAATGGGGAAAGGATGAACATAAGAGCACAGTGGGCCAAAGCAAAACTATTGCAGAAGCCTTCCACTTTCCAAATTTTGCTTACATCTTGCTTATATTTAGCCCTTTGTGTTTTGCATTCTTGGCAGTCCCGGGAGCACTGCCATAGGATATTTTCACCTAATACATTGTGGGAAATAGGGAAGGTGTTCGCGACTTCTTCAAGTAACAAGAAAACAACCTAACAAACAAAATTTCAACATGACCTTGCAGAATAGCAAACGCAAATATGGCTTCAACAATAAAACCCAGTTCAGTGCTAAAATAATTGAGTTTTAAAGGATGTCATATTGATAGAAAAAAATCAGTCGTGAAGATATCCTGTCCCCTTCACCTGAAAGACTTGCCTTGCTTCCATGCATTGAAAGCATGCCTACCCCTTCAGGTCTAACTTTAAACCTTACTTCATGGTGTCTTCCCAAGTCACTCCAATCCTCCTTCCTACCCAACTGCATGATGCTCTGTGAAATATTTGACCTTCATCATTATTGTTGGTTGTATTTCTGTTGGATACCCATCATGTGCCAAGCATATTTTATCAGACTGAATCCTTGTATGCACACTCTTAGCCAGCTTTGAGTATCCTCATTTGACATGTAAGAGAAGAGAGGCCCAGAGAGGTGAATTAGCAATGCAGGTAAAATGGTAAAAGGTATAAAACACAATTCAGACATGTACAATGCCTGTTTTCTTACTGTTAAGCTGTCTGTATTGTGTGTGCTGCTCATGTCCCTTGGGTAGACCATAAACTTTGTGAGAGAAGGAACTGTGTATAATACCTCTTTTCTTGTACTTCTCTGTATCACCCGCATCATCTTGAATAACAAAGAGCATGTAACATCATGCACATGGTTGACAAAGACAAGGAAAGGAAAATATGAGATAGAGAAGTCAACCAGTAGATTCCTACAAGTATTTCAGATTATTCCTGTTGAATTAAAAACCTAATAGAAGGATACATGGTTCATAAAAAGATTAAGAACAACTTTGCCTCAGTCTTTCTCTGTGTTTCCATGCATTGGTGCCAATTTGTGACTTAGTTAAGACTTCAGCTTTCTCACACAGTAATACAGAAAGCAAGTGATTGGGAAAACCATTTAAAAGTGGGGGTTATCAATGGCATGGAGAAGCATAATGCAGATACATGTCTGCTTGCCTTTTATTAAAATAAATTGAAATGATTTATCTTCAAATGATAACAATACAAATGCAGACTCTTGGAAGTTCCCTTGAATACATAATGAAGAATTACCCTCACACCCACATTTATATCCTGTAGTGTGCACAGCACGGAGAGGAGGCCAGGAAAGTGACAACTCCTTAATTAGTTAGCGCTCAGTGACAAATTGGGGAAACTTGCTCTGGAATCTGTAGGGAGGGAGGAGACGGTAGATTGGTTTGAAAGTCTCTCTCTCTCCTCTATTACATGTTTCACAAAGCATGTGTTTTTATTTCATTGTTAAAGACGTACAAACCCAAAGACATAAGATTCACTAAGTACCATGCTAAAAGCCAAATGAAGGGTCTTGCTTCATTTAGTACCCGAATCATCACTACTTTACCTATCAAGGCACCTGAAACCTCCTTTTACCAATTTTTCTTGTGATAGGACAAAAGCAATTAGAACCAAGTACCAAATTTTATTCATCAGTGCCCTTAATAGGTAAGCTGTAGAGAAAAAATATTTTATGTAATTTTTCTTAAAATATTACCCTGCAAACAGTTGTACCCTTCTTCTAGAGTTATGACTCAAATTATTTATTGAATTACATCAAAATGCCATACAGAATTTAGTAATGATAGCTGTATGCAATAATTACATGCTACATTGCCTCCATTGGAAACCATGGTAACCGATCAGTTACTGTTTCTGCCTGTCACCATAGCTGAGAGTGGCAAAGAGGAGAAGTAAGGTACTCTAGTCATCACTGCATACATTCAATCTTGAGATAACTGCAGAGGAGCTATTTATTCATAATTAAGCTAATATAATGTTTTAATTATAGCCATAATTTCCCCTGGGATTGATTTATGCATCCAATTATGAAAGGGGGTAAGGGGAGGGAGGGAGGGAATAAGAGAGGAAAAAGGAAGATGAGGGGCAAAGAGAGGGGGTAGATAGAAGGAGAAAAGTAATAATATAGACATTTTTGAATAGCAACTTTTTTTTTTACAGGAAGAATTATAATGATAGGAACAAAAATATTTTCATAGAAGCCTGTAAAACCAGAGTTAACCAGGGCCTTAACTTTTAGGATGGATAACACTTGGAGAACACCACCTCCAATCTCTTCCTTGTGATTCTGCTCTGAATCCTCCCTGCTGAATCATCTAGCCTCCAGTGGCTCTGTGACATAATGTGACAGGGGACTCACTATACACTGCTGGATCTTGACATTGGTAGAAAGGTCCTCCAAACTCCATGAATCAAAATCTACCTTCATACATCTGGCCCTTTCAACCTCATGATGCCCAGTTTGGGACCACCTAAACCATGCCAGGCTTGCTCCTTCCTAATTTGCATTTACTCTTAGCTTTTGCATTTATTCTTCCTTCTATCTGCAGTGCTCTTCCACTAGCTCTTCGCATGGCTGGCTCCATTTTGTCACTCAGCTCAAAGGTCGTCTCCTCAGAGAGGTCTTCCTTGACCACCTGACTCCTCAAACTAAACTAGTTTCCTCCAAGTCTCTACTACCTGGAGAACATTTATCATATTCTGAAATACTGGCATGTGTTTAAGTGCACATTACCTATACAAATAATGAACTGTTTACTACATAATCGCTGGCTTGTTACCTCCTTTAGAACAGCTACCTTGTCTTTTTTTTTTTTTAATTGAGAGAGAGAGAGAGAGGGCTCAAGCAAAAAAGGGAGGGAGGGGGAGAGAGAGAGGGAGGGAGAGAGAGAGAGAGAGAGAGGAAGGGAGAGACAGAGACAGAGACAGAGAGACAGAGAAGCGAGGCTCATGCTCAATGTGGGGCTTGAGCTCGCCCGATATGGGCCTCGAACTCATAAACCATGAGATCATGACCTGAGCCGAAGTCAGATGCTTAACAGACTGAGCAACCCAGGCCACCTACCTTTCTTGTTCACAAAAGCAATCACAAGCCTAGCTCCTTACTCAATCAACCCTATGTGTAGTCTTTGCTCACCAAACAAATAAAGGTACAATATATTTGCCTTTCGTCCTTTTCTACTTTTATTTAATGGTATGTACAGCTCAATAACATGTGTATAGTAGGTATGCAATGAATATTTGATGAGAAAAAACAATGGAAAAGGCTAACCGATGAAATTTGAAATCCTTTTTTCTAGCAACACCCTGCAAAATAGTTGAAGAGAACTATCCTACCTTATTTGAGACTCCTCTCAATGTTATACATCCATGATTTCTTTAACCCTTCTTCTTAGGAACTATTTTCAACATCTCTCATCACTTAATTAATGTCTTTTGGGCCTGCCAGTTTATTAATACTCCATCTTAAAATCTCACATACAGAAATGAGTAAGAGTTTTCAGGTATTATCTAAGCAGTGCAGTCATCATTACTAACAGACATGATTAAAAACAAAAAAAGTAAGGCTTGCTCAAGCCTAAGGCCTGCTCAAGCCGTGGTCAACAAGCCAGCCTCCCAAAATGTTGTTACTATCTTGTCTCTATAATGGTAACCTGAGGCAAGTGTGAAACAGTGCAGCTCTCCTTGAGTTTTACTGTGCAGACATTTTCCCTCAGGATCTAGTTAAAATGCAAATTCTGATTCAGTTGGTCTGGGGTAGAAGCCTGGGATTCTATATTTCTAACAAGCTATGATCTATGGGCCATACATTGAGTAGCAAAGCTATACTGAAACGCCGGACCAGGAAATAAGAGAGCGAAATTTGGACTGCAGTTCTAACATTTAATAGCAACATACAGATGGACAAATTCAGTAGTTTTCTTACCCGTAAAATAAGGATAAATCTAAGTGTTTTGGTGAGATACCACAAGAATTGCATAAGATAATGAATGTAGTTGGCACATAGTGGGGATGTAACATATTTTTTTTCAAAGAACGGGCTTCTACCAATACAGGCTGGAGGCTCAAATCGGGTTTATAGGCAGAAAAAATAAGTAGCTTTCTTCTCTCCATAGAAATGGCTTCTAGGCCAAATTTTCTCTCATCCAGCATTTGTACACTTGGTATTTTTTGAACCTAAATACAGGACTTAACATTTATAACCATTAAATTTCATCTTGTTAGCTTTGGCCAGAGTTCCAGCCTGTCAAGATTGTTTTGAATTAAGATTCAGTTACTCAGCGTATTAGCTATCGCTCCAAGCTTTATGTCATCTGCAAATTTGATAAGTATGCCTTCTATGTCATTATACATATCATTAAAATGTTGAGGAGGACAAGACCAAGGGCAAAGATATTATACATCTTATTTGTTTAGAAAGAAGGACCATACATGGGGTGGGATAAGGAGCTCAAATTGTTTGACAAACTACCAATCCATTAAACTGAATACTGTCCAGCTTACATTTCTCCATTTTTTTTCTCTACACATATTCCATAAAATATTTTTTGTTAAATATATTAATTAAATCAAAATACATCATGTCTATAAAGTTTTCTCTCATCTTTCCGCCTACAATTCAAGCTGAAAAGTGAAACAAGATTAGTCTGACATGACTTATTATTAGTGAACCTATGCTATTTCATATTAATCATGGTTTTCTTTACTAAATATTCAGTCACAATGTACTTACAACCTATTTTGTAATTTCAACAGACAAAAATGACAGTTACAGTCATTGGTAACATATGTATTCTGTGACTACAGATATTTCTTTCTAAAATTCTCAAACATATTTTATATCTTTTTATCACATACAAATCCTGTTCCCTGTATCCTTGTAGAATGGATCCTGGAACTACCAGTTCTGAAGACAGCTTCATTTAGAGCAGCTAGGCAAGCCTTAGTGCTGACATAGTTTTTTGCTTACTTCCTTCTAAACAGCTTTCATTCTATTTGCTACACTTTCACTACCATTCTCCTCAAAATGAAAAAACCTAAGAACTGAATAATTGTAATTCTTGTTTCTTCTATAATCCACCTTTCTTTCAGAAATGCTTTAAATTTTTTTATTGAAGTATAGTTACAACACAGTGCTATATTAGTTTCAGGTGTACAGTATAATGATTCAACAATTCTTTATATTACTCCCTGCTCGTCACAGTAAGTGAACTCTTAATCCCATTTATCTCTTTCCACCCACTCGCTCCCACCTCCCCCCCACCCCCGGCAACCACCTGTTTTTTCTGATTTAAGAGTCTGTATTTTTGTCTTTTTTCTTTGTTCATTTATCTTCTTTCTTAAATTGTACCTATGAGTGGAATCATATGGTATTTGTCTTTCTCTGACTTACTTCACTTAGCACTGTACCCTCTAAGTCCACCCATGGTGTTGCAAATGACAAGATCTCATTCTTTTTATGGCTGAGTAATATTACAGGAATGAATAAAGAAGATGTGATACATATAAACAATGAAATATTGCTTTGGGGAATGCTTTTTCCAAATCTAGACTCATGAGAGATCTCCCTTTACAGTCACAATAGTTTTTGTAGATGGTTGCTTCTCCAGCAGTACATCAAAGATCCCTGTTCCTTTTCAGTTATCTTTCAACTCTGCTTTTTTAAAAATAATTTATAGTCAAGTTAGCTAATATACAGTGTATACAGTGTAGTCTTGGCTTCTGGAATAGTTTCCCGTGGTTCATCGCTTACGTACAACACCCAGTCCTCATCCCAACAATCAACTTTGCTTTAAACTAAGTGGTAATGAGATAAAATCCTTATTTTCCTATGTGAAAACACTTTTGGAATAAATACTGATCTTTTTACGAGCAGTAACAAGTGTCGGTGAGGATGTGGGGAAAAGGGAGCCCTCATGCGCTGGAGGTAGGAATGTAAACTGATAGAGCCACTGTGGAAGCAGTATGGAGGTTCCTCAGAAAATTAAAAATAGAACTACCATATGATCTAGAAATTCCACGACTGGGTATTTACCCAAAGAAAACAAAAATACTAATTACAAAAGATATATGTACCCCTATGTTCACTGCAGCATTATGTGTAATGGCCAAGATATGGCAGCCTCCCAAGTGTCTGTCAATAGATAAATGGATGAAGAAGATATGGATATATATACGTGTGTGTGTGTGTGTATATATATATATATATATATACACACACATATGTATATAGATAAACACGTGTGTCTCTATATACATATGTATATATACACACGCGTGTATATATATATATATATATATATACATATATACATATGTATATATATATACATACATACACACACACACACACACACACACACACACACACACACCCTGGCTCTTTCAGATTCCTTGGACCTCCACTGGTGTTGTCACCATTCCTTTGTAAGCCTCTTTTTAATATCTTACATGTTAGACATAAATGTTCTAGGTGACACTGGACTCTCCTAAAACCAGAGATGGACATTCTAATGGGAGTAGGGTCAGGCCTAACTGCAAGTGCTTGCGAGTTACAGATTCCAAACATGACTGATGGCTGCGTCAACATAGAACCAAGGAACATGACGTAGTCAGGTGCATGTGTGTGAGCATACACATGTGTGAGATGGTTCAGTTAGCTTGTTCTGATGTAGAGTAACAAATCAAGATTCCTATCTATTTTAAACAATTCATTTGATAGACACAATGTGATGGTGCACATATACGAATAGGGAAGATGTAGCTGTACAATGACCACAAAGCTAGTAAAACATGGAGCACAGATGCCACCTCATCTTATGAGACTCCAAAAATCATTATGACACAAGAAATGAGCACGGGCAATGGATACATAGGTAGGTACAGAAGGGGGAGGGAGCATGGGAGTTTAGGGTGATGCAGAGAATCATATGGAAAATACACTCCCCAAATACTTTTCTAAGTATTTATCTTGTTTGTCATATCCCTTCCCTTCTTAAAACCTGAAAGTTGTCCCAGGTGCTAAATTTTCCTTTGAACCTAAAGGCCAGATGTTTGAAGTAGTTTGAGAAGGACTCGAACAACTGAGTTTGGATGATACATAGCCAACAGCCGTGCAGCCGAGAGAAATTCCCATCACATCATAGAAGTGTCCCAGAAAAACACCCACACGTTGTTTCTGCCACTGCCCTCTACCTGACACCCATGACACCAACCTCTCCCAATGTGTCTCAGAAGAACCAAGGTACTTCACCACCCTGCATATCAAAAGAACCACTGAGCCACGGCACATAGCACTTGCTCCCAACTTCCTAACCTCTGGTGTGCAGATACCCCTTTGACAGACTACTGGATCCCATGAGAAATGTCAGCTTCAGAGGAATCTGGGGGATGTGATCTTGAATATTCCCATCTTTGGGCACAAGAAGCCAACTAGAAGCAGACTGAAGTGGTGGAGTGGCACTGAGCAAGTCTGTTGTGTGATACATAGCGGGAAAGTTTCTATATTCCCCTTATCCCTTTTAAGAAAATCATTTCACATGTCATGCAAACTCCTGGGATTGCTCCCACATGCACTCCCTAAGGAAAGACTTGATCAAAACAGGTGCCATCTCACTGTGTTTGTTTTCTTCTAAGATGTTACAAAGCAATGAATGTTCAGCGTACACGTCACCAGCCTTGTATTTTTCCTACAGCTTGTTTCAGGAGCAATTAAAGGCTTGAGGCTTTTGGGTTGTGTTTTTCATGTTTACAAAAACGCTGGTGGTGTTGAAAGGACAGATGAATAGGCTAAGTGTGCAGGGAAAGCAAAGGCAAAACTTTCAATTCCATTAAGCAGTGCATAAACTTACCTTTATTGCCGGCACAATCTGCCGCCAGCTTTAAAAACAATAACTGCATCTTTTCATTTCTCTCTCTTAAAAAATTATTTGCCCCTGTTCTAAGAGAGCCAAATTTTCACTTTTTTCTACCCCCTTCCAAGAATTTATGAATCTCAGAAGTCAATGATCAGAAGAAAAGGAGACCGCTGGAAGTAAACATGAAGTATAGATGTGGGAGGTAAAGGAACAGAAGGAAACTGAAGGGTATTTTACAGTTATTGCTGATACCTTCTCCAGAGTGGAAACCCAATGTTTATAATTCCTAAATTAAGGCCTCAATATACCATTAAAACACTGTATTTTTATATCTGCACAAGTGATTAAACCATGTGTGGCTGAGTCCTAAAATTACCATGAAAAAGGAGGTTTGTGCTTTAAGGGTCTTACCTGCCTCTACTTGGGCCCTAAGATATCTTGGTGAATGACATCATCCTTAAATATATTTATTAAATGAAAGATAATCCATCTAGCCCCAGATTTAGTGGGTATCTCTAGGTAGAGAAAATATGCTTGTCCCTTCAAGATACACAGAGCTGGCCATCCCTCATAGAAGAATTACTTGGCTATCCCACTGTCCATTGCTCAAAAGATACACAGTTAGGCTCAACCCCAAACACCTTCTCTGTCTAGGGAGTGTAACCCACGGACTCTCGAACTTCAGGATGGTTTATGCTAAGAGCTGGACCCTGAAGAAGCACTTCGAAGGCAGATCCACTCATGGTAACTTTGAGATGAAGACGGTTGAACTCCCACCCTTAAACAATGGAGAGGTCCTGCTGGAAGCTTTGTTCCTCCACAAGAGTGACAGCCAAAAGACTGAACGAGGGTAATATGATGATGGGGAAACAAGTGGCCACAGTTGTGCAAAGTTAAAACTCAGCCTTCCCAACAGGAACTATGGTAGTGGCTTCTTCAGGCTGGACAACTCACTCCGTTTCTGATGGGAAAGATCTGGAAAAACTGCCTGCAGAGTGGCCAGACACGTTACCACTATCTTTGGCTCTGGGAATGGTTGGCATGACAGGGCTAACAGCCTACTTTGGCCTACCTGACATCTGTGGTGTGAAGAGTGGAGAAATGGTGCAGGTTAATGCAGCACTGGGAGCATGGGGCTCTGCTGTGGGCCAGACAGCTAAGCTCAGAACCGCAAAGTTGCTGGCGCAGCAGGGTCTGGTGAAAAGCTCGCCTACCTTAAAATGCTTGGATGTGATGGTGCCTTTAACTACAAAACAGTAGAGTCTTTGGAAGAAACTTTGAAAAAAGCCTCTCCTGATGGTTATGATTGTTATTTTGATAATGTAGGTGGAGAGTTTTCAAACACTGTTATCCCCCAGACGAAGAAATTTGGAAGAACTGCTATATGTGGGGCCATCTCTGTATATAATCCTACTCGCCCACTTCCCCCAGGCCCACCCCCAGAGAATATTCTCTATCAGCAAGACCGCATGGAAGGGTTCATCATCACCCGCTGGCAAGGAGATGTCTGCCAGAAGGCTCTGAAAGACTTGCTGAGATGGGTATTAGAGGGTAAAATCCAGTCCCATGAAAACATCACTGAAGGGTTTGAAACCATACCAGCTGCATTTATGGGAATGCTGAAAGGTGCTAATTTGGGGAAAACAATAGTGAAAGCATGAAAAAAAAAAGACACATGGAATCTAGAATTCATTTGGATGATTACCACATGTCTTTTGAACCATGCCCCATATAAAAACATATACTACGTTCATTATCTAAAAAAAAAAAAAAAGATATACAGTTGAAGCACCATAGGAGTTAAAGCACTCTATAAGAGGTTACTATATATGCCTGCATATTAGTCAAGTCATTTAAAATCATGAATACCGAGCTTCAGCCCTGGAATTTCTGTTTAGGTCTACAGTACAGCCCCTCAATTTGCATTTCAAACAAACATACAGTTGAGGCTGTTGCTGCTTGTCTGTGGACCTTATTTTGAGAACCACTACTCAACCCATGCTAGTTTTACATCAGTGGTTCTCAAGTGTGGTTGCACATTTTTTTTAATGTTTATTTTTGAGAGAGAGAGACAGACATACAGACAGAGTGTGAGCAGGAGAGGGGCAGAGAGAGAGGGAGACACAGAATCCAAAGCAGGCTCCAGGCTCAGAGTCGTCAGCACAGAGTCTGAGGTGGGCTTGAACTTCATGAACCTCGAGATCATGACCTGAGTCAGTCAAGTCAGACACTTAACCGACTGAGCCACCCAGGCACCCCTCTGGTTGCACATTAGAATCATCTGGAGATATTTTAAAAACTAAAATTCTGGGGTTCTATCCCAGATATATTATATTATAATATCAACAAGGGGACCACCAGAGTGCCCTGCTCATAGTTCTTAATGTTTTTCTTGTGATTCTAGGGTGAAGGCAGGGACGAAAACACGGGTTTTAAATGTCAATCAACTTCTGCTAAAATAATGAGTTTTTTTTTACATTTTATTTGTTTTTGATAGAGAGAGACAGAGCACAAGTGGGGGAGGGGCAGAGAGTGAGGGAGACACAGAATCTGAAGCAGGCTCCAGGCTCTGAGCTGTCAGCACAGAGCCCGACATGGGGCTCGAACTCACAAACCGTGAGATCATGACCTGAGCCAAAGTCGAACGCCTAACCGACTGAGCCACCCAGGTGCCACCAAAATAATGAGTTTTTTTAAAGAGGTGAATCCATTTGACCTTGATTCTGTAATTATTCCTGGGGCATGTAACCTTACATTTGCAAACGATGATACATGAATAATTTGTGGAAATCACTAATATATGCCTACAGGAAAGAATAGAAAATAAAGAAAGAAAACTGTTCTAATCACACCAGAATGAATGGATTTTTTCAGCATGGGTTAAAGTTTCTACTAGCAGTATCACATGGAGTGAAATATCCTGAACAATATTAGTGGAAGACAAAATAGTATCTTCTGGAAAACCATGATAGATGGCCAAAAGGAGTGACTTTCGTGATCACATAGACAATGATGCGGAAGGTACAGAGTCTGAATAAAATGGTTCAAGAAATGTGAGACCAGAACAAAGCAGTTTTCAAAAAATAACTGATATCTTACATAATGTGATTTTACATATGCATGCGTAACTCCATTAATACATTTGACATTTTCAGCAGATATGTGACCAATCTACATCCCTAATATTTTATGGATACAAGTTAGCCACCATCTTTTATTTTCCCCACTAATTAATTTGGATAGTATGTTCTATTCTGGCATACACAGAATTTTTGGCTAAGAGAATCAGTGATGTATTTCTGAAGGAGATGGCATTTGAGCTGGCCTTCATACAATAACCAGGTAGGTAATCAGCAAGTAATTCAACAATAGAGACGTCTCTTAGGCAGAGGAAACCACATTGAGTGAAAGAATGGTAGTAGAAACAAAAGGTGAGTTGCAAGGATGCCAAGCTGACAAAGTAATACACTGCACTAAATTATGGAACCTTTAACATCAGTATAAGGAAATTTTACTTTTATTCACAATAAAGGATGGCTCCTCTAGTATTGGAAACCTGTTTATCGTTCCTTACCCCTCTTCAGCCCTTACTTCTCTTGAAAGAGACCTTGAACTTTCAAAGATGATTCCAAATGCTGGCTTAATACCTGCATTGCTTACATAATTCTATAGCTATAGACTCCCACGGGCACTTAGAGATTCTGAAGAGAATTATTTGTCACATGAACTTAGTATTTCGTTATCTATTGGGGTGTAGCAAGCCTCCCATCATTTAGGGGCTTACGACAACAATTTATTATCTTCCATAATTCTGTAAATTGACCATGCATCTCTGCTTCACATGACGTTGGCTGAGACACTTGGATATCTGAAAACTCAAAATGGCTACACTCACATGGCTGGCTATCAAATGGTTGCTCAGCCAAGGCTTACAGATGAAGGATTCATTCTCCTCTGGATAGGATTCACCACATAGCTACTTGGGTTTTTTTCCACAACATGGCATATGGGTTCTAAAAAGGTCCATTCCAAAAAGGCAAATAAGGAAGCACTAGATCTCTTAAGGTTCACTCTTGGATGCTACATAGCATCCCTTGAGCTATATTCCATTCCTAACAGGTCACAGGGACAGACAGGACTCAAAGGGAGGGAAAAGAGATTCCACCTACTGATGGAGGCATGGCAGGTCACATAGCAAAGAGTATATGAGATGGGAGATAGACGTGAGGCCATCTTCGAAAACACCATCTACCGCACTTATACACACGAGCGTATGAACTACGCCACACACAGAGACTGCAAGACTCAGCAGTCAACGTGATTAAACATTTGTGCAAAACGATGTAACAACATTTATAAGTCATCTTAAAGACTAATGAGGAATTAAAAATTAGCTCAGACTGAGTAAGTAAAGATCTACCCTGCTGTTCATCAGGATGAAATATGTGACACCGAAAGAACGAGCTGCAAAGTTATCTGCTCAATAGTGGGACTGAACCATAACAAATTTCAAGTAGGAAGGTAGGGCTGAGCCTTCATTTACTTTTCCAAAACACATTTTTTCCCTCAATTTGATTACGATAGCAATGGTGACAGTGGCAGAAGGAGCTGGAGTAGAATCCAACAACCAAAAAACTCAAACCCACCATTTATTGAATTCTTTATATGGAGCATTGGAAGCCATCATTTAATTCAAATTCAACATTTAATTCTCCCAGCCATGTGCTCACTTTGGCAGCACATATACTAAAATAATTCTCACATCCACCGTCTGAAAAAAGAACTACCATCTCAATTTTACAGAAGAGAAAAAAAAGGCACGAAGAGGTTATACACTTTACCCAAAAGACATAGCAAGTCAAAAAGACAAGGCTCTAACTCTGGGGCTGGCACAAGTTTTCTATAAAAGGCCAGATGGTAAACGTTTTTGGGTTTGTGCATTATGAAGTCTCTGATGCAACTACTCAACTCTGCAGCTAGAGCACAAAAGCAGGCATAAACAATATGTAAACTAAAGAGCATGAGTGTGTTCCAATAAAACTTCATTTACAAAAACACACAATGGACCAGATTTGCCCTATAGGCTATCATTTTTTTATGAGTTATTATCCAAAACCCATCCAAGTGCCTTGACTCAGGTTCTATTATAAAAAAAGTCTCGTCTATCTTTACATCCTTATACAACATCTGGCACAGAGCCAGGGATTCATAGGCACTCAGTAAGTATTTGTTGATGGGATGACCAATGGATAAATGAAACCAAGGTATATCGAGTGTCTTCTATTTCCCAGCCACTGTTAAAAACACTTGATATAGATCAGTGAACAAAATATATAAATATATAGAGATCCCGGCCTATGAAGGATTAAAATCTATAAATTCCCAAATCATACAGAAAGACTATATTCATTTGCTATTGCTGCCATAACAAATTACTACAAACGCAGCACCTTAAAACAACCAAATTTATCATCTTACTGTACTCTAAGTCAGAAGTCCAACATGAGTTTCATCAGACTAAAATGAAGGCACTGACTGGGCTATGTTCCTTTCTGGAGGATCTGTTTCTTAGCTCATCATGGTTCTTGGCAGAATTCAGTTCCTTAAACACAGATCCTTATCTCTCAGAACTAGCAATGGCTCAATGAGCTTTCTCCTGCTGCCATCCTTCTCTCAGACTACAGCTTGGAAAGGTTTTCCAATTCTAAGGACTCAGGAGATAGGACTGAGATCACCTGGATGATTCAGGCTCATGCTAAAACCCTTAACCTTAATCATTATCTTCAAAGTCCTTTTGCCATGTAAGGTAACAGACTCATGGGTTCTGGAGATTAGGACCTGGACGTCTCTACGGGACCATTATTCTGTCTACCACAAATACCATGACAGAATTTTGTATTAAATCTGATGGATTTGATTTTTGTCACTGGACTGTATTTCTAATGAGCTAATATAGGATTTAAATTCTATTTTAATATATGTAATAATCCATTCCTATCAAATAGAACAAATTATACTTTCCTCAAACTATACTTTGCCCAAACCTGTGGACTTAAACCTGATGATTCTTGACCCAGCCCTAAATAATGGTGGAGTGTTTCATAGTCTCTTACCTACCATTAAAAAAAAAATTAAAAGCAAGCTGGACATATCTGTGAGGAACTTTCCCCTTTGAACACATACTTTCCACTGGATCGTGCCTACAAAATAAGATTCCTGTATTTCATTGACCTGAATCTTTGTCCCTGACCTTGCCATGTTAGCCCAGGCCATTTGACTTTGCCCAAAGCCTTGGTTTTCTGATTTGCCTCTCAATCCCTTTGCACTGATCAGACTATTGGCTGAAAGGTGACATCCTCTCTGACTGGTGGCAACTCTTCCAAGTGTGCTTATGTTCCAGGCACTGGTCAGGTCCCCATCTAACTGAGATGGACAATACCCAGCTATAACACAGGACTCTTGGCTCCAGGAGGGGAACTCATTCAAGACACATGGTGCTATGCCCAACCACTTAGTGATGACAGACACTATCTAAATTGGCCCAAATTTCCAGATTTCACAGTACTATGGCTTGGTCTGCTCCTGAAACCCAAGTCTATGCGTATTCTTCAACTCCCCTTTAAGGCCTTTAAGCTTCCCCATGCATTCTGCTTAACTTTCAATCACCTACTTTCAATCACCATAGTGTGCTGGTTACTGTAAAACAAAGGGTAAAAAAGGAGGACTGGATTTCGCCAGGGAAATAAGACCTATTGTTTTAAAGGAAAAGTTCAACTTTCAGCGCCAGCCTTTCAGAAACCCTCACCAATGAAGCTGCCCCAGGCCAGGGGAGAAATTTCTCTATAAAACCTGGAATTAATAAAGACTTCTACTGAGGTTTGAAACTTCCAGATCTAGAAGAAAGAATATTAACCCCTGGAGTCTTAAAGATCTGGTTTTCCAGCCAGGATATGCTACTTACTTTGACAATTTTTTTCTTTCAACGAGGAAATGCAAGTAACACCTACCTCATATGGTTATTGTGAAAATTAAATGAGATAATGAGTATGAAGACACTTTATAAACTGCAGATGTCAGTTGGTAGCTTTATGACGAACCTACTAATGCCTGCTATCTCCACTGCAGCAAATATTACAACTGCGCAGGGTGTGGGGTGAATATTTTAATGCTAATCATTCAGATTCATTCACGAGACCATTTACTTTTGTTTTACTATGTTAGCAGACATCATTTCATTCTAATCTTGTCCATCAAGTTACATTTTGGACAATGTTCAGTCTAATTGGACCTGCCAATATTAGCCTTGGCTCTACATAAAGATTCATTCAACCACCTTCTCTGAGAGCACAAGCCAACATTTGTGCATATTTGTGTCATAAATCATATACTAACAAGATGCCAAAAGCAGTCACCTCTTTTATGAATCAGTCTTTGATTCCCAGGAATGAATTAGCCCCTTCTTTCTCTATTTTCCATCACGTGTTGCCAACACTATCACAGCATTTATAATATGGCTTGGCAATGGTGTCTTTGACCTTCTTCCCCACGAGATTGCAAGCAACTCCAGAATGGAGATTCAGTCTTCATATTCTTATTTATGGTACACAGTAGATAACCAATACACATTTACTGCAGCAAAGGAAGAAGTATGTGATAGCCAGGCACAGGGGACTGTGCCTCTTGTAGAGCTACATTACTCTAGCATACTTGAGGTGTTCAGAGATTTCAAATACAGGAGAAACAAAGTAATGAAGAACTATTCTTACCAAAAATTCCCAATTAATCTTTCTATAGCTTGTTTAAAAGGTGTTATTGGTTGTTTGTAAGTGTAATGTAAATTAGATTAATTATTCCAAACACTTCACATTAGAGAGATGTAAAAGAAGCAGTTTATTTCATTCTCTCAGCCTCTAAATGGGATGTTGTATGCCTTCTGGAGAAGAGGACAGCCTGGGATTTATTTAGAGAAGAAATTCAGTGTTACAAATAGAACATAGATGTACTGATGTGAGAGAAGATCAGAGAGGGAGAAATTTTTCCCATTTAGAAAGTTGATACTACATGAATTTTAAGTATACTTTTTCAAAATTATAACCTCATCTACTATGATATCATATACCTTCCTAGTTCATGTTAATATTTTAGGTGAAAATTAACCATGTAACCAAGGGATGAAATGCAAAAAAATTCTGTGCTGTAGGTTGCTCTTTTTGAAGGCACTCTTACCAGTGGAAAATAAGATCCTCTTGAGCCAGATGTGAGTGCATCCTCACTTTTCCAATGACCACCAAACTACAGTCTCATGCCTCTCAAATTTTAACATGTATACAAATCCCCTAAGAGTCTTGTTCAAATACAGATTCTGACTTAGTAGGTCTGGGACAAATCCTGAGAGTCTGCATTTCTAAAAATTTCCCAGGTGATGTCCAAGCTGCTGGTCTGCAGACCACTTCTTGGGGAACAAGGTTCTAGTAGACAACGTGAATTCAAAAATTCACCATCATTCAAATTTCTAAGGTAAACCGTCATTGTGTTTCTCCTATTCCAGTAGGTATGAAGATTTGCTCTATTAACACCTTGTACTTAAGAGAATAATTGCTTTAAGTAACACCCTTGAAACAGACTGAACCTTTCAGTTAGTCTGAAGTTAATCACTGTATAAAATGTGCCTCATGCGATGATTAAGAAATGATAATGTCTTTCCCTTGGAACATAAGTTCTGTTTAACCTAAAATTTCCTTTTAAAATTCCTTTTTCTATGATGCAATTCACATGTGGCTTCTGAGATATGTTACTAAGGGCAATCTGGTAGTGGTGCACCATAGAGTCCGAGAATCCCACCCAAAGGCAAAGCTGAAATCCCCTTAATGCATAGGAATAAAAAAAGATTGTGATTTCATGGGAGCATCTCCCAGTAACGAGATAGCTCTTGGGATGAAGTGACTGACCCGGAGAGCCAGTTGAGACAGCCCGTAATCGGTAATGACAAATTCAAGAGCCTTAAAAGTAAAAGAAGCTATGTTTTTCCAGTGCTTGCCATATTCGATTTTAGCCATGCCCTTGAGTTATAAAACTTCATTCTCATCAATCCATTCTCCATGGAACCAAAATCACTTCTTTTGACTAAGGATTCAAAAGTATAATTTTTAAACCAAAAGGGTAAAACTACAGACACTAGACAGCATAAATTCTTCCACAGTAGTATTCAAAATCTGTCAGTCCTCACACTCAATTTGAAAAATTTCCCACTGTCACTAATCTTTGTTCTCTGTTTCCTCTCTGCCTTAATCAGCTGATATACTATATAAAGTTGTGCATAAATTAGATTTCAATGACAGAAGTCTTATTTTAAATCCATTTCAAGTAAGTTAGTGTTTTCTATGAGGAATTCTATGTTAAGAAGTAAATCATCCCCAAATACCTGCCAACATATGTTTCGTAAGTTTCATACTCCTATATCTCATTATTTCAGTGCAGAATATATCCGTATTTTCACTTTACACATGAACCAAATATCTCTGCTTTAATTCAACAAAGGGAAACTAACATCTGTGGTATGGAGAAATACCTGCGGCTAGCAAGAGAAGGCAAGCAACAGCAGGGCTGGAAGGGCAAGGGGAGAGATCAGTCACCAGGAAGAACAACATTTGTACAGAAGGGCCATCCTGTTCCCTTTAATACAGCTGTAGAGCCACTTCCCTCCCACTGGCCAAACCCAATTCCAATTGGTAATTTCCACAGAGGTCAGACTCCTAAAAGAGCAGGGTAGAAAAGAAAGATAGAGATGGACCTATAGGGCCCAAAAGGAGCTGTAGGCTTAGCGGGAAGTAAGGGAGCAGGCGGCAAATAGGGGCATTAAAGGAAAAGTCACTTACTGAATGTTGAGACCACTCATCTTCTCTCTGCCATCAGCTCCAGAATTTCAGCAGCCAAGCTGTGATGCTCCAAGCAGGAGAATGGATGGTTCATCTCTGGTGAATAAATATAAAATGAAAAGCTAGATTAAAAAATTGGAAGATAAAATGAAAAAAAATTTTCCAAAATGCAAAGCAAAATACACAAATGAATCATGAAAGAGAAAGGAAACCAGAGGGTCAAGTCACAAGTTCCAACCTTCAACATGACTAATAGTGACAAAGTCCCAGAAAGAGAAGAGAGAAAAAATGGAGAGAAAACCATCAAAAATTAAAATTCATAAATTTCCAGGTGGATTTCCAAATTAAAAGGACTCACCAACGACCCAGAGTAATACATTAAAGCAGGCCCTCAGCAAAGGAGCACTGACATGGAATTTCAGAACCCAGGGGAAAAAGTGAATATACTACAAACTTTGCGGGGTTGAGGGCAGCAGGATCAGGAATTAGGCTGTTTCTGACTTTTTGTTTTGTTTTGTTTTAATGTGTGTTTATCTTTGAGGGAGAGAGGCAGAGCATGAGCAGGGGAGGGGCAGAGAGAGAGGGAGACACAGCATCTGAAGCAGGCTCCAGGTTCCGAGCTGTCAACACAGAGCCCAACGTGGGGCTTGAACTCATAGACTACAAGACCATGACCTGAGCCAAAGTTGGACGCTCAACTGACTGAGCCACCCAGGAGCCCCTGTTTCTGACTTTTTAACAACACAAGAAGCCAGAAGGCAATGGAGCGATGTCTCCAAACTTTTTTTAAGAACATGATATCCGGGGCGCCTGGGTGGCTCAGTCAGTTGAGCGGCCGACTTCGGCTCAGGTCATGATCTCGCGGTCCGTGAGTTCGAGCCCCGCGTCGGGCTCTGTGCTGACAGCTCAGAGCCTGGAGCCTGTTTCAGATTCTGTGTCTCCCTCTCTCTGACCCTCCCCCGTTCATGCTCTGTCTCTCTCTGTCTCAAAAATAAATAAATGTGAAAAAAAAAAAAGAAAAAAAAAAAAAAGAAAAAAAAAGAACATGATATCCAACCTGTAATTCTATACTCGGCCAAGCTACCAATTAAACACAACCTTTTTCAGGTATGTAAGAAAGATCTCCAGATTTTATTTCCTGGCTTCCCCTTCTCGTTTAGCTACTAAAATACATGTTGTACCAAAATGTAGGGTGTACACCAGGATAGAGGAGGAAGTATCATGCAGAAAACAGTAATCTCAGAAACCAAGGTATCCTGGAATAACACATATGCACCAGTAATGGAAAGTAACTAGTCCAATTTGGAATTTAACAAAATACCTGCTGTGTTGGAATGCATTAAGGCAAGATTTAGATAATTTGGGAAAGGAACCAAACTACTGACAAGTACAGAAAAAATAAAGTAATTATAATACAAGGCAATTATTAGCTTCAGGGGAAAATATGTTACAATAAATGGAAAAAAGATTAACTTTATATTATGCAGCTCATTTATGGATAGTGTTTATATAGTTAGTCCAATGTAAACACTGCAAGCCACATCAACTTACACTATCATGGAACTATATCAGGAGGACAGAGAGACAGCAAGTCTGAATGTATATGGATGGAGAGAAAAGGAAACTAAGTCTTCATTTTCCTTTCTGGGATGTCAACCAGTAATACTCAAGTCTGGGAAATCAAGAAGTATAAATACAAACACGTTATGTAGAGAAATGCACAGAAATGCCCAAAGATAACAACTGAAAGATGATTGTGTTTTTCTGTAATAATTTGTACAGAATATGTAGAAATACATTTCTTTCTGCATTAAAGACTTAATGGAAATCTTAAAATATATTAAAAATATAAAAATAATTTTCAAAATTTAAAGGTTAAATACTATAAAGAATGGGTTTGTGTCATTTTGAGGTATGAAACCTCACAAATGGCATCATGCAATTCTTACCTTTCTTTTCATGATTGTTTTTTAATTTGTTTACCTGCAAAGGGAAATGTTGCTTCACATTTCATAAATGTGATTAAATAAAGTTTGTTAGAGGAAATGATCCTGCCTGTTATTTTGTTTAATAAAACATGAATGAAGAACCTAGAAGATGCATCTCTGAGAATTTCTACAATGACTATCAGATTGATTAATCTCTATACCAGGGTTACATTTTCAAGATTCAAACTATTTTTTTTTTGTTAAGATTGAAACTACTTATAAAAACAGGTATCATTCCAAGGACTTCCAGGGAAGAAGCCAGAGTAGGAGAAGCCTAAGCTACCCTCATCCCACTGATAGGACCAGGTAACACTCACATCAGTGTAAATAGCCCAGAAAATGCCCTGAAGACTGGCAGAACAGACTCTCCACAGCTAAATATAGAGAAAAGGCCACATCAAAAGGGGTAGGAAAGGTGGAACTGTGGAGGGGAACTAAATGGACCCATAAGACTGTGGGAAGTAGGGATGGTGTAGGCACCCAGAGGGCAGACGACCAGACCCCACGCACAGGGGATCCACACAGGGGAGATGGATTCCCTGCACATTTGGCTTTGAAAACCAGAGGGGTCTAACAATGAGTGGAGCTGAACCACTAGAACTTTAATAGTCAGTTGGCTGTGTTTTGAGAGAGACTGGAGGGCAGAATCACTGCCCTTAAAGATACAGCACAACAAACAGCCCCTCTGAGATTAAGCATAAGAGCAGCAGTTTGAAAAATACCTGGGGTATAAGGGAGGTTTATTTACTCATCTCAGAGCATGTGCTGGAGGCACAGGGATGTTTGGGGGAATTCTCCACGAACATCTCCCTCACCTATGTCACAGTCTCAAAACACAGACACCAGCGGGAATCAGTACAGGAGGAATCCTCTCCTACCTTGCTAACAAAGGGAGCTCTGCTCCCCACGTTCTCCTGCAAACACACCCCTTCTAACACCTCCATGGCCAGAGCCCATTCAAAGCAGTGGCACAAGCCTAGCGCCCTGCAAGCACCCACAACAGAGTGCAGCACCACTCCAAAGTGACTCCTGCTCCCAGGAGCAGGGAAGATAACTACACACACCCGTTCAACTGTGGCCCCAGCAAGGGGTTGGGGGCAGACATCTGGTCTGACTGCAGGCAGAAGAAAGAAAATTCCAAACATTACCCTCATATTAAAACCACATAAAGACACCACACACAAAAAAGAGAACTACAGGCCAATATCCCTGATGAACATACATACAAATATCCTCAACAAAATATTAGCTAACCAAATCCAATAATACATTTAAAAAATCATTCACCATAACCAGGTGAGATTTATTCCTGGGATGCAAGAGTGGTGCAAAGTTTGTAAACCAATCAACATGATACATCACATTAACAAGGGAAAGGATAAACACCATACGATCATTTCAATACATGCAGAAAAAGCATTTGACAAAGTATACCATCCACTCATGATAAAAACCATCAACAAAGTAGGTTTAGAAGAAACATACCTCAACATAATAAAGGCCATCTATGAAAAATCCACAGCTAACATCATCCTCAATGGGGAAAACGTGAGAGCTTTTGCTCTAATAGGGTCAGGAACAAGACAGGTATGTCCACTCTCACCACTTCCATTTGACATAGCGCTGGAAGTGCTAGCCACAGCAATCAGAGAACAAAAACAAATAAAAGGCATCCACATCAGCAAGAAAGAAGAAAAACTTTCACTATTTTCAGATGACATGTTACTATATACAGAAAACCTTAAAGACTCCACCAAAAACCTGCTAGAACTGATAAACAAATTCAGTAGTTTCAGGACACAACACCAATGTACAGAAATCTGTTGCATTTCTATACACCAATAATAAAGCAGACAAAAGAGAAATTAAGGAAACAATCCCATTTAAGATTGCATGCAAAATAAAAAGATACCTAGGAATAAACTTAACCCAAGAGGTGAAAGACCTGTACTCTGAAAAGTATAAAACACTGATGAAAGAAATTGGGAATGACACAAACAAATGGAAAGACATTTCATGCTCATGAATTGGAAGAATATTATTAAAATGTCCACACTACTAAAGCAACCTACAGATTTAATGCAATCCCTATCAAAGTACAAATAGCATTTTCACAGAACTAAAACAAATAATCCTAAAATTTGTAAAAGAACTTGAATAGCCAAAGCAATCTTGAAAAAGAAACTGGAGGTATCACAATCCCAAATTTCAAGATATACAACAAAGCTGTACTTATCGAAACAGTGTAATACTATCACAGAAATAGGCACAAAGATCAGTGGAACAGAATAGAGAACCAAGAAATAAACTCACACTTATATGGTCAACTAATCTTTGACAAAGGAGCCAAGAATACACAACGGGAAAAAGTCTCTTCAACAAATGGTGTTGGGAAAACCAGATAGCTACATGCAAAAGAATGAAACTGGACCATTTTTTCACACCATACACAAAAAATAAACTCAAAATGGATGAAAGACTTAACTAAAACCGGAAACCATAAATATCCTAGAGGAGAGCACAGGCAGAAATTTCTCTGACATTGGACATGCAAACTTCTTTCTAAATAGGTCTTCTGAGGCAAAGGAAACAAAAACAAAAATAAACTACTGGGACTACATCAAAATAAAAAGCTTCTGCACAGCAAAGGGAGCAATTAACAAAACTAAAAGACATCCTATGGAATGGAAGAAGATATTTGCAAATGATGTATCTGATAAAGGGTTAGTATCCAAAATGCATAAAAAACTTACATAACCAAGCACCAGAAAAAAACAAATCATCTAATTAAAAATGGGCAGAGGACATAAACAGACATTTCTCCAAAGAAGACATACAGATGGCCAACATATACATAATACTCAACATCATTCATCATCGGGGAAATGCAAATCAAAACCACAATGAGATACCTCACGCCTGTCAGAATGGCTAAAATCAACAATACAAAAAACAACGAGTGTTGATGAGGATGTAGAAAAAAGGGAACCCTCTTGTACCAATGGCAGGAATGCAAACTGGTTCTGTCATTGTGGAAAACAGCATGGATATTCCTCAAAAATTTAAAAATAGAACTACCCTATGACCTAGTAAGTGCCCCACTAGGTATTTACCCAAAAATACACAAACACTAATTCAAAGGGATATGTGTACCTCCATGTTTATAGCAGCATTATTTAGAATAGCCAAATTATGAAAGCATCCCAAGTGTCCATAAATTGATGAATGGATAAAGAAGAACTGGTATAGGGGCACCTGGGGGGCTCAGTCAGTTAAATGTCTGACTCTTGATCTCAGCTCAGGTCATGATCCCACCGTTCATGACAGCGTGGAGCCTGCTTGCGATTCTCCCTCTGCCTTTGTTTTTGCCCTTCCCCTGCTTGCATGTGTGCACTTGCGCACTCTTTCTCCCAAAATAAGTATACTTAAAAAGAAGTGGTATATATTTGTGTATGTGTACACACACACACACACAGGAATATTACTCAGCTATGAAAAAGAATGTTATCTTGCCATTTGCAACAACATGTATGGATCTAGAGGTTATAACACTAAGTGAATTAAGTCAGAGCAAGAAAGATACTATATGATTTTACTCACATGTGCAATTTAAAAAACAAAAGAAAAAAGAAAACAAAACAAACAAACAAAATAACAAAGATTCTTAACTAGAGAGAACAAAATGTTGGTTACCAGAAGGGAAGTGTGTGGGGGAATGGGTGAATAGGTGAAAGGGATTAAAAGTATACTTATGATGAACACTGAGTAATGAATAACATTGTAATATCACTATTATACATCTGAAACTAGTGTAACACTATCGTTGACCATACTGGCATTTTAAAAAACAAAGAGAAACACTAAATGCAGTTAAGTGTTCAAAAATAAACAAGTAAAAATAAAAAGCAGTCATCACCTGTACTGTAGTGCAATTTTGAAAGAACCAAAACTCTCTGCTATACACTAGATCAAAATTATACATCTTATTTTCTGAGACTAACATTCTTTATCAAGATTTTAATGGCCACATCCTAAGAATGACATTTTTCCATGACAATTTGAAGACTGTACTTTAGAATGCTAAATTAAATTCTGTTGCTTCAACATCAACACTACATACAACACATCAACAATTTTTCTCCTCCTCTTTGTATAGTGCCTCCTAAGATTTATGTTAGGAAAAATTTACCTTGCCCATTTGAACATTCTCCTAACTAGAAAAAAAGAAGTGGATAATTGCTGCATATTGTTTTTAGTGAGGGGATATAAAATGGGAAGTATGCTGAGAAATATAAAGATTTACCCATAATTCATTTACACAGTAATTTGAAAAGAATCTATGTCCCATGACTACTTAGAATATGCAAAGTGAGTAGGAGAACCAAAGTGGTAAAACATCATAATAAATTACTATTTTTCCAATGAAAAGTAGTGATATCAGTTTCTTGGTGCATTTAATCCAAAACATAAGCTTGCAAAATAAGCACCATTACCATAATACCTATTTTACAGATAATGTAGGAAACATGACTAAGTGAAGAAATCTGCCCCACTCAGAAGTTATAGATGTAGAATATGAACTCAAGTATCTTTGAGTCAAGTCCATCCTTTAAGTCACAATCCTAAAACGTTTCATATTTAACTTTTAGCTATTGATGATATGCAAACAGATTCTTTTTTGTGTTAGAAATATAAGATCAGTTGAACTTGTTCTTCATTTATTTTCAATTGCAATAAATTATTTCCAAGCTTTGTGGTCCAATCCAATCTGTGGTCTTAAAAAAAAAAAAAAAGAGAAATGGAATCAGTAATCAAAAATCTTCCAACAAAGAAAACTCCAGGCCCATATGGCTTAACTGGTGATTCTACCAGATATTTAAAGAAGAATTGGAGATGAGAGAAACCTTCCAAATTTTATAAGGCCAGCATTACACTGATACCAAAGCCAGACAAGGGCACTACAAGGAAAGAAAATTATAAGTCAAGGGGCATTTGGATGGCTCAGTCGGTTGAGTGCCCAACTTCGGCTCAGGTCATGATCTCATGGTTCCTGAGTTCAGGCCCCATATCAGGCTCTGTGCTGCCAGCTCAGAGCCTGGAGCCTGCTTCAGTTTCTGTCTCCCTCTCTCTCTGCCTGTCCCCCATTCACACTCTGTCTCTCTCTGTCTCTCAAAAATAAAGAAACGTAATTAAAAAAACTTTTAAAAAGAAAGTTATAAATCAATATCCCTGATCAACATATATGCAAAAATGTTCAACAAAATACTAGCAATCTGAATTTAAAAGTACAGTAAATGATCATCCACTGCAATCAAGTGGGATTTATCTCTGATATGTGAGGATGGTTCAACACATGCAAATCAATCAATATAATACGCCCCACTAACAAAAGGAAGGATAAAAATCATATGATCACCTCAAAAGATGCAGAAAAAGTGTATGGTAAAATTCAACATCCTTTCATGGTAAAAACTCTTAACAAATTAGGGGAAGAAAGAAGGCAGTTCAACATAATAAAGGCCATACACCAAAAACAACACCACACTCAATAGTTAAAAAACCAAAAGCTTTTCCTCTAAGATTAAAAACAAGACAAGGATGCCCACTTTTGCCACTTCTATCCAACATAGAACTAGACGTCCTAGCCAGGACAATCAGGCAATAATAATAATAAAAACAACAACAGGCATCCAAATTAGAAAGGCAGAAGTAAAATTCTTTGTTTGCAGATCACATGATTATAAATACAGAAAATCCCTAAATTTCTAGCTAAAATCTGTTAGAAATCATAAATTCAGTAATGTTGTAGGAAGCAATAATAAACAAAACTCAGTTGTGTTTCTATATACTTATAATTAACTATCCAAAAAACACATTAAGAAAAAAAATCCCATTTACAATAGCATCAAAAACAATAAAACACTTAGGAATAAATGCAACCAAGTAGGTAAGAGATCTGCACACTAAAAACTATGAAACAGTGATAGAAGAAAACAAGAAGGACACAAAATATATCCTGTGTTCATGAATTGAAAGAATAAATATTGTTCAAATATTCATTCTATCCAAAATGATCTACGGATTCTATGCAATCCCTATCAAAATTCCAATGGCATTTTTCACAGCACTAGAAACAACCATCTTAAAATTTGTATGCCATCACAAAATACCCCAAATGCCAAAGTAATCATCTTGAGAAAGAGCAAACCTGGAGGCATCACATTTCCTGATTTCAAACTGTATTACAAAGCAACAGAATCCAAAAAGTATGGTAGTGACAAAAGAACAAATTCATAAACCAATGAAACAGAATCCAGAGCCTAAAAATAGACCCAGACAAATATGTTTAACTATTTTTTTTTTACAAAGGCACCAAGAATACACAATAGGAAATGATAGTCTCTTCAACAAATAATGCTGCGGGGTGGGGGTGGGGGGCCTGGGTGACTCAGTCGGTTAAGTGTCCACTTTGGCTCAGGTCATGATCTCATGGTTGCTGAGTTGGAGCTCCATATCAGGTTCTGCACTGACAGTGTTGAGCCTGCTTGGGATTCTCTCTCTCTTCCTTTCTCTCTACCCCTCCTTAATTTGCACTCTCTCCTCAATATAAATAAATAAGCTTAAAGAAAATAATGCTGGGAAAACCAAATATCCACATGCCAAAGAATGAAACTGGACACTTAACCTTACACAATACACAAAAATACTTACAAAATGGATTACAGACTTACACATCAGACCTGAAACTGTAAAACCCCTAGAAGAAAATATAGGAGGTAAACTCTTTGACAGTGGTCTTGGAAATTATTATTTGGATGAGACACCAAGAGTACAAGCAACAAAACCAAAAATCAACAAATGGGACTACATCAAACTAAAGACGTTTTTACACAACAAAAGAAATAATGAACAAAATAAAAAGGTAACCTACAGAATGGGAGAAAATATTTGTAAACCTTCCATCTGATAAAGCTTTAATATCAAAAATATGTAAGAAACTAATATAATTCCCCAGCAGAAAGCTCCAATTTTATCTTAAATTTATTTATTTAGAGATGGGGGAGGGGCAGAGAGAGAGACAGAGAGAGAAATCCCAAGCAGGCTCCCCACCGTCAGCGCAGAGCCCAGTGTGGGACTCTAACTCACAAAACATGAGATCATGACCTGAGCTGAAATCAAGAGTCTTACATTTAACCAAGTGAGACACCCAGGTGCCCACCCCCACACTTTTTGAAGTTTGTTTGTTTATTTAGAGGAAAAGCCCCAATTTTAAAAATTGGCAAATAACTTGAATAGACATTTTTCCAAAGACAGCATATAAATGTCCAACAGGTATATAAACAGGTGCTCAGCATCACTAATTATAAAGCAAATTCAAATCAAAACCACAATGAGACATCACCCCATACCTGTTAGAATGATTATTGCCAAAAAGAAGTAACAACTATTGGCAAGGGTGTAGAAAGAAGAAAACCTTTTTGCACCTTTGGTCAGAATGTAAATTGGTACAACCTATATGGTAAACAGTATGAGAATTCTGCAAAAAAAGGTAAAAATAGAACTGCTATATGATCTAGTAATCCCACTTCTGGGTATATATCTAAAGGAAATAAAATCACTATCTCCAAGTGATATCTGCCCTCCTATATTCATTACATCATTACTCACAGTAGCCAAGATATGCAAACAACTTAGGTGCCCAGTGACAGATGAATGGATAAAGGAAATGAAACAGATCTTTATCTATCTATCTATCTATCTATCTATCTATCTATCTATCTATCAATGGACTATCATTCAGTCTTAAAAATGAAGGAAATGCTGTCATTTGCAACTTCATGGATGAACCAGAGGACATTATGCTAAGTAAAATAAGTTACACACAGAAAGGCAAATATCACATGATCTCACTGACCTGTGGAATATTTTTTTTTAAAAATCATTAAACTCGTAGCAACAGAGTGGCATGATGGTTACTAGAGGTAGGAGGCGGGGGGGGGGGGGCAGGGGGGAAGATATTGATCAAAAGATACAAATGTTTAAGATGTTTAAGATGTATAAATTCCAGGGTTCTTGTGTATAATATGGTGACTGTAGTAAATAATAACATATTGTATACTCGAAAATTCCTAAGAGAATAGATATCAAGTATTCTCAGCATGCCTAAAAAATCGTAATCATGTGAGGTGATGAATACGTTAATTAGCTTGATTGCTATAATTATTTCTCAATGTATGCATATATCAAAACATCATGTGGTACACCTTAAATATATACGATTTATGTCAACCATAACTCAATAAAGCTGAAAAAAGCAAAATAGCAAAAAAAAAAAAAACACCCCACAATTTAAATATGCTACCAAACATGACATCCCATGAAAATAGTACTTTCTAGTTGCCTCTCAATAAATTTTCTTTGTTTGAGTTACCACTTGGAATTCTGGAGGTTGTGGTTTATTTGGGGATAAAGTGATTGCACACCATACCCACGCTTGTCCAATGTTACTCTCTATTTTCTTACCTTGTTTCATTTTCCTCCATAATACTTATCACTACCTGCCATTGCATTATATACTATACTCATTCATTTATATTTTTTGCCTCAAATATAAATTCCTTGACAAGAGTGACTTTGTCTTGTTTTCCATAACCCTTGTAGCTACAACAGTGCCTAGCATAGAGTAGGCTTCAATTAATACCTGTTGAATGAATAAAAATGAATGCATCAATAAATTATTTCTCACTTGTGAAGAGATGTCAACAACTCCAAGGAGATACAGGCTCTAAATATCTTGGCATATATTATATATGCATTACATGCATTATATATGGTATATAGTTAAGTTCTTGATGATCTGTAATTTGGTATTCAAAGTCTTCATAACTGAAAGTGAAGAAATGGAAAAAGATATTCCATGCAAATAGAAGGAAAAAAAAGCCAAGGTAGCAGTACTTTGTATCAGACAAAATTGACTTTAAAAAAGGCTATATAGCAAGATGCAAGGAAAGGCTTTACATAATAAAGAAAAGGATAAATCCAACAAGAGGATATAACAACTGTAAATATCTATGCAGTGAACAGAGAACCAAAATACATAAAGAAAATATTAACAGGCATAAAAGGGGAAATTGACAATAATACAGTAATAGTAGGAAACTTCAACACTCCACTTACATCAGTACAGATCATCCAGACAGAAAATCAGTAAGGAAACAGTGACTTTCAATAAAACGTGAGACCAGATGGACCTAACAGATATATACAGAACATTCTATCTAAAAATAAAAGATACACATTCAACTGCACAAAGAACATTCTCTAGGATAGATAACATGTTAGGCCACAAAACAAGTCTCAATAAATTTAAGAAGACTGAAATCATATCAAGAATCTTTTCTGACCACAACAGTATGAAACTAGAAATCAATTTAAAAAAAACTGGAAAAAACACAAACACATAGATGCTAAACAACAGTCCAATAAAAAACCAACGTCAACAAAGAAATCAAAGAGGAAATCAAAAAATATATGGAGACAAATGAAAATGGAAACATGACACCCCACAATTATTTTGGAAATGCAAAGAAAGCAGTTCTAGGAGGGACGTTGATAGCTCTACAGGCCTACCTCAAAAAACAAGAAAAACATCAAACAATCAAAACTTGTACCTAAAGGGACTAGAAAAAGAAGAACAAACAAAGCCCAAAATTAGCAGAGGGAAGAAAATAATAGAAATTATATCAGACAACACAAAAAAATCCTCCAAATGATCCAATTAAAAAATGGACAGAGGACATGAATAGACATTTTTCCAAAGAAGAAATACAGATGGTCAACACCCACACAAAAAGGTACTCAACATTACTAACCAGAGGAATGTAAATCAAATCCACAATGAGATATCACCTCACACCTGTCAGAATGGTTAGTATCTGAAAGACAAGTAATCTTGAGTTCTGCCAAGAACGTGGAGAAAAGGTAACACTCAAGCCCTGTTGGTGGGAATATAAATTGGTACAATCACTGTAAAAAGCAGCATGACAGTTTCCTTAAAAATTAAAAATAAAATACTATACAATTAAGTAACTGTACTGGGTATGTACCCTAAGAAAACAAAAACATTAATTCAAAAAGATACCTGCACTCTGAGGTTCACTGCAGCAGTATTCACAAGAGCCAAGATACAAAAACAAGCCAAGTGTCCATCAACAGATAAATGGATCAAGAATATATGGTATATATACAATGGGCTATTACTCAGCCATAAAAAAGAACGAGAACTTGCTATTTGCAACAACACTGATGAACCTAAAGGGATATTATGCTAAGTGAAAAAAATCAAGCAGAGCAAGACAAATACTGTATGATTTCAGTTACATGCAGAAATCTAAAAAACAAAACAAATGAACAAACATACAAACAAATACCAACAGACTCATAAATACAGAGAATAAACTGGTGGTTGGCAGAGAGGATGGGGGTGTGGGGATGGGTGAAATAGGTAAAGGGGACTAAGAGGTACAAACCTTCAGTTGTAAAATGTCACAGAGGTGAGAAGTACAGCATGGGGAATATGGTCCATAATATTGTAGTAATGTTGTATGGTGACCAATGGTAACTACACTTACCATGATGAGCAATGAGTAATGCATAAAACGGCTGAGTCACTACGTTGTACACCTGAAACCCAAGTAACATTGTCTGTCAACTACAATAATTTTTTGTCTTTATAATTGGCTTTAAAAGGTATTATTACTTTGAGTCCATTTGTAATGGTCTCACTCTGATGTAATCATATCCCTAAGAAATTTCTACTCAAACTCTGACTCTAGAGCAGAAGCTGTTCTTTACAAAACAAGATTACCTACTGTATGTTAGCTAACCTGACAAATTATATTAAAAAAATAAATGAATTACTCTAAGATGGATAAGATTTTTACTGTCAGATCAAAGGTGATAATCATGACCACCACCATCATCACTATCACTTGGTTGTTAACAATGACAGAAATGACAAATAAATTGGGCTTCACCTGGTAACTTCCTTTGTAACGTTTATTTGTGTGTATGTGACTTAGGCACTTCTGTATGTAATCCCATGTCCGTATTCAATATATGTTTATGAATATAAAAAAAAAACAACAAGATTATCTGAGATTATTGGCAAGATTATCTAAATGATACAATTGCTCAATGAACATCATAGTTTTTCATACAATTTAGCTCTGTATTTAAAAAATAAGGTTAGTCACATAGATTCCAACTCTTCAAAAGATGTTGTTTCCTTCCTTTATATAATGTACAACGTTTTCTTTATATTCCCAACACTGTAATCAACCATGTGCTCCAAGCAATTTGGTAAAAGGCATTTTGTGAAGAAAATGTAGTACTGTCTGTAAACTTTCTAAAAAGTATACCTCAGGCACACTTGAAAAAGAGCACACTGTGCACACTGCACACCAATAAAAATTAATACTCTAGAGGCCTCTTTCCAATCTTTTATATCAGGAAGCTAGAAACCCTCTGCAGACAGGATGGGTAAATTTCCCAAGCCTGTGCCGTGTTTCCAGAAGAAGTGGGCCAGAGCTGCTCCATCCCCACAAATGACATTTCTAATAGTTCAAATCAACCAATGGTCCCTCAAGCAAAAACATGCTCTTCTTTAGTGATGCTGTGACAATGACCAAGACTTGGCACATTCTGTACCTATGCACCCATATCCCTCAGTCACATAAAACTAGTGCCCAAGGGAGGCAAATTACCTGCCTTAAGTTATAACTAGTTTTTGATCATCTGCTTAATAACAAGTATAGGTTTGCTAAATAAACTATCATGATAGGAAATCTATTTTTTAATGAGAAAAAAGCATAATGTTATCATCTACTTCAAAATGAATATCAACTGGGCCAAAATTAGTACATGGAGTATTTCTCAAACAACTCTCCCATGCCTAATGATTTTTCCAAAATTCCATGTTTTCATCTGGGAACTTTCTGTATTATCTCTGCATTTTGGGGGGTGAACGTGAAACTCTAAAATAAAATGGTTATAGAAATATATTTTTAAATTCCATGTTTTTTGTTATCTTAATTTACAGTTCAAAACTTACCACCATAGCCTGACATATACTATAACACATATGGAAACACAGCTGCTCTGGCTGAAGACATTGATAACCTACGAGGTGCACAAACCATGTACGATGACTCATGGGTTATTACCAGGCTCTACCCCATAACGTACTTCAAGCATTGTACTCCTCTGTTGAATACCTAAAGTGTATGTTCAAGACTTTTCCTGGATTTCTAGGTATCCTTTACCACAGACACAGACAACAGTTGCCCTTTTTCACCAAGGTCATAAATCTGTCCCGCTGCCTACCACGCATAACCCCAGTGAGGGGAACTTCATCCTAGGCAGGAGTCATAAGAATCCTTTCCAAATATAAGGGCAAGTTAGGCAACCATCAATTTATTATCCCTTTTATAAAGGGATAAATAGATTTTATAAAGGGATAAATTGGAACGACCTCATTACCAGAGCCATAATATAAACAGAATCAAACAACATTATGATCTATGGCTTTAAGAGTATTCTGCAATGATAAATATATTCATACTTTAACTTTATGAATGATAAATATTAAGAATGTGCTACATTTTCAACCTCAAGAAAACCAAGTGGACATGAAATCAGAAGGCTTGGTTTGCATTCGAGATTGCATTTGTTACCAGCAGGAATCAAAGCAAGACAGCCTATTTACATCAGTTTCCTCACACATAAATGTATATAATAATATAATCCAAATGTAGGTATGAGAATTGAATTAGCCATTAGATATGAGAGGATCTAGAACAGTGTTTGACAAACAATAAGCACAAAGTAAGTATTAATGTCCTCTTTGTGTTTCTCAAACATAAAGTATCTATCAGCTAGGATATTTTGCAGGGGTAAGAGTTAATTTCCATGATAAACTCACCATTTAGCAAAACTAACAAAAACAAAAAGCACAAGATGCTGCAATGTGTCAAACTAGTAACATGGATAATGTGAAATTGCTCCTGCATTAACATTCTGGAAATTCTCATCAAAAGTGGAACACTTCTATGTATTAACAACAAACATGTGAAAAATAAAACGAACCCATTCAAAATACCATTAAAAACTAGGAATAAATTTAACCAACGAGGTGAAAGATCTGTATAATGGAACTATAAGGCTCTGATAAAAGAAACTGAAGAAGACACAAAGATACCCTGTGTCCATCGATTGGAGTAATATTATTAGAGTGTCTGTACTACCGAAAGCCATCTGTACATTCAGGGTAATGCCTAGCAAAATTCCAATGGTATTTTTCACAGAAACAGAAAAAATAATCCTGAAATTTGTATGGCACCACAAAAGATCCCAAATAGCCAAAGCAATGCTGAGGAAAAAAAACTGGAGACATCACAACTCCTGATTTCAAAATATGCCACAAAGATACAGTAATTAAAACAGTATAATACTGGTATAAAAATAGACATAGAGACCAATGAAACAAAAAGGAGAACCAAAATAAACTCTCACACAGTCAACTAATATTTGTTAAGGAGTGAATAATAACAAAGGAGAAATGATGATCTCTTGAATAAATGGTTGTGGGAAAACTGGGTAATCACATGCAGAAGAATGAGATTGGACCTCTATATGATATCACTTACAAAAATTTATTTGAAATGGAATAATGACTTACACTTAGGACTTGACACCATAAAACTCCTCAAAGAAAACATGGGGGAGAAGCTCCTTCCTATCAGTCTCGGCAGTGATTCTTTTCTGTACATCACCAAAAGCACAAGCAACAAAGGCAAAACTAAAATGAGTAGAATATCAAACTAAAAGGCTTCTGCACATCAAAAGAAACAATCAACAAAATGAAAAGGCAACCTATGGAGTGGGAGAGAATATTTGCAAATCATAACTAACATAGGCTCAATATCAAAACAGATAAAAAAATTCACACACAATAACAAAATAATTCCAATTTAAAAATGAGAACTGGAGCACCTGGGTGGCCATTCAGTTATGCGTCCAACCTCAGCTCAGGTCATGATCTCATGGTTCGTGGGTTCGAGCCCCATGTCAGACTCTGTGCTCAGAGCCTGGAGTCTCCTTCAGATTCTGTGTCTCTCTCTCTCTCTGACCCTCCCCTGCTAGTGCTCTGGCTCTCTCTCAAAAATAAATAAATATTTAAAAAAATTTTAATGAGAACTGAATAGACATTTTTTTTTCAAAGAGACATATAAATGATCAACATGGTACATGATAAGATGCTCAACATAACTAATCATCAGGGAAATGCAAATCAAAACCACAGTGAGAAATCATCTTACACCTCTTAGAATGGCTATCATCAAAAAGAGATAACAAGTGTTGGCAAGCATATGGAGAAAAGCACCATTGGTGGGAATGAAAATTGGTACAACTTGTATGAAAAACAGCATGGAGGTTCATCTCAAAATTAAATAGAACTACCATATGATCCAACAATCTCATTCCTGGGTAGATGTACTTAGAAAATGAAAACAGGATTTCAAAGATTTATCTCCACTCCCACATTCTTTGCAGCATTATGTGCAATAGCCAAGACATGGAAACAACCTAACTTTCCATCAAAAGATAAAACGGAAAAAGGAAATGTGGTATACGTTTGCAGTGGGATGTTATTCAGGCATGAAAAAGAATGAAATCTTGCTATTTACAAGCCTAGATGGACCTCATGGCATTATGCTAAGTGATAAGAGTCAGACAGGAACGATAAATACTGATGATATCACATATGTGCAGTCTAAAAAATCTAAACTCATAGAACCAGAAAGTAGGACAGTGGTTACGACGAGTTGGGGGGAAATGGGGAGATGCTGATCAAAAGGTACAAACTTCCAGTTTTAAGATGACTAAGTTTCGGGGATCTAATGTATAGCAAGGTGATTATAATTATCAATACTGTATTATATACAGTTTCTTAGAGTAGTTCCTCAATGTTCTCACAAGAAAAAACAGTAATTATGTGACATGATGGATGTCAGCTAATGCTACAGTGGTAATCATTTTGCAGTATTAAGTGTGCCAAATCAACGCATTGTACACCTTCAACTTACACACTATTTCAATAAAGGTGAAAAAAAATGATGTAGCCAGTGTATTAGAAAATAAATAAAATTTTATATGCCAGAAATGTAGAATGATTTCAAAGTCAAAGCTGACTTTTGATGTACACTTCAATACATTTTGGTAAATGTACATACCATGTGGCTACAATCACATTCACGATATAGAACATTTCCAACTCCCCCAAAAGTTCCTGGGCACTCCTCCCTAACCAATTCCCCTTCCCTTTCCCAGCGCAGACAACCACCGAATGGCTTAATTTCACTACAATTTAACATTTTACTTATTTTTGAGACAGGGAGAGACAGAGCATGAACAAGGGAGGGTCAGAGAGAGAGGGAGACACAGAATCCGAAACAGGATCCAGGCTCTGAGCTGTCAGCACAGAGCCCGACATGGGGCTCGAACTCACGGACCGCGAGATCGTGACCTGAGCCGAAGTCGGCCGCTTAACCGACTGAGACACCCAGGTGCCCCAATTTCACTACAATTTAACTTTGACTTTTCCAGATTATATAAATTGAGTCATACAGTATGTACTTTCTTGTGTTTGCCTTCTTTGACTTAACATGTGTTTTATTATTTTTAAGTTTTTATTTTAACTCCAGTTAACATACACTATTATATTATTTTCAGGTGTACAACATACTGACTCAACAATTCCATACATCACCTAGTCCTCATCATGACAAGTGCATTCCTTAATCCCCATCAACAATTTAACCCATCCCCCATCCCTCTCCCCTTTGGTAACCATCTGACTGTTCTGTGTAATTAAGAGTTTGTTTCTTGCTTTGCCTGTCTCTTCTTTTTTCCCCCCTATGCTTGTTTGTTTTCTTTCTTAACTCTCATATATGAGTGAAATCATACGACATTTGTCTTTCTCTGGCTTGTTTCACTTAGCATTATACTCTCTAGGTCCATCCATGTTGTTGCAAATTGCAAGATTTCATTCTTTTTTATGGCAGAATAACATTCTGCCATATATATGTTTATATATAGATATATACACACACACACACATATATATATATGTATATATATGTGTGTGTATAGATATAGATATGTATATATATATATATATATATATATATATATATATAATATCTTCTTTATCCACTCATCAATCGATGGACACTCAAGTTGCTTCCATACCTTGGCTACTGTAAATAATGCTGCTATAAACATAGGAGTGTATGTGTCCCTTTGAATTAGTGTTCTTATATTCTTTGGGCAAACACCCAGGAGTTTGCTGGATCATAAGGTACTTCTATCTTTAACTTTTTGAAAAACATCTATACTGTCTTCCACAGTGGCTGCACCAGTTTACATTCCTACCAACAGTGAACTTCCAAATTCATTCTATGAGGCCAGAATTACCCTGATACCAAAACCAGATAAAAACAGCACTACTAAAGAGAACTACAGGCCAATATCCCTGATGAAGAGAGATGCGAAACCTTTCAACAAAATTCTAGCAAACCGAATTGAACAATACATTATAAAAATCATTCAACACGATGAGGTGGGATTTATTAATGGGTTGCAAGCGTGGTTCGATATTTGCAAATCAGTCAATGGGACACATCACATCAATAAGAGAAAGGATAAAAACCATATGATCATTTCAACATGTGGAAAAAGCATTTGAGAAAGTAAACATTCATTCATAATAATAAAAACCCTCAACAAAATAGGTTTAGAGGGAACATATCTCAACATAATATAAAGGCCATATGTCACAAACCCACAACTAACATCATCCTTAATGGGGAAAAACTAAGAGGTTTTGCCGTAAGGTCAGGAACAAAAGATGCCCACTTTCACTATTTTTATTCAACATAGCGCTGGAAGTCCTAGCCACAGCAATCAGACAACAAAAAGAAATAAAAGGCATCCACATCAGCAAGGAAGAAATAAAACTTTCACTATTTGCAAATGACATGCTACTATATATAGAAAACTTGACTCTACTAAAAAAAACTGCTAGAACTAATAAATGAATCTAGTAAAGTCGCAGGATACAAAATCAATGCACAGAAATCTGTTGCATTTTATATACCAATAATGAAGAAGCTGAAAGAGAAATTAAGAAAATAACCCCATTTACTACTGCATGCAAAATAACAACATACCTAGGAAAAAAAACCTAACCAAAGAGACGTGGACTCTGAAAACTATAAAACACTGATGAAAAAAAGTGAAGACAGCACAAGGAAATGGAAAGATGTTACATGCTCACGGGGTGGAAGAATATTGGTAAAATGTCTATACTACCCAAAGCAACCTGCACAGTTAATGCAATCTCTATCAAAATTCCAACAGCAACTTTTGCAGGACTTAGCATGTTTTAGGTTCATTAATCAAGAATGCATCAGTAGTTCGATCTTTTTTTGTAATATTTCATGTATTAAGTATGTAATATTCGGTTTATCCATTTACCAGGTGATAGACATGTGGGTTGTTTCCAGTTTTTAGCTCTTTTGTGTAAAAATGCTGTGAACACTCATAAAGTCTTTGTGGAAAGATATGTTTTCATCTTTCTGGGGAAAATATCAAGGAACGGAACTGCTAGGTTGTATGGTAAGTGTATATTTACCTTTTTAAGAACCGTTAGATTGCTTCCTAAGGTGCCGTATACCGTTTCACATTTTACCAGCAATAGGTGAGACTTCCAGTTCTTCCACATACTTAATAATGCTTGATATTGTTAGCCTTTTGAGTTTTACCCATTTCAGTAGGTGTGGCTTTAAATTTCACTTCCCTGAGAGAGTTGTTGAGCCCTGGAAGGACAGAGCTCAGCAGGAGAACAAAGGCCCTGTAAAGTGCCATTTCCCTCTCCCATCCCCCAGCCGAAATTCCAAAGGGAACCAGTTCCTGTCACCAAACTTGCCTGCACCTCGCAAAGGCCCAACACTGTGCTTCTGTGGATCCATCCCTCCCACGTGCCTGCCTCCCTCCCGGTGCTGCAGGGCCATTCCCGCAGGGGACCGTCAACTGCAAAGCGAGCTAAGCCTGCCCCTCCTGCCCCTGTGCATCTTGCAGATCCACCCCGGCTAATACACCCTTGGCTAGATCCCATCGAAGCAGCACCACAAGCCTGGCAGTGTGCAAGCAGCCCAGACACAGGCCACACCACTCCACAGTGAGTCCTGCCCCTGGGAGAGGGGAACATAAGGTACACACCAGCCAGACTGTGGGCCCAGTGGTGGGCTGAGAGCAGACATCAGGTCTGACTGCGGCCCCTCCCACCAACACAAGTTTCTCCAGACAGCGCAGGGGAAGTACCCTACAGTTTGGAGCTACCACAGGGACTACCCAAAATGACAAAATGGAAGAATTCTCAAAAGAAATTCCAGGAAGTAGTGACGGCCAACGAATTGATCAAAACCGACTTAAGCAATATAACAGAACAAGAATTTAGAATAATAGTCATAAAATCAATCACTGTGCTTGAAAAAAGCATGGAGGACAGCAGAGAATCTATTGCTACAGAGATCAATGGACTAAAAGATAGTCATGATGAATTAAAAAATGCTATAAATGAGGTGCAAAATAAAATGGAGGCAGCCATAGTGCAGATTGAAGAGGCAGAGGGGAGAATAGGTGAATTAGAAGATAAAACTATGGACAAAGAGGAATATGAGAAAAAGAGAGATAAAAAAACAGAAGTATGAAGGGAGAATTACAGAACTAAGCGATGCAATCACACAGAACAATATCCATATCATAGGAATTCCAGAAAAAGAAGAGAGAGATAAAGGGGCTGAAGGTGTACTTGAACAAATCATAGCTGAGAACTTCCCTGATCTGGGGAAGGAAACAGGCAATGAAATCCAAAAGGCACAGCAAACTCCCTTCAGACGTAACTTGAATCAATCTTCTGCATGACATATCATAGTGAAACTGGCATAATACATGGATAAAGAGAGAATTCTGAAAGCAGCTAGGGATAAACAGGCCCTAACTTACAAAGGTAGACACATAAGGGTAGTAGCAAACCTATCTACTGAAACCTGGCAGGCCAGAAAGGAATGGCAGGAAGTCTTCAATGTGATGAACAGAAATAATACGCAGCCATGAATCCTTTACCCAGCAAGTCTGTCATTCAGAATAGAAGGAGAGGTAAAGGTTTTCGCCAAACAAAAAATGAAGGAATTCATCACCACTAAACAAGCCCTACAAGAGATCCTAAGGGGGACCCTGTGAGTGAAATGTTGCAAGGACCACAAAGTACCAGAGACATCACTACAAGCATAGGGTATCAGAATGGATAAAAAAAAAAAAAAAGACCAATCTATTTGCTGTCTATAAGAGACTCATTTTAGACCTGAGGACACCTTCAGATTGAAAGTGAGGGGATGGAGAAGTATCTATCATGCTACTGGAAGTCAAAAGAAAGCTGGAGTAGCCATACTTATATCAGACAAACTAGACTTTAAATTAAAGGCTGTAACAAGAGATGAAGAAGGGCATTATATAATAATTACAGGGTCTATTCATCAGGAAGAGCTAACAATTATAAATGTCTATGCTCCCAATATGGCAGTCCCCAAATATTTAAAACAATTCATCACCAACATAAGCAACCCTATTGATAAGAATGTGGTAATTGCAGGGGACTTTAATACCCCACTTACAACAATGGATAGATCATCTAGACACAGAATCAATAAAGAAACAAGGGCCCTGAATGATACATTGGATCAGATGGACTTGACAGATATATTTAGAACTCTGCATCCCAAAGCAACAGAATATATTTTCTTCTCGAGTGCACATGGAACATTCTCCAAGATATACCACATACTGGGTCACAAAACAGCCCTTCATAGGTATAAAAGAAGTGAGATCGTACCATGCACACTTTCAGACCACAATGCTATGAAGCTTGAAATCAACCACAGGAAAAAGTCTGGAAAACCTCCAAAAGCATGGAGCTTAAAGAACATGCTACTAAAGAATGAATGGGTCAGCCAGGCAATTAGAGAAGAAATTAAAAAATATATGGAAACAAATGAAAATGAAAATACAACAATCAAAAAGCTTTAGGATGCAGCGAAGGCAGTCCTGAGAGGAAAATACATTGCAATCCACACCTATCTCAAGAAACAAGAAAAATCCCAAATACAAAATCTAACAGCACACCTAAAGGAAATAGAAGCAGAACAGCAAAGATACCCCAAGCCCAGCAGAAGAAGAGAAATAATAAAGAACAGAGCACAAATAAACAATATAGAATCTAAAAAAAACTGTAGAGCAGATCAATGAAACCAAGAGTTGGTTTTTTGAAAAAATAAACAAAATTGATAAACCTCTAGCCAGGCTTCTCAAAAAGAAAAGGGAGATGACCCAAATAGATAAAATCATAAATGAAAATGGAATTATTACAACCAATCCCTCAGAAATACAAGCAATTATCAGGGAATACTATGAAAAATTATATGCCAACAAACTGTACAACCTGGAAGAATGGACAAATTCCTAAGCACCCACACACTTCCAAAACTCAAACAGGAAGAAATAGAAAACTTGAACAGACCCATAACCAGCAAAGAAATTGAATCGGTTATCAAAAATCTCCCAATAAGTAAGAGTCCAGGACCTGATGGCTTCCCTGGGGAATTCTACCAGACATTTAAAGCAGAGATAATACCTATCCTTCTCAAGCTGTTCCAAAAAATAGAAAGGGAAGGAAAACTTCCAGACTCATTCTATGAATCCAGCATTACTTTGACTCCCAAACCAGACAGAGACCCAGCAAAAAAAGAGAACTACAGGCCAATATCCCTGATGAATATGGATGCAAAAATTCTCAACAAGATACTAGCAAATCGAATTCAACAGCATATAAAAAGAATTATTCATCATGATCAAGTGGGATTCATTCCTGGGATGCAGGGCTGGTTCAACATTCGCAAATCAATCAATGTAATACATCACATTAATAAAACAAAAGAACCATATGATCCTATCAACCAATGCAGAAAAAGGATTTGACAAAATTCAGCATCCTTTCTTAATAAAAACCCTTGAGAAAGTCGGGATAGAAGGAACATACTTAAACATCATCAAAGCCATTTATGAAAAGCCCACAGCTAATATCATCCTCACTGGGGAAAAACTGAGAGCTTTCCCCCTGAGATCAGGAACACGACAGGGATGTCCACTCTTACCGCTGTTGTTTAACATAGTGTTGGAAGTGCTAGCATCAGCAATCAGACAACAAAAGGAAATCAAAGGCATCAAAATTGGCAACAATGAAGTCAAGCTTTCACTTTTTGCAGATGACATGATATTGGACATGGAAAATCCAATAGACTCCACCAAAAGTCTGCTAGAATTGATACATGAATTCAGCAAAGTCGCAGGATACAAAATTAATGTACAGAAATCAGTTGCATTCTTATACAATAATAATGAAGCAACAGAAAGACAAAAGAAGAAACTGGTCCCATTCACAATTGCACCAAGAATCATAAAATACCTAGGAATAAACCTAACTAAACATGTAAAAGATATGTATGCTGAAAACTATAGAAAGCTTATGAAGGAAATTGAAGAAGATACAAAGAAATGGAAAAACATTCCGTGCTCATGGATTGCAAGAATAAATATTGTTAAAATGTCAATACTACCCAAAGAAATCTACACATTCCATGCAATCCCAATCAAAATTCCACCAGCATTCTTCTGGAAGCTAGTACAAGCAATACTAAAATTTGTATGAAACCACAAAAGACCCCGAATAGCCAAAGTAATTTTGAAGAAGACAACCAACGCGGGAGGCATCACAATTCCAGACTTTAGCCTCTACCACAAAGCTATAAGCATCAAGACAGCATGGTATTGGCACAAAAACAGACACATAGACCAATGGAATAGAATAGAGACTCCAGAATTGGACCCAAAAATGTGTGGCCAACTAATCTTTGAGAAAGCAGGAAAGAATGTCCAATGGAAAAAAGACAGTCTCTAACAAATGGTGCTGGGAGAACTGGACAGCAACATGCAGAAGGATGAAACTAGACCACTTTCTTACACCATTCACAAAAATAAACTCAAAATGGATAAAGGACCTGAATGTGAGACAGGAAACCATCAAAACCTTAGAGGAGAAAGCAGGAAAAAAACCTCTCTGACCTCAGCCGAAGCAATTTCTTACTTGACACATCTCCAAAGGCAAGGGAATTAAAAGCAAAAATGAACTATTGGGACCTCATGAAGATAAAAAGCTTCTGCACTGCAAAGGAAACAATCAACACAACTAAAGGCAACCAACGGAATGGGAAAAGATATTTGCAAATGACATATCGGACAAAGGGCTAGTATCCAAAATCTATAAAGAACTCGCCAAACTCCACACCTGAAAAACAAACAATCCAGTGAAGAAATGTGCAGAAAACATGAATAGACACTTCTCTAAAGAAGACATCCAGATGGCCTACAGGTACATGAAAAGATGCTCAATGTCACTCCTCATCAGGGAAATACCAATCAAAACCACAGTGAGATACCACCTCACTCCAGTCAGAGTGGCTAAAATGGTGTGGAGGTTCCTCCAAAAATTAAAAATATATCTACCCTATGACCCAGCAATAGCACTGCTAGCAAATTATCCAAGGGAAATCGGAGTGCTGATGCATAGGGGGACTTGTACCCCAATGTTTAGAGCAGCACTTTCAACAATAGCCAAATAAATTATGGAAAAAGCCTAAATGTCCATCAACTGATGAATGGGTGAAGAAATTGTGGTTTATATACACAATGGAATACTACATGGCAATGAGAAAGAATGAAATATGGCCTTTTGTAGCAATGTGGATGGAACTGGAGAGTGTTATGCTAAGTGAAATAAGCCATACAGAGAAAGACAGATACCATATGTTTTCACTCTTATGTGGATCCTGAGAAACTTGACAGAAGACAATGGGTGAAGGGAAGGAGCAAAAAAAAAGTTAGAGAGGGAGGGAGCCAAATCATAAGAGACTCTTAAACACTGAGAATAAACTGAGGGTTGAAGGGGGGTAGGAGGGAGCGGAAAATGGGTGATGGGCATGGAGGAGGGCACCTGTTGGGATGAGCACTGGGTGTTATATGGAAACCAATGTGACAATAAATTTCATATTAAAAAATAATAAAAATAATTTTTTTAATTTAAAAAATTTTAAAAAAAGATTAGCTAAATAGAATTTGGAACATTCTGTAAAAAACAAAAAAACAAAAAAAAACCCTGAGAATAAACTGAGGGTTGATAGGGAGTGGAAGGGAGGGGAAAGTGGGTGATGGTCATTGAGGAGGGCACCTGTTTGGGTAAGCACTGGGTGTTGTATGGAAACCAATTTGACAATAAATTTCTTATTAAAAAATAATAAAATAAAATAAATTTTAAAAAAACAGAAAATAGCGAAGCTAATGGCTCAAATGGAAATCAAATTATTAAGAAATCTGTTCTATTACTCTCGTGCTCTTTCTTTCAAGAGAGTACATGCAATTATTACAGAAAACAAAGGTTCAAATTATGATATAGAGTGTTATTTATGGATCCTTGATTCATAATGACGTGGAACTCCAGAGACTAATTTTTGGAAAATTAAGGGATGTTTTTCCTCAGTTGTTTAAATTCATCTTATTTTCTTACTTCTATCTCTCATTCACTTATTTTCTTTTTTAAATTCTGTAAGAGGAAAAATAAAAATATGTGCCTATAGTTTTCTTGAAATAAAAAGATAACCTCAGATTCTAAAAAAAAAATTTTTTCACTTCCCTGATGAATAATGACTTAAGCATATTTTCATAAGCCATTTCTACACCTCCTTTGGGAAAATGTCTATTCAAATACAGGTGACCCTTAATGCAGTTATGAACTGCACCAGTCCACCTTTATGCAGATTATTTTTTTTGTACAGGACAGTACTGTAAATGTATTTTCTCTTCCTTATGATTTTCTTAACATTTTCTCTTCTCTATCTTCTTGCAGTATATAATACATAGAGCATATAAAAATATGTGTTAATCAACTGTTTATAGTATTGGCAAGGGTTACAGTCAACAGGCTGCTAGTGGTTAAGTTTTGGGTGACTCAAAAGTTATACAAAGATTTTTTACTGTGTGTGTGTGTGGGGGGGGGGGGACGTTGGTGCCCCTAACCCCTGTGTTGTTCAAAGGTCAACTGGATTTTGTCTTTTTTAATTAGGTTGATTAGCTTTTATCATTGATTTGTATGATTTTTTTAAATATACTCTGGATATGGCATTTCAGTTTTAATACCTGAATAAGTTAATAAACAAAGGCTTAGATGGGTACAAGGCAGGAATTTGCTGTTTACACATTTTTATAAAACTAGAACCCAAAAGAAGGGTGGCATATCTAGGGAAAAATCCACCCCACTATACAAGGAAAATGGCAAGAAAAACTGCCTCAGCTTTTTGTCTCAAAATCTAGAAAAAATCTCATGAAAAAGTGAGATTTCAAGATGGTGTCAAACCCTCGATTTAGATTCTAAATGTGTTCTCCCTAGTGATGCTGGATTTTCTAAACTGATATATTAACATAAAAATTAGTCCTGATCTGGGAATACCTCTGGGGTAACTAGCAGATGCAAACAGCAATCCTCTGTGCATATGTTTCATTACCCCAGACATATTAACTCCCATTGAAAGAAATTCTGGAGGCACCTGGTGGCTCGGTCTAGGTTAAGCCTCTGACTCTGCATCTCAGTTCCGGTCATGGTCTCAAGGTTCGTGGGATGGAGGGCTGCACTGGGCTCTGTGCTGACAGTGGGAAGCCTGCCTGGGACTCTGTCTCCCAATGGCTCTGGCCCTCCCCCACGCCCTCTCCCCACCCCCCTCAAAATAAACAAAGAAGAAAAAGAAAAAAATCCTGAGTATGTTGAGATATATATTTTTTTTAAATAACATGATCCAGGGGCACCTGGGTGGCTCAGTGGTTAAGCGTCTGACTCTTGATTTTGGCTCAGGTCATGATCTCAAGGTCATGAGATTGAGCCCCACCTCGCACTCCACCCTCAGCGTGGAGCCTGCTTAAGATTCCCTCCCTCTCCCCACCAACCCCCCCACCCCGCTCCTCTCCCTTCTCTCCTTTGCTTGCTCACTCTAATAAATACGTGTATACATACATACATGATCAACTGATATGCTCTATCATAAAAAAACTTCATAGGACAAAAACAAACAGGAAATACGGTATGAAAAAAATACGAATAGACCACAAAATCTTTGCACTAATAGAAAAATACTTTTAAAGGATTAAAATACATATTTGACACTAAAAACAATTTTCTATGAAAAAAATGGTAAATTTAAAAACAAACTCAATTTGATTTTTATAATGAGAAATATAGCTTTGAGGCCTTTGATCTGCATGACTGAGAGGTGAGTTTAAATGGTCTTTAAAGTCCCATTTATTGCTGTCATTCTCTAATTCTACAATCAGAGCAACTGCCATTTTCAGATTCTGCAATTCACACCAGGTGGATGGAGGAGGTCTACATACGCTCTGTCCTTGTTTGCTGTCCCAGGAGGTCACAGACATGAGACAACAGAGCTTTGACCAACAACACTAAGGTGAGCCTTTTAAATTATCTAATCATTGGGGCACCTGGGCGGCTCAGTTGGTTGAGTGTCCGACTTCCCCTCAGGTCATGATCTCACACTCCGTGAGTTTGAGCCCTGCGTCGGGCTCTGTGCTGACAGCTCAGAGTCTGGAGCCTGCTTCAGATTCTGGGTCTCCCCCTCTCTCTGCCCCTCCCCTGCTCATGCTCTGTCTCTCTCTGTCTCAAAAATAAATTAAAAAAATTTTTAATTACCTAATCATTTACATATGACAAGTTATAAATGAGAAATGCATAATGATGAATAACAAGCTGCCACAAAAACACGGTGATAACAACCTTCTAATCTTACTTGAGCCAACACTTGAATTCTTCCCCAAAAACCTGGCAAGTAGGCATTTTACCATCCCCAGCAGCTTGCAATTTCATATATAATTACTTTACCAGAATACCATCCTTACACTGAGACAAAAGCAGCTTATTATTTCTTCAAGCATTTTCCAGTTCTGCTATTTGAAGTTATTCAGATCAACCCTAACCTCGCTGTAAAAGAGCCTATGGAAAACATTTATGCCCATTCGACATCCAGATGAAATGCATCCAGCTCCTTTTACTAGTCCCTGATGTGTACTGAGCTGTGTGACCACTCTAATCATTTTAGGATCGTTTTTCTTAAAAGTGACAGACAGAAATAAACATAACTTTCCACGTGTAGTCAATCAGTGGAAAAGGAGAGTTGAATATTTCAAGATGAATAAAGTAAAAATGTTAAAAAGGAAACCTTAAAAAGAAAACCCCATTATCATGCAAGAATTCAATATACTTCCCTAATAAAATGGCAAATCAGATAAGCAAAAAAAAAAAATTTAGAATAACAGTGACCCTAAATACTATAAATAATGAGATTTACTTTAAGTGTCCATGTAAAAAAATTTATTTCCTATGAACAAGGAATTAATCAGCTTTCCTCTTTTTCAAAATCTATGGAATATTTACCAAAAGATCATATTGGACCTTAATAAATTTACTTATAGAACTTTTATAGAACTGGCCATTAATAATGAGGAATTTTGGCCACTTGACAAAGTAAATTAAAGTAAATGCAACTGAAACAGAATGCAAACTTCATGTGTAAACTATTTACAATTTAATGACACTGAGAAGCATATATAAAAAATTTAAGGAAAGTAGACTAAGCTTACTCAGGTAACTATTTGAAGCCTTAAGTCTTTTACTTCTATATAAAAATGCGAATATAAAGGAACTAAGAGGTCAACTCAAGAATTTAGCAAAATCATAGCAAAATAAAGAAGGATTTCTTTTTATCAGAAAGCAAAATAAAATAATAAAGATTACAACTGGTAAAGAAAACCAAGAGCTAATGCTTTTAAAGAATGAATAAAATTGCGAGCATCTAGGAAATCTGAAAGAGCAAAGAGAAATTGCAAATTTGCAACATGAGAAGTCAGAAACACAGTTTAACCACAAGAATGGAGATTTTTAAATATTACATGAATACTACATTTCTTCTGATAAATTTAAAAACCTTCACTAAATGGATGATTTTTCGGGGCGCCTGGGTGTCTCAGTCGGTTAAGCATCCGACTTCAGCTCAGGTCATGATCTCGCGGTCGGTGAGTTTGACCCCCGCATCGGACTCTGTGCTGACCGCTCAGAGCCTGGAGCCTGTTTCAGATTCTGTGTCTCCCTCTGTCTCTCTGACCCTCCCCCATTCATGCTCTGTCTCTCTCTGTCTCAAAAATAGATAAACGTTAGAAAAAAAAAATTAAAAAAAAATAAATAAATGGACGATTTTTCAAGTAAAATTATAAACTGGCAAAACTGACCAAGGTAAGGTGAAAATTTTAAATTAAACAATATTCATGGAAGAAGAGTTGTGATCCAGATATCGTATGAGAGAATAGGATTATCTACCTAATATTAAAGGGAAAAAATAATTTCTGTGTAATTTAAGCTATTCAAAACCCTGTAAAAATGAGTCTTCCAGTTTATTTAATGAAGTTAGCAAAATCCTAACACCAAAGTCTGAAAAGGACTGTAGCATAAACTGAGGCCAAAGCACATACAAAACGTTAAAGAAACTAACAGCAAAGTCAACCCATCAGAGGATTTTAAAGTAATTCACCATGACTAAAATTGGTTTAACTTTTGGATGTCTATTAATTTATGATCAGCCTGATAGGAGCTGACAACACATCTGATAAAATTCAGCCAGCATTCGTGATTTTAAAATAATAAAATCTTGGACATCAGAAACTGGAGGGTACTTGCTTACCATTAAAAACTGATCTATCAAAACAAACAGCCACCCCCACCATTATGTTAAATGGTGAAATATTAGCATTTTCATCATCATCGGAAACAAAATTAGACCAAACTAGACAAGAAGCACTATGAGAATAGAAACCATGTTGGTTTTGCCCAACACTGTATCCCTAGTACCTTGTAACACTGCCTGATACTCTTTGTCACCGTTGGCTTTCAAGATCTTCTGAAAGTTTATGATTCACAACCTTCTCATGATGCTTCAACCTTCTCATTTTGCTATTTAACATCTGTAAAACACAACTATTGTCCTTTGCTCTTAATCTCCACTTCTCCTCAAGTCTCCCCTTGCTCACTCATTCCCGGCACTGTCCATCTTAGGCCAAAGATCTCAGCACCTTCCATATAGGCACCCTAACATGCAACCTATTAACTATAACTAGCCATCCACCAGCAAGTCCCATTGGCATTAATGCCAAAATGTACGCTGAGTCTGACCATGTTTCATATGAGCATTGCCTACAACCTGGCTGAAATGACCAACTCTTCTCATTTGGATAATTACAAAAACTTCAAGTTAGTCTCCCAGCTTCCACTCTCAAACCTCTGTTGTCCATTCCACCCAGCAGCCAGAGCATTCTTAATGACCAAATTCTATCTTTCTTTCCCTTGCTTAATGTTCTCCAGGGGCTTCCCTCTGCAGTTAAAAGAGCACCAAGTGGAGCGCCTGGGTGGCTCCGTAGGTTAAGCGTCTGACTTCGACTCAGGTCATGATCTCACGGTTTCTTGAGTTCAAGCCCTGCATCAGGCTCTGTGCTGACAGCTGGGAGCCTGGAGCCTGCTTCAGATTCTGTGACTCCCTCTCTCTCTGCCCCTCCCCTGTTCGCAGTCTGTCTCTGTCTCTCTCCAAAATAAATTTTAAAAAATTTTTAAAAAAAGAGCACCAAGCATCTGCACTCCACCACCTTGACCCCAAAGTCTGCCTTTTTTACACCCACCAATCACACTCCAGGTACACTAACCCTCCTTTCCTTTCAACATGACATACGTGTTCTCTCTTTGTTCCAGCAACGCTCTTCCGCCGGATATTCATAGAATTGCCTTCTCCTCTTATACATTTTATCTCAAATGTCACCTCCTCTTTTCCACTTTTAAAAGTGCACCCCCAGCCCACAGTCCCTCTTTATTACATTACTCATATTGTCTTCATAACCTTATCACTTATTAATAAAACTTTATTTATTGTTTTCTTTTGTGTTGACAGTCCCCCCCTGCTAGAATGTAAGTTCCTCTTAAGGTAATGCATCCATAAATGCAAAGATTTTTTGTATTTTAATCAGTGAAGTTCCCTCACAGCCTGTGCATTTATTCTCTGAAATGACCTTTAAAGTCATTTGGTCAATATGAAAAATATTGTTGGAATCTTACTGGCATTGCATTAACCTTATAGACTAGAATATACTAGGCACTTAATAAATACTTTGAATAAATGAATGAGAGATTTTATGAAAAATTCAGAGCTAACAATTACCATTTTTATTCAACACTGTCTCTTAAGTTCTAGAAAATGCCATATGGTAAGTAAAAGCACCAAGAGATTTAAATATTGTAAACAGACAAAACAGTAATTATTTGCAAATGATATTATCTTTCCAGATATTCCAAAATGGTCACCTGAAAACAATTAAAACAAATAAGAGATTCAGTAAGGTGGCAAGTTACAAGTTACTAAGAACAATCTTGTATACCAACAATAACCAGTTAAAAAATACAGTGAAAATAATATTAAATTCTACCTAGGAATAAAATATATACAATACTTAGGAACAGACAGAATAAAAGCATGTAAAATGCATCAGAAAGTAATGATAATACTTTCTTTAGGAATACAAATGTATACTGAATAAATACCAAGTTACACCATGTTTGTCTGTAGGAATATATAGTTTCAAAATTGTGCTTTTCCCCAAATGAACTTGTAAGGTCAACTATAATAAAAATTCTGACAGAATATTTTTACATTGACTAAATGACTTGAAAGATCAGTTCAAAGAATAAAAGCACACGAAAAGTTAAGAATTCCTTCAGAGGGAAGAATAAGGATAGGCCTGTCCTGTGAATTATAATAATATAAACCCACATTAAAAATCCAGCCATTTCTGGATTATACCCAAGGATCAAGGAAACAGAAGGCTCAGAAACACCACAATATATAATGTTTTATATGTCAAAGTTGGCATTTCATATTATGTCAGAAGAATAAATTCCATAGTAAGTAATGTTAGGAAAATTCCATAGTAAGTAATGTTAGTAAGTAACATTACTTCTGACTCAGGTAGAGTCAGAAGAATAAATTCCATAGTAAGTAATGTTAGGAAAACTAAAGATTTTTAAAAAATCCCTCATCTCAATTCTTATACCAAATTAAATCCTAAAGTATTAAAAAATATAAATGGTACATCAAAATAGGGAATTTCATGTATTTAAAATTACGTACTATTTTTTAAATTACATATTTTTAAAAAATACCTAAGAGGTACCTCTTCTGACTCCAATTATATCTATACTAGAAGTTTTTATTTTAATTTTTTTAATGTTTTCTTTTTAATTTATTTTTGACAAAGAGAGAGACAGAGTGTGAGCAGGGGAAGGGCAAAGAGAGATGAAAACACAGAATCTGAAGCAGGCTCCAGGCTCTGAGCTGTCAGCACAGAGCCCCACGCAAGGCTCCAACTCCTGAACGGCAAGTTCATGATCTAAGCCAAAGTCAGCCGCTTAACCCATTCAGCCACCCAGGCGCCCCTACATTTTAAGTTTTAACCATGGGGGCGCACCTGGGTGGCTGAGTCGGTTAAGTGTCCGACTCTTGATTTCAGTTCAGGTCATGATCTCATGGTTCATGAGTTCAAGCCACACGTCAGGCTCTGCGCTGACAGTGTGGAGCCTGCTTGGGATTCTCTCTCTCCCTCTCTCTTTCTGTCCCACTTGTGTGCACAAGTGCACTCTCTCTCTTTCTGAAAATAATTACTTTATAAAAAAGTTTTCACCATGTCCTATAGGTCTCTTCCACTTTTATCTTCATACTCCATTTCTTCTATGTGCTTCAGACTGCCTATCTTCTCCTGAGCCATCCAACAGCTCAACATTCCTTTTTATTTTTTTATTTGTAATACTCTTTTTTATTTATAATAATTGAGGACAGTAAGAGTCTAGTGAAAAGAAGAACAAGGAAGAAATGGGGGAGGAAACAGGAGATTCTTAGAGGATGAAACCCTCAATAATGTAGACAGGGCACAAGAGATTATTCAGTGACACCAAGAAGTCCAATGCATTTTGCGGTCTTTTGTAAGAGACCATATTGGATGCCACCAGAGAATTTATCAAATGTACTTTATCAAATCCCAATGTACTTCATTTATAGCATTACAATGATCTAATAATTCATCTAGTTCATGTGAATGGTATGTTCATTTTGAAGAGTATATGTGTAGAAATACTTACTAATTATGGAATTTTAGACAAATCTCTAAGTAATAAGGAAAATTTCCAGAAAGAAAATAACAGCAATTAGTTTCCCCTTAAGCCAGGAGTAATGAAAACTGTGCCCTTCTTATTCTCTGTAAAAATTCACTAATTAAAGGGCAAACCACCTGTATTCCCCTCTTTAAATCTACAGAACTCTAGTTTTTAAGTCACTAGCACTTAAATATTATGTAGATAAAAAAAAAATGTGGGGCGCCTGGGTGGCTCAGTCGGTTGGGCATCCGACTTCGGCTCAGGTCATGATCTTGCAGTCTGTGAGTTCTAGCCCCGCATCGGGCTCTGTGCTGACAGCTCAGAGCCTGGAGCCTGCTTCGGATTCTGTGTCTCCTTCTTTCTCTGCCCCTCCCCTGCTTGCGCTCTGTCTCTCTCTGTCTCAAAAATAAATAAATGTTAAAAAAATTAAAAAAAAAATAAGAAATTGGCAGCCACAGACTCCAAAGAAGAAACTATGGCTCTTGTATTAATCCGGGGACACATGCCAATGTTTTTGAACACGTGAGAAAATGCCTAAAGGCAGACCAGGTGGGAGTAAATTATTTTTGAGAAAGAGACTTCAATGTAAGTTGCAAGGAGGTGGCCATTTACTGCCAAAGGGTCAGATCATATGGAATGTTTCCACACGTGTTTTAATGATTCAGTAGTCAAGCTAAAGTCCAATGCTGTTCTCAGAAATTGCTCCTGGGGATGTTACATATTTAATTTAGTCCAGCTGAAAAAGGTTACAGGATGTAGTCCTCAATTTGAATGACTATGCGCACTCTTAAAATGCTGTTTTTGCTCAATATGAGGAACAGTTTTGATTGCAAATTTTTCTGTTAAAACACTTTCCTATCAGTTTCTTGCAATCTGAAGTAGCTGATTGAGGAAAGGATAGGTTCATGGGATAACGGCAACCAATGAACAAGGCTCAGGGCCTTGAGAGCCCCCTTGCCCCCAACAATAAGTGAAGGAAAGTCTCAATTTTCCCAAGTAATACCCATATCTGAATTTTCTTTTAAGAGCTGCAGCTCTATTTTCTGGCTGAAAGACCACCATAAAGCCTGTGACTAATAGCTATGGCGTAAGTAAAATGTGCCTTTAGTTACTTATACATTAGATGGGAACTTTAATCTGTGTAAATGATAACCCATAACACCCCTACTTTAAATTACGTTCATAAAATAGAATACCATATATGGAAGACACTGCCGTGGTTAAGGGTGAAAAGCCAATTGCCTGCTAAATGCCATATGTTTACTGCAGTTCAAATTTATGTTTCCTACCTACAGGAAGCTGTTCTGAAACAGCTAGAGCAAAAATGAGATTTCCTTTAAACAGCATGTTTTGTAAGTTAAAAGGTTTGAAGTTTTAAAAGAAAATGAGTCAGCATCTACATTTTTTAAAATATACTGAATTTGCTTGAAGTCTCCTTTAAAGTATAGTGGAGGAAAAAAGCCTACTTAATGAGGAAAAAAGCCTACTTTGTGTGAAATTTTACAAAAACTACATTATCATAAAGGCAGTCTGTGGCAAACCAGAATCACAGTGACCTCTAGTTCTTAATCTATATAATTACCTACAGCTCACCTGAACTTGTTTTTTTTACCTTCATGTACTTCTAATCTGTCTAGTTAGTTCTTAACAATTTCAGGTTTGCTTAGACGAAGAACATAATATGAAATGCAAGATAACCCACAGAAGTTACCAATACTAGCATGTATGAAACTTTCCAACTATCAATGACTCAAACTGTCAATGACCTAAAATGGGTTAAATAAATCCTGTTTATAGGCATCAGTGGTTGAAGAAGCTACATAATTTTGCAGCCTATCCCTGAAATCCAAGACTTAACTACTTCAAAAGCATTATTCTTTACTCACGAGCACCAGTGGTTTGATTTAGCAAAAGAAGAAGAAGTGGATATGAGATCCTTAATAACAAGTTATTTGGTTGCTCGTGTTTGGTTTGTAATTGTTCTTTTTCAGGGTATAAATATGCATACTGTGAGGGTGACTGGTCCCTCGTGCTCACTTTCCCATTCACATTATCAGCAAAGAGCAGGGAATGCTCACAGTGCTCTTTTTTCCAACAACGAATCGACTAACATCCAACATAAAACCCATGGTTCACAGACAGACAAACCCTAGCCATTACTAAGACAGTCATTTTTTATGAACTTTTAATGACAGAACAAAATGTGTTGGCTTAATCCGGAAAACAGAGTAAAGCCTCTGTTGACATACTAAAACTTTTCAGTGAACCCCTCTACCCCCCAAATTATTTCCCATTTAGGATGAGAGTGAGCAGCTGCCATTAGGACTGGGGACATAATTTAGAGATCTCACCTCACTTATCTCACAGGTGTATAAGCACAGTCCACAGAGAAAGAGAAAGTGCCAAAGTAACTTTATCAACAAGCCATTGTGATTCAGCCATTGCAAATACACCAAGTTTGGAAGTTATCATACCGCTGACCTACTAAGTAAGTGACTCCCAGCCAATGTGGATACTCCCTATGGCCACTCCCAACTGCACCCCCCAACCCCTCTCCGAGAGGTCATCCTGAATATTCTTAAATATTAAATATTCTTAAATATTCACTTCCATAGCACACTAATGAAACCCAGGTATCTATGTCCATGATGGTTATGTAGTAATAATGTTCTTACTATAGCACTGTTTGGCTAATTTTAACCAATTCAGGAAAGCTTTACTGATATAATTCAGAATCACAGCTATAGCCATACAAAGCCTGCATACTGACCTAATACTACTCGTCTGAGAGAGAAACAGAAAGGAGGATATAAATCTGATAAAAATCTACATATTGGCAGCAGTCCAGGCATCATCATTTAATCTATGACTCACCACAGGCTGGAGTTACATTATTTGAGCATGGTTGCTTTTCCAGAGACATAAATACCTTATAAATCATGAAGACTGTGATATACCTGTGAGTTTTACCTCAGGGTTATTTGCAATTAAATCAAACTTAAAAATTTTTAAATGATTTAACAAAGCACATAAATTTTACAAATAAATGCCATTTTAAATGGATATAAGCATTTTTTTTCACATATAGTCCTAAACTTAAGTATAACTGCAATGTAACAATTTACACTCCATGTTGTAGCTTTAGGGGACTTAAAGTTGTGTTTCTAAAGAGAATAAATGCAAACAGACACAGACTCACGAAAAGTGTTAGGAAAACAGATGAAAAAAAGTGCTTAGATAGAGCATAGTTCCTTATTTTTGATCATTAAAATGTATAGATAATTTAGTTCTAAAAATAATATGCACAGTTGGACTAGACAAAAAGCATTTAAGTAACACATATACAATATTTAATAGGAATAAAATATGAGCTTTTAGTCACAGTAGGACTATTAAATGTGATTATATCTGAAAAATAAAATAAAAATTTCACCTGTATTATTGAAATTTTAGGGGCGCCTGGGTGGCGCAGTCGGTTAAGCGTCCGACTTCAGCCAGGTCACGATCTCACGGTCCGTGAGTTCGAGCCCCGCGTCAGGCTCTGGGCTGATGGCTCAGAGCCTGGAGCCTGTTTCAGATTCTGTGTCTCCCTCTCTCTCTGTCCCTCCCCCGTTCATGCTCTGTCTCTCTCTGTCCCAAAAATAAACGTTGAAAAAAAAAAAATTTTAAAAAAAAATAAAAAAAAATTAAAAAAAAGAAATTTTATAGCTATATGTTTATCAGCTGGGAATTCAAACTTCTAAGATATTTCTTTTTTCTTTTTATTTTTTTTACTATTTTTTTAATATGAAATTTATTGTCAAATTGGTTTCCATACAACACCCAGTGCTCATTCCAACAGGTGCCCTCCTCAATGCCCATCACCCACTTTCCCCTCCCTCCCACCCCCATCAACCCTCAGACTGTTCTCAGTTTTTAAGAGTCTTTTATGGTTCGGCTCCCTCCCTAACTTTTTTTGAACTGGAGAGTGTTATGCTAAGTGAAATAAGTCATACAGGGAAAGACAGATACCATATTTCACTCTTAGGTGGATCCTGAGAAATTTAACAGAAGACCATGGGGGAGGGGAGGGAATAAAAAAGGAAAAAAAAAAGATATTTCTATACAGTAGCATGTCAAAGCTGGGCTGCATTACCTAGATAAACACACACGCACACACACACACGAAATTAACGTTTTCATTGTTGTTGATTTTGTCTGAATTACCTTGGAATAATTCAAATATGTAACTTTCTTACTACTCAAGCAATTGTGGCTCTTTGAGAAGAGCTTTAGAGTATCTTCATATATCAAGAAAATAAACCATTTTTCTGCTTAGTGAACTCACAGTGAGTGTGGTATTCAGTATGCCTGTATGGTGCTCAGACTCTGTGTACGCAAGTAAAGATACTGTCACAAGACACCTCCCTCCCAGAAGGAAATACACTGCAGGGATAATCCTATGGTTGTGAGTAAAAAACTAACACTTAAAATTTAGTTCAGAGACCCAGGAGATATTTTTCTCAAATTGTCTCCACTTGCCTTCTATGCTGCCCTGTATTAACTGTAATACATTTATCATCTGATAATTATTTACTGTGTATCTAAAATGGTAACAAATGGAAGTAGTGGTGATTGTTAGCCCTAGTGATTAAGGGGATTAAATTTTAATGTCCATGTAGAAAAAAGGAGGTAAGACCTTCTCCTTGATGAAGAGCACGACGGAAATGAGCTTCAGAAACCCAAGAACTTGAGGGGCGCCTGGGTGGCTCAGTCGGTTAAGCGTCCGACTTCAGCCAGGTCACGATCTCGCGGTCCGTGAGTTCGAGCCCCGCGTCGGGCTCTGGGCTGATGGCCCAGAGCCTGGAGCCTGCTTCGGATTCTGTGTCTCCCTCTCTCTCTGCCCCTCCCCCATTCATGCTCTGTCTCTCTCTGTCTCAAAAATAAACATTAAAAAAAAAATTAAAAAAAAAAAAAAAAGAAACCCAAGAACTTGAAAGAACTGCATCTTCAGTGAAAGGACCTGCAAGAAAAAGTCTGCACACCAATGGAGAAGATTAAAGAGGAAGCTCCTTCTGCTCTGCCAATCTCAAGAAACTAAGTTTTCACAGCCCACACAAGCTAGAAATCTTCAAACTGAGAAATCAATAGTACACACTGGTCCTAGAATGGTGATATCCCAGATCTCCCAGCAAAAGCAAAGGCAAAACTATTCAAACTATTCTGGAGAAGAGGTGCCTGGGTGGCTCGGGTCGGTTGAGCATCTGAATGTTGACTTCGGTTCAGGTCATGATCTCACAGTTCATGGAATCGAGCTCAGGGTCGAGCTCTGTGCTAACAGCACAGAGCCTGCTTGAGATTCTCTTTCTCTCCCTCACTCTCTGTACCTTCCCTGCTCGCACTCACTCTGTCTCTCTCAAAAAAAATAAATAAACTTAAAAAGAAACTATTTTGGAGGAATGCTTCCATTACCTGTCACAGCATTCTCATGGGGGACAGGGTGAGGCCAAGACCACTAAATATGAGTTTACAATCCAAAATTACAAAACACAATAGAAAACAATCGCAATGGAAAAAATGCAAACTTAAAAATGTTTAAATTAACATTAAAAATTAACAGAGAGAATGGAAAAATAAGGTACAAAGCAATACAGAGATAGAAGAGACAATAATAGAGGTTACAAGACAGGGAAACTATAACTAAAAGGTCCAAGGAAAGAAAGGAAAGAAAGAAAAAAGAAAAGAAAGAAAGAGAAGGTGCAACATACAGCCAGTAAAACTGATTCCAAGAGAGAGGTGAGTTAGTTTACTGCCACCGACCACGCACACACTCCCTCCGCCTACCACCCCCACCCGCAATGGCTGCCTCTCCACCAGCCTCAAGGGTTTGCCTATAAACACTTTGAAGAAGCATCGCTGTAGTCCTGTGGGTTGGCAGGGGAATAGTGGAGAAGTCCCCCCAAGAGATGCTGGGAGACTTGCAATTATTTTCACTAGTTCTTCATTCCCCAGGAGTGCTATGACACTAACATAATACCTGTGTAAAAGGCCAACCCTGACCAATCACTGCTGATTTTTGACTCAGGGTACATGGATCAGGTGGCAATCCTCTCTCAGCAAGGTTGGACAGAGACAAAAAGTAGTTTTACAAGATACCCCCCCCTCCCAAATTATCATTCCACTACTGCATCTGCTGACTCTGTAGCCTACCACCACCGAACCCCAAACCTCCAGCCCCCCAGGGGTTGCCCACAGATTTTATGTTGGTAACTCTGATCCACGCTTCCGCCCTTCTCTGGCGTTTCTATAGGACTGAACTTGAGGGTAGAGGCTGGCCTCCTTCACGGAGTCTGAGAACTTAAAATTTGCTACCTTTTCTTCCATATTATTTTATTTTCTGACGGTTGCAGTATATTTACATGCAATTGTCACCCTGATAAACATCTTTATTTCCAAAGTGTGTCTATAGATTCTTTTATGTTCTTTCTACGTACAAAATCGAATCATCTGAAAATGGCCACTGTGCTTCTCCAGGTACAATCCTTATACCTTCTTTTGCCTTAGCTGCCTAAAGGAGATCGCCGAGGACCTCTGCTCCCTGGAACAAGAGCGGGCTGTCCTGTATGCACCTCACATGACAGCTGGGAAAGCCCTTGCTATTTTGTAGCACACTTCATCAGGTTAGGAAATTCCCTCTGATATTTATTTTGTGAAGACTTTTTATCATGAATTGATATTTATTACATCTACTTTCTGCGTGTACTGAGATAATTATGTTTTTTCATCTTTTATGTGTTAATGTGGTGAATTACATTATTAGTTGTTTCTAATGTTAAAACCACCTTGCATTCCTAAAATAACCCAACTTAGTCATGACACATTATGAATATGATGCATTGTTGGTTTCATTTGCTAATAACTTGTTTATGGTTTCACATCCATATTCATGAATGAGGTTGCCCTATAATTTTCCCCTTCTTACATAGTCCTTATTTAGTACGAGGAGCCTGGTTAAACCCGCCACATAGAACGAGTTGGGGGAATTTGGGGGGGAATTTGTGAAAGATTAGATTTATCAGTTCCTGCAGCGTGTGGTAAATCATCTGGGTCTTGTGTTTGTTTGTTTGTTTGTTTGTTTGTTTTGTTTTTTGCAGGAAGAATTTTCACATTTAATGATTGAACGTTTTTTAAATGGTTATAGGACCAGACCAGTGATGTGTTTCTTGACCCAGTTTTGGTATTATTTCTCTAGCAATTCATCCATTTCACGTAAGTCTTCAAACTTGCTGACATTGGCAGTTTTAGGTCTCTGATTTATTGCTTATTTGTACTCTCTTCTCTCTGTCAGTCTTGCCAGAGGTTTGTAAATTTCATTATTCTTTTCAAAAACACAATAAATGGCTTTTGGCTACTCTAGCTTTCTTCCTATTTAATTTTGTTTTTATATTTATTTTCTTCATTCTTTGAGCTTTGTCTGTTCTTTCACTAACATCTTAAGTTAGAGGATTCAATCATTCATTTCAATTTTTTTTCATTTACTCTACACATTTAAGGTTACAAATGTCCCTCTCATTGTTTTAACTGCATAACACGAATTTTGATATAGAACATTAGAGTTATCTATAGTTATCATTTAGTTTTATTTTATCTTCATTATTTCTTTTTGATGCAAAAGCAATTAGAGGTATTTTTAATATAAAAATTTGTTTTGCAACTTAATCACACCGTGATAGGAAAATGTGGTCTATCAGATATCAATTCATGGTGCTTGGTGATACATTTTTTTATAGTCTAATATGTGTTCACATATGTTTTCAAACACAGCAATATACATTCTTAAGTTTGGAGTCAAAATTTTTTTTTTTTGGTTAACTGATAAACTATTAAAAGAATGTTATTTGTTGATACATTGCTGTATATATTTGAAGTTATGATACTAGCAGCATACAAGTAAAAATGAGTCCTATTTTCCTGTCGAGCTCACCCTTGTATTAACATGTAGTGAAATTATTCATATTTAGTAATACTTTTTAACTTAACATTTAGTCTGGCCCATACTCATAAAGCTCTATGTTTCCTTGTGGCTAGTATTTACATGGCCTATGTTTTCCCATCCTCTTACTTTCAAGATTATGTGTTTGGGTTTGTTTTTTGTTTTTTTGTTTTATTGTTTTTTTGGCTTTGGTTTTTTGGTTAGATAGGATTCTCATAACATAATCTAGCCAAATGTTTTTTTTTTTTAAATTCAAGGTTACTCTGCCTTTTAACTGAAAAGATAGTCCATTTACATAAAATGTGATACACATATAGCCACATTTGGATTTCACAATTGTATGCTGTCCTCACTATTTTTCCTGCTTTCCTAATTCCTCCCCAGCCCTTTTGTCCTTTTTGTGAAAAACTGATCATGGTGCTTTCTTTCTTATTTTTTTCCTTCTACTTTTTAAAAAAAAATAGGGTCTCTGTGTATTCATCAGTGGTCTTTCTGAAAAATAAAGCAAACATTTGAAACCTTCAAAAGTCTAATCTCTTTAAAAACAATTTCAAGCTTTACTGAGACATAGTGTTGACAATTGTACATATTTCCAGTGCATGACGTGATGATTTCATGTACGTGTACACTGTGAAGTGATTACTGCAAGCTCTTTACCTTCACTCTAAATGTTCCAACTCCAACCCCACTCCTTTGAAACTCTGCTACTGCTTCCCAACATTATAATTCTACTTGGACTTTTGATTCCCTAAATTAGGCATTATTACAGTTTCATACCATATTGTTCCCTACCCACATGTTTACCATATTGCTTTTTACTCTGAGTGAAATGCAAAGCCACTATGGACTTCTGAAAGGGGTGTGAGGCCCCAAGAGGTATGCTTCTCCCTACCATCATCTCTCACCTGGATTACTTCAATAGCCTCCTACCTGACTCTCTGTTCCTACCCTTGACTGCTACAGTCTCTTCTCAACAGAGCAGCCCACACAAGTTTTTCAAAACATGTCGTCATTCACTCCCCCTGATCAAAACCTGTAATGGTCTCCATTTCAGCGTAAGAGACAGAACGCTTGCAATGCCCTACAAAACCCCATTTGATCTGGGCCCCTGTTCCCTCTGTCCTCATCTGTTCCGCGTTCATTGCACTCCAGTCCCACGTACCTCCTTCCTGGTCCTTGAGTGTGCTGATGGCATGCCCCTGTCCTGTGCAAAGGCTGTTCCCTCCGCTAGACTGTTCATCACCCAGATAACTGCATGGGTAACAGTCTGTCACCTCCACCAAGGTTTTGCTCAAAAGTCATGGTCTCAACAAGGACTGACAACCTTACCTGAAACTGTAACCCTTCTTCCAGCATTCCCAGTAGTGGGAACCCAGCATTCCCACTACTCCTTACCTTGTTCAAGTTTAATTCTTTCCATAGCACTTATCACTTCCTTACATAGTCTCTACTTTAAAAACTTATTATCAGTTATTGTTTGTCTCCCTCCACTAGAGCGCAAACTCCACAAAGAAAGGAATCTTCATTTTGTTCCCTGATATGTCAAGTGCCTGGAAATCCTGGCCTGCAACAGGCATTCAACAAGTATGTGCTAAGTGAATGTGAATAACTTCATAGCAACAGACTGAACAGAGATGCCGTGTACAACATCCTGATCATGCCATTACACTCAAACCATTCCCCTTCACACAGGCTGCAACACGAACCTAGGACTGGTGAGACCACTACTTCTATGCAAGTAAGAACAGCACTCTAGCAAATGTCAACACAACATGATGGCTAGAACCTTAATCTGTCTATAAAGCCACTATGATTTGCTTTTGGTTTCCATGGAGGTCATTTTCAGGGTGATAAATGGAGTGCTGGTTCTTTTCCATTTGCCCCTCTGAATCCATTCTCTGTCCCTCTTCATTGCTTTGTGACCCAGGATGCTGACCTTTGTGTATCAACCAAGTCTCCTTGCCGTCTGGCTTCCAGGTAAGTTCGGCCAGTGGGAAACATAAGCAGGAGAGCAAAGGACAGAAGAGAGACTTTGGAGTGATTATTTCCCCAACTTCCTCTCTGCTTGGCTCCAGTGCAGTAGTGGCTACATTCACCTACCTATGACCACAGACCCTGCCAGGGACGCCCACAGGCAGAGTCACACTTCTCACCTGGTTCTGACAACTCCAAGCCTTTCCCCTTCAGGCCTAGTGGTGACAATGGCTCCTTGCTGTAACCAATGCTTGGTACTTAATCATCTCCTGCTGTTTCCCTGAACCCTGCCTACCCCTCTGTAAACAGTCACTTCTTTTTTAACTTTTTTTTTAACGTTTATTTATTTTTGAGACAGAGAAAGACAGAGCATGAACAGGGGAGGGTCAGAGAGAGAGGGAGACACAGAATCCAAAACAGGCTCCAGGCTCTGAGCTGTCAGCATAGAGCCCGACACGGGGCTCGAACTCACAGTCTGTGAGATCATGACCTGAGCCAAAGTCGGCCGCTCAACCGACTGAGCCACCCAGGCGCCCCATTCACTTCTTGTTTAAAACACACACATACCAGGGGTGCCTGAGTGGCTCAGTTGGTTAAGCATTTAACTTCAACTCAGGTCATGATCTCATGGTTTGTGAGTTCAAGCCCTGCATTGGGCTGTCTGCTGTCAGCACAGAGCCTGCTTCAGATCTTCTATTCCCCCCTCTCTCTCTGCCCCTACACCACTCATCCTCCCCCCTCCCTCTATCAAAAATAATACATAACCATTTTAATATCTCTCTCTCTCTCTCTCTCTCTCTCTCTCTCCAAATACTCCTTAGGACATGTCACCTGTTTCCCGCTGAGATCCTAAATGATATAAGGGGAAAGAGCACCAAAAACACTATTTCCACTCTTATACTTCTCTAACCATAGAGATTTTTTCAGTCACACATACTATTTCCCTCCCTAACCAAGCAAAAATTCTTTTAAAAATAACTCTGGGGGCACCTGGGTAGCTCAGTTAAGTTGAGCATCAGACTCTTGGTTTCAGCTCAGGTCATAATCTCATGGTTTGTGAGTTCAAACCCCAAATCGGGCTCTGTTCTGACAGTGTGCAGCCTTCTTGGGATATTCTCACTCGCTCTTGCTCTCTCTCTCTCTCAAAATAAATAAATAAACTTAAAAAAAACTCTGTAAAATAATACTCCTAAAAATAACTCTCTATTTTCTACTATACCAAGGGGCACCTTTTTTGAGAGGAGGCTGAAGGGACTGGACACTTACTCAGGAGTTGAGTGGTCATTATCTTTTTCAGTTATCTTTCCCATTTGAAGGGGAGACTGGAGCTCTAATTGGAGCATAAATAGACTATTTTCAAGGCCTTTCTTTTTTTCTGTCTTTCATTATTTCTATGCCAAAGAGACCAGATTGCAAATCAAGTCTTGGACCTCCTCCACTTCCTTATAAAGAATTTTAACAATAGTTAATCTAAATCTCTTTTCTGTTCAAATAGTGCATGCCCCTGAGGCTGTCAGAATGCCACACAGAGAAAATACTGGTTAGGCAATCTCCTCCCAGCAGTAGGAAAAATGTGGCATTTTCTAAGTAAGATCTCAGGATTACTCTACTTAATAGCTTATGTTATCACATACATGAAACCTACCATCCCCCAGAATAATAGCAGTTTGGATTAGAAATATAGAGGCAACTGGTTCAGTATTTATTTTTTCTAATGAAGAATTTTTCCTCTAAGATCCAGAAAAGATAAACAGGCAGTCACTGCTTGAGCATTTCCAGTGTGTCAGAGAACCTAATATGAGCTTTTAAATATTCTATTAACAGTACATCTATTATTAAAAATTTATTTCCTTATGTTGAAACCAAATCTCCTCAACTAAAACATTCAGCAGCTGGAGTCAGTAACTCTTATAGGAGGCAAAAGGTGTGTATCCAGGCAATCTTTCTCTCCACGTGTTTACTCATCTCATTTCCAGGACTAAGCACAGTGCCTGGCACATCAAAGGCTATCCAAGTTACTTAAGAATTTAAATGAATAGAACATTTCAAGACACTTCCAGCATATCAAAATCTGTCCAGGTCTTCAGGACAATTATGCACAATTCTCTTAATCTTCAATCGATGACTCCTAAGCACCTTATAATTGACTGCACTCCTTTGGGCAAATTCAATGTGTACGTGACCATCTAAAAATGTGATAATCAGGATTGAACAAATAGCTCCAGAAACAGGTTTATAAGAATGGCAAGATGGGTCTACTCTTTCTTTCTTTTTTTAAGAAAGAAATGTATTTCTATTAATGTAATTCAAGTGTGTGTTAGTATGTCTGACAACCTCACCACTGTCCCTCATGGAAGTTGCAGTGAATTAAAATTCAGATTTTTAATCTGTTCATTCACTAACTTATTGCCCAGACTGGTAGCAACAGTGAGGGTATAGAATAAACAAGACAAGCCAAAGACCTGCCCTTATGAATGTCCAAGTGTTCTGAATGGTTGATACTATTTTGAAAGAAAACTGTATTAATGCAGAAAAGGTAACAATGAACAAGTAAGTGCATAAATATAATAATGATCAGCAATAAGCACCATCAAAAAATAAAGAAGGTAAAGAGTTAAAAAGGGATGAGAAATTGGGTACCTGGCTGGCTCAATCAGTTGAGCATGCAACTCTTGATCTCAGGGTAGTGAGTTTGAGCCCCAGGTTGGGCACAGGATTCACTTAAAAAAAAAAAAAAAAGGCAGCGATGAGAAAGAGGGCAAGATAAATCAAGGTGTTAGGGAAGACCTCTCTCAGATGATGTATGAATAAATATGTGACATATATAAAGTAATAAGCCATGCAAAAATCTGAAAAGGAGCTTCCTAGGAAACAAAACTACCTATGTTATGATGAACAACTGGAATACTTAGCAAAAACAAAAACAAAAAAAAACAAAAACAAGAGACCACTGTAAGCAGCAAAGAGAGACTAATGGAAAGGATGGTAGGAGATGAGTGGTAGGAAACGAGCAACCAGATCATGTAAGGTTTTATATACCATTGTTACTGATTTCAAATTTATCCCAGTTATTACGGAAAACCACTGTAGGGTTTTGGCCAACATGATGTGATTTCTGTGATTTCTGACTTACATTTAGAACAAAAATTTCTCTGGCTACTCCATGGAGAGGGGACAAGAATGGGAGAAGACTTCTACAATACACCAGTGAGAAAGGATGAGTTCTGTATTAACCTCAACTAGAGATTTTTTAAATATTTATTTATTTTCAGGAGAGAGGAATAAATAAATATTTATTTATTTTGGCAGAGAGCCTGATGCAGGGCTCAAAATCACCAACCATGAGATCATGACCTTAGCCCAAGTCAGACATTTCACCGACTAAGCGACCAAGGTGCCCAATCTCATTTACAGTTTTAACTAAACTTATTTTAAAATGGCTCCAAGTTTCTTACTTTTATTTGAGAGAGAGAGAGAGAGAGAGAGAGAGTGAGTGAGTGTGAGTGCGGGAGAGAGGCAGAGGGAGAGGGAAAAAGAATGCTAAGGAAGCTCCATGCTCAGCACAGAACCCGATGCAGGGCTTGATCCCAGCCCTGAGATCCTGACCTGAGCCGAAATCAAGAGTCAGACATGCAACCAACTAAGCCACCCAGGTGTCCCAAAATGGTAACAGATTTAAAGAAAAGTTGCAAAGATAATAAAGAGAGATTTCATATACCCTATACCCACTGTCCTCTATTAACATCCTACATTTGTAGGGTACTTTTGTTACAACTAATGAAATAATGTTGATACATTAAGTATTAATTAAGGTTGATACACCGTCTAAATTTCTTTACTTTTTCCCTAATATCTTTTTTTCAGTTCCATGATTCCATCCAGGAGAGTAATTTACATTTAGTTGCCATGTCTCCTTAGGCTCCTCTATACTATAACAGTTTTGCAAAATTTCCCTGTTTTTTTTTTTGTTTTTTTTTTATCATTTTGATAGTTTTCAAGAATACTATTCAGGTCTTTTGTATGAATTCGTCAATTAAAGATCTGATGTTTTGGGGCGCCTGGGTGGCGCAGTCGGTTAAGCATCCGACTTCAGCCAGGTCACGATCTCGCGGTCCGTGAGTTCGAGCCCTGCGTCAGGCTCTGGGCTGATGGCTCGGAGCCTGGAGCCTGTTTCCGATTCTGTGTCTCCATCTCTCTGCCCCTCCCCCGTTCATGCTCTGTCTCTCTCTGTCCCAAAAATAAATAAAAAACGTTAAAGATCTGATGTTTTGCTCACGTAATGTTCTACTCATGATTAAACTTGAATAATGGGTTTTGGGGAGGAGGACCACAGAGGTAAAATGCTATTCTCATCCTAGGGTATCAAGAGTACATGTGTTCAACATGTCTGATCGCTGGGGATGTTAACCTTGATTAGCTGGCTAACATAGTGTTTGTCAGGACCCTCCACGATAAAGTTCATCTTTTCCCCACTTTCCATACAGTCCTCTCCGGAAAGAAGTCATAGTGCACAAACCACTCTTAAGGGGTGGGGATTTAAATTCCATCTCCTTGACAGGGTAGTATATATGCAAAATTCTGAAATTCGTATGCACAAGAGATTTGTCTCTTCTCCTTCATTTATTAATTCAAGCATTTATTACTATCAGTTTGGACTCATGGATATTTATTTTACACTTTGAGTTGTAATCCAACATTATGTTATTTATTTTGTTGCTCCAATTTCTTTCAGCTTTGGCCCCTGGGAGCTCTTTCAGGGGGCCTCTGTAACCTTTTGACATATCTTCTATTGCCATTGCTGCTGCTGCTGCTGCTGCTGCTTGTTTGTGCTTTGGGGGAGGTATTTTTTCTAGCACTTTCTAACTTTCTGGCACTATAGGATACTCCAGGCTCATCCTTATATTCCATGCCTCAGCCCTAAAATTAGCCACTTTCCCAAACAGCTATGGCTCCTTTTACTGGAAAATGATATTTGAAACAAGCAAGAGTTGGGCACTGCACATACTCATTTCTATCAGGGTATTATAGCTTCTAGACCAGCTCAGCTCATAGAACAGTGAACTATTGTGTGTGTGTGTGTGTGTGTGTGTGTGTACACACGTATCTATAGATATTGCAAAATACATCTACCTGTATCCATATTAATCTAAATTTGAGTTCATACTGATACCTCCAAATCTGATTCATTACCATGTAGATCATTCCAGCTTTCAACGCTTGCATGTCAGTAACCTTTGCAACATCGGTAAAAAATCAGTTGACTATACCTTTTACATACTTATTAAATTTTGACCCATCATTCCATCTGGTCAAAATAGTTTTATGTCTTTGTTTTGTCAACCAGTATATCTTTTACCCAATAATCAACAATAATTTAATAGCTACCATCCTACCAGAAACTTCCTTCAGGTAAATGCTGATTCAAGAATGGAGACTTTAACCCACTTACATCAATGGATAGATCATCCATACAGAAAATCAGTAAGGAAACACTTACTTTAAATGACACTTTAGACCAGAGGGGCTTAATAGATATATACACAACATTTCATCCCAAAACCACAGAATACACATTCTTTTCAAGTGCACATGGAACATTCTCCAGAAGAGATGGTATGTTAGCCACAAAACAAGTCTCAATAAATTAAGGAAGACTGAAATCTTAGCAAGCAACTATTCTGAACACAATAGTATGAAACTTAAATTACAAGATGAAAATTAGAAAAAAAGACCAATATCTAGAGACTAAACAACATGCTATGAAAAAAAAAAAAACAATGGTTCAGTGATAAAATCAAACAGGAAATGAAAAAATACCTCGAGATAACTGAAAATGGAAATACAACTTTCCAAAATCTATGGGATGTAGCAAAAGCAGTTCTAAGAGGGAAGTTCATAGCAATACAGATCTATCTCAAAAAACAAGGAAAATCCCCAATCAACAATCTAATTTTATACACCTAAAATAACTAGGAAAAGAAGGAGGGAAAGACCAAAGACGGGAGAAAGGATAAAATACCAAAAATCAGAGTGAAAATAAATAAAATAGAAGAAAAAGATCAATGAAACTAAAAGCTGGTTCTCTGAAAAGGTAAAAATCAATAAACCTGTAGCAAGACACATCAAGAAAAAAGAGACAGGGCCCAAATAAACTCATAAATGATAAAGAAGTTACAACCAACATCAGAGAAATACAAAGGATCATAGAACACTACCAGGACCATTATATGCCAAAAAATTGTAAAACCTGTAAGAAATGGATAAATTCCCAGAAATGCACCAACAAACAAGACTGAATCTCAAAGAAACAGAAAATCTGAATAGAAGACTGATTACAAGTAATGAAATTGAATTAGTATTTTAAAAATCTCTCTCTCAAAAAAAAAACCCCAACAGTCCAGTACTGGATGGCTTCACAGGTGAATTCTAAACAATATTTAAAGAAGAATTAGTAGCTATCTTTCTCAGATTATTCAAAAGGAAAAAAAATGAAAGGAAGAAACATTTCCAAAATCCTTTTATGAGGCCAGCATTACCCTGATACCAAAACCAGACAAAGACATCACAAAAAAAAGTAAATTACAGGCCAATATCCCTGATGAACATAGATGTAAAACTCCTCAACAAAATATTAGCAAACTCAATTCAACAATACATTGAAAGGATCATGCATTACAACTGACTGGGGTTTATTCCTGGAATGCGAGAATGGTCCACATCCACGAACCAATCAACATGATATACCACATTAGTAACATGAAGGATAACGATCAAATGATCACTTCAATAGGTACAGAAAATAAAGACCATATATAACAAGCCCATGTCTAACATACTCAATGGTAAAAAGCTGTAAGCTTTTCTTCCAAGATCAAGAAGAAGAAAAGGATGCCCTCCCTCACAACTTGTATTTAACATAGTATTCAAAGTGTTATCCACAGCAATTACCCAAGAAAAAGAAATAAAAGGCAAATTGCAACAGAAGAAGTAAAACAGTCACTATTTGCAAATGATATGATACTATCTACAGAATACCCAAATGACACCACCAATAAGCTATTAGAATAAATGAATTCAGTAAAGTCACAGTCCAAAAAATAACACAGAAATCAGCTGTGTTTCTTTATACTAATGACAACGTGTAAGAAAAGAGAAGTTAAGAAAACAATTCCACTTATGATTTCATCAAAAGACTAAAATACCAAGAAAACATTTAACCAAAGAGGTAAAAGACCTGTATTCTGTAAACTGTAAGACACTGACAAAAAAAATTGAAGATGACACAACTAAATGGAAAGATATACCATGGTCATGGATTGGAAGAATTAATATTGCTAAAATGTTCATGCTACCCAAAGCCATCTACAGCTTCAGGACAGTCCCCATCAAAATACCAATGGCATTTTTCACAAAACTAGAAGAGAGAATCCTAAAATTCGTATAGAACTGAAAGACCCTAAATAGCCAAAGCAATCATGACAAAGAACAAATCGGAAGATATGCTCCCTGATTTTAAACTATACTACAAAGCTATAATAATCAAAACAGTTTGATACTAGTACAAAAGGAGACACAGTCAATGGAATGCAATAGAGAGCTCAGAAATAAATCTGCACATATATGGTCCATTAACCTATGACAAAGGAAGCAACGACATTCAATGGGTAAGACAGTCTCTTCAGTGAATGGTGCTTACAAAACTGGACAGCTCTATGCAGAAGAATGAAACTGGATCACTTATCTTACACTGCACACAAAAATAAATCAAAATGGATTAAAGACTTAAATGTAAAAACTGAAACCATAAAACTCTTAGGAGAAAACATAGGCAGTAACCTCATTTCATACTGGTCTTGGAAATCGTTTTTTTGGACAAGCTCCCTCGGTCAACTGCAGCAAAAGCTAAAACAAACAAATGGCATTATATCAAACTAAAAAGCTTTTCAACAGCAAAGAAAATCATCAAGCAAAACAAAACGGCAACCTACTGAATGGGAGGAGATACTTGCGGGTCATACATTCACTAAGGGGTTATTATCGCAAATATATAAAGAACTTATATGACTTACTATCAAAAATAAATGATTGAACAAAAGAGAGGACTTAAACAGAAATTTTTCCAAGGAAAACATAGAGATGGCCAATAAGCACATGAAAAGATGTTAATCACTACTCATCTCTAATCATGAAGGAAATGCAAATCAAAACCACAATGAGATCCCACCTCATACCTCTCAGGTTGGTTCTTAACAAAAACACAAAAAAATAATAAGTGTCTGTGAGGATATGGAGAAAAAGTGAACCCTCGTGCACTACTGGTAGAAATGTAAATTGGTGCAGCCACTAGTGAAATAGAATGGAGGTTCCTCAAAAATTAAAAATAGAAATACCATATGATCCAGAAATTTCACTTCTGGGTAGTTACACCCCCACAAAAAAACAAAAACACTAATTTGAAGAGGTATATACATCCCCTTCTTTACTGCAGCATTGTTGACAATAGACAAAATATGGAAGCAACCCAAGTGACCATGGATAGATAAATGAATAAAGAAGATGTGGTGTATATACACAAAAGAATATTACTCAGCCATAAAAAGAATGAAATCTTGCCATTGGTTACAATATGAATGAACCTAGAGGTATTATGCTAAATAAAACAATCAGAAAGACAAATACCATCTGACTGTGCTTATATGTGGAATCCGAAAAACAAATAAAATGAACAAAGTAATACAGAAACTGACTCACAGATACGAAAAACAAGCTACTGGTTACCAGAGAGGAGAAGGGCTGAGGGGTAGGCAAAATAGGTGAAGGAGATTAAGAGGTGCGAACTTCCAGTTAAAGTAACAGGAATGTAATGTACAGCATAGGGAATACAGTCAGCAGGATTTTAATAACGTTGCATGTTGAGAGATGGTAACTTGGCTTATCATGGGGATCCTTTCATAACATATAAAAATACCAAATCAATATGATGTTATAACTCAAACTAATAGAATACTTTATGTCAATTATAATTGAATAAAAAAATCAAAACATCCAGCCGCCTCAAAAGAAAGCACTGAGACCTTTATTTGGCTTTTCTGCTATTTTCCATAATTCTTTAAAATATGCAAACAGTGAGGGTACACATGCATATGCAGATTTTGACAGTTTCCAAGAGGTAACTCATCTGGACAAAGTTGAATTCATTTGAAATTGGGAAATCATCTTTGTTATCTTCTCTTACATCTGAGGTTTCAGTTTGCCCTCAATGAAGTTTATGTTACCCTAATTTGTAAAGATACATAGCTCTTTTCTCCATATCGTGGATTATCATTACATCACCTTCCCGAAGTCCTCCTTTATTTCATGTTGCATAGAAGAGAACTAAAAATATTTTGTAGACAAATATATCAATGGAACAGAAGAGAGCGTCTACAAAAAACCCACATAAATGTAATCAGCTGATCTCTGACAAAAGATAAGAGGCAGTACAATGGACCAGAGTTTGTCTCTTCATCAAATCGTGGTGGAACAGCTGGACATCGACATACAAAAACCAAAAATGAATCCAGACCAAACCTTACATTCTTCACAAAAATTCAAAGTGGATCCTAGACCTAAATACAAAATGCACAACTATAAAACTCCCAAAAGATAGGAGAGAAGGAAACCTGGATTGTGTTGGGGATGACCATAACCCTTAAAAAATTTTTTTTCATGTTTATTTATTTTTGAGAGAGACAGAGACAGAATGTGAGTGGGTTGGGGCAGAGAGAGAGGGAGACACAGAATCTGAAGCAGGCTCCAGGCTCTGAGCTGTCAGCACAGAGCCCGACGCAGGGCTCGAACTCACAAGCTGCGAGATCATGACCTGAGCTGAAGTCGGACACTCAACCGACTGAGCCACCCACGTGCCCCTTTAACCTTTTAGATATAATACCAAAGGCACAAGAAATGTAATAAATAATTGCTAAGCAGACTTCATTAATATTAAAAACTTCTGCTCTGTGAAAGAGAATGTTAAGAGAAGAAGACAAGCCACAGGCCGGGAGAAAATATTTTCCAAAGACACAGCTATAAATGACTATAAAGGAAACACAAAATACAACGACAAACAGATACTACCACAGACCTATGAGAACGGCCAATATCTGGAACACCACCACCAAATGCTGACAAGGACATGGAAAATAGGAACTCTCATACACACTGCTGGTGGGAATGCAAAATGGTGCAGCCAATTTGGAAGACAGTTCTTACAAACCTAAACATATTCTTTTTTTTTTTTTCAAACCTAAACATATTCTTATAAAACCCAGTAATAGAGCTTTTTGGTATTTATCCAAAGGAGTTGAAAATTTATGTCCACACAAAAACCTGTACCCAAATGTTCATGGCAGCTTTATTCATAATTGCCAGAACTTTGAAGCAACCAAGATGTCTTTAAGTAGGTGAATGGATAAACTGTGGTACATCCAGACGAGAGAATATTATTCAGTGCTAAAAAGAAATGAGCTATCAAGTTATTAAAAGACATGAAAGAATCTTATATGCACATTACTAATTGAAAGAAGCCAATCTGAGAAGACTATGTACTGTATGATTTCAACCATATGACATTCTGGAAAAAAGCCAAAACTAAGAAGACAATAAAAAATAGGGGCGGCTGGGTGGCTCAGTTGGTTAAGTGTCTGACTTCAGCCTAGGTCATGATCTTGCCGGTCCCGAGTTCAAGCCCCGCATCGAGCTCTGTGCTGACAGCTCAGAGTCTGGAGCCTGTTTCAGATTCTGTGGCTCCTTCTCTCTCTCTACTCCTCCCCCACTGGCACTCCCGCTCTCTCAAAAATAAACATTTTTTTTAAAAAGTCAGTGGTTTCCGGAGTAGTGGGGAGAGAGACGAATAAGCAGAACACAAAGTTTTTAGGGCACTCAAAATACTCTGTATTTTATAATGATGGATACATGTCATTATACATGTATACATTATACTGTATACATGTATAATTGCCAAAATCCATTGAATATACAAAACCAAGAGTGAGCTGTTAGGTAAACTATGGACTCAAGATAATTATGATGTGTCAATGTAGGTTCATCCTTGGTAAAAATATGTATCATTCTGCTGAGTAATAAGTCAATAATGGCAGAGGTTACATATGTGTGGGGACAGGGTGTATATGGGAAATCACGGTCTTCCTCTCAATTTTTTGTAAACCTAAAACTGCTCTAAAAATAAGGTATTTGAAAAATCACTTTGGTACTCACATTTCTGGATTGTATTTTCATTGACACTATCCACTTGGGAAAAAATCACTCTTATGAATTTGTCCTTGGTCAGGTATTTGAAAGATACCTTTTAAAAAATGTTCTTTTAGGGGCGCCTGGGTGGCTCAGTCGGTTAAGCACCCGACTTCGGCTCAGGTCATGATCTCACGGTCCGTGAGTTCGAGCCCCGCGTCGGGCTCTGTGCTGACCGCTCAGAGCCTGGAGCCTGTTTCAGATTCTGTGTCTCCCTCTCTCTCTGATCCTCCCCTGTTCATGCTCTGTCTCTCTCTGTCTCAAAAATAAATAAACGTTAAAAAAAAAATTTTTTTTTAATTAAAAAAAAATAAAAAATGTTCTTTTAAATCTGAGCTCATCAGACTGAAGACAGACATGTGACCATTAAATGCATTATATGTTTCTCAACTGGATCTTTCTGCTATAAAGATATCGTGGGGACAATTGGTTAAACTTGAATGGGATCTGAGGATTAGAAGATAGTAACCTGTCAGTGCTAATGGTATTAATTCCATCATGTAGATGGTTGTATAGGAGACAACTGGAAGAATGTCGTTGCTTTTAGTAAATAAACATCAAAGTGCTGAGAAAGAATGGAGCATCCTGTTGGCAATGTGCTCCCAATGGCTTCCAGAAAAGAAATGTTCTAAGTCTAAGCTTGCCAAATCTCAGAAAGTTTGGGATTGTTTTAAAATGAAAATGTATTAATGAACACAATTTTTTAAAGTGTACTTAGGCAAAATTTAAGGGTACATGCATATTAGCTTCTGAAAATGTCCCTCTTTTCTTCTCTGAAGGAATTATTCATAATCATGAAATAGGAAAAACATTTTTCATTTTCCCAACCCCTTCTGTCAATATTCTGTCTTCAAGTTTCTGTATGAGTTACATGTGTTTTTTCTTTGCTTTTTGGAAACCATCTTTCCCTGTCTGGTTATACTGGTAATTTTCCAGATACCAAGTTCAATCCAATTCCCTCAAATTTCAAATTCCCTACATATGAGCAACCATCTCTTGGCCACTGGTTAAAAGTAAGTCCAGCTTGGCAGCTCCCCCATGTGTTCCCAACCTACTGGGAAATGAAATTATCAGGAGAGGTAGTAAAATAATTTTCAGATATTCTGTGCTTTGACATTCTCCTTTTATCCTCACTTCTGACTGTGTTTTCCTCCCTTGTAACTAGGGCTTTCCATAGAGATATGTGCCATCCTAATATAAAAGAACTCAACATACCAAAATTCCTGCTTAAGTCTCCTAGATCTTCCAACCAAAGGGCTTATTAGGATATTTTTGAGAAGGGGGTTTTCTGAAACTTCTTGCTCACTCTAAGTAAATATTCTCAGTGAGAAAAATGGTTAGGGTCACTATGTCCTCTTCCTTCTTGGCCCCAGGTTCTGAAGAAATAGACACCTTTTTTCCAGGCATTTGGAAGAAGAAATGAAGCCATGACTAGTCTGAGGTGGCCTCCCTCTTCCTCCCTATATATTTATACTCATATCCTCTCTATATACCATTTATTGCTAGTTCTATTTTCATCCGAGTTTAGGAACCTAAGTGGGGAACTTGTAGACACTTAATCTAAAATTTTAATTTGTTGTGTTTTGTTAAAAAATACTTTAACTCCTGTGTAGCTTCTACTGTGACTTAATGTCATAGGAGAACCATTTTGATGTTAGTACTGGGAGGGCAAAACAAATTCCAAACACTAAAAACAAAAATACAAAAAGAGGCTTTGACACCAGGCATTATGCAATGATCCAGGTTTCATAAAACTTTGTGTTGAACACAGGAATTACATGGTCATTCTTCTAGAAAGTGAAATTCCATTACAGCAGGCCTGTATGTAATGACTGTTCTACAATAATAATGTGGGGTATTAATCAAATTGGAAAGCCCTGGCCAATGGCCTATAAAGTAATTTCCCCCTCATTTAACATCCTCCAACTTTAAAATGCATTTGTATTTACTTTAGGGCCTTAAAGAAAAAACCTACTAGTGGTTGCTTTTATGCCTAAGGTATGCTGTGCTGAATTTTTCCGTACACATAAAGGCACAGAACTTAGCAGCTATGTTTACAAGACTAAAAAAATACAAATTGATAATAGTCAATTAAAAAAACCTAACTACAATATAGTAAAATTTAAGAGGGTCTCAGATGGCAATAAGAAAACTCAAAGATAGCGAGGCAATAAGCTAAAAGCAACCACCGTATAAAAGAGGCCCTGACTGAATGTTGATTAACTGAAAAACTACCCTTTTGATCCAAACTGGGGAGAACTGCTTCTCAGGAATGCTGTTAAGAGATAGGAAGACCCTGTTGCCACTTTCAGCCAAGGTCTGCTTCCTGGAAGCCTGACTTTCAAAATAGTTGATTGCCTCTTGTGCTACTTCCCAGCAGGTGACAAACTTTCATACTTGTCATGCAATTATGAGGGGGCAATCTAGCGGAGCAGGAGAACTCCAGATCTAAATTTAGATTTTCTTGGTAAAAGCTAAAGTGTTTATGATTTTGTAAAAATTTTTTAAATGTTTATTTATTTTTGAGAGAGAGGAGAGACAGAGTGCGAGTCAAGGTGGGGCAGAGGAGGCGACAGACTCTGAAGCAGGCTCCAGGCTCTGAGTTGTCAGCACAGAGCTCAATGCGGGGCTCAAACCATGAAATCATGACCTGAGCCCAAGCTGGACACTTAACCAACTGAGCCATCCAGGCGCCCCTACAGTTTTTATGATTTAAGCTGGGCCTGAATTGGAAAATGTGTCCCTATGTCTAAAAGGAACTGCTAGTTGACCATTTCTTCTTCCTGGACATCTAGAGCTTGACTATATTTCATAGCGCTCCTTACAGGCAGGTGCAGCCACCATCAAATAATTTTTAATCCAATCAAGTGTGACAAGAGACACATTCCACTTCCAAGCTTGGCCCATCAAAACCATCCCACACATGATGCTCCACGTCCTGTCCCCTTCCCTATGTGGTCTTGGAAGTTAAGAACAAAAGATGATGGAACCCCAAGATGGAAGGATTCCAGGTATCCAAATCATCACAGTTAAACTTCCTGCTAATGAGGAGGACTACTGTGAATAAGAAATACATTTTTACCATGTTAAGGGGCTGAGAGCTGGAGATCTCTCTTCCAACAGCTGCCATCACCTTAATACACTGCAGCTGTCATCACTATTTGCAGAGGACCAGAGGCAGAGGCATCTCTCATTACACAGTTGTCAGAATCACAACCTTCCCAAGACTCAAACTGCCTGAGACTCACATTGTCAGGCAATTCCAGAGCAAGAGAAAGCTTTTTTTGTGCTGGCATCCATGGAGTAAAGGGAATTCTGCACCAAGGAAGGAGACAACGTGTGGGTCATCTGTCCTCCACATCAGACACTCCAGCAGAGAGGTCCATGCTTTCAGGAGACAATAAATGCTGTACTAACTTCCTGAAATGAGTATGGACAACTAGGATAACAGATTCACTGGAAAGCAAATATATATTCCTTATGGTATTTTCATTACTTCCTTTCACAAGGTATAGAAGTCATTCACTCATTCCACAAAATATTCATTAAAAAATTAGGAACTAGAAAATATTTCATCAGAAGTGACATGTAAAACCATTGCCTCCAGCTGCTGAGCCAACTTACTGAGAAACGATGAGAGCTACAAAATTCATGGGAGTGAACCCTAGGCAAAAACTAAGTTTTACAAAGCAGATGGAATTGTTGATGTTCTGACTTGAAGGACAGACTGCGTCAAATAACACTTTTATGTTTTTGAATGAGAACATATATTGACTGTATTCATGATACCACAAAATACCAAACGCATGTAATATGGAAACAGAGTATCTCATTTCTGGCAGAACTAGGTATCTGGGCCCAACATGACTTCAATAATCAGTAAATATTCATCTTTGTCAGTTAAGTGTTCAGAATAAGAAACACCAACACAAATCAGAGAGAATCCTGGCCCTCTATGACAGGGGCAACAAAATACCAAGAGCTTCAGGCACACAGGCTACTTTAGGAGGAAGAGATACAATCCAACCTGGACTCTGAACTATGAAGTCTAGATACAGCAAAGTGACCGTATTTCAAAGGGACAATGAAATCCCATGATATAAAGCTGATAGAAGAATGAGGAAAGGACATCTCCACGGAAAATGGTGTGTCCTCATATTTGTACAAAGGGATCCAATTAGAGATAATCCATATTTGCTCCCTCCTCTGTGTATCCTCTACACTTGGCTCATGCCTCCATGAACACTTCCTGTTGCATTACACTGACGTCATCTGTCTGGCCCTGCCACTTAACTGGGAGCTCCTCAAGGGCAGGGACCATTTCTTGTTCATATTTCTATTTATCCCCAGCATTTAGCTCGGGGCCTAGAAACAGTAAAGACCCAGTATATGTTCCTTTACTGGAAGGTACAGGCAGACGAATAACAAATATCTGCAGTTAGGCATAGGCATTTCCCTGCCCCCAGTCAGAGAAGTGCAAGGCACCAAGTAAACACAAAAAAGTCTTCAGGTGTTCTAACCCTGGCACTAAGATGGCTGGCTACACTTTAAGTACATTCTAAAACTTAGATAGATCCAATTCCATTAGATAGCCAAACTTACAGGACTTTTAGCCCATAGTAAGTATTACTAGTTTCTCAGAGGTGCCTCTCTCTACACAGACGTGTGCACACGCATTAAAAGGAAATCAGCATTGTTAACTAAAACATAATTTCATTCATTATGGCTCTCTTGTTTAATGATACTATTATTTTAAAATGTAACTTCTGAGAACTATGTACTGTACCTACTTTGGGTGTAAAATTCATCTTATTATATGATCTACAAATAACAGGCCCAGTTCAACAACAGGGCTCTAAACAAATTTTAGTAATCAGTATGTTTGTTATCAAAATTTGTCAGACTTGTTCCAGCCAAATTATCTTTGACACATAGTACTTCAGACCTGGAAATGATCACAGGGATGATTGTGGAGAATCCATTAGGGCTCTGAAGTAGTTATCATGGTACCAAACATGTCAGAAAAAAAGGTAAATTCTGCCTTTTGCCTCAGATCCAAAAAATAGTTTGGAGACATTTTAAAGGGGGTTTTTAGCCCTGGCTACATTGGGGGAAAATACTCCACTTTAACTGTTTAATCAAACCAATATTTGGATTTCTTCCAAATCTCAAGTAAAGCGAAAAAGACTTAAGTTTTACCATTGGAACATAGCATTTTGCAATGCATTTAAAGTTTTGAGATTTGTTTCTATATTAGAGTTTCTAAATTGAATAGTTGGCCTCCAGAGAAATACAGAAAAATTTAAGTACTGCTTTTCTCCAGATTAAAAAATATATATATTTAAATAGCTTCATGGATATATTAAAAGAAATAGCCTTGTTCCCCCGGAGCTATCTGGTAAAAATGCAGTTTTATAAACTCAATTGACTTCACAGAAAAAAAAGTCTTATGATGATTACATTATATTTGCACAATTTCTAAGTTCCTTCTTATGATATACATATAAATTACTTTTACTAGTTTTAACTGATGTTTATGTAATTTTTTACTCTTTTTTACTTTGTATGATTAATAAACACATTTCTGTGGATCAACATTATCTGTTTGTCTCTTTCATGTTTGTGCATCATTCTTTGTGTTAACATACCATACATTTTTTTCCCAAACTAGTGGGTATTTTTATCCCACTAGTATATAATGTCATTTTTAATTTGAGGTTTTTCATCTGAATATGTTCTCAGAAGCACATATACCAGGTCAAAGTGTTATGACTCTTGTAATAGGCTGCCAGGCTTTCCCCCACAAGGTAAAATCCATGTAAAGTCAGGTAGCAACACCCACTGTATTTAATCAAATCTAAGATACCATCGGCTGTAAGGCACTCCATTGTTTTCTAGGCCATTTGCAAAGTGTAAAAAAAAAAACAAAGGCTGCCAATCCAATGGCATCCTGATCCCTAAATTTAAAATGTTAATATGTGTGCATCTTACTCTTCTAAATGCAGGCTTTTTTCCACTGCTCCACTAACACTGGTTATATTAGCATTTTTCTTTTGATGGCTTAAGTTTAATGTGTATTGGAAGTTCCTAAAATTTTAAAATTTGGATTGTAACTACTACCAAAGCTGACCATTTCTTTTTCATGGGATGACTTCCTCACAGGTAAATTGGCTTTTCATATTGATTCATTAGAAGGAGGACAATTTTATGAATGTTTACATATCTTAGAGTAAGAGAATACAGCAAGTATTTCCCCTTTTTTGTGTGTGCTGTATTACATTTTGAACGGCAAAAACTTTTTAACTGTATACATTTAAGTTGATCTGGAACCAAAATCTCCGTTTCTTCAATAATCAAAAAACCATCTCCTCTCTGAAGAGCATGAAAATATCATATGGCATTTTTACCTTTGCATGTTCTTTTATATTAACTCTTCATTCCAAGTGAAATTTATTACAGCGTGTACTTTGAGGTTTGGCGTGGATTTTCCTAATGAACTCCATATTGCCTTCCAGTTTCCCCAAGCAGGTATGTTAAATCTGGGTTCTTTCTCCCCTAATTCAGCTGTTTCTAACTTTTCATACATTTCTTGTAAGTTGTAGAGGTATATAACATATAGTTTATGAAGCATGTCATAATCTCACATAATATCAATAGCTTTTTATGAAAAGGCAGAAATGCCCTATTTTGCAAATGAAGAAACTGAAATAATTCAGAAAGATTCAATAAAATGCCCAAAGTGACACCATCAATGTATGACAGAGCCATAACAAGAGCCACAATTCTTGTCCTGATTTACAATCTTTCCATTACCCACCCCCCACCTGACAAACCTAGCGATTTGAGTATTTTTCAGGAAGCTCGATTCCGTGCTGCTCTTCAATGGCTTTCCTTCTAACTCAGTAACAGTCAATTTTTTTATCTACTTAGAATACATTTGAGACTTGAATATATTTGTTAAATCTGATGGGGACCATCCACAATTATTAAATTTTTATTTTTTAATGTTTATTAGTATTATTAGCCATGTATTCTTCCAGATGAAAATCACCATTTCATTCAAAATTTATGAATTATTCTAATAAAGACATTAATGAGATTATATTAGGTCTACAAAATAGCTGAGAAAAGCTGCAATCTCTATTGTAGTTAAGATATATCACCTTATTTGTACATCTTTCTTCATTCCCCCATAGTTTATTATATTCTGTAATAAATTCCATGTGTCCTGAATTATATTAATACCAAATCATTCTGAAGTTATTGTGAGTGGATTCTCTATTCACAGCATCTTCAGGCTGCCTTTCATTAATATGTCGGTGTGACGTGAATACTTGTGAATTCATTCATTTTACAGCCTGCAACTTTCCTCCACCAGTTTACCCCTCTTAATTCCTTTGGCCAATACCCTAGGACAGTCTTAGCAGACAACTCTGGCTTCTTTTAAAAACTGATTTGTTGGGGTGCCTGGGTGGCTCAGTTAAGCGCCTGACTCTTGATTTCAGCTCAGGTCACGATCTCACAGTTTGTGGGTTCACACCCCACATTGGGCTCTGTGCTGACAGCTCAGAACCTGGACCCTGCTTTGGATTCTGTGCCTTTGTCTCTCTCTGCCCCTCCCTCGCTCATGCTCTCTCTCTCTTTCTCTCTCTCAAAAATAAACATTAAAAAAAATTTTTTTAAGTGATTTGTTATCCCTTCTATACATGTACCTTTAATTTTTCTTTTCTTTAAAGGGAGCTATTGTCAACATTTCTAATACTCTCTTTTCGAGGAGGGAGGGGCACACGGAGAGGGAGAGAGACTCCAAGCAGGCTCCACACCCAGCTCAGCACAGAGCCTGACATGGAGCCTTACACAGGGCTGGATCTCATCAATATGAGAGCCAAAATCAAGAGTCAGTTGCTTAACCAACTGAGCCACTCAGGTGCCCCTCTAATACCGTGTAACACAGGTTCTTTCAAGTGGCAATCCTGAAATTTTGTCCTTAAACAATAACTCCATAGGATTTGTGGATGTTTTAAAGTTTAAATTAAAAGCTGTTTTCTTATAGGAGTACTTGGCATCCTACTCAAATACAGTTGACACTTGAACAATGAGGGTATTGGGGCACTGAATGCCCCCCCAGTCCAAAATCTGTGTATAACTTTTGACTGCCCAAAAAACTTTACTACTAATTGCATACTATTGACTGAAAGTCTTAATGATAACTGATTAACATGTATTCCATATGTTATATGCATTAATGTATTCTTAAAATAAGGTAAGCTAAAGAAAATCTTAGGAAAATCATAAGAGAAATACATTTACATTACTACACTGTGTTTATTTTCCTTAAAATTCTGTCAGTGGACCTGTGCAGCTCAAACCCACGTTCAAGACTCAACTGTAATGGGTTTGTTTTTTTTTTTGTAACCTTTTAGTGTGTCATAAATTATGACAAGCGACGACAAGGAATTCCTGGTTTCATTTATGAGCTCATTCAACAAATACTTGTTGAGTTCTGTTGTCAGCACTGGTAGAGATGCCCTGGTGAACCCAGTAAATGAAGCCCTTGCTCTCATCAAACTTAATTTTCACCGGGAAGATAACATTTTAGTCCAAATGCAAAATTGTACTAATGTACTAACATATTCTGTATGCTAACATTGTATTGGAGAATTTTGGAGCCAAGCCAGGGAAGAGCAGGATTAACAATGGGTCTATAACTGGACTCCTTCCTCCTTTGGGGATACCTGAATCCATTTTCATCTCAACCAGACCTCTTTATAAATATCCTGATTCAAGTTACTAGCTAGAACATAAGCTAACTTTTCCAGGACTTATGTGAGAAGTCCTTTTCCCAGGACTTTTCCCATACCTGATCTGTTTGGATTGTTTATTGTAAATAACTCTGCAGTTTGTGGATAAATGAGCTGTTTGGAGAATGGAAGTTTGTTACGTAAGCCTTTTGCCAACATGGCTAGTGACGTCTAAAAACTAGAGACCTCCAAACTAAGTGGATTTCCGGGACTAACTTTTACCACTCAGAGTTGGTTAGTCTTCATTAGTCCTACCACAAACATATCCAGACATGGAGAAGGGATTAGGAAGCTGCAGTTCATGGACGTGAGCACCCCAAACATCCATGAGGTGTTTGCTGAGGCTCCTTTCAAACATCCTTTGCTAATCACTGGCAAATCGCAGTGCTGGGTAAGATTTCTATCTTGGATGAATCTGATTGACAATTTTAATACGTAAAACGTGCCATCCCAGGTCTTTCCCAACCTCTTCCCGCACATATAGCCCCACCTGGTTCCTAACCAAGAGGACAGTAACCAATCACTTCCACAAACACCTGAGTGGGCACGTGTCAGGCACTGACTTGGCACTGAAAATAAAGGCAAATCAACGACGTTTCTGTCTTTCATTCAATTACGGTCCACTGAGTCAGGAGACTCAGGCCCTTGGAGGCTGGAGAACGAAACGGGTGTTCCTAAGACGAATGCTGGCAGCCCACGCACTTCTCCAACTGCAGCTTTCTTTGAAAATGCCGCCACCACTACCATCCTCACCATTCACGTAAAGATTCTTGCACGATTCCTATTTCTAGCATCTCTTCTTAAATGGAACAGAAGCCTTACTGAGGGCTGCAGATTAATTTTAAAGGCCTCACAGAAGATGTCAGTGCCCAACCAATAGCCCCGGGGCCTACCCTGGAGTTCTCCTACAGCCAGTTCCCCTACAGCCTGTTTCCTGCCTCTCCACTGGCACGCATTCTCCGGGTGGTGGAGCCGTAATTAACAGCACAATATCAACCTCAACCAAGGAGACCAGATAAATGCTCCAGCTTCCTCACCCCTCAGTGGGACCGACAATTCTGAAGCATGTTTCCCCCAGTCTTTCAGTGCACCCGACTCCAGACTCTGAGCCCAGCTGATCACAAACTTCCATTTTATTCACTTCCCTCCATTTCCTCTCTCATTTCCTAAGTCTCTCACCATACCTCTTGGGCTTGCCTCCCAAATGAACTACTTGCACATGTAGCCCCGTCTGAGGGTCTGTTTTGGAAGAATCCAAGCGAAGGCAATAAGAATGTTGCCAATTTTACTAGGTGTGACAATCATCTCTCGCCAGGATTAAAACCCCATCCCAGGCCTCTGTGCCAAAAGCGAGAGATTTTCTAAAGTAGGACAAAGAGACTTAACTGAAATGTGCCAGGCTGGTATCAGTAGACTGGCTAACGGTGATATTTAGATGAGACTTGTGTTCCACAGCTTCTTTAAGCAATAGACATTAGACTAACAATTAAATGATGTCAAAACCATTTCTAAAGCCAGATTATAAAAGCAGAAAGAGTTAGGGGTTCCTAGAGAAAGGCAAGACACAGCTTTCTTGACGTAATATATATATATATATATATATATATATATATATATATATATATATATATATATATATATATATATATATTTATTTATTTATTTTTAGGCCTCCAAATTGCAATCTATGCCTGCCAGGCACAACTTGCCCAAAGCACATTTCTTGCAGAACTTCCTGGGATACGTTGAAAATGCAAAAGAATAGATATCAGTGGATAATGATTTCAAGAAAACAAAAGAATATAAGAACAAACAGCCACTGTGAGGCCAGGAGATAGCCTAATCATATCAGGGACAATAGATCAGTGGTATAACTAGTAGCAATAGTTCCAGAGTAAGGAGTGACTTGAGATACCTTCTTGCATCATCTTTGCAGGACTGAAACCCCTTTGGGCCCTCAAATACTGGACCAACATCGATGATGTTGACCCTTGCCGGCCCTCGTGACTTGGATCTAGTAAGACCTAGACTTTGTCACATTAAGATGACAGAGCCCCAATTCCATGCCGCACCCCCATTGTGCAAGCCCCTTCATGAATACTTATGCACCCTTTGCTGGAAACTTCCCCAAGTTTGTTGTTTCAAGAGACATTGCTTTGGTAAAAACTCTGATATCCTCCTTTACTTGTTGCAAGTAAAATCCTTCCTTTTCCTGTTCTTTGGCTTCGTTGTGTCTTTTGGCTTGACACCCACCAACAGGCGAACTCAGTTTTGGGGTAACAAGATGAATTCTTAAAAGCCTGATTCTACTCTGCAAGCTTCGCCCGCTACTCACGACAAGTTGCAGACCTGTACAACCTAAGAGCATCTTTAGCCTTGCATCGTTTTTATCTGCCAATTCTTTGTTTCCTTTATTGTATAGTAATAATTTTGAGGAGGTAGACCATTTTGTATTCACTGTTTGACACAGAGGCTTTCAAAAAAAGTTCATGTATAAACGGATGAGTCAATAACCAACATCTCATTAGACTTCACCAAATAAAAAGTCCATCGGGCTTTTCAAGCTCAGTGTATTAAAAACTAAATTCATCATCTCCCACTCCCAACTTTCTGTTCTTTTATTTCCTCTCTCAGTGAACGGTATTGTCATTGTTTAGCTTACTGAGTATGTTGAAACAGTTTCTAAAATAGGAATATTCTTCCTTAATGATTTGGTAGAACTTACACGTAAACTATATGGAGCTGGTAGCTATTTTAAAGGTCAATATTTGAGAAGTTCTTCAATTATTTTCTATGGCATTACATTGGTCTACTCATATTTTTTTGTGATTTTATTAGTTTATATTTCTATTTAATTGAGCCAATGATTAAACAACTGCCAATTTTCATCACAAATTACTGGTTACCAATCATGACATAGTTTTCCCTTCTTTTTTTCAGTGTTAATTCTTCCTTTTACTCATCTTTATTTTTCTATTTTAGACTTAATTTTTCTGTATTTCTTTCTTAACAAGCATACTAAGGGGAAGAAAGAAATTTATCTACTATTTGGGCTGACACATTAATTTTGATGTTACATGTTCATTTTTTATTCCTATCATTGTATGACACTTCCTGATTTGGGAATTAGTTACAGAGTACTCTATTTCTATGTGGGTGCCATATTTTCCAATATTTACAAATTTTACCTATCTTAAAACGTGGCAGATTCTCTCAGCATCTTTGTGCCCACATGTGTTTATTTTCCACAAAAAGTTGGGTAGACTTAAAATCCATTTTTTCCATTTGCTAAGACCAAGTTTTCTTCTTTATCTTCTTTTCTGAATTGCTACATAATGTAATTTCTAGTTTGAGTCTTTATTTTCTTGGTTAGTCCTGTTCCGATATTAAATACAGAAACTATCGTGGGCTGTGTTCCTGAGGTCCAGGATTAGATTGAAGGAGTCATACCAAACTGAGGTGTATTTGTGGATATACTGCCAAGTGACAGGACGGTGTCTAACAAATATAAAGCCAATGAGGAAAATGAAATGAGCAGGATCTAACTGTGATGACAATCAGAATTCTGTCCATATAAGAGCCAGGTTTGTTTTTTGTATTTTGTATTATTTTTTAGACGTTATTTTAGCCACTCATGAATTCAACATTTGGGTTTGCGTTCCTTACCTTTTATTGTGACAATTTGCTTGCCGAATTTACTTTCTCTAATACCAGAATACAACTCATCTCATATTCTGCATTAATAAAATAGCCCTTACACGATCCAATTATTTTTTATCTGTCAGTGTGTATTAGTTTTCGGTGTCTTGTTTTGATTTGGTATTTTAATATAGCTATTGACCTTTCTTGTTCACATTTAATGTTATGATCATTATATCATACGCTATCACTCTGTTCATTTTTAATGTTTTAATTGACTTGCTCTTTGTATTAATCTGTTTCTGTAGAGGACTTCAAAATCTGTAGGTTGAGCCAGAAGATAATATCATCTAGTTTTCTAACATCATTTTATCCACTAACATCTGTCCGAAGCTCTACATTTCATAAAATGTTTTTATGGAGCATTATTATGTGCATGTTAATTCAATTATTTCCAATATTGCCTCATAGAAATATCAACTGCTATTTGTAATACTTGCTCTGTCTTACTTTTGCATGTGAGTAACCAGGATATATCACTAATGTGGGTGGTCTTCTTCTAGTCAACTGAAGACCTGAATAGAGTGAAAAGGCTGAGTTACAGGAAACTTGCCTGACTCCCTGGAGCTGAACTTTGCTTCTCTCCTGCCTTTGGACTTACAGGTGCCAAGGGCAGGACACCCCAAAATGGGCCACTTTGGCATGGAGATTATTTTGAGTTAAAAGCAATTGAAACCCAGCAGATTCAAGAAAAGCTTTTTTTACCTCTCTCAACTGCCTAAAAAAGAATTTAGAGGACCTGCTCCAAGAAGAGACCTATCACCATAGATAAAACTACATTATACTATGAACTAGGTCTAGTACACAGGGAGGACCTAGAAAGACCTGTTTAATTGAGGTCCTTGTGCCCCAGTGTATCTGAATGGCCCAGCAAACATTTGTTTACCAAACATTTATTCTTTTTCATCTTCTTATGAATTGCATTCCTTCCTTTTAAAGTCCCAGCTCCCTAGCGGCTACTGGTTAGTTTAGAATGCCATATTTACCTCACGGCGCCTGTCTCTGCAATTTCCTTATCTGTGTTGATTCCCCATGTGTATGATATTAAATTTGATTTTCTTCTGTTAATCCATCTCATGTCAATTTCTTTGAATCTTAGTGCACCTAGAAGGGGAAAGGAAATCCTTCCCGACAGAGTTAAACTGAAACATCTCTTTGTGGGTTTCTAGTGCACCAGCATTCAGACTGAACGACATCATCAACTCTTCTGGGTCTTCAGTTTGCCAAATGCAAATCTTGGGACTTGTCAGCCTCCATAACCATGTCTTCAATTCCTTCCTTACAACCAGTCAATCCCTCCTTCTTCCCACCTCCATAGATATACTTATTTTCCATTCTCTGGAGAATGCTAATACAATCACAAACTAAAAATTACCAATTTATTCTCAATGAATGCTGCATTAATTGAGTTACTGTTAGGAATGATGTCTGCCGTATTGTTTAAACCTCAAAAGGCACTTAACTGCTGTCCACCTTATGTTAGCACTAATAAGAGAGCTTCTTCCTAAATTTTACCTGAGTAACATTCATACTGTTTTGTCCTCAGTGTAAAATAAAGCCCATGCAGGGTACCTGAGTGACCCAATCCATTAAGCATCTGACTCCTGATTTCAGCTCAGATCATCATCTCACGGTCACGAGATCAAGCCACAAGATGGGCTCCATGCTGGGGGTGGAACCTGCTTAAGTTCTCTCTCTCTCCCTTTCCCTCTGCCTCTCTCCTCATCTCTCCTCTCTTCTCCTCCCCTCCCCTCCTCTCTCCTCTTCTCTTCTCTCAAAAAAAATAATAATAATAAGGTCCATGCTTCATAGAAATTCTATCCTATTTCCAAAGATCATTATTAAATCCTTAGGTATTTTCTCCTTTATTCTCAACACTTGCACTTTCTTCATCCTCTCCTCACAGGTCTTAACTTTCTTTTAATATGAACCTATCTATCTGTGTTCTCCCCATCTTTCATGTTTTATAAGTAATGAATTGCATAGCACTCAAGAAAGTACACTTTAATTGAAGACTATCTCCCAATATTGTGGTCAATTTGTTCCTTGTTAAGATCCAGATATATATTTAATATGAAATTTATTGTCAAATTGGTTTCCATACAACACCCAGTGCTCATCCCAAAAGGTGCCCTCCTCAATACCCATCACCAACCCTCCCCTCCCTCCCACCCCCCATCAACCCTCAGTTTATTCTCACTTTTTAAGAGTCTCTTATGGTTTGCCTCCCTCCCTCTGTTTGTAATTATATTTTTTCCTCTTCCCTCCCCCATGGTCTTCTGTTAAGTTTCTCAGGATTCACTTAAGAGTGAAAACATATGGTATCAGTCTTTTCTCTGTGTGACTTATTTCACTTAGCATCACACTCTCCAGTTCCATCCACGTTGCTACAAAAGGCCAAATTGCATTCTTTCTCATTGCCACGTAGTATTCCATTGTGTATATAAACCACAATTTCTTGATCCATTCATCAGTTGATGGACATTTAGGCTCTTTCCATAATTTGGCTATTGTTGAAAGTGCTGCTCTAAACACTGGGGTACAAGTGCCCCTATGCATCAGCACTCCTGTATCCCTTGGGTAAATTCCTAGCAGTGTTATTGCTGGGTCATAGGGTAGCCCTATTTTTAATTTTTTGAGGAACCTCCACACTGTTTTCCAGAGTGGCTGCAACGTCACCCTTTTAAGAAAGGTCCCCTACTCCATCACAAATGACAGATGAGGTTATCAGACAATTTATCTCTAAACTTACACTTAAAAGATCCCACTTAACAATTCCTCTAGGGAATGGTGGTGCATTAATGCACCCCTCTCTGAATTAAATTCTTCAGGAACCTGGGTACTAGTTCCCAGTCATGAAGCCTAACATAGCATTCCCCTACACATCTGTGACTTCTCCTGGAATCAGCTGTTATCATGGTTTTGCCTCTCACTTGCCAAGCCCCTCCCCCTCTGTTACAGGAAGTAATTAGATGTAAGAGGGCTTACTTTTTCTGAAGCTGCACTCGTTGCTGACCAATATACTCCGTATTTCAGGGTATGTACAATAAGATCACAGGGTAAGGCATTCTCTGATTTGGCATATAAAAAAGCTAATTTCATTTATGCTTTCATTTTAAGTACTGGTGCTCTATACTGGAATATTATCATCTGTATTTGCACATTTTATGAGTTCTCAAAATTCTAAGCCTTGAGCTCACTTCTTACAGGAAGAAAAGAAAGTACCCCTTTTTAATTTGACTCCTGGATTCCTATATTGCTAAGCAGATAGGCTTTAAAGAACTGGGGAAAGGATTGTTGTTGCTGATATAAACAGCTAGCTAGGCACTGTAATTCTTAAGGTATTTTTCTAAAACAGGCAGCTTTTTCAGACAAGGTTTCCTTAATGGAAGAATTCATAATAAAAATCATGTGTACATCAGGCATATTATCTTAAAGCTGCAGTCTCCCTTCAGTGGCAAAGAACTTTTGGATTTTGTTTACTCCTTTTTAGTTTTGGAAAATACATGTACTTGGTTAAAAAATGAATAAATCTGAAAAACTTATTATGAAAAACAACAATCCCTCCTGTGTTCTTCGACATACATACATCAGTCCACTCTCCAGAAACAAACTATTTGTAATGGAATTTTAATTTTTTCTGGTAGTCGTCTTCCCAAATCTTTATGAAACTTATTTTACTCTACCCTCCTTCCAATTTGGGGTAATATTAATTTTAGTCCTCTTGGCAGGGTATACCATTCTAAGTTTAAAATGGTTTTTCCTTTTATTTCTCTCTTCATTGTTTCTTATCTTCCAGATTGCTAAAGAGAAATCAGATGCAAATCTGATTTTTTTTTTTTTCAGATAAACTCCTGTCCCTCCTCACCAAAGCTTTTTTGATCTTTTATCGGCTGTGTCCTTAAATTTTATAACAGGTCTTTCTTGGTCTTTTACTATTCCTTTACTCCACATTCATTGGATTCCTGCAAGATGATAAGCCTTTCTTTTTTAAGCTTTAGGAAAAGTACCTCTAATATGTCTTGGATTATTTCCTACCCTTTATTTGCCATTATCTTTCTAGAACTCTTACGAGCCAGATGTTAGTCCTCCCAAATGGACCCTTTGTGTTGCTTATCTATTCGCTATTTTTTTATGCATTTTCTCCCTATTCTGAGAGCTCTTCTTGACTTCATGCTCTAAAACTTCTATTTAAAATTACATGTTGACAATCACACACTTAATCCCCAAGAGCTCTTTCTTGTTGCTTAATTTTCTTTTCCATATTTTTCTCCTCTTGTGTTATAGTCAGTATCCCTTCATCACTCTGAAGTTACCCACAAGAAATTTGTTATTTTGTTTCCATAACTATGTTTCTTCTAGAGTCAATTGGTTTCATTTATCGATTTCTGTTTTGTCACATGCCTTGTGGTTTTCGATTATATGTTCTCTTTTTTGTTTAAGTTTGTTTCGACAGAGACAGAGAGAAGCACGTGCGGGCAGAGAGAGACAATCTCAAGCAGGCTTCCCACCATCAGTGCAGAATCTGACGAGAGCCTCGAACCCACAAACTGTGACATCATGACCTGAACTGAAATCAAGAGTCTGACACTTAACCGAATGCGTCACCCAGGTGCCTCCCTGTTACACTTTCATATTTAAAACCACTTGCTGGTCTATACAGAAATCTTATACTGCAGACTTCTCCATGGATAAACAAACTCCTTGTACATAGTTAGGGCTTATTAACTTCAAGACATCATTTTCCAAGGCCCCCAGATTCAATAATGATGATAGCAGCACCCATCAGAGTAGTCTGATTTCTTCTCAATTAGTTCATTTTCTTTCAAAGTCTTTCAAGTCTTTGTGGTTTGTTTTCATTTTTGTCTTAGAATGAAATGCTGGGTGGGGCACCTGTGTGGCTCAGTTGGTTAAGCGTCCGACTTCGGCTCAGGTCATGATCTCATAGTTTCTGAGTTCAAGCCCCATGTGGGGCTCTGCGCTGACAGCTGGGAGACTGGAGCCTGCTTCAAATTCTGTCTCTCTCTCTTTCTGCCCCTCCCCCACTTGTGCTCTGTCTCTCTCTCTCTCTCTCTCAAAAATAAATAAACATTAAATTAAAAGAACGAAATGCTGAGTGACCTACCCTCTGCCTGCTAAGCATTGTGAGGTTGAGATGTTAAATTGCAGGTAGCCAATCATCACAATCATTCTGTCGGTGGTGTTTCATGTAATCACCTCCTGTGCACTCCACTCCCTTTTTAAATTACCCTTTCAACTTCCGGTTTCCATCGTTGCTGCTAACTTTGAGCCTGGAGCTCTCCAAGGCTCATTTGAGAAAAATGACACAGATCCTTTCTCATTTCCTAGCTGGATGCCATTTTGTTTTGTCTATAAACAGCCATAAATTCATTCTCGGATAACATACATTTCTTTCTTCTACTCATCTGAGGTTCTCTTCTATATTTGGGGCTTATTCCTTTACCATCATTGTATTGCCCTCTCATGAAGGGGCAAAGTAAAACATAAGGGAATGGCCTGGTCCGCTTTCATGAAGCAGAAGCCAGAAAGGGTTATTCTATTGTTCTTTCAGTAATAATAAAATATCATTTATCTACACCGACGACTGGAACACGGGTATCAGCATCACCCATTAGAAACATGGTAGAAATGCAAATTCTTTGACACTAGGCCTACTAAATTAGAAACTATGAAGGCGGAGCCCAATATTCTGTGTTTTAACAAGACCTCCAATGATGTGTTGCATGTTCATGTTTAAGAATCTCTGAAGTACACACATGCTCATCCATATCCCTGTGGCTAAGCACACCTATTTGTAGCTCCGTTGGCCAAGATATATCAGGTCCAGTATAATTCCCAACAGCTGCATCCGTCCACCATCTTCAGGTAAGGATCACTGATTCCCATTTGTAGGCCAAGCCCTCCCCTAGGCCTCAGGTACAGAACATGGTACAGCAGACAGACTGAGTGGCGATACTGGAATCAAGCCCAGAGTTCTTTGAGATTCACCCTGTTTCAGTCCCCATATTAACATTCCATTTCTGATAACTGGACATCTGTTTTCGTCTCTGTTTTGATAATCATACTAATACTACGGGACCCCCACGAGGCTGTGTTACTAGCTCCCATCCCACCAAATTTGGTTATTGATGGTATAAAATGTATAAATATATTGATGGTATAAAATGGCATCATGTTGATTGGAAACCAGGACCCTGCTTGATTTTAGCTCTCTTTTGCATTCTCTACCAGAAAATGGAACCATCTGCTCTCACAACTGCAAACCAAGACTTACAGTTTCAACCTATACCAGGAATGTGATCTCTTATCAATATGAAATTTCCTGATCAGTGCTAGTGACATCAGCTTTATGATAAAAATCCTGCCACTCTTTTCTCCCAAAATAGATGATGTCCAGGCTTGAAACAATCCTCTCTTTTCTTTTGCTAAGAACTTCCTTGCCTCACCTTCCTATGTATAAAAACTTTTTATTTTTGTATAAATCCCCAGAGCATCTCACTACTTGTTAGACAGGATACTGCCCCGTTCATCAATCACTTAATAAAAAGCCAATTAGGTCTTCAAATTTACTCAGTTGAATTTTGTTTTTTTAACATGGCAATATGGTATCGTATCTTCTTATGGCATTTGTTCTTGGGTCTCACAACTCAGGCCTGATGGTGATCAAATATGTAACCACAAAGAAGAAATCAACCAGTAACCCTGGTCACATTTACTGTGCACCCTAATCAAAGAAACTGACTGGTCACCCACAAAATCGATTGTCAACTGACATGGGCAATTATGTGTGGCATTGCCATTTTTAGAGTGTCAGTTGTGAGTATAGGATCTGAGAAGGAAAAGTGCATTTGCCAGGTGACCTGTAGAACAGCTTCCTGGGTAAGAGTAAATAAGAGAATACTGACCATTTGATCCCAGGAGATGACACCATGACTTCTCTCGCGGGAGTTGCCCTGACTTGCTTTGATGAAGGCCGTCCCTATCCATTGTCAGTGATCTCAGTAGTGATCCATAGTGTACTGCCAACAACAAGGAGCAGTTATCACACTCTAGCCTACCAATGGCAAAGAAAATGGGAGAACAGGGAAGGAAACCTACAGGACAACTTGCAAGCTTCCTTCAACCACCTCAAACCATGACCAGCAGGTTTGTTTCAGCCCATTTTCCCTCCTGCCTCAGATCCCAAAACTGCAGAGGCGTCTTCTTGCTGAATTCATGTTTTGTTCTTGCTTGTGTTTATAGAACAAACAAATAAGAGGAATTTCTGATTCTAGAGCATGCAGTCTAAAGAATAAAGTGGTCTTCTGTGCCTTAAGAAAAGTAATTCAGTGGAGCCATTAAGAGATTAAAAATAGCAACCAAGACCCTCATTTTTAGATCAATTAATACTATAATGAACGTTATGCAATAAAATCTTTCTTGATTCAGATTTTGTATAATTTTTTCAGTGACGTGATGGATGGACAATTGAAAGAATGTTATTACAAACAAAATTTTCAAATAAAATTACAAACATACATATTTTTAAGAACTCAGGCCTTCAAGCTATTCTATAACATTCAATTCTATCAATAATATAGTAAGGTGACAGAAAAGAATAGTATTAGAGGGAAGAAGAATATACCACTCAGTTTGATCAATTTTTGGCAATGTGACATGGCCTAGAGAATTCTGGTATGTGGATTTATGTATTTTCAGTTATTGCTTAAACTGAAATAAAAATAATTTATTGTTTATTCTTAGAAGGCATTGTGCTAGGTACTGGGGACTTATAAAAATGAATATATTTTTATCTTGAATGAGATTACCAAACTATTGTTGATGAAAAATACGTAAGAATACACTGAAGAGCAACCATATGAAGAGCATTTGGTTGCTGGCTGTGTTTTACACAACTCCTTTTGCCCCCATACATAACTGCCTCAATATTCACTAATACAAAGAGACTCCTGTCAATGTGCTAAATGTGGTATTGCCTACTTTACAGTACCTCTTATCTGACCACATGGCTAATACTCAAATGGTTTGCATTTTAAAATCTTGTCTGTAAAAACATTAGGAAAAAAACTTCAAATTATTACAGAACTTTTCCTTTTTTTTCTATTCCTAGTATTTTGTACATAAAAATTGAAAGCAGAGCGGGTTAAGTGGTATAAACTTCCAGTTATAAAATAATTAAATCATGAGGATATAAATAGCAACATAAGGAATACAGTCAATGATATTGTATTAACTTTGTATGGTGATGCATAGTAACTACAGTTATGGTGAACACTGAGTAACATATATACTTGTCAAATCACTATGTTGTATACCTGAAACTAATATAATACTATATCTCAATTTAAAAAACCGAAGGAAAAAAACTAATTCTTGACACTATTTTTTGTTGCAACGTTTCATATGAGAAAGCAAAGCTAATCAATGGAATTAGAGCAATGTAATATGGGGATCTTCAATCCCCCAAGTTATTGAGCATTTTAAAGGACTTAATACAATATGAACATAGAGAGTTGTTACATACAGTTGTTTAAGCTGTACACTACACAAATCTAGGGTACAGCACTCACAGTCTAGTGTGAATGGAGAGCCTTTGGAACCACGCATTTCTGCACTCCTGAAAGTTGCTTAACTTCACAGAGTTGATTTGGATTCAAACGTGATTATGTCATCTAACAGAATGTTTGACCACTGTATTATTTGCATCCATACATCTGAGTAAGCATCCTCAAGTGGCATTATTTTCATTCTGTCGAACACTACCACCATAACTTGCTGCTGTTCAAATGGCAGTCCCTTATTTGAAACCTCTCAGTACTTGTCTCTCCCATCCTCTAGCTACTCTATAATGCAAAGTAGGTTGAAAAGAGCCACACAACTCAAATGGTATGCTTCACTTAACTCTAGTATGATTCGAGACAATGGATCTATTACTATTTCATTAAAACAGACAACCATATTTCTAGCCATATTCAATTTCAAGGTTAGAAGGAAGATAACAACCCTATGTGGAGTATGGTGAAGAGGAAGATGCCTGTCATACATTTCATATCCCAGAAAAACATATGAGTTGATGTATCCATCAACTTCTAGGAAATGGATGTAAAGTATGCTATAAACATATTGAAGGTGAGTTTGGGGAAGATTATTTTTTTAATGTTTATTTTGAGAGAGAGAGAGAGAGAGAGAGAGAGAGAGAGAGAGAGAGAGAGAGAATGAATATATCCCAAGCAGACTCCACACTGTCAGCACAGAGCCTGATGTGGGGCTTGGACTCACAAACTGTGAGATCATGACATGAGGTGAAACCAAGAGTCGGACGCTTAACCAACTGAGTCAACCAGGTGTCCCTGGGGAAGATTATGTTTTAATTAGGTTTTTTTTCCCATAACTAGTAGTAGTTCTATAATGCCTCAGTCCCTGCCCCCTCTTGAAAGTCAACTTCTGAGTAACAGTGAGAGGAACATTAACACAAATGCAAAACAGTGTTCACTCTATGTGTTCTTTCCTGATTCTGAAGTGTCATTTAAAGCCAGTATTCTAATCACAAGAGAGAGTCAAGGAGCTGGAAGATAGTTCCAAGTAGTCTGGGCAAGATTTATTTGTACCCTCTGGTAAGATATCAATCCAATAGTTTCCTATTCTCAGCAAGAAACAGATTCCAGTAACCTAGTAAAAGCCTTTGAAACACAGTCATCTTCAGGTAACATACCAGGGGAAGTGACACAGCTCATCAGTCCATCCAGCAATTTCCCTTGGCCAAGCCTAATTTTAGGCATTTCGTACAAGTGTAACTTTTAGTCATGCCTTATCATTATTTGGTCCTGTCCCTACAAACCTCTCAAAATGCATAAATAGTTAGGGAATCAAAGTTCTTAAGGGAATATCAACCCTCCAAGTCTACCTCAAAAATCCATGTTCAGTGTTAGCTGACCACAGCAAGCTGGATCACAAAAGGATATGAAATAATCTATGAGACAACAATGTGGACTCATGGGAAGCAGAGGGAGCTTACCAATGAATAGGTACAACTAAGTAGGCTCAAAGAAAGCAATTGGGACAAGCCACCTAAAAACCCCCATCAAATATGAAATAAGTTGGTATAATGCAAAGAGGGATGGTCTTAAAAATGGAATACTTCATTTTAAATGCCAACTATGCTATGTATTACCTTGATGGCCTTGAGAAGACCACTGAAACTCTCTGAGACTCAGTTTCCTCAGATGTAAAGTTGGGATAATTTTTGCCCGGCTACCTTCGCAATAGCAGGGTTGTTGGAGGAAACATGAGACAATAAATGCGAAGGTATTTTATGACTAACAACTCTGTAACATTAAGGAATTCATTTCTGGAAGGCATTGGTCATAGGACAGGGGGGAAAGTCCCTGAAGTGTACTAGTAATAACAAGCGACCATATTGGTAGGAAAAAATAAATAAATTTTAAAAAGAAAAAGCAAATTTACTAATCATTTCCACCCCAAGATGTATGGTAAGCACAATTTTATTTTTGGTCACAGTGGAGTAAGAACAAAGACTGTACAGAAATCGCCTTCTCTTATCATCCACTAATGTTTAGAAGAAGATACAATTTATTCAAGAAAAGCCTATCTGTCACAAAGATTGTCATTGTCTACTGCCCATTTACTGTTTTTCTTCCCCATGACCTTGTGTGACAGATGGTAGTAACATAGGACGGAAAAGAGAAAGGTATACAGAGATGGAGGGAGGGAAAAATGAGGGAATGAAGAAGCCTACAAGTCTCAGCCTAAGAAACATAGTGTTAGTCATGGAGATGGAAACAGAAGTCTCCAGGTGGGGCTTGCAGGATCTCTTTAGAAAACAATGATTCAGGTGCTGTCACCTATCTTTTCTTCTTTAAGCTGTCTGAAACATGACTGCAAAGACCGAAGTGGTGGCAGTCATCTTTTGCAATGGAAGCCAAAAACTAAAGTGGCAAGACAAATGACAGGAAATGCTGATGAGACCAGCACACCGGCCCTGGACTGCAACCTCCAAGCTTCCATTCTCTCTTTTTGTAGTCATAGTATACTATCCAAACATTATCATATAATAAAGGTTCAAAGTTCATGAATTAGGTCCTACACTATAAAACTAAACTTGGACCTAATAAGGTATCACATCCTCACATCCAAGACTCTTTCACATCAAATGCCCTGTCTCATTATCTTAACCAACACCCCTAAGTACAGTTTTGTTTTCCTATTTTTTTTTTTTAATATTTCTGGGTAAAGCCAGAATACATTCTATTGGATTCTAGAGGAATGTTGCCAAGACAGCTGGAGAAGACTAAGAAAGCTCGTTGGAGCTTGCAGTCAAGCTTTGTGTGTACTCAGGGAAGACAGCTGAGGACTGAGTCCTGATTTACATCATAAGGACAAACTCGCATTTCAAAGCCACACTTAGTTCAAGCACCCAGTCTTCATACAGTGATAACAATACCTAGTAGCAGCTAGTCCGATTTCTTCTCTAAATATTTATGCCAGATTTCCATGGGAAGCTACGAATCATACTGGACTGGAATTAAATGCCCCAGGGAACTAAGCGATAGTCCCACTCATTTTCAGACAGAAGAGCATCATTGTTATTATGATGAGCTGGCATCTGTGAAAATCGAGTACAAATTATTCCTTTCTTCCCCTCTACCCAAAGGGATATCATCACATACATAGAGTTTCTAATTTATATCATTGAAAAATTGGACAAATCAAGTCACTTGCATAACACCTCACCACTGTGCCTTTGGGTGAGGTTATCTAAATGAATGCCTCCCTTTTGTTCTCTTCAAGCTTACAAGATTCATAAGGACAGAGCATGGCAATCACCTTTTTATCCCAAGCCTCTAACACTCTGCCTTGTACATCCATTCAGTCAAAGCTGGTTCATTTGAATTCACTCAGCATATCTATGAGGTGACTTTTATTTGAGAGACAGACATGGTTTCAGGGTATAGAGAACCTCAGTTCTTCTGCTCACTGCCACATGAGATGGGTTTATCGATCTCTCTAGGCCCTGGTTTATCATTAACAAAAACTCAACATTTTCTTGTCCAACCCATCTCTTGGTGTCACTGGTGGATCAAATGAGGTAAATCTCTAAAATACGTTTTGTAAGAGATTATTTGTCATCTGTGCATCTGTGGCAGTATTATCTTTCTCTCTTATTTACCCCTAATGACTCTGTGAAATCCTACCGTCCAACCAAGTACAACTTTTCAGCACTGTCACTGTGTCACTTCCACCCAGGCTAAACTGTGGTCACTTGCCCAGTAGTGCCCTTCTAACAGAAGAACACAGTTTAGGCTACCTTTTTACATAATTATCTCTTACTTAGGTATGGAGTAAGCTCCAAGACAAAGTAAACACATCCCAGACATCTTCTGCAGAGGCCCTTCGCATCAGTAATTCAAGATCATCAGCAAGAAGGGAGAGAAATGGGGCAGAGAACCTAGGTGGGTTTCCTCACTCCCACATATGATTGCTTTTGTAAATGGCAGTAAAAGTACTCTATAAATTGCTTATCTAGAGCAGCTGGGTATTTCTTCTTGGGTTGCATTTAAACGGTAGGTCCCTGACATGTGGAGGGTTTTGGAACCCTGGCATAGCCATATGCAAATGTTAATGCAAATTCCTAAACCAAAAAGAACTTGTTTTTGGATTAAAACCTGTTTGGAATTACCAACAAGGTAGCAAACAGAGGAGCTATGCTTTCACACATTCTAAATGAAAGGCCTTAGTTCAGAATTTTGGCTATAACAATCGACAATAATGTAATAGAGAAAATTATACAATGAATCCCTTAATACCACAGCTGGTCTTTCTGAATCATTTGAAATATGCCAACCAGCCTCAAGATCAAACTAAAGCACATCAGCCATACAATAAATGTATGGCTCACCACAACATGGGTACCCACAAAAGAATAACATATTCTGCCCTCAGTAAATACATTCCAGTGGGGCCTCCAGTAGCTTAATTAAAATAAAATTGGTAAAAGCAGATAAATATTTAAGACTGCTCCTCCTCCCTCATTTTTCCATGGGGAAAAACCCAAAATTAAAATTGTATGTCATTTTAATAATTGTTTTACTTAACATCTACAGAGCCTGAGTTAATATAATCAGACTACCAAATCAGACTCCTATGAGTCAGAGATATTACCCAGTAACACCCTTTATAATAACTTCAAGGATACAAGCACCCAGAGGCATAGGTTAGGCAGGGAGAGGTTCAGGATATGGAACCCAGGCTTTCCAGGTGCTTCCTTCCCACATTAGAGATGTACTCTCTGACCTGTGTTCAAAGAGGACTTCTCCAAGTCGGGTATGCAGTCACCTCAAACAGCAGTATTTTACGTTATGAAACATGTCCATTTACAGTCAGAGAGTTACATCGCTCACGTGACATTTTCCAGAGAGCCATGCCCCATAAATCCATGGACCCTAGATGTGTTTACCACAAGGAATCCTAAACCAGAGACACCCTGCCAAAAGCAGTCCATAGACACCACTCCTCCTTGCAAACACCATTAGTCTGTTCACCAGATCATTTATTAGCAAGTTTATAAGGAGATTAAGCCAGGTCATTTGCCTCCTTGCTTTCCCGTGAATGTTCCCCCAGTAACAAGAGAAATGAATTGCAGACTAGCTGCTGAACCCCTTCCTTCCCAGAACATTCATCATGTTCTAGGTACAATTCCTCAATTCTTCCCATGTGTTACTTTATGTAACTCTCTCTATAAAGTAAGTACTATCACTCCATTTTCCAAATGAAGAAATTCAGGCATGAAAAGATTATGCAACCTGCTGAAAGTCCCACAGCTAGAATGTGGCAGAACCGAGATTTAAGACCTAACACATTGGCTTCAGATTCTGTTTTCTAAGGCATGGTATGATTCACTTCTGTAATTCTACATCTTTCTGGGATCTCTCTTTTTGAGACTTACACTTAGGATTAAGAAGGACAAAGATTCTATAAGTGAGTTATTTTTAAACATTCAACTGTAGTGGATTAAAGATGGATGAAACTGTTTTTTTTTTTTTTTACATGTCTCTCACTGAGAGATAGGATCTACTTCCCCAACTTTTGAATCTGAGCAGGCCTCTTCCTGTTTCACAAATAACAAGAAAGGTGGAAGTAACAGTGGGCTACTTCATGGCCTAGTCTTTAAAAGGCCTGGCAGCTTCCACTTCTGTTTTGTAATGCTCTGAACCACCACCAAGGAAGCTGAAGTGTGGTGACGGAGAGACCTTGTGCAAAGGTGTTGGGTACACAATGGAAAAGTGATCCAGCTGAGCCCATGTTTGCAGACATCCCTGCCAAGGTACGAGACATCAGAGACCTCCAGACCAGACTAGCTACCAAGTGAATACCACTGAGTGACCTAAATCAGCAACATTCTGAGAAGGATGACCCAGTGGAGCCCCGCCTAAATTCCTGACCCACGACACCATGAAAAAAAGAGACGATGCCTCTCATTCCCCATAGAGTACCTGGGTCAAGGAAAGGAAATCCCTAGAATAGTATAAATGCCATGGGGCAAGTAAAAATGAGAAAATAAAGCCAACAGGAAGCCTGCCTTTGAAAAACACTTTATTTCAATTTTCTGTTTTTTTAAAATCACAAGCGCAAGTGCAAAATTGTATTTAATAAATGGTATGCTCTTGACTTCAAAGTTACAGGCATGCAAAGGTCCAAGAGTTCAGAAAGGTTACTTACTAGATTGCCAAGTAAGTGTGCAAGAGTCCAGAGCACAAGCAATGAGCGTGGGTTCCAATTTTGAGAGGGTCACATGTTTGTGTTTTCAAAGGAAAACTGTGTGGGTGGCTTAAATTACACCAAAGCACATTTAAATTGGCACAGCTATGTTAATATTACCCACATCGACACTCTGCTAAATCTCTCAAAATGAAAATGCGTCCCTATCTCTCTCAATAGGAGCTGTGGGTATTGCCTCGGGGCTAATAAACCTACTTGCCTCTCTCATGCCGAAACCCCCATGAACTTCTTCAATTATTGACGGACAATTTGACATCAGTCCTGACCTTGCACATCCCAACAGCACAAATCTCACCCCTATTCTATCTCTACGATTTTTTTCTTCTTCCATCTGATCTTATCTCATCCTCACTTCTTCTTTCCAATACACAACAGTATACACATAATGCATGTGTGCGTGTACGTAACACCCCCCACATACACACACAAAGACAGAGGCAAAAGCAATGACAATGGCAGCAAAAAAGGCAGGATCATTCTTTCAGGCCTGCTTCTACTCTTAAAACCATCAGACGCTCTATCAAAATCTTAAACCACTCGGCAGTTAGACCTGTTATTAATGGCCAAGTCTGTTAACCTAAAGCTTTTAGCTCTAAGATGTCACATACATTTAAGACAAATATGGCCCACTGAAATATGTAAACCAAGCACAGTGACCATTAAATTGACCATAAACATAACAAACCACAAGCATTTTACAAATGGTACTTACTGGATAAATTATGTAATCATCTATCTCTCTGACAGTTACTGAGTGTGCATTTTCAGGTTGCCCTATCTGGGTGATGTTGTTCCATCTGATACACTGCTCACAACAGCCCTATGAATTAGGCATCATTTTATCCATTTGCCAGATGAGGAAACAGAAGCTCCAAGGAGTAAATGACTTACAGAAAAACACACAGGCATTCTCAAATAGTAACCAATAGCATGCTATCTTATTTTTACTGTCTTTTTATTGTGCCCAACTTCAGCCCAGTTCTAGCTAGGGATTTATTCCTCGTAACTGCAGAAGATCCCTATTATTCCCAGAACAGGGAAAACCAGCTTTTAACTAATTTAGACAATTTTATGACTATAAAGAAGCCCCACTACAGATCAGGACTAGGCCCTGTGATAGTATTAATATGGTCTGATAACACCATACTTAACTAGGAAGTTAAATATGGAAAAGCATCAGTAGAAAAAGCAGTAATTTATTATTTCTCAATTTTATGATACATATCACAATATAACCCCCATGATGAAATGCTATTTTATAGGGGACTAGGGAGTGTTTTGGTAGCTGAAGCTGTTCATGTCTCATGGATCACCCTTGGGCCTGCCCCAGAAATCACCTACAGCTATGTGGACAGTTCCTAACATGATGGTTTCCTACAGCAAGCCCCCGTGTCACTCAAGCCAAGGAATTTTTCTGGTTACAGGAGTATGTTCAACACTCTGCAAGGCAGACTTGAAGAGCTCAAGAGTTAATACCACAAAAGCAACCCTTAATCAATGAGGGACAGGAGTTGGTGGACAAATACCCCACCTTACCTATCCTTAATTAAGTGAAACAATTCCAGGGTGTGTTCCATGGTCTTTACAAGGTCTGGTTGGAACTGAGCCCCAGTGGTAACCAACTCACTCATATGCCCTTTAGTGGTTTTTCTCCCTTCCTGTCTCACTTCCCCATTCCTTGCAGGGCCTTCCCGGGACCATCTCCCAAATAAACTACTTGTACCCTGTAGCAGAGTGTACTTTCCAAAGATAGCTGCATCAGTATATCCCATGTCACATACGTTTCTCAAAATGCGCCACTGACACTCTTCCATCAGGAGCTGGAGTAAAAAATAAATAAATAAAGGTGGAATATGTCTCTACCTTTTCAGTCTGGGAGGGTCTGTGATTATGGCAGAGGAGACACAATACAACTGCTAAAGCCAGATCACCAGGTAGGCAGTACAGCTTCTCCCTGGCCTTTTTGAAAGGCTCACTCTTGGAAGGCAGCCACTGTGCCATGAGGAAACAACAAAGCAACATGCAAAGACCCTATGTAGGTGCCCCAGTCAACAGCCCAGTTAAGTTCCCAGCCAGCAGCCAGCATTGATTCCACACATTTGACTGAGTCTTCAAGCGATTCTAGCCCTGAGCTAGAAGACAAGTAGAGCCAGGAGGAGATGTTCCCATTGAGCCATGCCTAAATTACAGGCTTGTGAGAAAATAAACGTTGCCATTGTTTTAAGACACTGAGTTTTGTAGTGGGTTGCTACTCCGCAAACAATAACCAGAACACACTCAAACTCTTGTGTCAGGGTCAGCTTAGGGGGCAACTCAAACTTAGGTAAGTTTTCAAGTGAACGGCAAGAAGTAAATGTGAACTCAAACTGCCTATTCAAAGCCCATGCCATGTCCACTCTACTACCTACTCATTCCACCAAATAACTATTTGGTGTCTTAAAAATAGAGGCCCTGATGCGTCTAAAAGAGGAGGCAAGAAGGCATCGCATTCCCCTCAATTCTTGTTGTATAACAGATATCAAATATGAATACAAAACAGCCTTGAATGATCGTGCCTCAATTATTTCCACTGTTCTTAACTTCACATTCCAAGTCCTATCCATTATTTTGGGAACTTACGCCAGCTTCAAACCAGGAGGAAACTTAAAGGACATTCCTGCTAAAGAGGAGAAAAATATAAATAGCTAATTATAGGCTTTAATGTTTTGCTTTTCATCAGAGTATTCTCAGCTGAGCAGTAAAAACTAGGCACATTTTCAACAAATTACAGATAAAAAAATTTTAAAAAGCAAACAGTGATTCATCTAGATTTCTGTCCAATGTAGAGTTTGGAATTAATGTTGCTAACAAAAGGGTATGGACATGGAAACATACTGTATTTTCTTTAGGAATTTGCACTCAATATACTTATCTTAAAAGAAAATTACTAAAAATTAATCTATAAACATAAAACTCAATCTTATCCAAAATGTAATCCTCACTATCAAAATAAAATTAAAAGGCTATTTCGAAATTGCTATGTCCTAAAAATATTACCCATCACATCAAATCCACTACAGCACCTTCATATAAAGATCTGAAAAAGGAATTAGCACATACAAAAAATAAATCTCTATTTCTCTACAGTTCTGTTACATTATGAATACATTACTGTTATCAGAGGTTAAACTGTAAGAACATCAGTTCTAAAGATATGAAACACCAACTCTATCAAACCCTTAAATCTGTCATTGTGATCTCTCTTTGTCAAACATGCTGCTGTAGCTATTTTAGTGGATATACCTAACCTAACTGGATTTCTTTTGATAAAATTTAGTTACTGAAATAAGATCTCTGTTTCAACTCCATCTTTCAACCTTTGGCATTTGTCTACTTCATCCATGATTAATTTAAGATGCAGCTGGTATTTTTCATAAATCTATTTGCTTAATAAAATATGCCTTAAAATTGGTTTCTGGCTCTCTTTTCCATTTTGAAACAAAATATCGATCAATCAGATATATCATTTGAAAATGTTAACGGATTTCAGCCAAATCTAGTTAGAGGTTGAGTTTGAGAAAATAGATCTCACTAGGTGAAGTCTGGTCCACTTATCTGTTTAACAGCACTGATAAAAACAGTACTTCTACATATCCAGTTATTTTCAAGAATCACTAATTGAGCACTGAACCTCCTGGAAGATAGGAAATAGACAAAATGAATCCTTTGTCAACCTAAGAACTTGCTCTCTACTGGGTCCCAGATATTGTTCGGCCTGACTTGCGAGACAGAATCAAAAGTACTAAAAGGTCTTTCAGATGCAGGTGATTCCAGAACTTTTCCTAACACCTTTGAGGTGTAAGGAATTCCCTCCTAGTATAGAGCTTTTTTTTTTTTTTTTTTCTCTAAAAACACAGACACTTGGGGCACCTAGGTGGCTTAGTCAGTAGAGCATGTGTCTCTTCATCTCGGGGTCATGACTTCAAGCCCCATGTTGGTCATGGAGCCTATGCAAAAAAAATTAAAAACTAAAAAATTAAATAATCCTTAAAAAATAAATAAATAAACCCACAGCAAGCTTTTATACTACCACTTTCCTGGCTTCCTCTAGTATTTTAACATATAGGACTGTTTTGAGACTTAGCATATTTTAATTTCTTATCTGGGCCATGGCAGCTGAGTAATAACAAACAACATCCTAGAGTCAGAGGCGTATTAATGATTATGATCTTAAGACCTACAGTTATAGAGTGCATGGTAGACCAGCCTTCCTTCAATTTTAAGTGGAGGCCATTTCGTGTGCTTCGCCTAGGTTTACTATGAGAATCAAACGTCAATAGGAGTTATGTGTAAATAAGGAAGTACTGTACAACACAACTGTAGCATATAATTAACTGCCTGTCCCCTTGGACAACTGGAATACACTTATAACTACATCCTCAAGTTGGAAGGACCTTGGGTCTTATAACTCTATCTCCTACTCAGTATCAGAATCTCCCAATTACATTGGTCCCACCAAGAAGGAAATTCCTGCCATGAAAAGCCTCTAATTTCTGGACCTAGGGAATTAATGACCAGCCCGTAGAGCTGAGGAAGAGACCTCCCCAAGCTTTTATCTGGCTGAAGCAAGAAGCAATAGGCCAAGAAGCGAACCAAATTCGAAAATACTCAACCCATCTTTCTCTCCTTCCCAGGTTTACCTTCAAAGTTAGTCTTAATATAAATATCAGGAATAATATATATTTTTATCATTCAGCACAGGTCCTCTTATATAATAGGTGTTGGACATATTTTGAATGTTGAATAGATTGAGTGAAGGTCTTTTCACCTCACCAAGTGTCCCTTCATATGCTAAGATCAGGAACCCCTTTAACAGGAAACAAAGGCCAAAGTATAAATAACATAAAGAGAATTTAGAGTTCAAGACTGAACATGGGACACCAAATGTTGACTTTTCAGTATAATTCATTTCTGTCACAACGTAAGTAACAGATATCAGACACTTCGTCCTGGTGAATAATGGGGTTAAGGCTGGAGCACAGGGAAGGAACTAGCTGAATACATTTGTTTTACTTCCATTTAACTAAAATGCAGTTCACAGTAATTTGAGGTAGAATTCTTTTAGAAATGTGGTTTGAGGGCACCTGGGTGGCTTAGTCAGTTAAGGGTCCAAATTCACCTCAGGTCATGATCTTGCAGTTTGTGGGTTCAAGCATCACGTCCAGCTCTGTGCAGACAGCTCAGAGCCTGGAGCTTGGTTCAGATTCTTTGTCTCCCTCTCTCTCTCTCAAAAATGAATAAACCTAATAAATAAAAAAAATAAACATTAAAAAAAGAAATGTGGTTGGGTTTTTGGTCCTGAGTGGAGGTGGAAAGAGAAGAACAATGAGCCAGAATTACAAGGAGGAAACAAATGAGAGGAATTGTTCTGACAGAAAATAACATCATCTTCCTTGAAGACCAACAATATGCTAAAAACTCTTGGGAGCCTATCTCTAGGAGGATTAAAGAAGATAAAGGCATGGGTATTGCATAGAATCCCTAAGGGAGCAGCATTTCTGGAATCACAGAGAGATCAGTGCAATGCCTAAGTGCTACCAGCAGCTCTTGGCTGAGGTCCCAAGAGGTAATCCATGGCAAGGGGAATCCCTTTCCACCTTTCTCCATTCTCCTTCCCTCCTTACTAACCTTTCCTCCTTCTCTTTTCTTCCTTATCAATAAATGCAACACACAATCGTTTTCCTTTACCTATGTGCACCATATCTGGAATGAGTGGGAATGAGGCACAGTCCATAACCAGAAGTAACACCATACTATACAGTCATTCATAGAACTGGGGATGACCACACAAGACAGTTCTCACTTTTCCCTTTGATTTAACCATCAGTCCACAGACTGCCTACCTTAAAGGAGGTAACCTGGAGTCCCTCCTCTTTAATCTCCTTTGCTTTACCCTTAACTTCCTCCATCAAGGTTTCCTCAAGTATTATTAATGTCGAAGCTCCTGGCTGTCTGTTGATTGACTCAAGCTGGTTTTTCCCTGCATGCAGCTAGAGGGACTGTGACACTTCAGAATGAAGTGAATTAAGCCACAAAGTGAATAACGGGGAGCATCTATAAGCCACACACGCAAAAATGTGGATGAATTTCAGGTAAATTATACTGAACACAATAAGCCAGACACAAAAGAGCACCTACTATAGGATTGTATTTTATATAAACTTCTAAAATAGGCAAAATAAGCATGGTGTTAGAAGCTAGGATGGTGGTAACCTTCAGGCAGACAGAAGTAGTGACTGGTTACAAATATGTGTTCCAGGATACCTGGGTGGCTCAGGTGGTTAAGTATCCAAATCTCAGTTTCGGCCCAGGTCATGACCTCACAGTTTATGAGTTTGGGCCCCCGCATTGGGCTCTGAGCTGACAGCACAGAGCCTGCTTGAGATCCTTGGATCCTTGCTTCCTTTCTTGGATCCTTCCTTCTATCCTTGGATCCATCCTTCCATCCTTCCTTGAATCAATTGATTCTCTCTCTCTCTCTCTTAAAATAAAGTTAAAACAAAAAAAATTTTTTTTAAGTATGTTCCATCTGAGAACTACACACTTTTGCCATTTATGTGCATTATGTTATACTTTAATGAAAATAATAAATACATAAACACATAAATGGAAATCTAGCAGCATTTGTGATGTATCAAATTAAACTGAAAAATAGTTATAGGGAGGGGCATTTAGGTTGCTCAGTCGGTTAAATATCCCGATTCTTTTTTTTTTAATTTTTTTTTTTAACGTTTATTTATTTTTGAGACAGAGAGAGACAGAGCATGAACGGGGGAGGGTCAGAGAGAGGGAGACACAGAATCTGAAACAGGCTCCAGGCTCTGAGCTGTCAGCACAGAGCCCGCCGCGGGGCTCGAACTCACGGACCGCGAGATCATGACCTGAGCCGAAGTCGGCCGCTCAACCGACTGAGCCACCCAGGTGCCCCAAATATCCCGATTCTTGATTTCAGCTCACGGTGAGTTGCAGCCCTCAGTGGGGGCACTGTGCTGACAACGTGGAGCCTGCTTGGGACGCTCTCTCTCCCCCTCTGTCCATTCCCCGCTTGCGTTCACTCGCTCGCTCGCTCGCTCTCTCTCTCTCTGGATAAATAAACAAACATTAAAATAATAGTTATAGTGAAAAAGAACTGTGAGATTGCCCGCTACCTAGATTCTTTGGCCTGCTGAGGGTCTTGTTTGAAGCCTGCTTTCTCTGTGCTAAACTGGGAAGCTGGCAAGTCCAAGACAGGCCGTAAAGACTCACTAGCATCAAACTGAGAACTTTTTGAGATGAACTCAAAAAAAAAAAAAAAAAAAAAAAACAGTAAAGAGACAGTTTTACCATGCAAATTCAGGGCTATTTCACACCCTGTGTAGAGTCCACCCAAAGTCCTCTTTTTCTCCCCCTTGGATTCAGGGGCATGGGTTCCACACTCATGAAAAACAACACACAACATCTTAGATGCCCTCCTGAAGTCAAGAGTTTCCTTCATTAGTGCCATGCTCCATGTCCTTTAATCTAACTCTTCAACTATCAGTGTTAGCGCTGATCAAACAAGCATTCAGTATAGCCCCTTGCACCCAGTGACCAGTGCTCCAGCACTCTCTAGAAGTCATCAGTTCTTCGAAGCCAGTTATTAGGTAGGGATCCTGCTGAACTTCAATCTCAGTTCACTGCCTCCCCACCCCCAACCTGAGAGTGTTATTGTGACATCCATAGCATTCAGAAAGGTAGGTACATTTAATTTTTTACACAATCAACAAAGACCTGGTTGAGTAAGCACTTTCAATGATGTGCAGACCTGTTAGATTTTTAAAAAGGGGCCAGCATTCCCTAAAAAACTCTTTAATAAAACGGGGACGTCTGTCCAGTTAGGTTTAAGCTTAGTCTACATGGTGGCAAGGAGGCTTGACAACTTGAGAAGTTCATTGGTCATTTCTACACTTAAGTAAATCTGATTCAACATTTTCAAATGGGAAACATAAACATGTCAAAAGCAAATATGCAAAATTCAAAGGTATTGGCTAGAGCTGAGAGACTTCCAAGTGCATGAGAACATTTCTCCACGGTTTAAAATTCTTATGTTTCTAGTTCCCTCCATCCTCACTTCATCCACAAACCTTTCTTCCTCCTAACAGGTAGCTTTGAAACAACAAGAATTCATCAAATTTTCACCTATTTATTCATTATTATGTTTTTACAGGTAAAAACCAGGTACGAGAAGGGGCTATTTTTACTTTATCACATTGATGCATCCTTTTTATCTGTACCTCTTTAGGCGTTTTGTCCATGTTATTTCAGCGTTGATAAGGGTGTAGCAGAGTCTCTAAGCTCTTGTCTTAAATGAAAACATTTCTGATTGTGTAAATACCTTATGGTTTTTGTACATTATTTAGAAAATACAAGTTTAAAAATACAAGTAATACATGTGAGAAAGTAAAAATAGCCCACAGTTGTTTTTTTTAAGGCAAATTTACAAAGGGGATGATTGCTCCAACTGCCCTCCTGTGAGGTGGTCTCAGGCCTCTTTGCTCTTTGGCCAGCTGGTTTATGGTGAAATCATTCTAATACTCACTGTTCAATCCCTTGGCTTCTAAGTTCAGCAATCATTAAGTATGCTAATGATTTTCACCTTCCTTTCCAGGACATTAAAAGGCAAGGTAGAAAAAAATAATATAGGCCTTCGAATATAATTTCTACTCACATGTATATTCCAATGTTGAAAGCCATAATACCATTCTGCAAAATATCAAGATAAGATACCTGAAGTTCATGAGAAAACTTTAATTCTATTGGAAAAAGGAAGAGGTGGGATTACACAGTTTTCTTTTTATCACAATGGCTCCAATTTCTGGCTATTGAGTTGGACATCCTATAATCTGGCATATTAAAATTTCTTTTTTACACTGCAATTGGAACAATGGTTACAATGCCATTTCTTTTTAAAACTCCCTCAAAAAAAAAAGCAGAATAGAAATAGCTATAACTATCTTAAGAAAAAAAATATTATCTATCATATCCAACTAGTTTGGAATTTAAACAAGGAAAATGAAATTATGTTATAATTATGATTTAGGCTCAACCGAAGAGAGAAAATCCTAACAACCAGAGATGTCAGTAGTAGAAAGGGCTTTGTTGTGAATTAATGAGTTATCTGTCATGAAAGAAACTCAAACCAGGCCTATACAGCCATTTTCTATAGATGTGGTGTGTTTCCACTGGGTCAAAGATAGGACTGAATGAGAACTACTGCTTTCTCAAATCCAAGGTTTTAGGATGCCCAGGGGAGTCCCCGTCAAGACCCTAGGTCCTCTAACATGCCACATGGTACTTCTGTAGAGAAGTGAAAATCATGGTATAGGAAAGAATACAAGGTCACTTACAGTAGATTTCTATTTAGAGTGGTCAGTGCCCAAACTTACCAGTATTTATTGTTTTTGTAAATTAATTGTTTTTAGTCTTTTAAAAAACGTTTTTCGAGTATAGATGGCACACAATGTTACATTAGTTTCAGGTATACAACGTAGTGTTTCAACATCTCAGTAAGTTATTCTATGCTCACAAGTGTAGCTCCCATCTGTCACCATACAGCGCTATGACAATATCATTGACTATTATTCCTATGATGTACCTTTTATTCCCATGACTTTTTCCTTTTGTAACTGGAAGCCTGTATCTCCCTGTCCCTTTCACCCATTTTGCCCACCCCCTCACACCCAACTTCCCTGTGACAATCATCATTTTGTTCTCTGCATTTATAGGTCTCATTCTACTTTTTGTTTATTCTTCTGTTTTGTTTTGTTTGATTCCACAAGTGAAATCACGTGACATTTATCTTTCTCAGTCTGACTTATTTCATTTAGCATCATACCCTCTAGGTCCATCCAGGTCATCACAAATGGCAAGATCTCATCCTTTTTATGGCCGTGTGATACTCCATTTTACCTATATCTAATCTCCCATATTCTTTATCCATTAATCTACTAGTAAATAATTGGTCCATCACATTTGCCTGTAAAAAATCTAAATGACTCACTTTCCCTCTAATCCCACTTCTTCAAAAACAATTAACACTCCAGAGCAGAATGCTAGCTCTTGGCTATCTGCTCAGTGAAAATAGGAATCTAAAACTTTCATTCTATAATGTAAGAAAAAGGGCAGAATCATTAAATTTAGACACTACCTCTTCACAGTTATGCCAAATTCAAACATAACCAATGGGCATAAAAATCTTGCAAGCTGACCCTGAATTGCAGAGGCCACCAGATCTACGGTCTTAAACTATAGTCTCCAACCTTTTTGTGATCATTGAGCTTACTGAGCACTTACTATCTGTTAGGCATGCTTCTAGACCAGGGTTCAGCAAACATTTTCTACAAAGGCCCAAATAGTAAATGGCCATCTTTGTAAGCCATATGGTCCTGTCACACCTACTCAAGTCACCTGTTATAATGTGAAAGCAGCCACAGACAACACACAAATGAATGAGTGTGGCTGTGCTCCAGTAAAACATTTTTTTTTTTTTTTTTACAAAAACAGGAGGCAGGCTAGATTCGGCCTATGAGCAAGAGTTTGTCAACCCTTAGTCTTGACTCTTGAAATACATGAAAGAACAAAACAGGGGAAAAAAACCCTCCTTCATGGAGCTTATATTTTAATAAAATTGGTAAAGAAAGAAATTAGCATGCATTCCAAATGATGTTTATTTCTAAATTTTGTGTAGAATAGCATATAAACACATTTTATATATAAGATTTATGCAATACAATTACAATGAACATGAAAGATTTTAATTTAAACTTCCTATATTAATCTTTGATACTTTTGTTATTTATTCACTGTTTCACTAAAATTATCACTACCATTATGAGAATATTTTTTTAAAATCTTGGTTTAACATTTGGTGATCGATTTTAAGTCAGTTGTTGCAGATATTTGGTTTTAATAAATATCACAGTGGAAAATCCATCTCACAATGATAAACAGTTCCAAATGGAAGAATTGTATTACTGACTGCACTCATTAAAACATGATTTCCATTTTTAAATCTCATCCTCCAATTATGCAAAGCATTTCATTAAGTTTTTGCTTTATAGATTTATATCTTCCTCAGTGTAATTAAGTTGTTATTACCAACCAATTGGAAGGTAAATATTGGAAGATAAACATTTGTTGGCTGACTAAATAAGTAAAAATTCATTGCAAGCATTTGTAAGATTTTTAGAGATGTTTCCAAGTTGATGTGAAGTATGCAGACAAGAATTCCTTATGTGACATACTTACATAGTTCTAAGCAATACCATGTCATTACTCAAATTTAAGGCACATAAACATATCACCTAACAGTAGACTGGGGAAAGGAAGGAATGAGGCACTCAGTGCCAAGCTTTCCATGCAATGGAATGTCCATACTTCCCCAAAGCAAACTCATGTAAGTGATGAACATGTGACCATTCAACAATCAGAACAGGTAAGGGCATCAAGGCCAATCCTTACCTTTTTTTTTTTTTTTAATTTTTAGTTAACATACAGTACAATATTGGTTTCAGGAGAATTCAGTGATTCATCACTTACATACAACACCCAGTGATCATCACAAGTGGCCTTCTTAATACCCACTGCCCACCCCCGACCCATCTCCCTCCATTAACCCTCAGTTTGCGTCAGTCATTGAGAGTCTCTTGTGGTTTGTTTCCCTCTCTCCTCTTTCCCCTCAACTTCGCATATATTCATCTGTTTTGTTTCTTAAATTCCACATCAGTGAAATCATATGGTATTCATCTTTCTCTGATTGACTTATTTTGCTTATGATCAGTAAAGTTTTCTTTCTTTTTTAAGAGTAGATTCAGTTGATCATCCAGTGCACACTATAGCGTGGACTTAGGAGACAAGTACCATTCCTGGCTATTTATATTGTGTGCGTTTGCATTTGGAGAGTGCTCTTCCTAACACCTGTGTATTTGTACAGGATTTCAACCCATACTGGTAGATGTAACTTATCAATTCTGCCAATCTAGTTCACCTTCTTTTTGTGCATGTTCGTAAGAGTAATAACTTCTCATCACAGCACGTTTGGTATAATAATGCAGAATAAACTCAAATTAAGTGAATTTTTCATTCACTCTTAGTTAAATCACAACCATTTGGTTAGCTATTTTTAGTTTCTTACTCCCATGCCTGCTCCAGTCTGGAAGCTCAGAACCAGAAGCCTTCAACTATCTGAACTCCTTGGCAGAATCTTTGAAACTTCAGATGAACTTTAGTCAAGTTTTCTCTGTCCCTAATGAGAGGTTATTAATCAATAGTATGTTTGTAGTCATGAAAAGGCTGTTTACAATTTTAATAAATGTCATCTAGAAAATTAACAAAAAAGTAATTAGGAAGATTTATTGCCTGATTCCCTATCACCTTCATGGTCAAACCAAAGGAAAATGTGATAAAGAATGAGGATTACTAACACTTGAACATTTTATAAATATGCCTTCAAAACCCTTCTCAAATAGCCAGAAAGTTCAGCACACCCTCTTCCAAGATCAGGTAATACCCTTTCACAATTTTCACAATGTTAGGTAAGTTTATTTTTTTTTTTATTTCTTCAACCCTCAGCCTTCCGTCTGTAAACAACTTTAGAGCAGAAAATTTTATCTTTTACTTTTCTGGGTCCTAGGACATAGTAGTGTTCCATTAACATTTGCTGAAATTAAATAAAATCTTGTGAAAGTTCCAAAGGCCATTTTAAATTTCCATGGTCAACCACTGAAAAAAAAAAAAAATGGAATAGTGAATTCTATCTTGTGTTCCTAAAAAGAAAGTGTGAAATATTTCCTTCTTCATGTCATAGTTCTGATTCAATAAAATTCTTCTCTGAGTATAATTAAGCCCTATAACACTGAACATTCTTCTTGAAATGTACTCTAAATACATCCAATTTAAAAATGTGAACTTAACTTGGCCTACCTTCTCATAAAGGGGCTAATTAAAACTGTCATTTGTTGATGATGTGGTCAACCTCATAAAAAAATCTAACCAAATCAAAGTCAACTACTCAGAGAGGTCAGCCAGGTGACCAAATGTAATAGCAAAAGGATTTTCCTGTATCAGCAACCAACTAGAAAATACAACCAAATATAAAATAACATTAACAACAGAATCCAATTCTATAAATTTTCTAAGAATGAGTTCACCAAAATACCCACAACTGCTACAGAGGAAATTTTTATAGCTCAATGAAAGAACATAAAACAAAATCTGAGGAAATAAAGAGCATTCCATGTTCTCAAATGGATGACTTAATATTATAAAGATGTCAATTTTCCTCAAATTCATCTATATTCAAATCAATTCCAATAAAAATTCCAGCTGAATTTATTTTGATAAACTTGATAAACCTCTTCTAAAGTGTGCATAGAAGTCTAAAGGCCGATAAATAGCTAAGTCAATTTTGAAAAAAGATGACCTAGGAGTAAGGAAGTGCTCTACCAAATATTAAGACATACTAAAAGTCAAAATAAAAAAGACAAAATGGTCCTGGTGCAAAAACAAACAAACAGAGTTGTGAAGCATTAGACAGAACCATAGCAGACCCATGTCCCAAATAGACAATAAGGATCGTGCCATACACACATCACAGAACAAAGAATAAACTGGTTGGTATACAGTGCTGGGAAACCCTTTTTGATGAAAATCAAACTAAATTCCTACATAACACCTTACACAATTTTGACCCTAAGAGGATCAAACACCTAAATATGACAAGTAAAGTGTAAGCGAAACAATGTAAGAAAATAAACTCATAACTGAGGGATGGGCAAGGATTTAAACAAAATCAAAAAAACACAATTTATAAGGTAAAATACTTGTATGCTGTCATACAATTCTGTTCACTGCTAAAGTGAACAGAGAGAAAGGAAAAGGAGAAGTAATCTGTAATGTATAAAACTGACGGGGAATATAAAAGGAAGAGACTATCTGCAATATCAACAGACTACCTATCAAACAAGGACAAAACAGAAAAATGGGCAAAGGAAATGAACAGGCACTTAAGAAGAAATCAAGTAACTCAAGCATATTAAGAGATGCTGAAGATTGCCAGTAATTAGACAGATGTACACTGTGTTTACCTATTAGCAAAACCATACAACTGCTATTCCTGTGACTATTGCTGTGTAACAAATCATCATAAAACTTAGCTACTTAAAACAGCAACAACCACTTTATGATCTTTTTCATGGTTTCTGTGGGACAGGTATTTAGGAAGGGGTTAGCTAGGAAGCTCTGGCCCAAGGTCAGAAGGTGTCTGCAGCTAAAGTAACTAGGGGATGACCACACCTATCTTCCGCCTCACGCAGCCATCTCCTGGTGGTCTATCACATGGGCTACTTGGCGATTCCTCACAGCATGGTGGTCTCAGGGAAGTCAGATCTCATACATGGCAGCTGAGGGATGCAGGGCAAGTGTTTTAGCAAGCAAGGTAGAAGCTGAATATCACTTTTTATAATCTGACCTCCAAAGTCATACAGTGTTATTTTTGCCAGGGTCTTGGGGCCAAAACACTCACAAAAGCCTCCCCACCTTCAAGGGAAGGAGAACTAGACTTGACTTTTTAAAAAAATTTTTAAATGTTTATTTATTTACTTTTGAGAGACAGAAGCACAATCAGGGGAGGGACAGACAGACAGACAAATAGAATGTGACGCAGGCTCCAGGCTCTGAGCTGTCAGATTTAATACAGAGCCCAACATGGGCCTTGAACTCACAAACTGTGATATCATGACCTGAGCTGAAGTCGGACACTTAAACGACTAAGCCACCCAGGTGCCCCTAGACTTGATTTCTGGATGGTCAGTGGCAAGTTTGTAGAAAAGCATTTGGGCTGGGAGATACTGCTACAGCCACCTTTGGAAACACATTTGCCACAGTGCTTAATTCCAAGTGTGAAGGATCATGTGGTAATATAGAGAGGCACAGATATTCTAGAAAGCAATCTGGCAGTGTTTAGACAAGTTAAGTGTGCCTACACCATCTGACTCAGAACTCTCACCAGTGGCTGTGTGCCCCTGTGAAATTTTCCTACAATCTGTAAGGGGACATGTACAAGGATACTTATGACAGCATTATTTGAGGTAGCCAGGAGTTGGAGATAATTTGTGTTTCATCACCAGGGGAATGATTAAGTAAAATGTGATGAATGTTTGCAAAGATTCCTATATAGCAGTTTGAAGCAATAGAGTAGACGTGCACACAGTAACATGAACAGAATATTAAAACATCATGGTGCTGAAAAGGATAATGAGGTTCATAGCACGTTATCAATATTTTTATTAAAAAATTCACACACACCCAACAATGTATTTTTTCAGGAGCACATACAAATGAAGGGTAGACCTCAACTGATTAAACGTTTGTCTATACACAGGAGAGAAGAGTCTAAGTAAGGACTGAGGAGGAAAAGGGAAGGAAAATAAAGAGACCAAGAAAACACGACAGAGACATTTCACTGACCAATGGTGTGTCTTGAACAGAGGAGTATAATCAACTCTACCCTTGACATATCATTTAATAATAATCTCCAGAGGCCCAGCAAAACCAGTTGCACTAGGTAGGATGTGAGACACCTTCTAGAAACATAGAGTGACACTTTGGCTCAAGTAACAGATGTTTCTGTTGCTCAGTTTGTTGATCTTTTAAAATATGTTTTGAGACGCAGGCAATATTTGGGGATCAATAAGAAATACATTTTCAGGCAGAAGAGGTTTCTTGGAGGTCGTCAATTAACATATCACATAGATGTCACTTTAATTAAGGCTAGAACGTGAGTATTTGAAAACCTAGATTTTAATGACCTGAAAGTTCCAAAATACATGGTGCTTAAGGAAAAAATGGTGAATGAAAATTTTAGGATCACCTTTAAAGTAAAATATACATATGCAAAACAGCAATACACACTTTACAATAAAAGGGCACTAGGTTGCCTAGGGGGAAATGAGAGAGAAGTATGAAGGGAAAAAAATTATTCATTAACTGTCACATCTACATTCAGGTTTTCAATTAGGCAAATAAATATTTTACCAAAATAACTACATTTCCAAAAAAAAACAGTATTTTAATCAACCATTCCTACTTAGAAAAATATTTTAATGTCTGTGATCTCTCACGGATGGAATCTGATTTAATACAATAATAAAACAACCACAGGGCCAATGGCAGAATGTCGGGAAACAGTCAAAGACTTTATTTCATTTCCTTGATAGAACTTTGACATCTGAGTTCAATGTTGGTTGACTGGTGTGCACTCCCTTTGCTTGGCATTCTCATTTAATAATGTAGTCACAGCTGTAAAACTTGAGATACTGTCAAAAGAGACAAAGAAAGCCAAAGCCGAACTAAAATGCTATGAGAATATTAGCCCTTTGGGGTGAAAGAAATATTAAAAAGTCAATCATGGTTTCCACATCAGGATCCTTTAAAGATTTGACAAAAGGCTACTTTAATTTCCCACCCCCAGTAGACACCCTCATGAGACTAAGAAAGAAAAACTGCCCTGCATCCCATTGCTTTCCCATTTGGAACCAGAGAAAAATTGAGCAATTTATGTTCCATCTCCTTCTCAAGATCACTGACAGTAACATCTGTTTACTGGCTTTGACGTTCTAGGATTCTGAAGGTGAAGGGGGGAGAAAAAAAACCACCACAGATGTGAGATAGTCATACTAATTCAATACTTAAAAAGGAGAAAAAATGCCACAGCAACCCAATACTTCTAAGTGGTGATATTTGGACATTTGTAAAAGCACTAAGTGAACATAAGCAGAGAGCAATCCAGGAGATCCACTTCTATTACCAATTAAAACATTTTTTTTGAGCGACCTCACACTTTGGGTTGTCTCTTTATTTTTTCAATACCTCATCTATTTTTGAGAGAGACAGCATTGAGCGGGGGAGGGAAGGAGGCTGGGGAGGACTGTGGCAGTGGGGGAGACAGAGGATCCGCAGCAGGCTCTGCACTGAGGGCGGCAAGCCCGATGCAGGACTCAAACTCACAAACCACGAGATCATGACATGAGCCAAAGTCAGATGCTCAACTGACCGAGCCACCCACCCAGGTGCTCCTGGGCTGTCTTCTTTTAAGAGGCATTGATATTTCTATTTCCCATAATTTGACTTGGTATAATACATAAAGGAGAAAAACATTTTTAAAATCTTCCCAAATAAAAAACATGATTTCCACAAGTCTGTTTTTCCAGTATAAGCATCTTGTCTTCATTCCTTACCCTTTATGTAAATTTTAAAATATAATGCATACAAAAGGGTCTCCTCAAGAAAAGATTAAGAGGTAGACAAAGTGAAATCCGTCAACGTGTATTTTTCTCCTGCTCGGTAGTTGTAATCAAAGGGGGAGTTCCAGGGATGAACTAATAAATACGTGTTAACTTTGGTAAGTACTTAACTGTGTACCAGACACCCTTAAGAACGTTAATGTATTAACACATTTAATCCTTACAGCAATGCTAAGGTGCAGATGTTATCCCCTTTGGACACAGCCTGAGAAAAGGAGATCCAGTAACTGGCTCAAGGTCACAGAGCCCGTAAGTGGTGGAACAAGGATTCAAATCTAAGCAGTCAAGCTCCAGACCCTGTACTCTTAATCATAATTCAATACCACTCCATTAAAAAAAAATAGATCACAAGATAGACCAAAGTAACTGGCTAAGGCAAGTGGCTTAAAAAAAATACATCATGTTTAAACTCAGAGTTTAAGTTATCCAAAGTACCAAAACTGTTAAGATAAAGCAAAACCCTTAGAGAACCCTAATCAAGTATGCCTAGACGCAGGGGTATGCAGGGCAAACATCACTTCCGTCTCTGAGACTACCACTAATTACTTTCAACACTTGATAAGGTAAGAAGCCTTGCAGCACAACTTGTACGAGATTACTGGGCACTGGTGGAAAAGAATGACTAAAATTTATTGTACATGAATTCTATACTGAATATTCAAACAAATCAGATTGTTGGCAACTTTTTGAGGACTACTGTTTATATTTTTTCCTAGGGGAAAAAAAGACATCACTCATAGTTGACTTTTTAACTAAAAAAATGTAGCAACATCATAGATTGTTATAGTATCATTTGTGGACTATATGACATTTAAATGCATTTTTTTTTCTGAAATGCAATGCAATGACTTTAAAATGGCAATTTGTTGTACAATCCATAGGTTTTGTCACGTAACACATGGGGGTGCAAGTTTGTGGCTCTCAGCCTGATCAGTATGAAGAACGCAAAGTGACTATGGGTTTTGGAATTGTGAGTTTATTGTGGTACTCAATGTCTTTATTTTTCAACAGAGAAACAAGCTCATGCGCTTTTATTTTTTTAATAGGACAGTGGTTTATAAGTAATGCCTGTTCATCAACAAATGTCACTTAACACTAGCAGTGTAAGTTGTAAAGTCTGAAAGGCCTTAGGAGTTATTGAGTGCTGAATTTTCCTGCAAGGTACAGGTGATCAGGTTTTCCCTAGGGAATAATCACTCGAAGTTAGTATCCTAAGAAATAACAAATCCGTAAGACATGGTGGCATATGAAACCAATTCTTTTAATAATGATTCACTGAGTTACAACATGCCTTCCAAGGGTTCACTGCATTTTGAAATCTGGTGTGCTTAGCTAGGAAAAACAAATGGAAATAAACCAGACAAATCTCCTTCATGTATTCAGTGGTCTTGTCTCATTCAGAGGTTTCCCTCCACTTTGTTATGATAAAATTACTCTGCTACATTTTCCTGAGCAATATGACCAGTATCTAACCAATACACTGTTTCTATTCACTAAGAGGCTTACCTGTCTTGAGTAAGTAACCTCATCAAGTCTTGTATTTTTCTCCTTGCTTCTACTCACCACTTCTCCCAGAGTAGGGAAAACTCTTTGCAAAAGAATGCCAATTTGCAAGGGCTTTGTTTCTATCTATATCATTTCTATCCTTGTTCTCCCACTACCATTTTCTCATTTCTGCCTCGGCTTATTCCTCTTTTCTGGTCACACTTCAAAGTGTCATATGGGGGATACAAAGCTGAAGTGGCTCAGTTTATAGACCATGAAACTTCGATGACCATTAATTTTGCATGAAGATCAAGGAGCCCAAGCTACAAAAGTCATTCATAGAAAACAACTTCATAAGTGGAAGGTTACTGTCTAGTTTAACTGGGCCCAGCTCTTTGCCTGTGATTATTTCAAACTGCATTATTCATAGCATACTTCCTGTTTGTGACAGTGTTTTCCTTTCCAAAACCTTTATGGTTTAAAAATGACAGCTTTTTTATGATTGACTCATCTATTCAGTCATTGAAAATAATATGGCTCTCTAAAATAAAGTCTGGATCTAACTAGATAATTAAGCACATGAAAAGCTGGACGTTTTCTTTTAATAATTAACAAATTCTGCTTTTCAAATGCCTGTAGGCTCGTGACTTTCTGAAAGTCTCAGTGTAAGTCACTCTAAGAGAACCAGTTAGTAATTCCTGCATAGTGCAATTAGACACAATACAATTATAGGGGTTCGGTTGTTCTTGAGTTCATTCACAAAAATTCTGGTCATAAAATGGCAGAAGGAACAACAGTTTCTGCCCTTAGGGATGCACCGCCCTAGTGGGGAAGAAATTTTTTCCTAAATTACATTAAAACAATGATTAGGTATCTTTTGCTACATAAAAAATTACCTCAAACTCTAGTGAGTTAAAAATAAACACTTACTAAAAAAATAAATAAATAAATAAATAAATAAATAAACACTATCTCATTGTTTCTATGGTTAAAGAATTCATAAACAATGTAGCTACATGATTTTCACTCAGAGTCCTTGGTCGGGGGCGGGGGGGGGGGGGGGGGGCGGGGGGGCGGGTCAACCTGTCAGCCAGAGTTGTAATCATTTGTTAGGTTAACTGGAGATTCCAGTTTGCCTGAGACAATCCTAGTTGTGGCCCTTTTCCTGGCATAATTGTAATTAGCATTCCCTTTCCTTTTCAAAAGTGCCCTGCACTGTACAATATATTCATCACGGAACTAAGTAGGAAGCCATATCACAAGCACATGACTTCGAATATGAAAAAATACAGTTTCCATTGCTTAGCCTCTCATCCCCTCCCCAACCCCCATACATACAGAGTGGCTTTCCTTCCTTCCTGCTTTCAAGTCATCTCATCTTACCACCAATTCTGAGAAGCTCCAATATTCAGTCAATAAATTTCCATTTGCTTAAGTTAACCCAAGTAACATTCTATCCTAAAGAATCCTAAACTGGTATGATCATGTTACAGTGATTTTGCTTTCTACCTACAGCAGTGTACATTTAGGGAAAGGTTTTCTATCTATTTAATTGAAGGGAGGAATTATATGTGCATTGAAATCAGCCGCTTAGTTGCTACAGTGAAGAGAATTACAAGGAATTCTCTGGAAATGAGAAAGCTAGTTATGAGCTGTTGCAGGAGTCTGATACCAAATGATGCTGTAGACTAGGACACAGGTTATCAAGATAGGAAGATGTAACGGATTCAGGGGATTTAGTAGGTGAAAGTGATAGGACTTGGTGGTGGAATAGATATAGAAGGAAAAGGGGACGAATATTAACAATGATTCATTTGTTTTCAGCTTCTCTAGGAGATGCATGACAAGTCTGTTAACTCTACCTGTAACAGAAAACACATGAAGAGAATCAGAAATGTGAGTATGAGGCTTCTTTGGGACATTCTGGAAGGAAATTGGGTAGATAGTTGAACACATAGGAGAAGCACTGTGAAGTGGTCTGGGCTAGATAGAGATTTGCATGTTATCTTCCTACAGATCATTACCAAAAAAAAAAAAAAAAAAAAAAAAAAAAACCTAGATGGGATGAGATCACCTAAATCACTGCTTAACCCTGGCTGTTCATTAGAGTCACCTGAGGAGATGTTTTTCCAAAAACTGCTATTTGGGCCCAGAGATTGTGATTAATTGGTTGTGGTGGGACTACTGCATTTAAACACCTCCACATGAGTAAAGATTAGAGGATAAGAAGTAAAACCGAGGACAGAAAAACAATAGAACAGATGAACAGAACCAAGAGTTGTTTCTTCAAAAAGATTAACAAAATTCACAGGACTTTAGCTAAATAAGCCATGAAAAGGAAAAAAAAAAAAAAAAAGGAGAGAGGCCCAAAATCAGTAAAATTACAAATGGAAGAGAAGAAATTACCATTGATCCTAAGAGACTACTATTAATAGCAACAGACCAATAAAGTGGATCACCTCGAAGAAATGTACAGGCTTATCTTGTTTTATTGTGCTTCACAGATATTTTGTTTTTAATATATTGAAGGTCTGGACGTTAAGCAAATCTACTGGTGCCATTTTTTTTCAACAGCATTGACTCTGACACATTTTGGGAATTCTCATGATATTTCAAACTATTTCACTGTTATTATATTTGTTACAGTAATCTGTGATCAGTGATTATGAATCACTGCAAGCTCAGATAATGATAGCATTTTTGGCAATAAAGATTTTCAATTAAGGTATGCACATTGTTTTTTAGACATAATGCTATTACACACTTAAGAGACTATAGTGTCGTATGGACATAACTTTTATATGCACTGGGAAACCAAAAAATTCATTTGATTTACTTTATTATGATTTTCTCTTTATTGAAATGGTCTGCCACCAAACCCACAATATCTGCAAGGTATGACTGTATGTCCAGCTTGAATCATGAAGAAATTAAAAAATGTGAACATACCAGTAAAGAGACTGAGTGAGTAATCAAAAATCTCTCACCAAAGAAAAGCCCAGGACCAGAAAGCTTCCCTGGTGAATTTTACCAAACACTTAAAGAAAAATTAACACCAATCCTTCTCAAAATATTCCAAAATACCTCAGAGGAGAGAACACTCCCAAACTCACTTCATGACTCGTGTATTTCCCTGATATCAAAGCCAGGTAATGACACTATGAGAAAAGAACATTATAGGCCAATATCCCTGATGAACACAGATGCAAAAAATTTTCAACAAAATATTAGCAAATCCAATTCTCTAAGACATTACATCATCACCACAATAGATGCAGAAAACTCACTTGACAAAAGTCCACATCCTTTCATGATAAAAAGTCTCAACAAATTAGGTATAGGAGAAATGTACCTCAACATAATAAAGGTCATACATGATAAGTCACAGCTAACATCATAGACAAAGGTGAAAAGTTTAAAGTTTTTCCTTGAAGATTGGGAAGAATTCTGGGAATACAAGTTGGTCCAGCCACTCTGGAAAACAGTATGGAGGGTCTTCAAAAAACTAAAAATAGAAATACCCTACGACCCAGCAATTGCACTACTGGGTATTTATCCAAGGGATACAGGTGTGCTGTTTTGAAGGGACACATGCACCCCCATGTTTATAGCAGCACTATCCACAATATCCAAAGTATGGAAAGAGCCCAAATGTCCATGGACGGATGAATAAAGAAGATATGGTGTGTGTGTGTGTGTATGTGTGCGCGCACGCGCGCGCGCACACACACACACACACACACACACACACACACACAATGGAGTATTACTCGGCAATCAAAAAGAATGAAATCTTGCCATTTGCAACTATGTGAATGGAATTGGAGGGTATTATACTAAGTGAAATTAGTCAGAGAAAGACAAATATCATGACTTCACTCATATGAGGACTTCAAGATACAAAACAGATGAACATAAGGTAAGGGAAACAAAAATAATATAAAAACAGGGAGGGGGACAAAACAGAAGAGACTCATAAATATGGAGAACAAACATAGGGTTACTGTAGGGAGTATGGGAGGGGGGATGGGCTAAATGGGTAAGGGGCATTAAGGAATCTACTCCTGAAATCATTGTTGCACTATATGCTAACTAATTTGGATGTAAATTAAATAAAATAAAATTAAAAATAAATACATACATATATACATACATTCTATAGAGTGTATAGGAAAAAAAAGATTGGGAAGAATTCAAGGGTGCCCCCTTTTACCAATCCTGTTCAACGGGTACAAGAAATCCCAGCCAGCACAATCAGGCAAGAAAAAGAAGCAAAATGAATTGGAAAAAAGTAAAACAGTCTCTGTTTGCAGAGGACATGATTTGATATATAGAAAAACTTAAAGTCTCCACTAGAAAAACTGTTTAATCAACAAACTCAGTCAAGTTGCATGATACAAAATCAACATACAAGAATGCACCCCAATGTTTATAGCAGCGTTATCAACAATAGCCAAAGTATGGAAAGAGCCCAAATGTCCATCAACAAATGAATGGATAAAGAAGATGTGGTAGATATATACAATGGAGTATTACTCAGCGATCAAAAAGAATGAAATCTTGCCATTTGCAACAACGTGGATGGAACTAGAGTGTATTATACTAAGTGAAATTAGAGAAAGACAAATATCATATGACCCCACTCATATGGGGAAAGATACAAAACAGATGAACATAGGGAAAGGGAAGCAAAAAAATATAAAAGCAGGGAGGGGACAAAACATAAGAGACTTAAATACAGAGAACAAACTGAGGGTTGCTGGAGGGGTTGTGGGTGAGGAATGGCTAAATGGGCAAGGGACACTGAGGAAGACACTTGTTGGGATGAGCACTGGGTGTCATAGATAGGAGATAAATCACTGGGTTCTACTCCTGAAATCATTACTGCACTATATGCTAACTAACTTGGATATAAATTAAAAAATAATACTAAATAATAAGTAATTTTTTCTACATTAACAGTGAATAATCTGAAAAAGAAATAAGAAAATAATTCAATTTACAACATCATCAGCAATAGTACTTAAGAATAAATTTAACCAAGGAGGTCAAAGATCTACACAAAATTCAAAGGCACTGATCAAAGAAACTGAAGATGACACAAATAAATGTAAGGATACCCCATATCTGATTAGAAGAATATTGTTAAAATGTCCATACTACCCAAAGCCATCTACAGACTCAATGCAATCCCTATCAATATTCCAATGGCATTTTTCAAAGAAATAGGAAAAACAATCCTCAAGTTTATATAGAGCCTCAAAAACTCTAAATAGCCAAAGAAATCCAAAGAAAGAAGAACAAAACTGGAGGCATCACACTTCCTGATTTCAAACTATATTGCAAAGCTATAGTAATCAAAACAGTATGGTACTGGCCTAAAAAGTGATGTAGAACAATTGAACACAACTGAGAACTGAGAAATAAGCCCACACATATATGATTAAGTGATATTTAACAAGAAAGCTGAGAAAAGTCAGCCAATGGATAAAAATAAAAGTCTCCTCAATCAACAGTGCTGGGAAAATTGGATATTCACATGTAAAAGAATGTAACTAGACCCCCACCTTACACCACTCATAAACATTAACTCCAAATGGATTAAGGACTTAAATTTAAAACTTGAAACCATAACAATCCTAGAAGGAAACAGAGGAGAAAATCTTCTTGACATGGGTCTTGGCAATGATTTTTGGATATGACACTTAAAGCCTGAGCAACTAAATCAAAATAAACAGGTGGGACAACATCAAGCTAAAATCTTCTGCACTGCAAAAGAAACCATCAATGAAGTGAAAAGAGAACCTACAGAATGAGAAAAACACACTTGCAAACCACAAATATGATAAGGGTTAATATTCAAATTATATAGTGAACTCATACAACTCAATAGCAAAAAAAAAAAAAAAACAAAAAAAAAAAACACCAAATAGCCCCAAATTTAAAAACTGGCAAGGAAGCTGAATAGGTATTTTTCCAAAGAAAATAGTCAAATGGCCAATGGGTATATGAAATGGTACTCAACATCACTAAGTATTACAGAAATAAAAATCAAAACCACAGTGAGGTATCACCTCACACCTGTTAGAATAGCTATCAAAAAGACAAGAGAAAACAAATACTGTTGAGGCTGTGGAGAAAAGGGAACCCTTGTGTACTGTTGGTGAGAATGTAAACTGGTACAACCATATGGAAAACAGTATGGAGGATCCTCAAAACAAAAATAACACTACCATATGATCCAGCAACTACACTTCAAGGTATATACACAAAGGTAATGAAATCACTACACTGGAGAATAAGTTTCATCCCCATGTTCATTACAGCAGTATTTACATAGCCCAAACATAAAAAACTTTAAGGGCATTATAATTAAGTGAAGTAAGTCAGACAAAGGCAAATACTATATGATCTCACTTACATGTGCAATCTAAAGAAACTGAAATCATACAAACAGAGGTCATATCTGTGATTTCCAGAGGTGGCAGGGACAGGGTAGAGGTGGGGGAACTGGGTGAAGGGAGTCAAAAGCTACAAACTTCCAGTTATAAGATAAATTCTGGGGATGTAATGTACCACATGGTAAGTGCAGCTAACAATGCTGTTTTTATTTTTAAAGTTGCTCAGAGTAAATCTTAAATAGCACAATCATAAGGGAAAAAAACAGTTCTTAACAATGTGAGGTGATGGATGTTAATAAACTTACTGTGGCAGTCATTTAACAGTACGTCAATGGATCGAATCATCACATTATACAACTTAAACTTATACAGTATTATATGTCAGCTATATGTCAGTAACACTAAAAACAAAGCCCTCTACATGATTTTAGTAATCATCCAGTATTGAGAACTAGTACATAGTATAGTATACTAGTACAGAATAAGAAAAGAAGGGCCAAGACTGAATCTTGAAAAATTTCAACATTTACTGGCAAGTTAAGATGAGCCAGCAAATGAAACACATAACAGCCAGAAAGACAGAAATGTAACAAACAAGAGATGGTAACATGAAAACCTGAAAAACAAAGCATGGCTGTTTCGATGGGGAGAAAATACTCAATTTTACCAAATAACTGCTTCAAAGTATGCTCAGATGTAACTAAGAAATATCCATCATAGTGATATTGCAGACCTTTTGAAGAAATAGTTTACTGATATCACATATGATAGAAATGAATTAGTTTAAAAGTCAATGGAATGTGTTCAACTTATAGAAAGAAAACGTCAAAGATGCAACATAGGAATAAATACAAGGGAGCTCCTGAAACATAAATCAAGTGGGGGGTCTTAGTAGGATCCTAAGAACAAGTGGAGGTCTTTGCCTTAAATGAGGAGAACATCTCCATGAATTCAAGAGGGAAAAAGAGTTGTCTAAGAGCAAATACCAGTGGCTGTATTTTGAACTGAAAAGATAATTCAGTTTCACTCTGAGAAGATTCTTTGTCTCTAGAGTAGAAGGCAAGGTAGGGGTTGAGAGTAGGGTGGAAGGGACATGTGGTAGGCAGAAGGTTGTGGAGAGCAGCAAACTACTGGTGTAGTTGTTAGGGAGAGGGAGCTAACCAGAGAAAGTGAGCGAAAGTTCCAAGCAGTGTAGAGGATTCTCTTAAGAAAAGTTACCATTAATTTAAAGAGGAACAAGTACAAGAACCAAGTTTACCCAAAGATGGATTTATTTATCCAGATAGGAGTGACAAAAATATGGGGGGGGGGGGCAAGGGAGTTCCATATGATAATGGAACAGGGTTATGGAAATGGTGCACCATGGAATCCAACATGGATGAGGAGAAAAAGAAAAAACATTGATGGACTGGGAGAAAACAGAAGCCCGCAGAGTGTCAAAGAATAGACAAGGTCTGTATGGTTGTTTGGGATAATCTTTTAATTATATACCTCAGTGGACTTTCATCCATAATACTAATACTTAATTTCACTGAGGCAAGATCTTTCCTGTTTTCTTTTGACTATGGCAGTGTGAGAAAAGAATAGAGCCAAGAGTTTTCCATTATCTTTCACCCAAAGCTCACAGAGCTTTAAATGCTTTGATCAAGAAAAGCAAAGGAAGAAAGGGATAAAAAAAAAAAAAGAGGAATTTATGGTCCTATAATTTAAACTGGACAATTCCCAATTACACTAAATGTAGAATAATAAATGAGAGAACACTATGGTGCTGTAAGCAGCCAAACCGCCAATCAGCCACTAAATATGTATGATGCATCCTATGGAGACCCTACTTACAAGCCTCACTGTACAAACTGGGTACAGAACATCCCATCCAGACAGGGACAGCTCGGGGTCTGTCCAGGAACCTAGAGATCCAAAGGCATCCCTAGACCCGCTAACCACTAAAAGGAAGTAACCTGAGGCATGCATTGGAGCCTCTAAGATTCAGGGTAGCTTTGGAGCTTCTGAGCTGTTTTGCCTGAGTCATTAGACTCAAGACATGTAAGTTAATCTAGAAAAAGGGAGACCAATCCCTAGCTGATAAATATTTTCACAAATTTCCCATGTGCCAGTGATAATACTAGGTGCTAGAGATACTAGAGCTGACAAAACATAAGTGGTTCTTTTCTTCATGGGGCCTAACACATAATTGCTAATATTTAAGTAAATAAGCTCTCCAAAGGGCTACAGTAAGACAGGGTGTACCATCAATGGATATTTAGGAATATTTGAGGTTTATTAGCCCTGGAGTAGGGGGAGGAGGTGATAGCAAGGAAGAATTTATCAAAGACACCCAGGTTTGGAGATGAGGCAACATGGTGGTGTGAGTAGCATTTACTAAGACAAAGTATCTAAGAGAGGGGCAGCTTAGGAAAAGAAAGCATGAATTTAGTTTCAAACATCTTACACTTGAGATGCTTGTTAAACAACCTAGTGCAGATACATAGTGAACAGATAAAAGGATCTAAAGCTTAGCAGAATGATCTGGGCTGGAAAGATAGATTTTCTCCTAGTTGCCACTTTGCTCAAACGAGTCCCGAATATAACCACTGCTGCCATCAGTGTCTACTTGATGAAGGCAGTGTGGGCCAAGAAGGAAGAGATCCACTTTCAGAATTCCTTTCACCACATACCAGCCCAGCTTAATTATCAAAGCTGTTCTTTAAAAAATTACAAGAGGCAACAGGTACCTTCAATACATCCTCCATGAATTACTATGGTAATCCTTCTAAAACATAGGTTGCTGATGTTACCTTCCCTCTGATCCACAGGATAAAAACCAAGCTTCTACATGTGGGGTTCAAGATCTTTTATAACCCAGTTTCATTTCCTTCTATGCTCACTCATAATCTCCACGACCCATTCCATGTCACACACTTTTCTTCTACAACCACATCAGCCTCTAGGAAGGAGCCCTTGATGGCTCATGCCTCTATATCTTGTTCATGCCGGTACTTCTTCCTCAAGTATCTTTTGTCCTTTTGTTCTGCCTGCAAAACTCCCAGTCTCCCCCTCAAGATCCTGTTTCACTTATTCACTTATTCAAAAACCATTTTGAAGCTAACTTTCTGTAAGATCTGTGGATCTTATGTGTATGGAATATAAAGCCATACACAAGAAAGGTATTATCCACCCATACTATGTTGTATGCAGCATACTAGAAAAGGACATCCCAAATGGGTGTGTAATAGACTTTAGTTTTTTCCCATTGGGAGATGGGAAAAATCCTTCTATGACATGTTCAGAGATTTACTGTACTGCTTGCTTATATATTCTGGATCTCTTCTCCTTGCCTTATTTTTTCTCCCTAAGTTTTTGGCTCATGCTGTTCTGACCAGGTATAACATAGTACTTTATTTTACTAGGTAATTTCATCTTATTATTTGTTTTTTAAATGATCAAAGTCCCCTGTCATTCCTATGAAGGTGTGTTGATTCCAATGTAATACCTAAAATGCCTGCCACTACTTATATGCAGCTGGCCTTTTTTCCTGTTTGCAAGACTGCAGTGACCAATCTCTTTCTCGATCTCTCTCTCGGGGTGTGTGTGTGTACACACATGAACACACACATCTGTCCCTCTTCTAAGTATTATGAGTTATTTCCTCACTGGACATACACAGACTACATACACTTCCATATAACATCAACCGCCCAAGATTTCCTGTGTAACCATTCAACGATCTGTCATATTATCCTCATAAGGGCCACCACTTTCTCCATCTCCTAGTTACCCCAGCCTTCTGAGTGTTGACTAATACAACACACCTTGGCCCTCCCATCTCTACACTCCTCACTATGTTAGCCATGGATTCACGATGTGCTCTACTTCCGAGCATCAACAACTGGAATCTGTACCACTTTACAGAGGATTCTACCTCACCATACCAACCGTGAACAAAAGTCAAATGCAAATCTGTTTTAAAAGATACAGGAGGGGCGCCTGGGTGGCTCAGTTGGTTGAATGACTGACTTTGGCTCAGGTCATGATCTCACAGTTTCTGAGTTCAAGCCCCATGTCGGGCTCTATGCTGACAGCTCGGAGCCTGGAGCCTGTTTCGGATTCTGTGTCTCCCTCTCTTTCTTCTCTCCCCTGCTCGTGCTCTGTCTCTCAATAATAAATAAACATTGAAAAAATTTCTGAATAAAAAAAAGATACAGGAAAGATTAGGAAAGATATTTAAAAGCTTGGGAAAGGTTATTTTTTATCTCTTAGGTGCTTGAGCAACCCTGAACCATCAAATAAATGAGATATTTGAAATGTATCAAAGACCATATTATTCAGGCACAGTAAGGATCCAAAGTCTGTATGTATCACATGGGCTTCTGGAAATCCTACTAACATTTATCTTTCAGTGATGTTGACATTCGGTCTCTTTGAAGGTGTCTGGAAAGGAAACTACTGCAGAGATGAACTTACAGAACTTGTTTATAGACAGGAGCTCTTCCTCCCAGTTTAGTCATGTGAGCAACTTAAGAAACGGCAGTGACAGGAAAATTATAAATGTAGGTAAACTGTAGAAGGAGAGGGTGGTAACTGTGTTGGTCAAAACATGGTCCTTCCTAAGGGAGATGTAGAGATAAGAGGAAGGGACATACCTAAATAAGGTGTTTGATTAAGGCCAAAGCCAAGACTCTTCCCGAAACTCAAAGCTGATTTCTCTATGTCTCTTTGGTTCTCAATATGACCAACAGTCCAGTACTGAAAAAAAAAAAAAAAAAAAAAAAAGCTAAGGCTGATTAATTAGTTCCAACAGATGCTATTCTGTCCACGGCCATAGAAATAATACCCTGAAACGAGGATAAATTTCATTGTTTCAAAACTGCAACCTGTGTTGAGTGAGCCATCTTGAAATTACGTATCGTTGAGCATAAGAAACTGGATAGGACTGTTTGAGTGATCAAAGTCCAAGTCACTCTTGCTGGACTGGGAAAACGCTCCAAGGTACACACTCCTCAGTACAGTGCTATTTATATAAGGGAAAAAAAGAAACAAATTAAAAACTGGTCTTTCTACACTTAAGGTGGTCATTTCAAGTCAGTAATAAAAATGGTAAGTATAGACCCAAGACACAAAAATTCTTGTTGGAGCATGTGAAGTCACAGCGACAAAAATTGAATGTACACTAGGATTATAATTATTTTTCCAGTATTTACATATTCAGGCAAAAACTGGAAAGGCATATACAAATATAAAAGTCTAAGTTATGGTGTTAGGGATGGAGAAACTGTGGGTGATTATCCTCCATTTTCTGAAATTTTATAACACTGTTAGTTTATCTGTATAGAAATAAGTAAAGCATGCCAAATTGATGGGGCTTCAGAGGCACTATCTTTATATATCATAGACAGTATTTTATTATTGCCCAGGGAAGCAATTCTGCCATTCTATTTCCTTCTAAATTTTATGTTAATTAAAAAGGGAGAGTGATCCTCAACAGCCCAAGACCCAATAAATGTCAGCTCAGCATTTGTGGAAAATGCTAAGACCTACAAGACAACGAAGAATTAGCCTAATTCAGAGACTAGTAACATTCTAGAGTGAACTGTCTTCTTGGTCCTTATACGAAATGTGTCTCAGAGGAGCCAACGTGGATAGATGCAGGGGAGGGTTTCTCCCTCCATTACCAGAATGGTTAAGGTGTTGGTGACGGTTTACAGAGACCCAGATTTTATTAGCTTTAGCTATCTAGAGTGGCCAGGGAAAACTAAAAGCTCTCTGGTAGGAAACACTGTGAATTGATTAAGGCAAGACTGACAGCAATGAAAATGAGGATTCTAGTTTCTTGTGGAAAGACACAAACAAACGAAAGATGAGCACCAAATTACCATTTTTATATAAGAGAATGCATGCAGCTGTAGTTGTGGTAAATCAATAGAAGTATGTTGCTCTCCACACTTAATATTCTATTTTCAAAATGCACTTAAGATCCTAGACTAGCACCCAAAAACCTCATGTTTTATAATACTACTGATAACTAAAGTTTACAGACCTTTATAGCATTGAGCACATATTCACTTATTCTATCTCACATGACCATTTCAGGAACCCTTTGAGGACAAAAGGCAAGCACTGTTATTCACATTTTACACATGGGAGGAAGAAGTGAACCAACCAGCTGCCACTCACCTACATAGTGGCAGAGTCCAAACTTAAGTTCAAGGAATCTGACTCCAGGCCACCCGTAAGTCTTGCTGCCTCTCACAGGCAACATTAAAGTAGTTAGGGAAAAAAGCTGCCTTCTGGCAAAATTGGTATTTAGCACGAGGCTCTGACTTTCTTATCAGCTCTGTCCCTAACCAGAATTCCTCTACTCTGAGACTCCTGTCTTCCAAAGGGAATAAAACTCATTAACGCTAACGTGACAGCAGAATACCGAGCACGTCCCCTAAGTTTGCCTTTGCACTGGTAATGCTAGGAGAGAGCATTCTTAAAAACAATGGTGTGAACGAATGGTGGAATTTCTGTACCTGCTAAAAACAAAGAAACAGAAATATTTTGGGGGCCTTCCAATCATACAACAGCAGGACCATGTATTCTACTTATGAATCTGATGCTGTATAACCCTCTCATCAATTCGGGACGCCAGCTGTGGTAAAGCACAAAAACAAAAATATGGTTCAACTCTACCATGTGCAAGCTTGTGCGGCCAAGAATAAACAAAATCAAATGACTCTGAGGTTCCATTTCCTCATCTGAAGAACGGAAGTTTTTATTTACAGTGTTGGAGTGAAGATAAATGAGATAAAACTGAATTTCAGGGAAGGGGTGATCATTATTCTTAGTATTTTCAGTGAGCTCTCTTTGGAGGCTTTTATCCTCTAAAATCAAGTTACTTCCTCCAGCAATGTTGTTATTCTAGAAGCAGCCTCAGAGATTTTACAATTTACTGTTAGCATTACAAAGAAAGAGCAACTCATCTAACAATGTGTTATCAAATCCATTTTTGTAACTTTGAACATTATCTAGGAAGCTTGGGAGTGAGCATGACTTCAAAGCATTCAAAACACCAATGCTGTTTTGGGTGTGGGTGTGGGTGTGTGTGTGCGCTTCAGTAACTCGAAGAAGGCAGCTCGCATAATTAGAAAAGTATACGCTGCCATGGCTTTAGATAGATACATATAGATATGCCTATGTATCATACACACATCCAACATCTAAACATAAACTGATCAAGTTTATTAACCACTGGGAAATGGGATGGAATTAGCATGTCTTAACATTCCCTAGGGCACACATCTGGCAGTCTGTCTCACAATGTTAATGTTCTGCAACTTTGATGGTATGTATTCATCTGTGTGTGCAGTGTAGCTTTTAGGAGCCTTGGGAGGTTTGTCCTAGAATATAATTTCTTCCTTCTCCTGACCAGCCTAAGACTTGTAGCCCAGGTTGAACAAAGATTTAAGTGTCTAACTACCACCTACATAAAAAATACAGATAATTCTTTCTTTTTTAATTTTTTTTAATGTTTATTTATTTTTGAGACAGAGAGAGACAGAGCATGAACGGGGGAGGGTCAGAGAGAGAGGGAGACACAGAATCTGAAGCAGGCTCCAGGCTCTGAGCTGTCAGCACAGAGCCTGACGCGGGGCTCGAACTCACGGACTGTGAGATCATGACCTGAGCCGAAGTCGAACGCTCAACCGACTGAGCCATCCAGGCGCCCCAAAATACAGATAATTCTTGAAGATATCTTCATTTTTTGTCCTACCTTGTCTTTAAGTCACATGATGTTTTTCAGCTAAGTAAAGATACTGAGGTACCTTTGAAATCTGGAGATTAGCGAGTGAGGTCCAGAATGCAGGAAGGACACTTGCAAGAGGTGGTACATATGGGTGTTTTATAGTAAGCAGACAGCCAAAAAAAAAAAAAAAAAGTGTCATTAAGCTTATAGTATACAGTGTTGCTTTCCCACTTGGAATCTATTCCCTATTCTATCTTCCAAACATTATCCCAATTTGTTTTCTTCTGCCTATATACCCCATATGCCTCAGGGGCAGCTGTCCCCATCCCAGGTCCCGAGACAGGCCTAAATGGACTAAATGTAATCTAGCCTTCCTCCTTGAAACTTACTGGTTCAAAAATGGGCATGTGACTCATTGAGGGCCAATAGGATTTCCAAAGAGAGGCCTTTTGTGGGGGTGACAGTGTGGGTTCCAGGTCAGTCATTCTTCATTTTTCTGGGAGAGCTTTCAGAGGAACTCTTCCTTCTTTACTTCTGCATGCTGTCATACACAAATGTGATGTTCAGTCACAAGAAGCCAACACTCAGAAGGAAGCCGAATGAAGAGAATGGCAAGGAAACGAAGCCCAAGCCACTAGATGAGGCATCCCTGAAGCCCACCTCACCGTTGCATTTCTACAGGTGTGAGCAACTACATATCTTCACTGTATACACCTGGTGGAGTGGTGTTGGATTTTTTGTGACTTGCTGCTCATGCAGCCCAAATGATAGGGAGCCAAAGATAAAACGTTGTGTTGTGTGGGACCCACAGTCGCCGTGCTCTGAGCAGGCATCTTAAAAAAAAAAAAAAAAAACGGGGCGCCTGGGTGGCGCAGTCGGTTAAGCGTCCGACTTCAGCCAGGTCACGATCTCGCGGTCCGTGAGTTCGAGCCCCGCGTCAGGCTCTGGGCGGATGGCTCGGAGCCTGGAGCCTGTTTCCGATTCTGTGTCTCCCTCTCTCTCTGCCCCTCCCCCGTTCATGCTCTGTCTCTCTCTGTCCCAAAAATAAATTAAAAATGTTGAAAAAAAAAATTTAAAAAAAAAAACAAAAAAAAAAACAAAAACAGGCATCTACACCATCTGTCACTTGTTATAAGTAAAAGCTAGACAAAGAGAAGTCATGTGACTGTCCAAGGCATTGCTGTGCAACTGACAAAATCTAGGTTGAAATATTCTTGTCTCTCCTATCCTAACACTTTCCTTCCCCTGGAATGCCTTTTTTTTTTTTTTTTTTTTTTTTTTTACAATCAAGATCATCTATAAACTGAGGAAAGGTTCTACAAAAATGTCACCCTCATTTTGAAATAATTTGAATACATAATTATTCATCTATCTAAGAAAAACAATCCATTTTAGAAAATTAATTATTGAGTATATCAAGTGCTTTCATTCTTAGAACCCATAATGTGAACTGGCTGGATCATAATTAATGCTTTCTAGCACGATTCTTATAAAGGTGTCTCTCCAATCAGATCTGACAGCCTACTTACCCAATTTGGCTCTTATGCCTTCAAGATCTTAATAAAACAAAAGTGAACTTGAAAGTTGTTCCAAATAGGAAGGTAGAATTAAATATAGGGTCCCTGATATATAATATTTTTACTGACTTTGCTAATCAAAAAGCAATAGAATTATTTTTCAGTTGTTTTTGCTTACAAAGCTAAACATTAAACCTTCCTAAAGACACGGACAGTAAATGGGGCCACCATCCCACAAATACATGCTGTACCCTCTGCCTTTTCACTCTCTTAGACGTTATATATGTTACAGAGGTATTATATATAGTATACATGCAGAGCTTTATTTTTATAGCAAAAACTCATTCATAATGGCTGTACTGAGTATTTTAAAACCAAAATATATAGTATATAGTATAATAAATATGCAAGATACTATCTTGGCCCACATCTAATGAGCTTTACTGATTAAAGCATTTAAACTGATTATAATACAGGATTTTTGAATAGATGACACTCCCCAGTCAGTACAAACTATGTGGGAAAAGACAAGCAAGGTCTCTCGGGGCGGTAGCTCAGTCGGTTGAGTGACGGTTGAGTGACGGTTGAGTGACTTCAGCTCATGATCTCATAGTTCCTGGTTTTGAGCCCTTCGTTGGGGTCTGTACTGACAGCTCAGAACCTGGAGCCTGCTAAGGATTCTGTGTCTCTAACTGTCTCTGCCCCTCCATGATTCACACTCTTTCCATCTCTGTCTCTCTCTCAAGAACATTTAAAAAAAAAATTTTTTTTTAAGACAAGCAATGTCTCTCTATAGATCTATAATTTGCAAACTGAAGTTTAACTTTATATAAATGCTTGCTATTGAAATATGACAATTCACTCCCAGCACCAATAGATGGGATCCTATATTCGAAGCCTCTTCATTTCGAGCCTTGGAGAGGAAATTCCTTGTGATATCATAGTTTCTACCTCTGGAGTCAACTCTACGACTAACACTGCTCGTGTGAGTTTCTGTTAAGGTTCGGGTGACCCCATCTGCCACCTGGCTCCCAGTAAGGCTTTCTCTCAAGCTGTTGCTACAGCTTTTATTTGTCTGGTCATCTGTTGCAGGTAGGGATGTTGTCTTCCATCAGGTTAAGAGACAGACACGGTGGTCCCAGAGGTTAACAGAAAAGTCTGTGCTCCTAAGGACAGCCCCTAACAAGTCCTAGCTTTACGATGCAGGGACTCAACAAACTGAATATGCACATGGCCAGGTACCAATGCCATCTTTATGCCAACAACAAGGCCATATTGGTCTTAAGCAACGTTTAACAGTAAAAGGGACAAAGAGTAACTCCCCAGTTCGTGTTTCTCACGTTTGGGGTCAGCTTTCATTCACGAATTGCATCACCTTGCAGACATGCTCAGAAGTGCACTGACCCAACCATGAGAGTGAGCTAGTGAGTGAAGGTGGCTGATAAACTTTCAATACAAACCGTGGGATTTAATTTATTTGATTTCCACATCTGAAGACCCCAAATAAGTCTTCCCAGACAGGGGCCCCATTCCAGATGATTTCATTGTTTCGGCAAAACATTCAAGGAAGAAAATCTCAGTTATTCAAAATGTACCTTTTTACCATATAAAGGTTTATCCTCCAGAGACAAAGAACAATAATTGCTGCAGTGCTGGTTGTTCCTCTTTCCTAACTACCGTCATCAAAATGACTAACAAAAATATCAGAGTAAGGGAATCTAATTAATTTAAAACAAGAAGGATTGCAACTTGGGTGTAAAAGAGGATCTGATGAGTTGGTAGGATTTTAAACACGAAAGCTATTTCAAAGGGAGAGCTTTACAGATAAAGAAATAAAATCACCCATCCTCTTAAGACTTGGGTCAACTGCTAATGTAAGAAATAGTAAATGAAATAGGACTCAGGAAGGATTCTTAGAAGCAAGCAAATAAACAAAAAGCACCCTCTAGAGAAAGCTAGCTGTATGAAATTCAACACTATAAACACAAGATAACAAGGGGCACCTGGGTGGCCCAGTCGGTTAAAGCGTCTGACTTTGGCTCGGTTCACGATCTCACAGTTGGTGAGTTCCAGCCCCATGTTGGGCTCTGAAGCTGACAACTCAGAGCCTGGAGCCTGGTTTGGATTCTGCGTCTCCCTCCCTCTCTGCCCCTGCCCTGCTCATGTTCATGTTCTCTCTCTCTCTCTCAAAAATAAACTCAAAAAAAAGTTTAAGATAACATTACAGGAATTTGCAAAGAAAATGGCACTTATCCTTTAAGAAGTGAGGGGAGATGGTGTCAAAAAGAGTTAGATAATTTGCTGAACATACATTTGCCTTTCTACTAAAATGCCTAACTTGACATCATTGATTAGCATTAACGCAGACACCCAAAAGAAAATATTTTCAAAGTTGTGAGACGAATCAAATTATATTCTTTGGCAAATAAGGTTTAGAAGGAATTATCTTGTGAAAGATGCCAGGAATTGTCAAAAGAAACCTTATTTCCATTTAAAATACAACTGGGGTGGGGAACATGCTTTAAAGACAAATGCTGGACACCTGCCACCTTTACAATACAGGCGAATTCCCAAATCCCTAACTGTCCAGGTGTTTTATTTTTTAAAGGAATCCAGTGGTACCAAAATCTGTCCAAACACTGGATTTCATACCATTTGCCCATTTTCCTAAAATTGTAAAGTGGAAGTTCCTTCCACCTGCCCCAAGTCTTAGCCGAAATTAGACTATGGAGAAGGAAGCAAGGGAGGTGTTATAAATCACTGCTCTGTCAAGTCCAAGTCAAAACGCAAACATGTAAATCGCTCTGAGGCTAAAAAAGATTCCTCCCAAGGCCAAAGAAAGAATGTTTGTTTACACCTTTGTAAATAAAGTTCTGTCAAGCTGGGAGGAAAATATACTCGTATTCACAGGGGTAGCCAGGGAGCCAGTCCTATGAATCTCCAATGTAATCTATTTCCACACAAAGGACATTCTCACCAGCTTCCTCCTGGGACAGTAAATAATCACTAATCATCCCAGATGGTGTGAATGCAAACTTATCACTGACAGATAATAAATCAGGGCATTCTGATATGTGCCATGCTATTATAGTTCCAGTGATTTCACACCGATGGGACATTCAAACTGCTAAGTAGCATAATTAGTTACAGATAATTCCAAGACATTAATCATACTTGGGATAAGTCCTTGAAACAAACATTGAAAATGTTTTTTGTTTTTTTGTTTTTTTATCATATATAGTACCAAATGCCAGAGAGGGACTAATTTGCTATTGGGCTTGTAAGCATGCAGGCATTTAACATGAACAGCACTTTTTTATCCCCAGAATTGATATTCCATCACACAGTTTATGAAACAAAATACCCTTCCACAACCACCTTGTCAATTTCTCAAAGCTCTGCTCCAACAAGACATTTAATTTTACATTCAAGAGAATTTGAATTTGATTCGACTATTTCTTTGAAAAAAATGCAACTGTCCATTTATGAAGAAATGCACTGCCCACCTCAGGAACAATTGTGAAGGCAGTCACTTTTCTTTCAGGATCCATCTTCCTAGTGTTTACTCCAACATTTTAGCTTACTTGCACTAAACGTGTCCTGCCAAACTTCTGGCAGTGTTTTAACCTAATGCCCCACTCAGGCCCACTTACTCTGAAATGGAGTTCGATTATTCATTCTCCTAGTCTCCCTTCAAAACTTACTCCTCCTGGGGCGCCTGGGTGGCGCAGTCGGTTAAGCGTCCGACTTCAGCCAGGTCACGATCTCGCGGTCCGTGAGTTTGAGCCCCGCGTCAGGCTCTGGGCTGATGGCTCGGAGCCTGGAGCCTGTTTCCGATTCTGTGTCTCCCTCTCTCTGCACCTCCCCTGTTCATGCTCTGTCTCTCTCTGTCCCAAAAATAAATAAAAAACGTTGAAAAAAAAATTAAAAAAAAAAAAAAAAAAAAAAAAACTTACTCCTCCTGTCTAGATCTTCACAGCCACCCTCTGGAATCAAGCCATACCCAAGTATTAACAAGTGGGAACAATTTAATGAAAGCTATCCTCCTTACTATTACAGTTGCATTTTAAGCTATTAGGCTTGAAAATGAGGAGAGTTTGGGACGTGTTATCCTGGTCTATGGGAACCCCACAAATCAGGATAAATGAGCAACTAGCTTATGTCTACAGATGGTCACAAGTTAATAGGCCAGCCCAGTGTTTGGGAGCTACCCCAGGAGTTGTTGCAAGGCTTCAAAAGCACTACGTGTGGAGAATGCCATAGAGCTCTTCGACATGTTACTTCTAGATGATCCATAAACTGTCTAACAACCAAAATTCTAAATCTACTCTTCCACATTATGTATGCTCTCATATAACTTACAGCGTTTCTCTAAGTCAGAACATTTTCACTTTTAGGAAATTAAATCTGTTGATCTGCTCACTTTTTCTTTTAGCAATGGTATTTTAGACAACTCTTGTGAAAGTCTTTCCCTCCCATAAATTAATGGAAATATTCCCCTGATTTATTTTCTAGTCATTTTCCTTTTTACATAATATTTAAATCTTCAATTTATCCAGAGTGTATTGTGGCTGTGGCCTGAGCCCATTTCCAAATGGGTAGTATGCTGTCCTAATGACATTAATTTATAAAGTCAACTCTTCGTTCCAAATTCCCATCAATAAAATATACAGTAAATCAATTAAAACATACCTATATGATGGAATGTGTAGTTCTTTAGAAGAAAGTGACTCTATACGTAATAATGCCAACAATGTACAGATTGAACAGTTACAAGAAGAGCACACTGAAGTCTGTATGATATGACCCCATTAAAAATAAGTCTCTGGACATAACATACACACATTTTTATAAACACTGAAAAATTCTAAAGACATATAGATCAAACTGTTCGTGACTCATCTAAGGATCAGGATTGGGGATGGAGGAGAGTCTTCTTCTTCTCTTTATACTTATGTAATTTTTAAAAAATTGATAGTAAGTATATACATCCTTTGCATTTTAACACAAGTCTTTTTAACCAAAACAACTCCTTAATGTTAACCAGTGGTATAAACAAAACATACCTTCCAAATGCATACAATGCGTACAAAATGTATTTGCTAAGAACCTCCTCTCTTTTTCCGGGATTGTGTCTTGAACAAGAAATTCACTTTTATTGAGTTTAGCTTCAGAAGTTTTGGAGCTGCTACTGCAGTTGTCCCTATAATGATTATTTAACATAGTACTTTAGGAAAGTAACATATGCATACAAAAAATTAAGAGATCAAAGCAGTTCCACACTCTTGATACTAAGGACTGTAGGAATCAGATTAGGAAGAAATCCCCAGAAGAGTTTTGTAAAAAGGATGGGACAGAGCTGGCTAAGTTTTGGTGACATGTGGAGGAAGTGTGTGAGTACAGTGCAGAATCAGGAAAGCAAACATTAAATAGAGGAGTCTCCTTGGAGAATGTTTTTATTAAGAAGCAGTCGAGTTAATTCTGAAATGTAAGTTAGAACTTAATTACAGAAAATCCTCAGCGCCAGCCCAAGGGTTGCGAACTTCGTCATGCAGAACCAGTATGACAAATAGGTATTATTTCTCATGTAAATGCCAATTGCTAGGGAGGGCTGCCTCTCACTGAGGTTGAGAAAGACTCTCAAGTAAGAGCTCAGTATCCTTTAGACATACCTTCGTGATCAATTAGCAGCGTGACACGTGGGCTACTGCAGAAGGCACTGTTCTGTGCTGGAAACACGCAAACCCTGCTAGAGGCCAAGCGGCTTCGATGTGGAGAAATAGATCTGACAGCGTTTCCAAAAACATCAACAGGACCTAATGTTAGTGAGACAAGGAAAAGAGTAAGCAGAATAGGACTTGGAGAGGCCGGAGGGAAAGGAGGAATCAACAGTGAGCCTAAGGTTTTGAGCCTTGGGTCCTAGAATGCTGGCCGCATTTTCAAAAATCAATAATTCATACAAGAGTTCATTTTCAGAGAGAAGGTAATGAATTCCTAATTTTTGAGCCAGTGGGCATGTGAAAATGTCTTGTAGGAAGTTTGGGGTATGATACTGAAAATGACGAATAAAGAAAAAAGGAAGCCCTTTTTTCCTTTCCTCTTTAAGGAGGCATATTGCTGGAAGAAAAAAAAAAAAAAAAAAAAACCATGACCTACTTACAAATCATCCCAAGTGTGAGTTCCAGGAAGGGGATGGTTTAACAATCCACTGGGGAGAATAAAATAAGTTGTACATTTCTCCCCCTCAAAAAAAGATGCTTTAAATAATCACAGTTTTGCAACGCATTGCTAGTTCTTTATAAACTTCACTACAAAACTTAAAAATAAAGCATTCTTGGAGCACCTGGGTGGCTGTCGGTTGAGCGTTTGACTTCAGCTCAGGTCATGATCTCACACAGTTCATGGGTTCAAGCCCCACGTGGGGCTCTGTGCTGACAGCTCAGAGCCTGAAGCCTGCTTCAGACTCTGTGTCTCTGTCTCTCTCTCTGCCCTCTCCGGCTCGCGCTCTCTCAAAAATAAAATAAAACATTAAAAAAAAAACCAAAAATTAAAAATAAATAAAGTGTTCTCTAATTTTTGAAGTTCATACCACTTACAAGTTTAACCTGACTTCCTTTTGATCAAACTGAAACTTGAGCTCCATCTTAAGTCTACATTTGGAAGAAAAATTTGCCGGAAAATCTATCTGTCACCAGACTATATGAACGTACCATGCATGGCACACAGTACAATTCACAGTCCTTCCCTAATTGCTTGTTCGAGCTTCACAACTCTCCTGTGAGGGGATAAGGCTGGAGTTACAACCTCCACTACACGGATGGATTGAGATGGTACCTAGAGAGGTGTTATGGTTTACCTGAAGTCCACACACTAAGTTAGTGATGGAATCAAGGAAAGAATTGAGGTTCCCCAAATCCAAATCCAGTGTTGTTTACAGAACATCAGACTCTCCACTATATTAAAATATTTGGTTTCATAGGGGTCTTTTAAAATGTCATACTTTCTTATTTTTAATAAATGGCATGGTAGTGGGTTCCTTTTCTAATTTTTCTATTAATTTGTGTTTACTTGCCCCTGACAGAACAAGGTTATACCCTTTATGAAAGTTTGATGCATCGTCTATAATGCTCTCAAAGATTTACAATCTCACACAATATTTTACTGCTGCCGTTAAAAACAAGTGGTGAGATAAAGTGGTTTCAATTACACAATAAAAGGGTTGCCCTATTTCAAAGGCAAACTAAATTCAAAATGCTTGAAATAATTGAGTTACTGTTTTTTCTTCTGTTCCAAAGTATTCTAACACAATGAGAATGAATGAACTTTGTTTCTATTGTTTATAGCCAACAAATGCCACATATACTGGGAAAATAACTCGTCACCAAGGCATGTTTTTTCTTTTTACCATTATACCACTGCTCCCTTGAGCTCGCTTGCTCGCTCACGCACTCCATCTCTCTCTCTCAGGCACATGTGGCAATCTCCAAAGGCTACTGAATCTCCTACATGTTTTTTAAGCGGTATGTTTTCCTCCTATCATAGGATAAGATTTAGAAACTCTTGTACTTTATCTGACAGGATGTGACCCAGGGTGAAGGATAGAAAAGCTGATTGAAATTATACACCTTTGAGAGTTCCAGAAGATTGACACCTATTTTCAGATTTGTTTACTGTCAACTTTGAGAAATAAAATGTTTCCATTTTACACTGGGGTTAAAAATGTCATCTACAAGGGCTAAATCCATTTTATATGTGCCTTCTAGGGTTAATTGTAGCTCCTAACATAGTCCTAAAGCTACAGTGACAAGTCAGTAAGTATTTACTTGCCCTAATTAAAAATAATATTATACACAGTTTTTGGGTGGTAGCATACTCCACCGGCTGTGAATGGAGCTGTATGAGCATGGTATATCGCCTAAAGAAACAGCCCCAAATCTCCGCCCTTCATGCACACCCTATGCAATGTGCTTCAGAAGCTTCTACACTCCAAAAGTGTTGTCTATTTCCCTATCCTTTGAATCCAGGCTGCCCCTGTGACTTGACTTAGCTAACAGAATGGGGCAGAAATGGCACTGCTAGTTCTGAGGCTGGGCCTTACTCTCCTGAAACCTGTCACCATCTGAGCAAGCCTGGGCTGTCCTGACAGGGGATGACAGACCTCGTGGCGCAGAGACAAGCTATACCAGCTGAGGTCACCCCAGACCAGCCAACAAGCTCCCAGCTGACCTAAGGGCTAAAGCCCAGACACATGAGAAAACTCAGGTGAGCCCAGCCCAAATGGCCGACGCACAAAATCACCAACTACAAAAATGGTTACTGTTTTAAGCTCCCAAGTTTTGTGGTGGTTTGTGTCACAGCAAAAACTAATTAATGCATGGGAGAAAGAGTAGCATAGGAGAAATCCCATATTCCTGTCTGGAAAAGAGCTTCTGCCAAGAATTTCACATTTTTGGAAAGTCTCAACAGAGCAAACTTCCACCCCTCTCTGTATCCCTTATTCTTCCCAAGAGAACAGGCCTGGCTAGCTTAATTGGTCAAAGCTTGATATTTGTTGGACATTTTCTGACAATGGAAATAAGAAGATGAAAGGTGGCAGGTCTGTGCTCTTGCTCTCATGAACTTCTTCTCAAGTGAAACAAGCGGTCTTCACTCTTCTCCCTAATTCTTTATGAAGGACCCTTCAGTGTTCATGGGTAAGGGAGGGGGCCACCACGGGCATTCACCATCCTGCTGGTTATGGTGTGTGAAACAGGCCTAGAGGCCCTTCCCAATGGCCTGTGAAACTGCTCTATAGATCAAGACCTCTTCACATGTAAGTCCAGATTCATGGGGAGAGTAGTAGTGACCACTCAACTTCAGATTCAAACTGCATTAGCCAACACACATCAGCAGTCAGATGCCATGTCTGTTCTCACCAATAGAACCTCAGGAGGAGAAGGGACAGGTATCCTTCTCAACAACAACCAGTAGCTGTGAATATTGACTTCAAAATCTTAAACGTACAGTGAGATAGAATTTTTCCCTTAGATTTTCTAGATCATAATTCCACTCTTTTTCATCCCAGGCTTCACGGGATTATTATTAGAAGGTAACCCTAATTCTTTTATATTCAGTTTTTCTATAAACTGTCTAGGTAAGAACCACACATAAACTTTCTAACACTATTGTGGTGCTTTTTTATGTTAAGAGGAGAAAGGACTTTGATCAAACAAGAGATCTTTTCCAATTGTCAGGTTTTCCACTCTATTTTAAAACTCTGCACTTTGGTACTATAACTGGATCATTTTTTCCAAGAAAGAGAATAGAATATGAAATGAGGTAATGGAGAACTCAATTTAGCATGTTAAAAATGTCTGCTTCACACAGAAGCACATGTGCACACATACACAGCCATAGAGAGCTCTTTTGCAAGGTGTATTAATGAACAGTACAAAAATCAAACCTTACATATTTTTGTTTCACTTTCCAAAACACTGAAGGATTATATGATGTAAAGAAATGTGACAAAAACTGTACCGAATAATCAAGACCACTATCAAAAAAAAAAAAAAAAAAAAAAAAAAAAAAGACTGGATTCCCACTCCAGTTCAAAACTGTGTATTTTCTACTTCCCAAGAAACCCCACTTTTGGTTTTTAATACCTCTATGCCTATGGAATCAAGAAGAGCCATGAGACCTGTCTTTTAAGAAAGTGTTTGCATTGGGGCACCTGGGTGGCTCAGTCAGTTGAGCGCCCAACTTCTCTCAGGCCATGATTCCCCCAGTTTGTGGGTTCGAACTCCATGTCAGGTTCTGTGCTGACAGCTCAGAGCCCGGAGCCTGCTTCGGATTCTGTGTCCCCCTTTCTCTGCCCCTCATGCACTCATGCTCTGTCTCTCACTCACTCTCTCTCAAAAATAAACATTAAAAAAACCAAAGTATTTGCATTTCCAAAACCACCTGATGCCTATCTACTTCTACCTACTGTTTAAGTTTTTAGTTTTATTTAAAGTTTTTTTTTGTTTTTTTTTTTTTTTTGAGAGACAGCATGCGTACAAGTGGAGGAGGGGCAAAGAAAAAGGGAGAGAGAAAATCCCAAGCTGGCTCCACCCTGTCAGCATGGAGCCAGACTCGGGGCTCAAACTCACAAACCATGAGATCATGACCCGGGCCAAAATCAACAATCATGGGATGAGCACTGGGTGTTGAATGGAAACAATTTGACAATAAATTATTATTTTTTTTTAAATCAACAATCAGACGCTTAACTGACTGAGCCACTCAGGTGTCCCTAAGTTTTTTAGTATTGCCAAGTCTACTCAGGTTTTTATTTCTCCCTCAGTTTTTAACTTTTTAAAAATCATTTTATGTAATATAAAATGTATTGGCATAAAGTAATTCAAGTATACTTTTACTATCAATTTTATAATTATCTTTTTTTCTACCTCCAATATGACTGATTTATATATTTTTCTTTTTGCTATTGATTTTGGTTGAAGTTTTCTATTAGTCTATTCAAAGAACTTTGTGTTTTTTGTTTATCCCTAATGTGTTTTCTCTTTCATTAAATTATATAATAATACATACATGATTTCCTTCATTCCACTTCCTGTAAGATTCTTTTCAAAATCTCCAATTGTCCTTGGATGCTTATTAGCTCATTGATTCTCAGCCTTTCTTCTTTTTTTAATGTAAGGATTTAAGGTTATAAATGTCCTTATTATCTATTCAGCCACATCCCATACATTTTGATGTATTCAACTTTTATACTTTATTTTTTAGTATTTATAAATTTTACACAAAATTCTTTTTTTAATCCATTAACGATTTAGAAGAGAATTAAGTTTTTGAAATATAAGGAAAGTTTTTTAAAATTACCATCTTTTAATCAATTCTCAATGGCATTGGAGTCAGGGTTGCTTTATGGATTAGTAGGTAGTCATATTTTATTTAAATTGTATTCTGCAGGATTATATTCTACAATTGTTCAGTGGATTTTATATATGTCTTAGATCAAGAGTCTATTGTTAAAAATTCTCCATTGTTAACAATTTTTGTCTGGTTTATCAATTACTCAGAGTTGTATTTGTCAATTTGTGAAATTTTCATTGCATTTCTACCCACTTTTGCTATATTGAGACCGTGTTGTTAATTGCATATATTTAGACTTGTTACATGTTCCTGGTGAACCGAACATTTTATGTGAGGACATTCTTCACTTAAGGCTTTTTATTTCAAAGTCTTTGATATTTATATACTTTAGAATGATTTTGGCTTATTTATGTCTTATAATAGGTCAGGTAGACATGCATGCTATGGAAATAAAACAGTCTAAGAGAATAGAAACTTAAGGAGAGATGCTGTGGTAAGTCTTCCCGCTGAGTTTTGAGCAGAGATCTGAACGAGGTGAGGACAGACGCCACGTGACTCTCTGGGAATACAGAGTTTCCAGCAGAGAGAACAGTATAGACAACTGCTGGAACATACTAGGTATGCGTGCACACCAGCAAGGAGGGCAGCATGGATTCAGAGCAAAGAGCAAAGAGCAAAGCAGGGAGTTTACAGATGATAAGAGAAGGGAAAGGGGCTACGTCAAGTATGGACTTGTAGGCTACAGAAGGATTTGAAAACGTATTCCGAATAAGAGAAAGCAATTAGAGGGTTCTGAGCAAAGAACAAACATGACCTGACTCACATTTTATATTATCAAAGTGACTGCCATGTTTAGAAAAGATTATGGGGCCTGGGTAAACCATGGCCAAGGGTAGAAGCAAATAAACTAGTTGGGAGATTTCTGAAATAATTCAAATGTCAGATAATGGTAGTTTAGATCAGTGCAGCAGCAGTGGAGAAGATGAGAGATCGTCTAATCTGGGGGTGTATTTGGAAAGTTCGAACTGGCTAGAATTGCTGATGGATTGATACAGAGTACAAGAGCCAGAGCAATCAATCCTGTATGCTTGATATGAACAATGAACACATGTGGTTGACCTTTACAAAAAGGAGGAGGATTCGAAGAGGAGCTGGTTCAAGTAAGGGATATCGTGAATTTGTTTAATTACCTGCTGAGTCTGAGATGCTTATTACTCATCCAGGTATGGATGTCTGGTTGGCAATGGAGTTCAGCCTAGATGCAGTCTACAGAGATAATGTGGGAGTCATCACATAGAGAGCCAGTCTTTAGAGCTATGAAATGCAGTCAGAGCACCCAGGGAGTGCATGAAGACAGAGAAAAGAAGAGATCTAACGATGGAGCTCTAGGGCACTTCAATGTTTAAAGGTAGGAAGATGAAAAGAACACAAAAGCAAGTGAGAGAGAGCCATGTCCTGCAGGCCAAGGAGATAAAGTGATTTAAGAAAGAGAAACTCCACTGCATCCAAACATAAATGACAGGTCAAGTGAGATGCGAAGTGATAATGTTTAATTCCAGGGCTGGCCATGTGAACATCCCTCCGGGAACTTGAACCAAGTCATCGCAGAACAGTAGTTAGGGCTGAATGCCACATTGGAATGTGTTCAAGTGAGAATGAGATGAGAAAGCAAAGACACAAAGTAGAGACAACTCAAGTGTTGAGTTGTTTTGTTTTGTTTTGTTTTGTAAAAGAATTTTTAAAAATGGGGAGCAATCAAGATACTTTGGTTTGGGGTTTTTTTTAAGATGGAAGACATTAGAGCATGCTATTGGTAATATTGGGGAAACTGATCATGCAAAAGAAAAGACAATGGCAGGTATGAAGTCCTTCTGTTTCTGAGGTCAAACTTTTTCTGTAAAGGCCAAATAGCAAGTGTATTAGGCTTTCTGGGCCATGCTACTCAGCTCTGTCCTTGTAACCCACAGCAATAGCCGTACAAAGAAGGCAAACCCATGAGCATGGATGTATTCCAACCCCACTTTATTTTCATTAACAGGAAGCCAGCTCAAATTGGCAGTAGTTTACCGACCCCTGTTCTGCTCAATAAATATTTTCTGGATCAGAATTAAATTCTTTTGAGTACATGGAAAATTGTATACTATATAATAATACACTAGATGGAACTGAATCTCTGTTTTATAGGAATCTTCTAGATTAACGACTTGTTACCCTACAGGGACATTCCTAGATCTGGACCACATCACTTTCTCATTCCCATCCTCTTTAATTGTCCTCAGTATCTATTAGAAAGATAATGAAAACCCAAAAGATTACCAATATCTGAGAAAAATACTATTTTTGACAATAGAAAACTAAAGATGTCAATTAAGCAGGATACCAGGGCTGGAACTAACATTGTCAAGTAAAACTTAGGGGGAAAAAAATCACAATTTCAGTAGACCTAACATAGAAATCCATATACACTATACACAATGGTCTTAGTTGACTATAATTTAAACTCCTTATCACTCAAAAGAGTGACTTAACTTCCTTAACAGCTAACATTCCCAATTACACCCTACTTTGACAAACATCTAACATCCAGACCAAGGGAGAGAATTGTTCCAATTGGAGACTTACACACTATTACAGGAATTACATTTTAAGTGAGGGATCTGATCAGTTAGAGATCATTCAGAGTTGAGTAGGGCGAGAAGGGGGAGAGGTCAGAAAATCTTTTTATGTGAGGAACAGTTGAAGCATTTAGTGACACTAACCATGAAAAAGAGAATATTTAGGATAGACATGAGTAATATCTCTAAACACTTGAAGAATGATTATATGAAAGGGAGAATAAAAAACCATTGGTTACATGGGGCACCTGGGTGGCTCAGTTGGTTAAGTGTCCAACTTTGGCTCAGGTCATGATACCATGGTTAGTGAGTTTGAGCCCCGCTTCGGGCTCTGTGCTGACAGCGCAGAGCCCGGAGCCTGCTTCAGAATCTGTCTCCTTCTCTCTCTGCTCTTCTTCTGCTCATGTGTGCATCTGCACGTGCTCGCACTCTCTCTCTCTCTTTCTCTCTCAAAAAAAAAAAAAAAAAAAAAACTTAAGAAAAAGAAAAAAAAAACATCGGTTGGAGGATATCCTTCATCTAAACAACCTAAGGAAGACTTTTCTGAAATTATATCAGACCTGTTTATACATGCTGCCAAGTGAGGTGAAGAACTCTTGAAAAGTAATCAAGCAGAGAACACAAGTTGTTTTACTCACAATATTCACGTCTTTACTTTCTCAACAGTAGAAGAGAAACAGAGGGGAGGGGAAATGGGGAAATGTTGGTTAAAGGGTACAAACTTGCAGTTACAAGACAAGTGAATTCTGGGGATCTAATGCATAGCATGGTAGCTGTAGCTAATGATACTGTATTGTATGCTTACATTTTGCTAAGAGACTAGAATTTCAGTGTGCTCACCCCACATACATAAACTAATAAAACCATAACAACATGAGGTGATAGTTGTGTTCACAAGCCTGGGGGTAGTAATCATTTCACAGCGTCTGCAAATCTATGATTTTTATTTGTCAATGATTTCTCAAGAAAGCTGAAAAAAATCTATCATATGATATTTAAGTGTTAATTGGAATAATGTATGTAAAGTCCTCTGCATAGTCTCTGACATGTAATAGGTGCTCAATAAATGTTTATGTGATTAATATAAAAAACAAAAACAGGTGTGCTCTACCCTCTGAAGACAATTTTCTAATTAATTTGCAGCCCCACTTCCACTTTTTTTTTTTTTTTTAACAGGACTCCAAAAAGGTTAGGATAAATTTAGGCATACCCTAGGAAATAACCGAACCGTAGAAAATAAAGCATCAATTTTTTTTTTTGTCATTAAAAAAGCTCTTCCATCATGACTCTGTTCTGCCCGTTTTATAGATCTTTCTGGCATACTCCACTGGCTAGGGCTCTGCCCGGGCTGTCAGCCGTAGGGTTCAGCAATACAACCACCAAGCCATCATTTTTCCAACTCATTAGACCATATCATTTGAGCTGTTGCCACTACAGCCTTCATAGCTCAGGGCATAAATATGTCTGAGCCTAAGTTTGGGAACTTAGAGTGTATCCTTCATTTTGCTTATTTTTATTCCTAGTTAATAAGAACACTCTCTCAAAGCTTAGATTATGAGTCTTAACGTTTTTGCTTATGAGACTATCTTAAGAGAGGTGGGAGCACCATCTTCTTGGCGTTTCTCCATTACAGAAAAGGGCAGGTCACGCATTGCTGGGAGCCTACGGTGGCTCTGAAACGTCCTGCCAAGCACACAGAATGCCAGGCTTTGACTGTATGAACATCACAGAAAAGCAAAGCTTCAGTGCGCTCTGTTTGGCATTTTCACATTCCAGGTGCTTTTCTGACCATTTTATTTAATGGGTGAATTTTATAACCAGATGCGATTTTAAGAGCGGTTTCTTGAGAGGTATGCTTAGATACTCATTTCTCACCATTATTCACTTTGTCCCTGGAACCACACTGCCTAAAAATTGAGTTACATTTGTTGGCATACCTCTGACCACTTATTTTTCAGGTGCACTATTATGAAATAATACGGACCACACAAATGTAACTAACAATTGTATGGTATTTTATCATTGATTAAGTGCTTTCATGTACCTCATCTCATGGAAAATCCCAGAGGTGGGAGCTTATGAAACAAATACTATTTAAAAAGCATTAGCTGGGAGCCCCCACAACTCAAGTTGTTTAGGGTATTTTAGGGACAAGCCAGGGAGCTGCGACCTGTACTAGCCACCACAATGATTCACATTAAACAGCACAGAGAAGACAAATGTGACTCGACAGACTCCAAGTGAATACAAGTTGTTATTTTATGCATGTCAGACACATGTCCCAGCTGCGTTAGTTCCCTAGGTCTGCTGTACCAAAGTACCACAAACTCGGTCGCTTCAAACAACAGAAATGTATTCTCTCACAGTTGTGGAGTCTAGAAGTCTGAAGAGGAGGGGTTGGCAATGTAGGTTCCTTCTGGAGGCTCTGAGAGTTCATCTGTTACAAGCCTCTCTCTTAGCTGCTGATGGTTTAGCATTTCTTGCCTTACAGATTAACCATTCCAATCTCTGCCCCTCGATTCACATGACATTCTCTCCTGGGTCTCTGGGTCTTTGTTTGCTCTTCTTTTAAGGAGCCAAGTCATACCAGATGGATTCGGGTCCACTCTTACCAAGTGTGACCTCACCTTCACGTGATTAAACCCACAAAGACCATATTTCTTAATAACCTCACATTCACTGATGCCACAGTTTGAAACTTCACAATTCTTTCAGGGGGGACACAGTTCAATCCACAACACCAGCCTTACCAATGATGACAACGGTTCATTTCTCCTTTTATATTTCAAGTGTGATAATCCCTACTTGCCACAGACCTACTTCTTGTGACTGTGCCTCAAGTGCCCCTCACGTGCCCCTGTATACAATGTGGTATACAATACCCCAGAAAGAGCCCTCCCTTTCCTTCTGGCCTTCCCATCCTGTGACCATTTGGCTACATCGGCTTCTGATGAGCTTTGTGAGAAAACCACTCTGCCTCAGACAGCTGGGGCCGATTGCTATCAATTCCCCCTGTATCTTCAGGTTCGGAGATATTACTGACGGGACCTTGGGCTTCAACTACAAATGAAGACACAAGATTGGCAAGCAGGGTTTAACTCCCCATGTCCAAGGGAACTGGATTTACAGCACTGAAATTGCACCTTCTCTCTTTATGTCATGAAGTCTAAGCCCATTTAAAGCCCTTTATATACCAGAACAATAACCCACCACCTTTCCTATGCCAGGACAAACCTTTTTCCAGAGGGACACTGCAAAAATCAATTGCCCTCAGGAGAAGCCACCACCCCTCATCAGTATGTAATCTCCAACAAAATCTCAACAATCAGAAATCCAACGGCCATTTTGTGATTGAGATTGTGAGTTGACAATACAACATACCAAGGAAAAGGTAAAGAAAGTAACAGAATAACTATTTTGTTGGCTGTGGAAGTAAGCTTAGTAATAAAATGTTTGCCCAAGCTTTCACTGCAGATAAAGGTAGCCAATAAGATGTAGAGAGAGGTCTTTTAGCAGGGCTGCTGTACAATGCCTTCACAGGTGTCCTACTCAGCTCCTTTGTCTTACCTGGAATATATAGCTGGAGCTGGAGCTGCAGCAGCCATCTTTGCACTATGAGGTGACCTTAAAAATGAGCGCTGCACATTAAGGATGGCGAAGTAAAAAAACAGAAAAAAACCGGTTATCTATCAGTGCCATTGTAGAGCCTCCAAAACAGCCTTGGCGTTCATTTGCATTGCCCCCCACCCAGGGGACATTTAACTATGCTAACAGTTAGCAATGTTTCAAAAGCCACAACTTGAGGTGGATGGCATTAATGGCATCTCACAAGTAGCAGTCAAGGATGAGGCTAAACACTCTCTACTACATGGTACAGCCCCCGAAACAAAGAATCATCAGGCTCAAAATACCATTAATTCTGAGGTTGAGATGTTTGGCATTTAAGCATAAGAACCTCTGTTCCTTCAAGACTATGTTATTAACAGTCAAATTTAATCGCTTGTACACACTGGAACAATTCCCAAAAATCAAGGTTTTTTCATCTTTTTTACTGCTATGTTGTCACATGTAAGAACTACAGTGAATGTGAAACAAAACGTTTGAATTATGGGACTCAGCCTTCATCTAAATTTAGTATTTCCACTACCACAAACAAACAGTAATTATGAACACTTTAAGACACTGCCAGGCAACGGATCACTAATAAAGGTGTTACATCATTGCTCTGAGTTAAAATCAATAGGATTGATTCCTAAGAAATTGAAACATAGAATACCATACAACCCAGCAGTTCCACTCCTAGGCATACACTACAAAAACTGTACACAGGTACTTAAATAAACACTTGTACATGGATGTTCATAGCATCACTGTTCACAACAACTGAAAGGTGCAAACAACCTGAATGTCCATCAACAGATGAAGGGATAAACAAAACGTGAAATATACAACCAGTGGGATATTATTCAGCCATAAAAAGGGATGACATATTGACACATGCCATAAAATAGATAAACCTCAAAAACATTATGCTAAAGTGACAGAGGTCGACACAGAAGGTCATGTATTTCACAGTTCCATCTGTATGAAATGTCTAGAACAGGCAAATCCATACAGACAGAAAGCACTTCAGTGTTTGCTAAGGGCCAGGGGGAGGGGGAGGGGGAGGAAGTGGTTGATACAGGGTCACCTTTTAGGGTAATAAAAATGCACTAGTAAGAGATAGAGAAGATAGCTGCACACTGTTAATATACTAAATAGCACTGAATTGTATACTTTTAAATAATTAAGATGCTAATGTTTATGTTATGTGTATTTTACCACAGTTTTTAAGAAGGAGTAGACTAATCCTGGTGGTCTCTGTTCATAAATTGTTATTTGGAACCCACCAAATTTCCTGAGGGACCAGAGTCTTTACCTAGAAATTAGATGGACTGAGGGGGGAATTCAGAATCATAGCATTTCAACTTGACAGAAGCATAAGGTCTAGGATATTGATTCTTTGTAAATTGCAAACAACCAATTCCCAACCCTTCTACCTCACTACTTCTTCTCTGAACGGTTGATTGGAAAAGGGGGAAAATGGTGAGGTGGAAATTTTGAACTGAAAAGTATTAGCAGCTCCATCTCTGCTTAGAGACTAGGTGAGGACCCCAAATCAGATTCCAGCAGCATTTTCTACAAGGGTCTTCGAAAATTTAAGAGAATTATACCATAACTTGGGGGCGGATTAAGGTCACCTCAGTCTAAAATATGCTTTGTATCCCTCCAGTGAAATTCCTTCATATTATAAGAGCTCTATTTAAAGGTTCTGTTGAGCACATTTCAGAAATCTATGAATAAGCTAGGTTTGCATGTCAATCTATTTGAAACTAGAATTAAATTCACTTTCCAACAGCTTTTTTTCCCCCAACTAGATTGTTGGTGGAACTCTTAATTTGAACTGAAGTAGGGAAATCGCATAAACCTTCTAACTTCTTTTTTAGCTATTTATGGATAAGGAATGATGGTAGCATGTTAATTTCCTCCAACCCTCCAACAAAAAAAAGGGGCCATCTTGACCTCAGAATTTAATAACTGATTTATGTTTCTTTCTTTTCAGAATATGAGTTCAAACAGGAACACCTTACATTTTGATCCTTTTTTTTCCTGCCTCCACACAATGACTGTTTACAGCTACATTCACACAGCAGCAATTAATGACAGCAATGCTCATGTGAATTTATTAAGGCAAATTTTAGTTTTTAAACTAAGCCACATATATCATGCACTTGAGCAAATACGGCTATTATCTATGATTCTTAGAACTTAAAGATTAATTGGACATACCAGAAAATTTTAATATACATCTCTAAACTTAAAAGTGTTTTACCTTTACCAAACTACAGTATGAGTTGAAACTAAATGAGTCAGCAATTAGTTTCTTTGATAAAGTTTAAAAACTAAAGAACAAATGTTTAAACTAAGTCTTAGTTTTTACTGCCCAATCCTTTGAAAATTCCTTGTAAAGAACTCCCAATTCAATCTGTTAGTACTCAACCACTCACCCCTGATCATGCTGTACCCTTCCTAAATTACACCAACCATGTGAAACCAGATCCAGGTTTTATAAATTATGGTTATAAAATTGGTCACCTTTATGTGAACACCAAGAGTTTTCATGGCTCTAAGTTGTTTAAGGGAAGTAGACGTATGTGTTGCTCTGGTGTTGAAGGTTTAGTACGTGAATAGCTGGCAGTTAATAGAGGTAAAGTTATAAAATCAATGCTATGCCAATAATGTATGAATAATGTTGTACCAGATGTTGTCAGGATCCCATCCACATCAGTTCCTGAAGGCAGACTTGCAACTGCAAACACTTACATGTCTTTACCTGAAGGCTTTTTCTGGCCTCCAAAGCCCACTCTTAGCACATAGAGGAAGTTATAAGTTCCAAAGAATTAGCGCCCCACCAGGAAAAGCCCTCCAACACTGACTTGTCAGAACTCAGTGTATAAATACCCCTACTCTCTTGCCTCTCAAGTGGCATAAGATGGGGTCATGTTCTATGCTGCTAATCTCACACACACACACACACACACACACACACACACACACGACTGCCAGAATAAAGTCCATATTCCCTGGTCTCCCCTGTAGGTGACTGTGGTTATGTCACAAATTATCAAATTTTTCTTTTCTTTCCTTCCTACAAGCAGCAACATGGACGTTCCAGAACCGAGCTTCAACCACCTATGTGAGGACCATGTTTTAGGAAACTGAAGAGCGATGTCATGCAGGGTCCCCGAATGATGAGGTAGAATAAGAATGCCCGACCACTGTGTTTCGCTCTCTCTCTCTTATAGCCATTTTCTTTTATCCTACAACAGTATTCAACTAAGAGCAGAAGAAATCTTCATCCACATGGTAGTACATCAGGATATGACATCACTACAGGGTCAGCCTCTAAGCAAATGCCACATCCATACAATGTTGCCATCGGCTTGCAGACCCCAATCTCTCACTGTCACCACATTTTCAATTGTCAGTAGTCTCCTCTGTTTTCTCCAACTCTCTTGAACTTTGACATGCTGAGGAAATCATGAAGCCCCTTTCAGAAACCGTAGCCAGAAAGTACAGATCTCAGGCTTGCTTAAAATCCCTCAAGGAATTAAGAATGAGTAAGAGGACAATATGTAAATGTACTTCAATTTGATCAAGCAGATCTCTAATGTGCTCATAAAGTCAGTTCAACCAAATTAGCCACATGCTAACACTGACATCATCTGCAATGATGTAATCTTCCCCACTGAAAGCATGCATCTGAGTAAAAGGCTATACTCATCAAGATGGATGGGCCAAGGAGGGAAGAAGAGAAATTCATCAACAGAATTGTTTCCTAACCTAAACCAGAGGATTTTGGTTGCTCAAAAGAACTCCAAAAGGCAGTAAGGAATGATATGTGAAATATGCAGCAGATATAGTACCCTTCTGTAAAGAAAGAATACAGTTTACAACTGTTCTATTTAGGAGTAATAGCTTTAAAAGTGATAAATTATGTAATGATCTCTCTTCCAACAGAACGAAATAACCAAAAAGTATTGGATGAAACTCCATTATTTTTAATGACTGTCAACTAAGAAGTTTTTTAAAAGTTACAGTTTTTTTCCAGGACTCACCAGTATCAATCTTCACTCTCTTTATCAAACCTGTCTTTCTACTGTTACCCTATATGATTAGGTTAGGAATAAATACAGAACATATCGGCTTACTACAATGAATATGGCATAATTGTCTGGACACACAAGCTTAGTCCCAGGACCAGCATGCTCTGGCTCATGAGGTATGAATGCTAGAGACTCAAGCTTATACTCTTGAATGGCTTTAACATTTTACTTATCCTGAAAACAAATAATTCAATTATTCAAAAAGCTCTGTGGAAGACTGTTTCTAGAGCAACAGTTCTTCAACCTTGGCTACACACAATTCCCTGGGGAAATATTAATTTCCCAATGCCCAGATGACACCCTATAGTAATTAAATATAAATTTCTATGGGTGGGTAGTAGCCGGGTGTCAGTATTTCTTTTTCATCTTTCCAGATGTTTCCAATGCACAGTGAAAGTTAAGGATCCCTCATGTAATGAAGCTCTACATTCAGTTAGCTGGATCTCCAGGGCTTCCTCATATTTCTAAAGGCATGCTTTACCCTAGGTTGGTCCAAATCAAACAACAGTGATTCTACCTTCAACTTCACCAAATAAGGAACCTATGCTTCTGAAGCAAACAACTTGCACAATTGGGAACTGTTTTTGTGCCATTAGAAAAGTCTTCTTCCTGGGGCGCCTGGGTGGCGCAGTCGGTTAAGCGTCCGACTTCAGCCAGGTCACGATCTCGCGGTCCGTGAGTTCGAGCCCCGCGTCAGGCTCTGGGCTGACGGCTCGGAGCCTGGAGCCTGTTTCCGAGTCTGTGTCTCCCTCTCTCTCTGCCCCTCCCCTGTTCATGCTCTGTCTCTCTCTGTCCCAAAAATAAATAAATAAATTTAAAAAAAAAAAAAAAAAAAAACAAGAAAAGTCTTCTTCCTGACCTAATTTCTCTAATACCCACTTTGATGAACCCATATTTGGGAAGTCATGAGGAATAAGCTGTGTGGAAGTATAGGCAACAATGAGAGGATTAGCACTGAATTATAACTGGGAAGATCGAGTACAGGGAATGCTTGGATCTGTAGAACCGGTTCCAAGTATCCTCCAAACCCCTAAATCCATTTTCTTGGTACAGCTGAATCAGAAATTCACCATCTTTCCAAACCCAGACTCCAACCTCCCCGCATCTATACCCACATTCCTTTACATTCCTCCTGCTACTGTGGAAGCGGCAACTCCAACACTATCCATCCAAGGCCAATGCCCCCACCGTGCTTCCCGTCTCATCTCCTCACCTTCCTGAGGTCATCACTCCAGCAATGCATCTCCCCTTCTCTCTCCTGTATCAAGCATTTTAATTAAGTCACAGGGATGAAAGGTACAGCATAGGACATATAGTCAATAATATCGGTAATAACTTTGTATGGCAACAGATGGTAGTAACTACACTTGCTGTGGTGAGCATTTTGTAATGTACAGAACTGGTGAATCACTAGGTTGTGCACCTGAAACTCATATGGTATTGTATACCAACTTACCTCAATTGAGAATAAAAATAGGGGAGCCTGGGTGGCTCAGTCGGTTGGGTGTCCGACTTCGGCCTAGGTCATGATCTTGCCGGTCCCGAGTTCTAGCCCCACGTCAGACTCTGGGCAGACAGCTTGGAGCGTGAAGGCTGTATCAGATTCTGTGTCTCCCTCTCTCTCTCTCTGCTCCTCCCCCACTCACACTCTGTCTCTCCCTCATAAAAATAAACATTAAAATTTTTTTTAAAAAAGAATAAAAATAGAATTTAAACATAATAAAGCAGGGCTCTAGAGTAAATCTCCAAACAGTAAGAGCCAACTCATCAGTCAATAAATATCCATCAAGTTCTGACTATCCACTGGGCTCTCTGTTCAGTGCTGAAAATCCCAGAATGAAAAGGATATTTGGGTGCACTAGAAAGAACAAAGTTGCAACTTTCATGTGTACGTGAGTCATCTGGGGATCTTGTCAAATGTGGGTTCTGATACAGAAGGTCTAGGGTAGGGCTTAAGACTGCACATCAAATAAGCTCCTGGATGACATGCCAATGCTGCTGCTCCACGGACCCCACTTTGGGTAACACGCGCAACTGCAATGTGAATATGCACTATGGCAAGTTCACGGTCTGTATGCCCAAGAATAAACAAAATCTACAAGTCCGTGAAATGCTGGCCTCCTGTAGTCTTCATCATCTTTATCCCTTCCTTAGAAAGGGTTTTCACATTTGTTTATCTGTATACTGCCCCAGGTCACCTTTACAGACGGTTCTAAGAATTTTATAATTTGTTCAACAACATGCCCACATAAAGTTCTACAAGAAATACTTTAAGAAAGTGTAGGAAAACAAGATGTGCCAAATCCAACATTTGTAAAATCAAAAGGGAAAGGCATGCAGGCAAGATTTGGAAATAGGAAATGTGTATCAGAGCTGGAAGACAGCTGGGAAGTCAACCTGCCCATTCCCTTGTCCTTTTAGTGAGTCCATAATTCACACTTTCCCCTTTGTCAGGAGAAGTAAAAGGCCACTTGCACTTGAAAGCAGCACTTAGAGAGAAACAGGACTTCAAATTCCCCAATACCTAGATTTTGCCATAAATGACTTTAAAGCAATTTAAACTTTTTTAAGAGTTCAAACTGTAACATTTCCATTAAAGTGGGAATTCTTAACAAAGATACACCTGTTTATATTGATCCCTCATAATTTGAAGTGAAATAAAAATGCATTCTTTGTTCTTTGCAATCTTTGTGCCTTATGAATGGGAAAATAAAACAAACAGCAAATTCTTCAGGTGTCTCAACAGCCCTTTGAGCCCATTAGATTCTAGGGTGACCAAATATCAAAGTCACTTTTAAATTCTTCCACAAAGAAGGTAATAGTGACATGTTACCCTAAGTGGAACTAGGATTCCTTATAAAGTAATCAAATGATTCATTGGATCCTTAATATAAAAAAACTAAAAGCCAGGGCACATGGGTGACTTAGTTGGTAAAGCGTTCAGCTCTTGACTTGGGCTCACGTCATCATCTCCTGGTTTGTGGTATGGAACCCCACATCAAGCTCTGCACCAATAGTGGGGAGCCTGCTTGGGATTCTCTCCCTCTCTCAGCCCCTCCCCTGCTCACTTGCATGTTCTCTCTCTCTCTCTCTCTCCCTCCCTCTCTCTCAAAAATAAGTATTTTTTAAAAACCTAAAAGCCAGGTTGAAAAGCAAAAGGAGGAGAAGGGGGAGGTGGAAGAGTCCAAGAAGAAAAAGTCCTTTACAGGAAAGAACTCTCCAAGGCTGAAGATTCTCACAGTGCTAGTGGTTGGACAGTCCTCTTTTGACATACATACATTTCCACACAAGTTAATATTAATTTCTGGTAACTTGCCATTACTGAAAAGAGAGGTTCTTTCCCAAGCTGTGCTTATTATGCATTAGTGTGTCATGGCCAGTGTGACATGGTACAGAGTGGGTGGTCCCTGGTTCTAATTCCAGCTCTGTGACTTCCTAGATGTGTGTGGTTTGCACATAGGAAAACTATTTAAATTCCCTAAGCTTTAATTTCCTTCTCCACCAACTAGGGATACAATGGAAATACAACTGGGTTGCTCTAAAAACTGACAATTCTGTATTTAAAGTGCCTGACACTTAAACTTCTTTCAAATTGTTATTACTATTTTCTAATAAAGATGGCAAGCTTGTTTGTCACTGTAATGCCCTTTGCATCAGGTGAGCTTAAAGAATTAATGATGCTGATGACCTAAGCATTTGTCTAAGGATGCTATCTTCCTCTTGTTTCTCCACTCTTGCTGACATAAAATAGTTAGACACTAAAGCAGGCAAACAAGAGGCTTGGGGGCCCAGGTCAGCAAATAGACTTTGTTTGACTTGCACAGTACTCATTAAAAATGGTAAATTTAGTTGATGGCATTCAAAAGTCAGAAGATTTCAAATAAATGTCTAGATTAATAGCTTCTTTTGAAAAATCAGAATAAGTGGCAACATTTCCCCAGCAACCATGCTTAGCAGTCATGGAGCTGAAAAGCTGGCCCCTTTAAGACATGACATATTCTCTCCAATTTGCCGAAATCTCTATCTGATTCATTTCACTAATTTAAGCTAGGTAAGTGGCCCCTATTGTCATTTGCGTTTGAGACCCTCACTCTATAGAGAAATATACATATTTAGACAAACTAGAAGAGATAATTAGACAACAAAATTGCTTCTTTCAAACTATGACCTCATTTTACTTGAGTTTGGACACACAGGGCCATTTGGGAGGAAATACAGCCAGGAGTATGCCTTAAGAGAAACTAAGGAATTCCAAAAACACTGAGAGACTTGAGTACTATTTATCAATCCAAATTATCCTCCCTGGCCCTGCACCCCTATACTCACATTCCAGGTTAGAGTGACGACTGCTTACAGAAAGAGGGAAATCCTACAGGAGCTGCAGGGGCAGGTCGTCAGCTGCTCGATGCCATTAATCGCAGGAGCAACAGGAGCAATGCCCTTAGTACAGATGACACCACCCTGACGATTCCCATGGCCACCCTCGAGGCAGACACCAACAGGACCCAGGAGGGTGTGACCCCTTTGGGGGCAGCAGAGCCTTCGGTGAGCCTTGTCAGCAACAGCTTGTGACATTTCCAGCAGTCACCATATTAAAGAGAGGAAGAGGCAAAAGGCAGATGGGACAGAAGAGTCAATGGGTTTGCACTGGGTGCATACCTGAGGGGTCCTAAACCCTTTCGGAATTATTTGAGTTGAATCAGAGAGTTAGCTTCCATGTGCATGGGGAGAAGATGGAGCTAGATAAATGCTACTTGGTGATTGTAATCCAGGCTGTCAGATTTCCACAGGATGGGGTAACAAAATTACAAGGCAGTTCAGCAAATTTTATCACTTGTCTCCTTACTTCTCAGTTGATCATTACCAATCTGCTTTGTGTTTTTTTAAAGTCATTCCCCATTAAATATATTTAAGCATATTAAAAGGAAAATTCATATTTTCAATGCCTGGATGACCATCGCACTGAAGGTTTTTCCTTGGTCTCAATTGGTCAAGGGCACCACTTGGATTTTGGTAAGGTCTAACAGTAAACACTTTTTCTTCCAGTTCTAAGAAAGAAAAGAGGAAAAGGTTCAAGTCCCACTGCTTTGTAGGAAACATGCTTGTTGGCATTCTTTAGAGTTTTCTTCTAAAGAAAGTCTCTTTGACATGAGTGTACCTCATTTACTGTGATCAGTACCCAGGGAAATTGTAGGAATAGGAATAACTAAAGGGTAAAAGGACCTTCACAAGCTGGGTGAATGGTATATGGGAACTCACTGTACCACTCGAAGTTTATAGTTCTTCTGTAAATATACAACTACTTCAGAAAGAAATGGCTTCTAGAACTTCAGTTACTTCCCATTTGTTAGCAAAGCTAAGATTTTCAGCAATGCAGAGACTGAGGAAGCTGGTTAGAAATTAAGAAGTTTTCCCCAAAACAGTATTCATATGGTTTATTTTCACTGTCTCAGAAAAATTTCTGTGATCATCACTCTCAATATTCTAAAGTGTATTACAAATCAATCTTGGAGATACCATCATAAAGCAAATTCCCTGTGGTTATTGATTTTAACAATAATTCAACCTTCCACTATATTCGCCAGATCTCTCCCATAGGCAGTGGGCAAGATTCTGTTTCAGGATAATATTATTTAGGAAAACCTTGCACAGAAATGTTTTTTTCCTTTTGGATTCTTGGCAGATACCACCCTATCTTGAATGGGAACGCTGGAGGGGCTTACATTTGTCTAACAGTGGAACCAAAGCTGCATTACTCCATGCAGCCAATTATGCAAATTTCTGATCTATCAAGGCATAGGATAAAGATTGGAAAGGCCAAGAATTGAGATTCAGGGAAAACCTAAGCTATGGAAGGAGACTGTTCAATCCAGAATTTGTATTTTAAGGTAATTCTTCTAGAGATAACTCAGAGGATATTCTGAAATTACTGTTTAGCCTTCTGCAATTCTGATGGTGATGATGATGATGATGATGACGATGACGACGATGACAGACATATTTGAGCCCTTCGTAAGTATGAAAAGATAGGCATTGTATTCATGGCTCCAACTCTGTTAGCTCATTTAGTTCTTGAGACAAGCCTATCAAGTACATAATGTTTATTGGTCCTATTTTATCTAGTAAGAAACTGAGTCAGTGAGAATTTGCTCCAGGACACATAAGCCCAATAATTCCACATTCCTTTTCTAAATCAAATTACATTTGGTTCTGAATCTCCATCCACATTCTTGACCTGGGGGTCCACTGAGGATTAAATGGTCCCAGCAAACAAGACAGAGACCAGAAACCCCCTCCACTGTGGTGGACCGCTCCTTTTGCTTCGGCGTGGCCATCTCTCTAGTCCTCAGCCAGCCAGCCATGGGCTACCACAGGCTCACAGCCATTCTTGCTGTGGGCCACAGACTCCTACAGAGATCTTTTCAAGGTAGGACTGCCAGGTGAAACAAAAAATACAGGATACCTGGTTACATCTGAATTTCAGATAAACATACCTCTTCACATAGGTATGTCCCAGGCGATATCTGCAACAATTATTTGGCATTTATGTGAAATTCAAATTTACCTGGGCCTCCTTTACTATATCAGGCAAACCTCTGTTAGCAGCCACCACGGCCAGAGTGCTTTGTTTCCAGCCTCTTCCTCATGCACCCTACAGCCATCTTCCATCTGGCAACAGGTGCAGGAAATGCCATGGTCATGTCCGTTGATCTGTCCCCCACTAACACAGCCATGCAAAAATCAAAGGCCTGATCAATCCTGACAAGTCCACTGTATGCTAAAACCACACAAAGTGGCAATGGAAGAAAAATCCCTCTGTTGGAGTCTGGTGTCAAAGGCCTTAATCTGGGAGCTTCCAGTGGGTACATGGCAGAGAACTCAGGTGGACCCACCTGAACCTGATTCAGGCCCAGTCCTCTAAGAACTCTCTGCCGGTGGTGGCTCTCAGTCTAGAAACGATCACAGTGCCACATCACCCCCAGCCCCCAGACATCTCACCTGGAACCCCAGCTCTGCAAATGCCTTTTTTTTTCCATTTTTTAATGGTTTTTTTTTTTTTTTTTTTTTTTTGAGAGAGCAAGCAAGTGAGAGAGCGAACACAAGCAGGGGAGGGGCAGAGAGAGAGAGGGAGACAGAGAGTCTGAAGCAGACTGCAGGCCCTGAGCTGTCAGCACAGAGCCCGATGTCAGGTCCAAACTCACAGACCATGAGATCATGACCTGAGCCAAAGCCAGATGCTTAACCAACTGAGCCACCGAGGCACCCCTGCAAATGCTCTTAAGACTCCAGCTAGGCACCTAAAACGAAAACATGTTTACTACTACCCAAGTAACAGCCATGCAGGTGTTTTTAGTATTTGATTTCCATCACATTTCTCTTTTATTCCTGTATTCTTTCAGCACTCCTATAAAAAGACTTTGACTGTATTTAAATTGGCCCAACAGAAAGTACTTACATAAAGGATCTATGAGAGGGATCTTAAGGGAAGCTGAAGAATTATTTCCCCTACAACTGTTTTTGTATTGGTATCCCGGGACCATGATGATTCCATCCCTAAATAAATACATGGACACTAAGACCATCCTGCAAGGAAAGGCCAATAGGATCACATTAAGAATCACTTTCACTTACTAATACAGGGAAGATACAAATTTCAGAGTAAATTGTGGTAACAATGCTTTAAATAAAACTTCATTTCTTAATATTTTTTAAGTTTTTATTTAATTATTTTGAGAGAAAGAGAGAAAGCACAAGCAGGGGAGGCTCAACCCAATGCGAGGCTCAAACCCACAAACCGTGATTACAACCTGAGCCAAAGGTGAACGCTTAACCGACTGAGCCACCCAGGTGCCCCCATTTCTTAAATATTAATAAATACACTGACCATATAGCAATGGCTACAGGACAAATATTGTAGCAGGTGTCTCCTTAAAGACAGCCTTGAGCATGGAGTAATGACTTTGTTCATCCAGTTATCTCAATTTTCTTTACCAAAATTGAAAACTATGCAACCACATGGTCAACTCTTCATACAAACTACTGGCAAAAGAAAAAAAAAACTATCCAAACAACCAATTTATTGTATTCAGGGCATCTCTGTCTGAAGTACTTGAGTCAATCTCTTTCTGAATCAGATTCTTTAAACATTCACAAAAAGAACTGGCCAGGGGCGCCTGGGTGGCTCAGTTGGTTAAGCGGCCAACTTCGGCTCAGGTCATGATCTCGTGGTCTGTGAGTTCAAGCCCCACGTCGGGCTCTGTGCTGACAGCTCAGAGCCTGGAGCCTGTTTCAGATTCTGTGTCTCCCTCTCTCTGACCCACCCCCATTCATGCTCTGTCTCAAAAATAAATAAACATTAAAAAAAATTTTTTTTAAAAAAGAACTGGCCAATATTAATAAAATCTTTCCCTTATAACAACAACAACAACAACAAAAAACCAATCTTGTAATTTGTCTCTTTTATGCTGTTATTTTTGGCCTTTTTGGCTGGATAACAATTGCAGATAAGGGGAAGCAAGTTGGCATTTTGAACACATAAGGAATATATTGTGCATTTACAGGCCCCTTTAACTTGTATGCTTTGGTTTTGAACCAGGTGGTGGTGACCATTCACATAAAATTGATGGGACACCTGAACTAGTTTTTTGTCTGTTTTGCTTAGCAGAGCTGTTCATTTTCAGCCTTTTCCATCCTTGCTGTTTTTTCCCATATTCCAAATGGCAACGCCTAACAAACTGCTACAAAGTGCATTACAAGGCAACAGACAGAAAAGCTGAGAAATCCTGCTATTATGGGTTCATCACATTTTTGTTTCTTAGCCTTTCTCCCCTCTTCAGCCAAGGTGGGATCTGACTCAAGTCCATTAGTTCCTGTCAATTGCAAAACCTTTGTTAAAATTATTAACAAGGTAAGGGGAAAAAGGTGGGTGTAAGATGGAAGGAAATGGAAAAACACTTAGAAAATTTCTTCCCAATTTTATTTCCATGAAAAAACCCTTTGCAAACTTTCTGAACCAAATTTCTGTTCATCCTCATCCTTCGTGATAATCAAACAAAACCTAGCAGGGCATCTCGGTTAATCATTTCCATGTACAGTTTTATAATTCATTGATTTGGCAATTTTACCATAATCAGTCACGTCACGATCATTTAGTATAATAGAGGAATCAAAACCTGAACTATCAGTCTCTGTAATTGTATTTATTGACTTAAAAATCTGTGATAGAAAAAAAGTCTGGGCATTATACTAAACATTTAACAGCTGGAAATTAATCATGATTATTGTTACTATTTTCAAACCAACTAAAATCAAGCTGATTCATTACTTTCAAAAATAAGTACTTTTCCAACTAATAATGGCCTGAGAAAACAAACTGAGCCTCTGCCATAGTTGACCAGCTTCCTGCCAGATTTTGCCAAATTCAAAATTCCTGGGGGGGGGAGTGGTTTTTCAATTTTTTTTTTTAAGAGAGCGGGCACATGTGAGCAGTGGGGAGGGGCAAAGGGAGGAGGAAAGAGGGAGGGAGAGGAAGAGAGGGAAAGGGAGAAGGAATAGGGAGAGGGGGAGAGGGGGAGAGGGACACAGGGACAGAGAGCGAGAGAGAGAAGGAATCCCGGGCAGGCTCCATGCTCAGTACAGACCCCGACACGGGCTCAATCCCATGACCCTGAGATCACGACCTGAGCTGAAATCAAGAGTCAGGTGCTCAACAGACTGAGCCACCCAGGTGTCCCAAATTTTTCAAAGTTTTTTAAAGCCCTGGGGCACTTGCTTCAATAAAAAAATGTAGTTAGTAAACCAAAGTATAAAGTAGTTAAAGCAGGCCTACTTGTAACTGAAGTGGCAGGAAGTGAAACAGAGCAGATGCTGGGAGCGCACATGCCAAGCTCCTGGGCCTCCCTCCAGGCCCCTTGGAGGTTCCCGTGCAGGCTGCAGCTGCCCACATCTCTCTGCTGGGCAGCATTTGCCACCCCCCTCCTCCCCGCTCCACAGCAGCATAGCTGGTCCACGCAGGGGGCAGGCGGGAGACACTGGGTGACAAATGCCTCAGGAGCCAGCCTCCACCGGCGAGGGATGGGAGGTGGTGGACAAATACGCCATCTTCCTGACCCCTCCACAGGACAATTGTGAAGTGTGGTCCATGCAGTTCCTCTGAGGCATCCCAGAGGAAGTGAGCTCAAGACAACTATAGCAGTACCTTGCTCCCTGATGTAGCTTTTATTAGCTTCCTCCTGGCGCCGTCTCACCCCCCAAAGGATCACCTTACCAACAAACGGGGGAGCAGACACAGCCATACCCATCCCACTAGCCCACCCTAGATGGCCCCTGGGACTCCTCCACACTTTGAAGATCAGAGGTGCTCTCTGTCACATTCTTCACAGATACAAGCGCATCAGACTTGCTACTACCAGCGCTCACCACGTGTACACCAGACGCCACGAGTAGTACACAACCTCGCTCTCTGTTGGGCTGGTGCACCCTCAAGATCCTTGACTTCCCTGGAGTTAGACTACCCTACATATCTTCAACTACCTCACTGACACTATACAACGTGCCAAGAAATTCAATGCAACATTTCTGATGTTAAAAAAAAAAAAAATACAGCCATCTACCTCTTAACATCAGCAATCGGTTCCTGAGTTTCCCATTATCTGTTCTAGGGGTTTCTCATTATATTAAATGGAAAAAAAATTGTCATGTTACATTTCAATCTAACCCCCCCCAATCAACTTCTTAAAGCATACTTAAAACACAGTAAAATGTGTGCACACACAAATAGTGAGGATGCACAATGTTTAGTTTTTGTTTCTTCATCACCCGTTCAAAGAGTTGTTAATGCAGAATGTCCCTGCAGGAACACTGATATTCCACATAGCACAGGCGACACAAAGCAGGTATATCTCATCTCTTAACATTTTGGTATATTTTTCCAAACGTCCACACTTGATTCAGACATTCCACCAATTTTTTGGTACCCAACTTTGGCTGCACAATACAATCAGCTGGAGAGCTCTTAACAATCCCCATACCCAGGTGGCACCCCTGACCAATAGAATCTTGGGAGATCACTGGCATCCATACTAGACAATTCCAATGTCCAGCCAGAGTTGAGTACCACCATGCCAGATGAGTCTGGAATGCAACTCAAGACTTTTTCCTGCACATCCTTTTATTAATAATGTATTGAGATTGGAAGATAAAATTTTTACTGTAGGCAGCACCACTGAAAAAAATACTGATTTGAGAGACATACAGGACAGGGGTGCCTGGGTGGCTCAGTCGGTTAAGAGAGACACACAGGTTCTGTGAAGTTAGGTAATACAAAGCACGAAGTCTTCTACCAGGAAAACCATCAACAGGAGACACTTTGCGAGGATATGCTTCCAACTGATACGTGGGGTTTTAATTATGTGCACCTAACTGGAACAAAGGATTTTGTTTGTGCTTTTTATAAATTACTGATAATTCTAAATTAATTTTTTTGCTCCAGACTCCTGGCATTTAGCTTCTCTCCTCTATATTGTTTATATTCTTTTAAAAGTAAGTTTCATCTGAGCACAACAGTACACTGCCATACTTGAAAAATCTTCCCAATAGCCATGGTCTCACTTACCTCCAGGCCTTTACCAATGCTTCACTATCTCCTTGAAATACCCTTCCCACTCCCTATTCCCTATCCTTCTCCTAGATCACTCCTCCTCCTCTGGGAAAACTTCTTCCAAAACCAAAGGTTGGATTAAGTGTCCCCCCCAAGGATTCCCACAGCAGCCTATGCTCACATCACAACACTATAATTTCTGTATCCCTTTAAGCTCAATGGGCTCAAGCCTTCATAATTTCCTGGCCCACAGTAGATAGCACAAGTATTTGTTAAATGAGTAACTGAATGGGAGGAGAGGGGCTATTCATTTTTAGCACCATCATCACCACCAAACCCCAATCCCACCAACATCTCAATTAAACATTGTCCCTTGAGCTACATGTCCTGGCTACTGTTAAATCACCCAACACAGCATTCAAACTCTTATTTACTGGTCTGGGTAGTGTCACTCTTGCTGGGGATACTTCAGGAGGCAATCATTTAAAACTATGCTTCTAAAGCATTTCTTCCACGTCTTGTACAAGTAAGTCCCTTCTGTAGCACTCTCCATGATCAATGCCCTATTGCTATCTTTGGCTCAACTGTCCAAGCCCTGGGTAAGATAGATAGAAGCAGTACTTTACGGGTGGTGGGAAAGAGTCATTATTCCAGGACATCATTCCTGCAAATCCAACTCCAGCACACAGTCCAGTTTGGACAGCCCCTTGTCCCTCTGTCAATTGCTGACCCAGTCATGTGGGACATAAAACACAAATGCTAATTCAATTTGTGCTTGATAACATCAAGCCCCACCTGCCTTTCCCAGTATAAATGAGCTTGCATCCTCAAATTTTTTCTATCTCTGGGAATCCTATCATAGCAGTCAGAGGCATCATCAAGCTTCTTTAGCCTAAAGCCACTAACAGCTCCGAGCTGTACCCCATGTTCAAACTCTTAATAGTATACTGGTGAGGAAGGGAAAAAAATGAAGAAAAAGGCAAGACAAAGACATCAATGAGCAAGGAGGAAAAGAACATGTTTTCTCAACTTGAGAATGAGTTGGCACACTGTAATATTTATATTCACAATTCAAATAGTGTTTAGTGTTTAATTTTATTTCTTGCTGACAAATTCCACCTCTTCAACCTAAGGATAAAAGCTGAAAAAGCTTTTTCAGATGCCAATTGCCTATGCAACACAACATTCTGATGGGCAGCAAAGTATGAATTAGAAACACAAGGGGCTTAATTTCCCTGAAAATAGATAGATTTATCAGACTTTAGGATATAGAAGAAGGATATGGCAAAACACTGAGTTCTGATAAATATACAAAATCTATTAAGGGAAATATATTTATTCAAATTTAAAATAAACTTCTATATTTTTCCTTCTAGCCAACCCAGTAATATTATCTTTAACAGTTAGAATATCCTCTAAATTTATTAATACAATTTTATTTGTTATTTGACTCATTCCTTTTTTGAAAAATAATCAGGAAAGAATGGAGGGTTAAAGGTTGAGAGAAAAAGATTCAGCTGTGTCTATTATGTTCTATTTGTATTTTTTTGTGTTTGTTTATTTTTGAAAGAGGGAGAGAGAGCACTACTGGGAAAGAGAGAGGGGGAGACACAGAATCTGAAGCAGGCTCCAGGCTCTGAGCTGTCAGCACAGAGCCCGACACGGGGCATGAACCCACGAACCGTGAGATCATGACCTTAACCGAAGCCAGATGCTGAACGGACTGAGCCACCCAGGCGCCCCTGCAATGCTCTATTTCTTTAAAAACGATTTGAAGGTAGATGGAAAAAATGAAATCAAATCTGGATACTGGAGATACATGTGTGTATTATTTTATACTTGTTTGAAAAATATAACGAGTTTTTGATGTAAGTACACAACCAATACATCATGTTGAGTAAGAATATGGGATTTGGTTTGAGACATCTGGTTGTGCTGTTTACTCGTTCTGTGACCTTGGCAATCTAAGTTTCAGTTTCCCTTATAAGGGAATTTCCTTATAAGGAAATTATCAACTGATTTTTCACCTGAAGGGTGAGTTCTATTATTTGGAACAAAGACTTGTATTCACAATATCCAGGTTAGGTTCCTCTGGAAACAGACTTTGAGACCAAGATTTGTGAGAGACTTTGACTAGGAAGTGCTCTCAGAAACACCACCAGTAAGAGTGTCAAGGAAGCCAGATTGGGCAGAGGGTGAAGTTGAGCAGTGATGCAGTTGCAACAGAGGCCTCAGGCAATCCCATGGGGGCATGTTGGAGCTGAAATGGAACTTCAGAATTATGTAAAATCAAGCTAAGGGGGCCACACCTTTGTGCCTCTACATCAACCTTTAAGTCATTGAATGAAGGCTACCCTTAGACAAAGGACCTAACTTTGGATGAGACAAGGATATCCTTTAGCCAAGGATAATGCTTAAAGAGGAAGATGAGAACCATCTGCAACCAACACCCCCATCAGCTGGAGATGAGGGTCTCAATCTTGAAAGGAGGATCTGTGTTAAGCACCCCAGCATCCATCCATCCATTATCAATAACCAAGACCCATCCTCAGAAATGGAAGGAACATGGTGCAGAAGTAGAAAGAAAAAACAGCCAAGAGATGAAAGGGGAAGCAGGCTAGGTCCTTGGAACTGATGTAGGATGAAATGGGGTCGGAAAGCCTATCGGAGAAGGTTGGCTGTGAGGGGATCAGAGCCTTCTGTAAGTCAGACTCTTCACATTCCTTGTATCTGTGGTAGGTCCCTGGTATTCTCTAGTATAAAATTTAAGTATATATTCCAGCCAATGATTGCTTGGACCAAGTCACTGAAGAGAGAACCACCAAGCACACCCAACGTCAGTGGGTCAGGTGAACAGGAAGCCAGATAAAAAAAACCTACGAGAAAGTTAACATTCATATGACCAAATCGGGCCACTGAGTTAAACGTCTCTTCATCCCCACTACACCCATGCCAGGGAGATTCACTTTCCAGAGCTAAGCCTTTAAGTTCTGGATTCTGTTTTAACAAGAAGAGGCTGTTTCCTCATAGTACCCCCTCCCCATCATTCAGAATGTTATTGGTCAACTGGGGTGACCGTTTCACATCTCAGGAGGAATAGAGTATTTTTCTGTTTTGTTTTTTTTTTACACTACCTTGAAACATTCATCCTTTTCAGGAAAGAAAAAGAAATTTAACATTTAACACAAGATTGTAGTTAGCTAAAAACTCTTCTCTAAATTTAAGGCAGCTTTCTTAAGCAGGCTAGGTTATCAAACTCCGATAGCATGGCTTCCCTGAGGGAGTAATTTGTACATGAAATTCAGAGATCACATTTAATTAAGTTTTTAAACACCATATTTAAACCTACCAGTTTTATTGTATCCATGACTGCCAGTCACTTATTTATAGACAAATGTCATATGCTCATTTTATTGCACAAAAATTGATCACTCAATTTGGATTCAATATGCTTTATCCTAAGGCCTCCAAGAACTTTGCAATTAAAATAATGAAACATTTGAGAGGAGAGCTGTGTACTTAACTGTACAAAGGGACAACTTCCATTTTGGCTCCTTCCTGTGACAATGCTTCTGTGACAAAAATCCTTAAACCTATTTGCACTTCAATGTTTCCACCTAATACTAACACAAGCACATGTTACATCCCGATGGCCCTAAAGGTATGGATTCAAAACAGATAATTATCATTGGCTGCAGCTAAATTGTATCTTTATTCAGATTTCCTGTAATCAGCAATATAAATAGATAGAAGGGTGCCATGGAATAAAGAGGGTCTGAATCAGTCTGCTAGCATGCAATGGTAGCCAATGGCTTTTAAATATTTCTGTGATTCACTCAGCCCACACTAACAGAGTAGACTTCAGTTTATTTCATTACTGACAGCACTGTTGTTAGCCTCTATCGTCCAGCCTAGGTAACTTCATTCCCTGTACAGTTCAAGGCCAAACACATCGTATACTTACTTGTTCCCGTTCCTGTAATCCATTCATTCACACAAATGAGAAGAAACAATCAATATAAACCACCATAACTTAACCTTTTAAAGATGACCCATCTACTCCCCCTCCCACCTCTACCACCACTGGGACAAACTGGAAAAATCCACGCTAAAACTTTTGTCACAGAGAAATAGGCTTTCTAATTCTGCTAAAACTGAACCATACATGTATACACACAAGACTACCCAGAAAGAAACACACTGGAAAATTCCTTATTCTGCTTTACCTTTGCAAAAGCTATGGTTCCTATATTCAATTACGTTTTTGCTAAGATAAAGTGTGGATGGGAAGCAAATACATGTGGGTGGGATGTTTTGCCCATCTTTTCAAAACTCCAAGTCTGACGTGACATGCTCATACACAATCAAATATAGTAACCCATACAATTCAGTCAACACACTGTCCCTTGGCATAGGAGCTATGTCTTGTATGGCTGTCATTAGGATTATGGAGGGCTGTCATGAAATAGTATTCTTTGAATTCTCTTTCAACCATTTAGAATTATAAAAACTATTCTTGACTCATGGGCTATACACAACCAGGCAGGCAATGGGCCAGATTCGGCCCACAAGCTACAGACCGCAAAATCTGATCTAGACCACTAGTTCACCAATTTGTCCATTCACAGAATCCCCTAGTAATGTTTTAAAATGTCACCATTCAGGTCACACCCCAAGTCAATTAAATCAGTCTCTGGAGAATAGTATTAATAATTTGTGAAGCTCCTCAGATGATCCCTGGGTGTAGGTAAGTTTGGAACTCAACAATCTCTGAAGTAGATTATCCCTTCAGCTACTAATCATATAGACCACATGCACTGGCTTTGGCTTCCTTTGTCATTTCTAATACCCCTAACAAAAGACTTGTATTAGTGGAAGGATAGATTTCACAATCAAAAGGTCGTAGTTACAAAGTAAATTCAGCCAAGTATGAAATATGGTAGGGAGAGAGGGTAGCATGCTATTTGTCCTTGACTGAGTCTCCCTCCCCAGTGCCCCCAGAAAGCAGACTCTTGAGACAAGTTAGTATGCATCGGGACATGATCCCAGGCACCAGGAAAGGGGGACTGAGAAGAGTAAAATAGGGAAGGAAAAAGAGCTAATACGAGCATGAGTTATGCAGCTAGTCACTGAGGTTAGCGACTGAACTTAAACCCACTGGGATCTACTAAGAAGCTGGGCAGGACAACTTTTCAGAATTGTCTGCTTGGAAGAGAAGAGAGGGGCATTCTCCCACTTGTTTCCAGCCCCTATATGTCAAGGGCTAGCACAGGGATTAACTTCCTTGTACTTACGAACGGTACAGATTTAAGTGCAATGCAGCCAAATGCCAAGCGGCAAGATGCAGGCAGCCAAGACCAATCCCTGCAGGGGGTTCCATGTGCTGAAAGCTGGTTGCCACAGCAATGGCTGGAGAAAAGGTAGGCTAAGAAGATGGGGGAGTTTCCCAAAAGGAGTGCAAAATACCATCACAAACTCATTAGAAGCCCCTAGTTTAGAAGCTCATATGAGTACTTTAACAGGTGACTCAGTGTAGGCTTAGCACAATGTCATCTTAGATAACTCCTCTTTACAAAACAATGTCAACAATGATACATCTCCCATTTTAACAGGGAAAAAATGTACAAGTCAGACACAATTTGTCAAAGTTGAATTTAAACTCTTCCCTAAATGCCCCTGTCTATTTTCATTATTCTACTTAATAGTCATATCAAACTGAAGTTCTACTCAGATTAGAAAGTAAGAAGAATATAAAATACACACTCAAAATCCCTCTACTTAAAAAATAACTACTGTTAACATTGGCCTCTTTTCTAGTCTCTGTCGAGATAGGTTTCCATGGTTGAGAAAATTGTATGTTTGTACCATTTTTGTACTTGATTTAAATTTCAGGACCTCATTAAAGTTCTTCATCTTTTGGTCATAGCATACACACTGTTTCCCTTGCCCTTCCCAACTTCCCCTTTCCAGATCTTCACCTGTGTTGAACATTCTCTTCTCCACACCAATCTATACCTTTTTGGACTCCTACCTCCCTTTCAAGCCCCAGATCCACCAGAACTTACTAATTGTCTTTTCTTCCTGCTTTCTATTTGGTTATTTGTCCCCCCTTTTCACTCCCACAATCCTTTAAACTTTCTTTCTGTATTTTATACTTTTTAATCGTATGGCATACACCAGTGCTGTATATATTATAGTTTTTGTGGACTGTATCCTCTGCCCATGTCCAATACCCCATCTCTATCTTAATGAACTGTCATTTCTGTGAAGGCAGGATTTGTCTTATCCATCCCTTTCCCCTACAGCACTTAGTGCAGTATCTTGTCTGTAGAAGGACCCCATAAATCCTTGCTGAATTAATGAATGAATGTTAAAATTGTCTCAGCTATAAGCCACACACCACCAGTCTTGATACTTGTTAACTATACCCAAGCAAATATTAAAACCCTGAGGGATAGAATATGTGTGCCATTGTAGATATGAAAAGCCACAGGGTTTCCAAATGCATTCTGCTTAAGAGTGTGTTACTGTGGTAATATCACAGTATGCCACGGCTGCCATTAGGCAACAAGCATTCAGAGCAATACTGCCTGCACCTCTCTTAACACGTGAGCAGGTGTCCCATACACAAGGCCTGGATGTGCAAGTGCACTCTTCACAGATTTCACATAAGCAAGTGAGTTACGTCATACCGCTCTCTTCTCCCAGCCTTCAATGTCCTATGGGAACTTCTCTTTGGCAGAAGGTACACAGCAAGGAAGGCTGGGTGGTACAATTCAAAGAGGTCAGCCTCCCTGGGTCACAGAGCAGAGCAGCCTCAAGTACAGAGGTTACTGGTGGACAAAGGGAATGCCAAAAGAATAGCAGTAGAGTTGATATTGCGATTTACAGCTTCCATAGTTGCATACAAGCTGGAGCTTCCCATCTGGACAAGAGATCTACTGTGGTTAGGTTCCATTGCTAACCCCATAGGACCTGTGTGACTTACCTGCTAATCGTGTTCCTCTCAAGTCAGTGTATTGTCATATTGATGTTTTACGTTGGGTCATGACTACGGGCATGCAGGATCCATTCTAGTCATGCACCTATTCATTTTTCAGTATTAGCATTATGGGACTCTGAACCCTGAGCCATATCCGAACACATGCTCTTTATCCTAATTGTTCATGACCTGGCAAGTAAGGAAGAATACAAGACATTTGTGTAAGCCAAAGTGATGGCCTTTGCCTGGAGTGCAGTAACTTGCTGTGTTATAAGTTCAGCATGGTGGTTAGCTATTTGAGGTTTTGCCCCAATAGAAGTTCCTCCTAGTAATTCATCCTTGGGTTTTTGAGGTTCCAGTCATTCTACCAAACTCATTCTGACAGCCTACATATCTGTAGATTATGGTATGATAATCTCCTCTTTAGTGGCTTCTTTATGGGACATGATTATAACACTTACCTCTGTCCAATAAGCCTGTTTCCTTTTCAAATTAGTGAGCGGCCACTGCCTGCCAACAGCATATACTCTTAAGATAATGGGTTGCCTCATTAGTAAACTATGCTTGCTCTTGCTATTCCTGAGTCAATGGCACTTGGGGTTGAAGGGTGAGGGGATGGAGGGGGTAGTACATGGAAGACTCCAATGTTCTTCAATTACATATTTTCTGGCACTTTTCTAGAAGGCACAAACCTCTGTGGGGACGGACTTAGCAATTTCCTACGTATACCATTTTTTTCATCATGGAAGCCATTTGGACCTGTCACTTCTGTGTGAGGACAGTCCTGCATTGTTTAACCAAGAATGAAAATATCCAACTGCAAGTCTGTGGTATAACTTCAGCATTCCTTCCCATAAAGACCCATGAACCAGCAATATACCCACAGCTCCTACTCACAACCTGAGTCTCCATGAGTCACTAGATTTAGAATTCTATAAAGTTCACTGGTTTTGTCTCCCTACTCACTTTACCAAAAGGTCAAGTAGGCCTGATTGATATCTACTTAGGCCTCTCAACTCATGGTGTATATGCACTATGCTTTATTTTTTTTTTCTAGAGACAATGACCTGTTCTACTACCCACTCAAATTTAAGTGTTTTCTACATAGTTGAGTGATGGCAGCCAAGAGTTTCCCAAGTGGTGTTTATGGTTCTCCAGAACTCAGAATCACACAAGTGTTAAGGTGGGCACTGTTAAAGTTCCATATTCCAGGGGTGCCTGGCTGACGTAGTCCCTGAGTGTGCGACTCTTGCTCTCAGGGTTGTAAGCTCCAGCCCCATGGTGGGTGTAGAGATCACTTAAAAGAAAGCTCCTTATTCCAATTAGTAATATTTCATGTGTTTCATATGAATTTCTAAGGATGTAACAGACTCTATCAGCCCTTCAACTTTTCTTTCATTTACTTTTCCATTCTCTACACTATTTATGTCCACCACTATGACTGGGTTGTGTGATACCATTATCTCCACTACTCCATCCATCAATGAGAAATACATTGATGTGGTGGTGGACTTATGTAATGGAGTTTGTGCCCCCTAAGTCTCAAAGAATGTTCTGCTGCTAGGAGGCAACTTTTCATAACTCTGTGGCAAAATAATAAAGGCATATTGTAAACTTTCCCATTTAAAGGCAAAGTGAGACAAGCCTCTACCGTTGGTATGGAGTCAACAAAAGTTGCCTAATCAATTACCTCATCATATGTACCCAGGCCTCAGTGACCTGGTTCTAAACTATGATCATGTTGGCTTTGCAAATGACAAAAATCTCAGAGTAGAAATGAAAATAGCATTGTGTCTTTTCTTCCCAACTTGTAGATCTCTTTGCTAAAATGCTAGTTTATCTTTATTAATTAGGGAAATGAATCTTAAGCCACCAACTCCTAAGCAGAGAGAAGAACATGTATTTTCAAAGTTCTGTGTGAATACTGGAATCTTCATTTTATGAACCACATGAAGCTGTTGGTTTTATAAGTAAAAATAAAAAGTCTGTGAATATTGACAATTACTAATTTAACCACATTCCCACCATAGGAGACTGACTACTCCACCCAACATGCAGAGAAGTATTACAAGAATGGATTCATTCGCAAGAAAAATAAGGATTAAAATGATGGGTCTCGGGCACCTGGGTGGCTCAGTTGGTTAGGTGTCTGACTTCGGCTCAGGTCACGATCTCACAGTATGTGAGTTCGAGCCCCGCGTCGGGCTCTGTGCTGACTGCTCAGAGCCTGGAGCCTGTTTCAGATTCTGTGTCTCCCTCTCTCTCTGACCCTCCTCCGTTCATGCTCTCTCTGTCCCAAAAATAAATAAACGTTAAAAAAATAAAATAAAATAAATAAAATAAAATGATGGGTCTGGTCCTGGGCCCCCTGTTTTAAATGCTTTAAGTATTTCTTTCAAAAAAGTTAAGTGTTGGGAAAAGGGGATACTCTTTAAAGAAGGTAATACAAATAGCCACCATAAATTGGTATTGATTATAAAAGGGTAGCAAATCCATAACCAGAAGTTGTTGATTTTTTTCAGGGGCCCCTGGGTGGCTCAGTAAGTTAAGCATCAGACTGTTGGTTTCTTTTTTTTTTTTTTTTTTAATATGTGATTTATTGTCAAATTGGTTTCCATACAGTATCCAGTGCTCATCCCAACAGGTGCCCTCCTCAATGCCTGTCACCCACCCTCCCCTCCCCTCCTACCCCCCCGCATTAACCCTCAGTTTCTCCTCAGTTTTTAAGAGTCTCTTATGGTTTGGCTCCCTCCCTCTAGTGAAATAAGTCATACAGAGAAAGACAGATACCATATGTTTTCATTCTTATGTGGATCCTGAGAAACTTAACAGAAGACATGGGAGAGGGGAAGGAAAAAAAAGACTGTTGGTTTCAGCTCGAGTCATGATGTCATGGTTCCTGGGATCAAGTCCCAGGTCAGGCTCTGCACTGTCAGTGTGGAGCCTGCTTGGGATTCTCTCTCTCCCTCTCTCCAAACAAGTAAACTTAAAAAAAATAATAATAAGGGGCACCTGGGTGGCTCAGTCGGTTAAGCGTCCGACTTCAGCTCAGGTCGTGATCTTGCGGTCCGTGAGTTCGAGCCCCGCGTCGGGCTCTGTGCAGACAGCTCAGAGCCTGGAGCCTATTTCAGATTCTGTGTCTCCCTCTCTCTCTGCCCCTCCCCTGCTCATGCTCTGTCTCTCTCTCTCTGTCTCAGAAATAAATTTTTTAAAAAGTTAAAAATTTAAAATAATAATAATAATAATAATATAGAGTATCATATCATCTGCAAAGAGTGAAAGTTTGACCTTCTCCTAGCCAATTTGGATGCATTTCTTTGTGTTGTCTGATTGCTGAGGCTAAGACTTCCAATACTATGTTGAATAACAGTGGTGAGAGTGGACATTCCTGTCTTGTTGCTGACCTTTGGGGGAAAGCTCTCAGTTTTTCCCCAGTGAGGATGATACTAGCGTTGGGTATTTGGCATATGGCTTTTATGATCTCGAGGTATGATTCTTCCATCCCTACTTTCTTGAGGGTTTTTATCAAGAAAGGATGCTGTATTTTGTCCAATGCTTTCTCTGCATCTGTTGAGAGGATCATATGGTTCTTGTCCTTTCTTTTATTGATGTGGATGGAACTAGAGGGTATTATGCTAAACTAAATTAGAGACAGACAAGTATCATATGACTTCAATCATATGAGGACTTTAAGACACAGGATAGATGAACATAAGGGAATGGAAGCAAAAATAATATAAAAACAGGGAGGGGGACAAAACATAAGAGACTCTTAAATATGGAGAACAAACAGAGGGTTACTGGAAGGGTTGTAGGAGGGGGGATGGGCTCAATGGGTAAGGGGCATTAAGGAATCTACTCCTGAAAAATCATTGTTGCACCATATGCTAACTAATTTGGATGTAGTTAAAAAAAATAAAATTAAAAAAATAAATAAATAATAATAATAATTAGAAAAAGAAGTTTATTTTCAACAGTAATTTGGTGATTCTACTGATAACTTAAGTAATAATGTCTTGTGAAATCTGTATTCTGGCCTTACAAAATAGATAAAAATTCTATCATGCTCCACTAAATGTAAGTGTTCTGGGTCAGTTTAGCCCATATGCCCGTTTGTTTGTCACCGGAGCAGTGATTTAATAACAGTGACTCTGCACACCTTTAGGTGGGGCATGTGTTTTCCAGTTACCCTTAGAGCCTACCATTCCCTACTGCCTTGTATATAGCCACTTCATGTAGTTGTTAAATGTAGGGCCCACAAAAGCATGTGAATTTGAAATACCTGCTATTAATTAGGATGTGCAAGTTATATAGGAACTACTCACTTGATTCAAGTGTTGGTGCCGTTTATTCAGACCATGATAGGAAATCATGAAGGAGGGGTGTTCTTTAAACAGCAAGCACCTCCTCTGTATGACAAACAGATTCGACTTGGAAATAATTTGTTATATGTTGAATTTTTAGAAACAGAATTATTGCATGAGGTGAAATACTTGCCAATTTATCAAGAGAATAAATTAGCAAATGAGAAAAGATGTGATGTCAAAGAAAATCCTGAGAAATAAAAGCATTAAGACAATAAAAGAAGTTCCCTTGCAATAAAATACAAGGCAGTCACACTTCAGAAGGGACGGTATGAGGATATGTGTGAGTGAGCCTGAGTGTGCATGTGTGTTTAATAAAACAAAAACTAAGATTAGTATTAGTGTGTTCATGTATAAAAAGAGCCATTTTTATGTGATTATCAAATCAACAAAAGGTTATGCCATTTCTTCAGACATCAACTAAAGTCAGGGATAAAGTTTTTTTCAACTAGATGAGTCCACTCTTAGAAGAAATGTGCAAGATCTCTCTCAATCGGGCATCAGAAGTAGAAACATAATCTGATCATTTTTGGCTTATTACACGGTACAAAGTGGTTTTCCCCGTCTGCAAAACATGATGCACATGCTTATTTATAAAGGAGGCCTCCGTGATGAAGAGGGTTTTCAAGTTAGGTAACTGAGTTTGGGCCCCGGCTCTGCTGCTTACAAGGTGCTAGTCCTCAACAGCATCCGTGCCACCCTCTTCTTCCTGAGCCCCACATCTGGACTATATTCCTCAGCCTCCAATGTGGTTCCACATGGCCTGTGACTGAGTTCTGCAAGAGAAGTGATGTGTGCCATTCCAAGCCTGGCCCATCAGAAACTTCTGAGACCCACAGAAGGATGGAGACCCAAGAGCAAGGAACCCAGGATAGCTGCATGAAACAGAATTCCATTTGCTTCATTTCCCCCATCCCTACTAACCTGCATGGGACTGGATATGAATAAGAAACACACTTTAAGCACAGACATATTGAGGTTGTTTGTTAGAGCTTTTAGCTGATACGAACAATACACCGTGAAACAGCAGTCATGTTACTCAATTTCTGTAAATTCAAGGTCATCATTAATAAACTGAGAGTAACAACATATCTAATTGAGGGGGTTGGTATGAAATTTAATAAGAGAATGTATAGTACTGAGAACAATGCTTGCGACTCTGAATCGTCAATAAACATCACTTATTAGAATGGTTGTAGATGCGTGTTGGCTATTACAATTTAGATGCATTGTGAAAAAAAAGAAAGAAAGAAAAAGAAAAAAGAAAATCATAATTTCTTCTGTTTGGTACTATCTCCCTATACTTGGTCACATGCAAACTGCAGTCCTTACATTTAGTCAGTTCTAATACCACATGTACTGATTAAATACTTCTTTGAAGATTTGGAGTCCCACAGGGTTGAGATTAATGTTGAACTGGATAAGTCACCATTGTAACAGATGCTTGAACCACCAGAGTGTACCCAATCGCTCTCCAAATTGAAAACTCGGAGAAATCACTATTAGGCATTATATCCTCAAGCACAAAATCTCCCATAAGCTTCGGACCACCATGGAGACAATAGAACACCAGGCTACCCTGAGACTGCACCAACTGGAAAGGATGCTGCCTTTGCTGTCACCATCATTTACAGTGTATTCAGGTCCCATGGGGCACCATACTTAATAAATGGCCTTGCTTAATAGATGTTAAATAATTACACCTAGAAAATCCCCAACCACCCAAGCCAAATAATACAACACGCCAGGTGGGAAAGGCTGGATTTCTCATTTACATCCTTCAAATGCCTCTGTTGTCCTTGAGGTAGGGTTTGGAGACCAAAGATCTTTACTTCTTTGAAGTCTGTGCTATTCTAATCCCTAAGTCTTGACTCTAAAACCTCTTAATCACTAGGTTCTCTAATCACTAGAGAAATCAGGTTAAATTCCTAAAAGAGGAGGCAAATAGGTCAGACTCCAACTGGAGCTGGTTCTCACCTTGATTTCATCTGACCTCTTAGGTAATGGGCTGTTCGATGTGGCTAAGGCACAGACTACAACAGAGTAAATTTCACTTTGGCACAGGGTTCTGCTCCCTCATAGTTTAGAATGTAAGGCAATGTTTTAGCTTCTAGTGGGTAGCAGGACCACAGATTTGAGATCTTGATGAAACTAGGGATCCTCTCTCTAAAACAAAATTCAAGGAGTTGATAGTCCTTCCCATTCTCATTTGTAATTCTGCAACACTGATCTTCACACTAGATCATGAATATGAAGGAGAATCCCCTGGAGGGCTTCTTAAAACAGAGGGCCAGAATATTTATGCACCCAAGATGGGAGCACCTAAATACATAAAGAAGTTATTAGCAGATATAAAAGAATCAATTTATATAATATAGTAATAGTAGGAGACTTGAACACCCAACTTAAATCAATAGATAGATCCTCCAGACAGAAAATCAAGAAGGAAACACAGCCTCAGAATGACACATTGCACCCAGGTGGACCTAACACATATATTCAGAACATTCCAATACAAAAACAGAGGAGCACACATTCTTTTCAAGTGCACATGGAACATTCCCCAGAAGAGATCACATATTAGGTCACAAAACAAGTCTCAATAAGTTCGAGAGGACTGAAATCACATCATGCATCTTTTCCAACCACAACACTGTGAAACTAGAAATCAGTCACAAAAAAATCTGGCAAGAGCACAAAAACATGGAGGCTAAATAACATGCTACTAAATAATGAATAGGTCAACCAAGAAGTCAAAGAAGAAATCAAAAAATACATGGAGACCAATGAAAACGGTAACACAACAGTCCAAAATTTCTGGGATGAAGCAAAAGCTGTTATCAGAGGGAAGATTACAGCAATACAAGGCTATCTAAAGAAGGAAAAATCTCAAATAAACAAGCTAACCTTACACCTAAGAGGAGTTAGAAAAACAAGAATAAACAAAGCCCAAAGCCAGTAGAAGGAAGGAAATAAAGATTAGAGTACAAATAAATACAGACTAAAAACAAAAACAAACAAACAAAAAAAAAACAACAAATAAACAAACCACAATGAAAGAGATGAAACCAGGAGCTGATTCTTAGAAAAGATCAAGAAAATTGACACACCTTTAGCCAAACTGATGAAAAAGAGAGAGGACTGAAATAAAATGAGAAATGGAGAAGTAACAACCAACACCACAGAAATACACAGGATTATAAGAGATTATGAAAATTTATATGCCAACAAACTAGAAGACCTAGAAGAAATGGATATATTCCTAGAAACATATAACCTCCCAAGACTGCATCAGGAAGAAATAGAAAACTTTGATAGACTAAGTACAAGAAATGAAATTTAATCACTAATCAAAAAACTACCAACAAACAAAATTCCAGGACCACATGGCTTCTGATGCAAATTCCACCAAACACTTAAAGCAAACTTATTATCTGTTCTTGTCAAACTATTCTAAAAGAAGATGAAGAAAAGCTTCCAAATTCATTCTATGAGAGCAGCATTACCTTGATACCAAAACCATATAAAAACACTACAAAAAAGAACCTTAGGCCAATATCTCTGATGAAATTAGATACAAAAACCCTCCACAAAACATTAGCAAATGGAATCCAAAGACACATTAAAAAAAAATCATTCACCATGATCAGATAGGATTTATTTCTGGGTTGCAAGGGTGGTTCAATATTCACAAATCAGTCAACGTGATACACCAAATAAATAAGAGAAAGGATAAAAACCATATAATCATCTCAATAAATGCAGAAAAAGCATGTGACAATGTACAACATCCATTCATGATAAAAAGTCAACAAAGTAGGTTCAGAGGGAATATACCTCAACATAATAAAGGCCATATATAAAAAACCCACAGCTAGCATCATCCTCAATGGTGAAAACTGAAAGCTTTTCCTCTAAGGTCAGGAACAACACAAGGACGCCCAATTTCAACCACTTTTATTCAACATAGTACTGGCAGTCCTAGCTACAGCAATCAGACTAGAAATAAAAGGCATCTGTATTGCTAAGGAGTAAGTAAAACTTTCAGTATTTGAAGATTATATAATACTATATATAGAAAACTCTACGACTCCACCAAACTACCAGAACTGATAAATGAATTCAGTCAGGTTGCAGGATACAAAAATCAACATACAGAAATCCATTGCATTTTTATAAATAAAGAAGTAGCAGAAAGAGAAGTTAAGGAAACAATCCCATTGACAATTGTACCAAAGAGACTAAAATACTTAGTAATAAACTTAATCAAGGAGATAAAAGATTTATGCTCTGAAAACTATAAAAAATTAATCAAAGAAATTAAGGCAGACACAAAGAAATAGATATTCCATGATCATGTAATGCAAGAATATTGTTAAAATGTCCACACTACCCAAAGCAATCCACAGATTTAATGCAATCTCTATCAAAATAACAACATTTTTCACAGAACTAGAATACTCCTAAAATTTGTATCCAACCACAACACCCTGAGTAGCCAAAGCAATCTTAAGAAGAACAAAGAACACTCTCACATTTCAAGATATACTACAAAGCTCTAGTAATCAAAACGGTGTTCTAATGGCACAAAAATAGACACAGAGATCAATTGCATAGAATAAGTGCAGAAATAAACCCACGCTTATATGGTCAATTAATCTATGACACAGGACACAAGAATACACAAGGAAAAGACAGTCTCTTCAAAAATGGTTCTGGGAAAATTGGACATGTACATGCAAAGGAATGAAACTGGGCCACTTTCTAACACCATACACAAAAATAAACTCAAAATGGATTAAGGACCTGTGAGATCTGAAACCTTAAAATTCCTAGAAGAAAAGAGATCACTCATCATCAGGGAAATGCAAATCAAAACTCTAATGAGAGGGGCGCCTGGGTGGCTCAGTCGGTTGAGCGTCCAACTTCAGTCTCAGATCATGATCTCACGGTCTGTGGGTTCAAGCCCCGCGTCGGGGTCTCTGCTGACAGCTCAGAGCCTTGGAGCCTGTTTCAGATTCTGTGTCTCCCTCTCTCTCTGCCCCTCCCCCATTGGCGCTCTGTCTCCCTCTGTCTCAAAAATACATAAACACTAAAAAAAATTTTTAAAAACACTAATGAGATATCACCACTCACCTGTCAGATGGCTAAAATCAAAAACACAAGAAAGAGGCGTTGGCAAGGATGTGGTGAAAAAGGAATCCACATGCACTGTCAGTGGGAATGCAAACTGGTGCAGCCAATGTGGAGGAGAGTATGGAGGTTCCTCAAAAAATGAAAATAGAGTTACCATACGATTCAGTAATTCCACTACTAGGTATATCCTAAAGAAGAAGAAAACACTAATTCAAAAAGATACATGCACCCCTATGTTTCCTGCAGCATTATTTACAACAGCCAAACCTTGGAAGCAACCCAAGTATCCATCCCAAGATGAATAAAGATGTTATCTTTACACACAATGGAATACAAAGGCAAAAAAAAAAAAAAAGATGAGTATGTTGCCATTTGCAACAACATGGATGGACCTAGAGGGTATAAAGACAAATACCATGTGATTGCACACATTTGTGGAATTTAAGAAACAAAACAAATGAACAATGAAAAAGAGAGACGAATGAAACAAAACAGATTTTTTTTTTTTACTGCTTATTTATTTTTGAGAGAGAGAGACAGAGCATGAGCAGGAGAGGGGCAGAGAGGGAGACACAGAATCCGAAGCAGGCTCCAGGCTCTGAGCTGTCAGCACAGAGCCTGACGTGGGGCTCAAACTCACAAACCGTGAGATCATGACCTGAGCCGAAGTCAAGCGTAACCGACTGAGCCACCCAAGAGCCCCCTCCCCCAAAAAACAGATTCTTAACTACAGATAACAACCTGGAGGTTGCCAGAGAGGAGGTGGGTGGGGTGATAGGTAAAATAAAGGGAATTAGCATACACTTATTTTGATGAGCATTGAGAAAGGTATAGAATGAAACCATATTGTACACCAGAAACTAATATAATACTGAATGTTAATGATACTTGAATTAAAATAAAAACTAGGGCTGGAGCCCACCCTCAGAGTTTCTGATTCAGGGAGTGGGTGGGTGGGGCAGGGAAATTTGCATCTGTAACAAGCTCTCAGCGCTGCCTGAGCCCTGGGAACCACAGGATGAGAACCATCATCACTCTGGTAGGACTCTAGCGTCCAGGTTTGAAAACATCTGCCCCAAGGAGCTCACTTGAGAGCATTTTAAATACCGGGAGGAAGGAATCATCCAGTCTCTGGTCAAGAGATAAAAGGTGCAAACTCTCAGCAATATGGAGCTCTGACCTGTGACCTCCAGGGATCACTCACCTTAGAGCGGTTGAAATCGGTGTCTCTTCCTCTGGTTCCTGTTTCTCTTTCCCTTCCTCCTGCCCTCCACCTTGCTTTCCCCCTTTCTGTTTCAGAGCCTTCATGTTTATGGATCCTTTTCCTTCCCCATCTGTCCCAGTGTGTGCGTGGGTTTCTAGGTAACAATTTGCTTCTGTCCCTCTTACTGTCCCCAAATTCCCTCCCTCTGCACACTATAATAGGAAACTATTTTCAGATTTTACAATTGGTTGTACCGATTCAATAAAGTTTTATGAGTCATTATTAATTTTGAAGTAAAAGGAATATTTTATATTTCTCTAAGGACAAAAAGTACTAACGGCTCTTGACATTTTTCCTAGGATAACTCATAACTTGTTTAATGGGGAAAAATATCCCCATCCTTCTCCATACAAGCATCGTCCAATAGAACTTTCTGCAATGGAAGAAATGTTTCGATTCTGCACTCTTCAACCCAGTTGCCATTGGCCATATATGGCTCCTGAACACTTGAAATATGGCTAGTGTGACAGAGCGCGTAAAAATTTTAAGCGATTTTAAGCCTAAGTGGCCATATATTGCTAGTGGCTACCATATTCAACACTGCAGCTCTGTATTATCTACCTTGAACATTATATGAAGTGTCTATGCATAGGGTGCAAATGCATTTTTAAATATTTCAAGCTATGTTAGATCACCATGACAGAAAAAATGTTAGAGATGAATCTATTTCTGTAACCTTTTCTTGAATCTGATTCATAATTGCACAAGGAGTTATTTTTTTTGATTTAGCATGCTGCTACTACTACTACTAATGTAATTGTAAATAAAGCCATGTCAAATGACGAAGAGATTTTTCTACCAGATACCTAGGAGCTGAATTCCTTTCTCCAGGGAGTAACATAACCATCTGTGTGTATCAATCACACCAGCTCTGTTTGTTTCACTCGAACAGGGACTAGGAAGAGGCAGCGCCAACATCCCCGTGATCCATTAGCAGACACAACCAATCACTCTGAACCCTCCTGGCTACTAAGCCGTGAGTCTGGTTGCAGTCTCCAGACAAAGGACCTCAATTCCTGTTTTTGTGATTCCTTGGGTTCTCAGAGGGTGCCAAAAATTCAAAGAACCCCTCAAACAAAAATAACTTTAATCTCACTTTAATTTCAAAATAAACAAATACATGCCATGCAGCCTCTTTCAAAAGTTAGTGTGAGAAACTAAGTGAACTGGAAAGATGTTACAGTTTCTAAAAGATAGAGGAAACATCATCTAGCCCCGCATTTAAAAACCCCTAAAAAAGCATCCAAATCAGAAAAGACAAAAAACTGTCACTATTTGCAGATAACATGATGTTATATACAGAAAATCCTCACGAGTCCACCAAAAAAACCTGTTAGAATACACAAATTTAGTAGAGTTAGAGGATACGAAATCAATATACAAAACTCTCTTCTATTCCCATACACTAACAACTATCAGAAAGATGTTAACAATCCCATTTATAACTGAGTCAAAGAGAATGCACTATCTAGGAATAAATTTAACCAAATAGGTGAAAGATCTATACACTATACCATACTCATTAACTGGAATACTATTGTTAACATGTCCACACTACCCAAAGTCACCTACAAATTCCAGGCAATCCCTATCAAAATCCCAATGGTATTTTGCACAGATTTAGAACAAACTCCTGAAATTTGTATGAAACCACAAAAGACATTTACTAGCCAAAGAAGTCTTTAGGAAGAAAAACAAGGCTGGAGACATCACACTTCCTGATCTCCAACTGTATTACAAGACTGTAGTAATCAAAACAGTATGGTATTAGCATAAAAATAGGCATATAGATTAAGGAAACACAATAGGGAGCTCAGAAATAACCCCCCACATAAATGGTGGGTTTAATTAATTTATGACAAAGTAGCCAAGAATATACGATGGGGAAAGGACAATTTCTCCAATAAATGCTATCAAGAAACCTGGAGAGCCACACGCTAAAGAGTGAAACTGGACCACTATCTTACACCACTCATAAATAGGTCTTGGCGATTACTTTCTGTATTTGACACCAAAAGCACAAGCAACACAAGCAAAAATAACAAGTAGGACTAGAGCCAACTAAAATGCATGGGCACAGCAGCACAATGAAAAGGTATCCTGATGAAAAGCAGAAAATACTTGTAAGTTGGATATCTGATAAGAGGTTAATATCCAAAATGTATAAACAATTCACACAACTGAATAGCAAAAAATCAATCTACTTGAAACCATGGGCAGGAACAGACCAGACATGTTTCCAAAGAAGACACACAGATGGCCCAAAGATTCATGAAAAGGTGCTCAACATCAGTAATGGGAGAAACGCAAATCAAAACCACAATGAGCTGTCACCTCACACCTGTTAGAATAGCTATCATCAAAAAAAAAAAAAAAAAAGGAATAACAAATGCTGGCAAGGATGTGGAGAAAAAGGAACCCTTGTGCACAAAAGGTACAACAGGTATGAAGAAGAGTATGGAAGTCTTCAAATATCACAAGTAGAAATACAGGGGCTCCTGGGTAGCTCAGTCAGTTGGGCATCCAACTTCCGCTCAGGTCATGATCTCACGGTTACTGAGTTCGAGCCCTGTGTCGGGCTCTGTGCTGACAGCTCACGTGCTCGCTCTCTCTCTCTCTCTCTCTCTCTCTCTCAAAACTAAATAAACATTTAAAAAAATTAGTACTACCATATGATCCAGCAATTCCTCACTTCAGTATTTATCCAAAGGAAAGAAAAACACTAACTTGAAAACATTTATGTGCCATGTTTTGCAGCAGTATTCACAATAGCCAAGACATGGAAGCAACCCAGGGGTCCTTGATGGATGAATGGAAAGAGAAAATGTGATGTACTACATACAATGGAATATTATTCAGCCATAAAAATGAATGAAGTCCTGCCATTTGCAATGACATGGATGAAGATTGAGGGCATCATGCTTAGTGAAGTAAGTCACAAAAAGACAAATACCATACAATATCACTTCTAGGTGGACTCAAACAACAAAAGCAACAACAACACTAAGTCACATACAGAGAACAGACTGGTGGTTGTCAGATCTGGGAGTAGGGAGCAGGCGAAATAGGTCAAAAGGTACAAACTTCCAGTTGCAAAATAACGAAGCCCCGGGGAGGAATGCACAACATGGTGATTACAGTTAATAACTATTTGATGGGTATACGTGAAAGTTGCTAAAAGTAGATCTTGAAAGTTCTCATCACAAGAAAAAAATTACAACTATGTATGACAATGGATGATGTTAACTGGACTTCCTGTGTTTGTAATTTTGCAATTTATACAAATAAAGTCATTATGTTGTATACTTGAAGTTAATATAACTTTGTGTATCAATTATATCTCAAAAAGTAACTTAAAAAAGATACAACCCTTCAGATGGTGCAGCCTCAGATTCTCATTCAAGAAACTTCAATTTTCCCTGACCCTAGACTTTTGAGCTGGCTTACAATGTGTGAATTTTGAATCTTACTGGAGACTACACGTACCTGTGAAGGCCTTGAAATCCATGCCATGAAAATAGAAAGCATTAAATCTCACTATCTTTGATTGTCATCCAATAACGCTGCCCTCACCTAGGATTCCTGTCATTGGCCAAAGTTCTTTGGGGGCAATCTGGGTTTTCCCAATGCTTACCAGAACATTTGTGTTCCTGAGACCTTATATTTTCAGGGTACTTAAGACCTTACTGCTTGCCTTCACACACACTGACCATCAACCCTCACAACACTGGGAGGTGGGTATTAGAGTCTCACTTTAATAGATGAGGAAATTTAGGCTCTCAGACTTGAACTGATAAGGAAATGATCCACTCAAACAGGGAGGTAGGTAGAAAAGAAATCTCAGTCTCATTTGCAGCAAAGTAGGCTTGGGTCAGAGAGCTAGGGAATCACATCAAAGTGCTCACTCTCTTAAATGGAGTATTGTTTTGAGAAGTACAGTTACCATTGTGCACTGAATTAAGCACATGGAAGCCAGCCCAGGCTGTCCCAAGGCAGATTAATGGAAGCAGAATTTAAGAAAATTCCTTTGAGCATTCTTGAAGCACAGGGTATTGTATGTGAAACTTTTACATAATTTTTTTGTTACTTTTTTTCCTGAATCAAGGATTGGCACATTGTATGAGCTTTATATAAAGGCAGGGCTCTTTTCCCTGAAACCAGTTAGAAGCCTGAAACCTCAGTAAGTGTTTACCATAATAAGTCACCTTAATATCTCACTTTGCTAAGTTGTTATCCAATTAGTATACTGAAAGCCAAGTCTGTGGAAGTAGCTAGCTGAACTCAGTTTAAAGCTCTCAAAAAAAAAATGTACTTACCCCCAAAGTGACCCGTTTTGAACACTGGGCCATATTTTCAGGGACAGATTAAGAAACAGATTCCATCCTGAATATAGCAGACTCTTTTTTTCCTTTAAATCAAATCTATATGAGAAGCATAGAACTTTTACAGCCTTTATTATTTCAAGTTGTAACATGAAGTGATATTCTGCGGAACACTTTTCGGGTAGCTATGGCAACAATGATTAGCACCACATACTCCCAACCAAAATACCACCTGCATCTACATCTATTCTAAACCCTTAATTAAAAAGAAAAGCCCAGTTCAAATTTCCAGTTGGTAAATTTGGGAGAAAACTTCAAAAAAAAATGTTGGGAGATCTATTTAGGTTTTGCTTCTGTGTTTGGTTCATGAAGATTTTTTTTTTTTCCTTTCAGGACAACTTAAGTCTGACTATCTCTTCCTGCCCACACCAGAACCACCCACACTGTTAAGTTTCTGGAGAAAGAGAGGTTTCAGCATTTCCTTTTCTAAGGAGTTAATCAGTAATGAGAGCTCCAGGGACGCAAAGAAAAGTATTCCTTTCAAACAATTACCCATGTGCAGGAGATTTTTAGGTTTTTACTTTCTCTTTGGGCAAGAAGGAGAGGGGGTAGGGAGGAGAGAAACAAGAGAAGGAGGTAATGACTTCAAGGAAGCTAGGGAAAGGAAAACAGAGAGAAGGACAGTGGGCAAAAGATCAAAAGAGGGGGCAAGCTACTGGATCTGTGAGGGGCAGACAAGGGGAAAAGCATGCGTGATGGATGGAAGGGAGACAGGCTTCACACAGGCTGAGAATGGAAGGTTGTGGAGTAGCCTGTACACATTAGCTCCAGTTCTCCCCTCTGTCGTATTTCCATGCCCTCTTCCCTATGATTTGCTATGTCCACGGACTCCCCCTGCACTTGGACGTGCTCTGACCTATAGGATATGAGCAAAGCTAATGCACGTAGAGGCCGTGACTAGGGCTTGTGCCGCAGGCTTGCGTGCTCCTGTCCTCCACCACTGCTGTGAGGACATTCTTAGGCCAGTCTGCCGGAGAGTGAGAGGCCCTTGGAGCGGAAGTGATGCGCTCCTGTCTTCCCAGCCAAGTACATCCTGGCTCAGCTGACAGCTAGCACACTGAAAGATATGTGAGCAAGGCCGGCCAGTATCAACGAAGCTGCCTTGGTGAACCAGCAGCCGAACGCAGCCGCAAGCGTGAGCCCTGCCTGGATCACACAAATAAATGGATGTGGTTGTATGTCACGAAGAGTGTTTGTTGTACGTCGTTACTGTGGTGATAAATAAGTGATACAAGTGCCGATCTCGTTAATCAAGGACTTTCATTCTATCAGCATTTTGTCACATTATCTTATAAATAGGTGTCAAAAGCCAATAGAGAAAAATGGAATATAGGATGATGTGAAAATCAACACAGCAAATGCAAGCTTGGGAACATCATAGTTGATAGCCACTCAAATAAAACCCAGGACATTCCACAAGGTAAGGTCAATGGGATTCTAAAGCTACATGAAAGTTGGAAAGTATCCAGCCAATCCTGTTGTAAAATAAATCAAAGTAATTACAAGAAGACACACGAGCTTTCTTTGCAGTCACAAACACTGCACCAACTAATGGACTGAAGAGTTTGCAAATTCTCAGGTGCCCTGTTAATTGCAGCTGAATAGCTGTAATAGTAAAAGCAGTTTTCGCCAACTGTGGGCTTGAGGGTAAACAGGGCAGGTGATCCCCAGTGAGTCTGTGCTACTGACTGCAAGAACAGAGGATAACAGCTGCAAGTACCACCACACTCCCCAGCTTACCATAAAAGTAATAAATGAATCGCTGCAGAACAACAACAAAAAACCTTGAAAATGTATGTGGATGAGCCCTTCATTCACCTTCTGGCAACTATACTGTACAAAGAAAAACATAACTGGAAAATGGACAATGTGCCCAATGGGAATGGAAATATGTTTCTTTTCCTGTAAAGCTGGGTTCCGTTCTTTCAAATAAGCAGTGCTTCTGTTGGCGGGGGGGGGGGGGGGGGTGTTAGATGGTCATTTGCAAAGGGACAATCTCTTACGTAAGTGAGACGATTCTCTGAATTCCACACCATGTGTTTAATCAAAGACCCTGTTAGGTATGCAGCTGAGTAAACCAAGTAACATGTTGAAATAACATAAAATGACTTCTTGATTGACTGCAGTAATCAGGGAACAATGGAGTGAAAAATCCCTGAATTATTTTATTACGACCTTGGAATGCATTCTTTGATTGACAATAACTTCAAACAGGGGGAAAAACACTCTGAGAGAATGTGAAGAATTTCTAGTTTTTATATTCTGATCCGTGTCCAGCTCCAATGCAGCCCCCATTCTATGGCAGAAATCACCAGTGTCTATCTTCAGCAGGTGCGATCCCACTCATAAACCTTCCTTGGGTGTGTGGTAGAGGAAGGAGGAAAGAAATGATAGGTTTAGAGGGCCTTTCCTCATGTTGTGAGAGGTGGGAAGACCCTGGCTCCTTGAACCTTTTCCTTCTGCTCCATTTTTTTTAAGTTTATTTATTTGAGAGAGAGAGAGAGAGAGAGAACGCAAGTGCAAGCAGGGGACAGACCAAGAGGGAGAGAGAGCATCCCAAGCAGGCTCTGCACTGTCAGTGCTGAGCCTGACGATGTAGGGCTCGAACACATGAAACCATCATGAGACCATAACCTGAGCCAAAACCAAGAGTCAGATGCTCAACCAACTGAGCCACGCCAGGCACCCCCCCAACCCCCCATCTGCTCCACTTTTTAATGGTTTCCTGATGCCAGCAAGTTAGTCCAGAGAATGAGAGGAAATCAGATGAATCCAGTGAAAAGCAATGAAGCTTCAAACCTCTTGAGATCTGTTCCTTCTTCCATTTATCCACTCAACAAACCAAATTCAAATACTTAATGACTACTCTGTGCCTGCCATGTGTTAAGTGCTGTGGCCTCACTGATGAACAAAGCTAGTGGCCTTCCTGGAGGAGATGCCAGACTAATGAGAGGGGGCAGTGTAATCAGTACTTACAACAGAGCACTGGGTTGTGACAGTGTATATAAGTATAACCAAATATATCTGGGGACTGCAGTTGGGGAGGCTTCAAGGTGGAGAAGGCAGGGCCCTTCTTAAAGGCCGACTTCAAAATGATATTCTAAGTGGATCTAGTAGGTCAAGCAATAGTCCAACCAACTCTCCCATATTGTCCTTGGACTTCCATCAATAGGCTGTCTAATCCCAATCTTTGCAAATTAGAACTATGCATGTATGCAAATCAATACAAGTCTTAGCATGAATAATTGCTACCACTACAAGAGACTGAAATATCAGTTGAGTATGTGTTAGATCCCAGAAACTGTGCTAGGCATAGTGTCCTATTTGTTTAAAAGAAGGATGGGTGTTTTGTGATGCTTTCTTCAATTCTTATGAAATCTATTTTTAAGGATAGATTTATCAGCCTTTTCATAACTCCTTGAACAATGAAATGTACTTTGGATTTAGGTTTCCTCTCTACAAATAAGATATTGCCTTAACTGGAGTGGTTGTTTGTGTTATTAAAGAAAACAAAATGAGGTATATTCTTTCATTGCAAGTATGACTTCAAGGTTGTTATGTTTGGGCACCTGGGTGGTTCAGTCAGGAAGGCATCAACAGTTCAAGCCCCACATTGGGCTGTGAGCAGACAGTGCGGAGCCTGCTTGGGATTCTCTCCCTCCCTCTCTCTTTGCCCCTCCACTGCTCATGCTCACTCTCGCTCACTTGCTCATGCTCTCTCTCTCTCAAAAATAAATCAACTTAAAAAAAAGGATGTTATGTTAAACTGAGAGACCTAATCAAGCTGTCTTTTAACCCAAAATATTCTATTTCCCAGGTGAATAAATGTTATGTTTTGTCCTTGAAAAGAAAGGCTAAGGAAACTTGGCACTGGCTAATGAGAGGGGATGTGGACTCAAAACCAGTGCATTTTTTTAAAATCAGTTCTTTGCATTTATGGATTGATTGCATTAGAGGGACAGGTAAATGTATTTAACATTCCCACATGACTTTTCTCCTTCACTTCACTGAGAATAAATTCAAGGCTGACTACTGTAAAGAAGCCAATAGTGGTATTTTCAAAAATATACCCAAAACATACTTTGGACCATAAGCAAATTTAAGTCAAGAAAAAATTAAGAGGCACTAATTTGCAGACTATCATTTGCAGCATTTATGGGATTTCTCTGCTCAAAGTTTAAAAACGAAGAGTAGTCAACTTATGCATTTCATTGAATCCTTCAAATAACCCCAGGAAGCAAAAATTATCACTAATTTACAAGTGAGGCAACAAGCTAAGGAAGTTTAGGACAAGGTTGGATGGAAGTAAAACACCCAAGACTGAACTGTACGACTCATAGACTTGAAAAATCATTTTTGTAACACATTACCTGTGATTAAACCATTTTTTGTTTGATTTGCTAATTAAAATACTACATTCTGTTGATGCTGTTGAACTAGCTATAGCCGAATCTGGAGACTGATAAAACTAACAAAAGACAAAGTAATCTCACTCTTTACTGAAGCAGGAGATAACAATTCCCATCATGGACAGAGACAAGAATGGAGAAAGCTCATCTCCTTGCAATGAAGTACCAAGGCAGAGAAGGATAAAGTACCAAACTGAAATCGAAAGACAAAAAGAACAGTTTTGTCTAATGTGTCTAATTCAAAGAAACTTAACCGCAGAAACATAGAGCCCTTTCAGACAACGAACCAACTAAATAGTTTTCTCTTTCTCTTCGAAGCAATGTTTGAGCCAGAAATATAGTATTTTTATAATTTTCAAGCACTTTACACCATGCTTTCACACACATTATTGCATTTGATCCTCACAACTGCTCTAACAAATGGAATTTATTAATGCCCTCATTTCATAGAAGGGGACACCAAGTTCTGAGCAGATAAGGAACCTGTTGAGGCACATAAACCATGATCAAGACAGCAGTCAATGCCAAGCCTTCTGACCTCAAGTCTCTACTTGGGAAAACACACTACTACTTTCTCTTGTTTTGAGCCAAAGAGAAACAATTTCAAAAACAGCTGGGGAAAAAAAAAAACCCTGCAGTCAAGTTATTCCTAAGCAGAGGTCAGGTCACGCCCAATGCATCTAGCATCAAATTAGTATTTGAGCTGATTTTTAAAAGATATATCTTTGGTTAGAGTTTATGGATAAAAAAAAATCAGTTAAAAATAAAGTATACTATATGTTAACTAAGTTGGATTTAAACTTAAAAATATATATAAAGTATGTATTTTTAAATGATGATAAAGGAAATAAATACCCTAAATTAAAAAAAAATTTTTTTAAGGTATTTGGGGGGGTGCCTGGGTGGCTCCGTCAGTTAAGCATCCAACTTCAGCTCAGGTCATGATCTCACAGTTCGTGGGTTCGAGCCCTGCATTGGGCTCTGTGCTGACAGCTCAGAGCCTGGAGCCCGTTTCAGATTCCATCTCTCCCTCTCCCTCTGCCCCTCCCCCACTCATGCTCTGTCTCCCTCTGTCTCAAAAATAAACATTAAAAAATTGTTTTTAAGGGGCGCCTGGGTGGCGCAGTCGGTTAAGCGTCCGACTTCAGCCAGGTCACGATCTCGCGGTCCGTGAGTTCGAGCCCCGCGTCAGGCTCTGGGCTGATGGCTCGGAGCCTGGAGCCTGTTTCCGATTCTGTGTCTCCCTCTCTCTCTGCCCCTGCCCCGTTCATGCTTTGTCTCTCTCTGTCCCAAAAATAAATAAAAAACGTTGAAAAAAAAAATTTTTTTTTTAAAAATTGTTTTTAAGTATTTGGGATTTAATAATCTATGAAAAAGAAACTTAATCGTATCTCAGAATATGTGTAATACTTTTTCCTAAACGCATTCTGCTTCCACAGTGCTTGATGTTAGATTTAATAAAGTAGTAGAGATATAGGAGATACTCTGTCCACTGAGAATTCTTACTATAAAAAGGCCTATGGAAGAATCGTAATATTACATTTAGGCAAGCTTGGACCTGCTATCCAAATCACTAGGCAAAATTCCCATGGTTTAATATTATATTATACCATGGCCAATCCTCAATTTCAGTTAGCCCACAAGCCCAAAATTTTTCTTGCCCATGGGTTTGTGGGTAGGCTACATTTCTTGCCTAGGCTCGGCAGAGCCAGGCTAGACTCCCGGCTTTATATCAAGTTCATGTGTGTAACAGATGTCTTGAACATTCTGGGGCCAGGAGCTACTTGGGATATGTTCTTCTCATGGTAGATGGCAGAATTTCAAGAGACCAAGCCAAACCATCTGAGCACACTTGAACCTTTGACTCATCCATTAAGTGATATTCTATTGTCCAAACTAAGACACATGGCCAAGCCTTCCATCAACGGGAGAGTGAAATGAACTGTTTCCTCTAGGTGGAGGTACCACAAAGCAAGTGCGCAGGTTTATAAATCTCTTACAAGGAAGTAGAGACTTAAGATAATTCATTCCATCTACGATATGGGAAATTTTATTATGTCAAAGCTGCATTAACTGAACTCATTAAATGTGTTTCAAAAAAAACATTTCCAAGTTTGTTCTTAGAGTGTTGGTGTGCAGTGTGACAGAAGTACCCAAAAGTGAGGTTAGAGAAAACACCTTGAGAACCATTCCAAAGAATTTAGGCTTAGGCAGTAATCATGGGGAGCTACAGAAGCCCCTTTGACTTTGTATTCAGAGATTCCCCAAACCACCTGGCCCCTACACCTCATTACAACGTTACCTGCAGGGACCCATGCCAACCAAGTTTGCTTTGGCCTCCTTGTCTATACCTGGGCGGGAATTCAGCACACTGAGAAGATACTTACACGGAAAATTTTGCTGATCTAATTTAATTAGAATTTTAGTAACATTGATGATCAAATTTATTAATATTTTATTATTTACTTTCTTAATATTTATTTTAATTTGAATTTATGGTCATCATTTTAAATGATTTATTTAGAATTGAAGGGGTAGAATTCACTAAAAATGATGCTGTAAGTGGTGTCTGCCCTAGTTCTATTGAGATCTTGCCCCAGAAAGGGGATTTTTAGTTTGTCTTTTCCCCACTCCTTTGGTCTGCCCCAACTTTGCCTGTCTTCATTCCCTTTCTCATCTCGCTATATCCTGTTATATTAACAGGCTGATGTACATGATTTAGGCCATCTCTAGGGACCAAGCATCTCACCGTTCCTGTCTACCTGGATGCCATAGTGATGCCAACAACATAAACTACAAATGATAGCACAACAAACACAGTTCTTTCTATGCAAGTAAAACTCTGTGTCTCCCCCTAATATCCCAACAAATACAATCTCTTTGCTACCCCCAAGTTGTGAGAAGGGCATGGGTGAGAACCAGCTTGCTGAGTTTCATCCTCATGACAGAATGGATTTTGAATGACACAGTACAAGTGGGAAGGGTAGGACAATGGAAGGGTCTACTCATTTGACACTTGAAAAGATTAGAAAGATTTTGCCCTCTAACAAAGATGTATTCCTTGAATATTTATTCCTCTCATTCATTCCCAAATTTATTCATTCAACCAACGAAATGTCTGTAATGTTACAGGCACTGTGGTCCCAGGCTAGAAGGTGAAGTATTATTATGAACCACAACAGAAACTTTTGTAGACATGAGACTAAACTAAGTGGTTTTTGTTAAGAAAAAAAAAAAGATGTGCTTTGAGCCAAAAATAACAGTGGTCTCACAAATACTAGCCAATTGGGCTTAAGGAGATCATTTTACCTCTCTGATTCTATTTACTCATCTGTAAAATGGACATGATACTTAATCCACTTTCCTATCATAGAAAACTATGTCAATTGTCATTTATGTGTGAGCACAGTACAAAAGTCTTGTGCCAATATTATTCTGAATTTTAAATAACAGATTGCCTTCACATTACCTCAATGTAAGGACTATATCCATCACTATTCCTGTGTAACAAGACCACAAAATCTCAGTAGAACAGAATGTGACCATTTGTATTTATTCTCCTAGGTCTGCAGAGCAGCCAGACCAGCTCTACTTCATGCTGCAACATGTCTGGGTTGACCAGCATGACTCTATGTACCCCTCACTGTATAGCGATCAGTGGGCTCCTAGGGAGGCATGTTGTTTTTAGGGCGGGGGCAAAATAAACACAAGCAGAAACATGAGAGGCTTCTTAAAGCTCAGGCTCAGAACTAGTACGCTGTCATTTCTACCCACATTCCATTGGTCAAAGACAATCACGTGGCCAAACCCAGCATCAGTGAGGTGGAGAAATTTATGTCCACAGTGGCAAGGTAAAAACGGTAAATACTTTCTGAAAGATAATCCCAGCTCTCTTTTTCTCTACTTAAAAGTTTTGGAAGAACAATCTTGGGTGGGATGTAGGCTTTAAACACACCATTTTCCTACTCAAGAACCACAACAGCTCTCTAGCACACGTTTATTAACTAACCCATTAGCCATTAATAACCCCCTTCTGCCTTGACATCTCCATTGTGGAGGCTGGAAAGCCCAATACTTCATTTCTCAGTTTCATTTGCTTCTAGGGGTTAGCATGTGGAATGTGGCCAGTTCTGGTCAATGAAACAAAACCACAAACCTGACAGAGACTTTTAGAAAAGCTTTTGATCCCTTTAGAAAAATACAGGCAGGAAAGGAGAGCTGGCAGGTAAACCATGTTCCCCTTTTTCCCCAGCATGAATGTACAAGTGATGCCTAAAGCTACAGCAGCCGTCTTATGACAATGACATGGAAACCTTGAGAACAGAAGGCCAGCATGCTCAGGACTGGTTCCCTGATTGCATCACTAGGCGTCTTCTGTAAGTAAAGAAAACCTTATTTGTTAAAGTCACTTCTGTGTTACTTGTAAATGAATGCAACCTACACAGGCTCCTGGTCATCTATTGGTAATATCTAAACTCTTCTGCTTGGCTTTCCGTATCCTTACTAACTTGGTTTCCATATGCCCACCCATCCTTAACAAACATGCTCACTCAAGTCAAACTGGTTGTCTCCCAAGTCTTTGTTCTTGGAATGCCCTCTTCCTCATCTTTTGCCAATCCAATTACAATCTATCCTCCAACGCTCGTATCCAACTTCATCCAAGAAGTTCAACCCAAAGTAAACTCTTGCTTTTCTGAAACACAGTTGAGAATTGGTCTTCCAAAAATCCAGCTTAGTTTTTCAGTTCTAAATGTTGCTTAGATGACTGCTTCTTAACATTTAAGAAGAGTGACCATTTTCTATGGATGGATTCCCATGATTCAAAATGGTACAGGTCTTAGAATACAGCACAATTCATGTTGATTATGATTAACAGGAAATAGTGTCTAGTATACCAACAGGCTGGTACCTAAGTAGTTTTTGGTTAGTCAGTTGTCTGAAAGTTAGAATTTACTTTCCATAGAAAATCCAACCAATCTACTTATGTAAATATGCAAAGGGAAGGGCATATCCTCAGCCCAAGGCAATATTCATCCACTTGTCCATTCATCCACGAAATAATCATCAGATGCCTGTGTCATGGAACAACTTATTCCCACGAGTTATCCTAACACATCTCCACTTCTATCTCCCTCTCTACTACTTTCTAGAATACACACATTTTTTTTGTGATCCTAAGCTCCAACTCAGACTTTTTCTCTCCTGCTTCATATTGCCTAAATGATCTACACCCCACCCCAGGGCCTATTATTTCCGACAGTGATCTCAGGTACATATTAGGAGAAAAGCAATCTGACTGTGCTGATTCACACAAGCTATGCATGGCTGAGAGCCCCTTTATGGGTCCCATGGGCTCCTATCTTTTTTTTTTTAACATATTATCTTTCAATTCTTAAAAATTTCCCTCCCAATGCAAGTTGAGGAAGTACAGACTACATGTAAGACACCGTCAGGTATCACGTAAAATACCTCTCCTCTGAACCTGGTGGCAGGTCAAGCATCAACTCTTCCTTTATTTCTGAACCTAAAATAGCTTTTAAAAAAATAGATGTATTTAGGTATGGTTGACACACAATAACCTGTCCATGTTTTCAGTGGACGACATGGTACATTCTGATGTGTAAATACTCATGAAATCATCAACAAGACAATGAACATTTCTAACACCTTTAAACATTTCCCGTCTTTTTTTTATCTATTGACCTGCTTTCTGTCACTATATATTTTCATTTCTTACTGTACATAAATGGAATCAAAGTATAGATGGATGAAGATAGATTATTTTGGGATTCTTTCCATCAGTATAATCACTTTGATATCCATTATGTTTTTTTTAAATATATCAATATACCATTCCTTTAAGTTGCTGAATATTATATGGACATACCGTATTTTTTCTTATCCATTCATATTTGGATATTTGGGTTTTACTAGCAGTAAATACAGTGGCTATAAACATTCAAGTACAAGTCTTTGTATGGACATGTACTTTCTTTTTTGAGAGAGAATGCACACATGCATGTGAGGGGCAGAGGGCCAGGGTGAGAGAGAATCTTAAGCTGACTCCATGCCCAGCACAGAGCCTGATACATGGCTTAATCTCATGAACTCAAAAAACCAGAGTCGCACACATAACCGACTGAGCCACCCAGGCACCCTGGACATACACTTTCATTGCTATTAGATGATTATCTATGGCTGGATCCTATGAGAACTTTGAAATGTATGACTATCTTTGAAAACTAAGGATTTTCTCAGCCATTTCCAAGGTATTAGCATCAGAGGCTCTGTTAACAAGTACAGAGGGGAGAGACACTTAATATCATGCATTTATAACCAGGGAATTACTTATGGCTTGGAAACAATTCTCCATGTGTATTTCACATTCTGGCAGGTCTTCTGAGCAGGGACATTTACAGCTTTTGTTCCAGTGTATCTCTTCAAGGCTATTTGTGGATCACAGAGCCAGGACTAGAAAGAGGCAAACGTGGCACCTAGGGTTCCAAACTCAGACGGACACTCACCCCAAGGGTTGTGCAAGTGCAGGGCCAGCACTGGAGAGTGACCATCCTCTTAAATGTTATACTTTGGCTCCTCACTTGCCTTACCCTAGCCCTGGACCTAGAAAGCAAACTGCTTTGGCAGATGGATACAATGTTTCCCTCCAGAGCAGAAGGCAGATAGATGTGTTTGCTCTCCAGGATAATAAAGGTACCTTATCCCCATGGGGCAAAGGCTGGGCAAGTTTGCCAACAGTCCCCTTTAAAAGATGGTGTTTCCTATGTTCAGAGCTCCTAACCTGGGTTATAAACACACCGTGTGTGCAACACCCACCCAGGCCCACTTCTGCATCACCTCCACGAGACTGGAGGTAACTAACACAAACAGGAAGCTGACACTGACAATTGTATCGTGAGTAGTAAGGTCCCTCGTCTCTGACTAAGGAACCTGATATTGCTTTCAGCATCCATGAAACTGTGGCTGGCTCAGCTGTTAGCTTGCAAGCAGGGAAAAACCTCAGGCCCTTCAGTTTTTGACACCTATTACCACAGTGATGCCAAATCCATTATCCTGATACCCAACTGAGAGAGAATTTTTAGGTAGTGCAGGCGTCTGCTGCATGATCTCGGGAACAAAGCTTGACAGAATTCATCCTAACCCCTCTGTATACTCCATTATCGCACTCATTTATTCATTCAGCAATGTATTTATTAAGCTCTCACTGCATGCCAAACACTGTTTAAAAAAATGATTCTTGCCCTCCTGGATTCACTGCCCAGTGAAGACAGCAGACAAATAAAAAACTATAATTCATAGAGATTATTGCTATAACCAAGATGAGAAGCCAGGGAAGGATTCAGAGGAGGTGGCGTTTGAGGGGAGTCTTGAAAAAACTGGAGGCGCTCACTGGGATTGAAGGTGGGAGTTGGGTGGAGAGAAGAGGCATGTGCGAAGTCATACATCTATGAAAGGGAAAGTTATGTTCTGAGAATGATGAGGGAATTACTATGGCTAAAGAAAAGTTCATGTGTTGAGAAGGAGGCTAAAGAGGGGAAAATCCAGGGGAGGTAAAGTAGGGTATTGGGAGAGAAACTCTAAAGCAGTAGATATAGGAGAAGGATTAGGAATGCAAAACTAAGGAACTGGGGCTTTAAGTAAAATGGATGCCTCAGAGTTGGCTTTCATTAGTTTTTCTTTTTAAGTGGGGAAGCCATAAAAGCCATGGTATTTATGTTTATCACACTGAAGTATAGCCTTTTGTATCTATAAAAACTCCCCCTGCTAGGGCAGAGCTCCTGTGGGACTGGGGGACTCCATCTTGTTCACTTTTGACCTCCAATTTCACTTGAAAACAGAGCAGCCACTCAAAAAAAAACAAAAAACAAAACACAATTACTAACAAATGAGTTACTCAGCAAAAATTAACTTCCCCTCACAGGTAATCTCTATGTATGATGCACCTGAAAATGTCCTGTTTGCGAATATCAAGACAAATAAATGAAAAACTGGAATGTTTCTGATATTTTGGGGAAAAATGATCATTCCAGGTTATAGCTTACAATTTTTCTCTCACTTTTCATTACTTTATTCATGAGATGGCTTTTTTTTAATCACTTTGTGCAGGATGCTAATACAGTACTTCTCTCTACTCTAAATTTTATATTCTTATTAAATATACTTCTTTTAAATTTATAAGGCACCATGTATTATTCATTGCCAAGTCTTGGCTCATACCACAGATTATATATCACTTTTTCCATGTATCATAAGTAGTCATTTAGATTGAAATCAAAATTATATTTAACTGAACTCATGGCCACTGAGTTATTCTCTCATATCAAACTTATTTTCTGGCCACTTGTCTCTGCCAAATGTTACAGACGAAAAATCTTTCATTAAAGTACTTATAGTAAGAAGCGAACACACTAATATTTGTTTTCTCCTAAAATATTTTCTGGGGTCTAAAACTTTTGATATGCTAATACTGTGGGAAAACCCTGAGTGAAAACATATCCCTTATTCACAAAGAAGTAAGATTATAGGTAGATCTATAGTCCACTGAAACATTAGCAAACTCAAAATTCACTTAAGCTCTGTCCTTTTTCTTTCAGTTCCAAGGTCTTCGTTCCAACAATATACAGTTAGAGAAAACTTCTTACCAATCAAAGTTATTATTTTAAATGCCCTGTAACATTTTAAAAAGTTCTTTCACATATACAATTTTGCCTGCAATGAGAAAAACAAAAACAAGTGCAGACTCTTTCTAGAAGGCTTTCCTCTTCTGATAAAAACATATACGCTTTCTACTGAGGGTGATCAGACTCAAATGTGAGTAAGAAATGCCTAACACAAGAGTTAATCATAGTAACCAACCAGCCACCTTCTCTTTTCCTTAGGTGATTTTGCCATCTAGTAATAGAAGCCCTAGCTTGTCTCCTCTTTCCTTGCTTTCTCCTTGAGGCAACTGTAATTGCTTCTTAAAAATAATAGCACTGGGGTGCCTGGGTGGCTCAGTCGGTTAGGTGTCTGACTTTGGCTCAGGTCATGTTCTCATGGTTAGTGGTTCAAGCCCCGTGTCGGGCTCTGTACTGACAGCTCACAGCCTGGAGCCTGCTTCGGATTCTGCGACTCCCTCTCTCTGGCCCTCCCCCTCTCACACTCTGTCTCACTCTCTCACAAATAAACATTAAAAAAAATATTTTTTAAATAATAGCCCTATCATGTGCCAAATCTCATCAATGTTAGTTAGTGATTAGCACATTTTTCCTGGTATTTTGAAGTCTGGCAAAATAAAGCGTAACGAGAAACCAGGCACATTTTGGGTTTTTTGGGTTTTTTGTTTTTTGTTTTGTTTTTATCAACCACTGTTTGTTGCCAACCATTTTGTTGGTGGAAACCGGTTGGAGGAAAAAAGGGGGCTGGAAGTTTAATCTCTTTACTGGGAACTCAACTTCGTTCCTTTCTATAAACACAGGCCTACTCAGATACCCCACTGTGATGGAAACTGCAGGAGAGTAGAGATGAAACCCAACTCCATGGCTGGTAAAAATAAATGACTCAATTTCAGGGAAGAGGGTACTGTGAGGGCAGGAAAAAAGGCTGGAGTCTTCTCTGAACCACACTGCTTCCTACACATGTCATAAGGCACCCTAAGCTTCCTTCTTCTCATCTGGAACATAGAAATAATTAATATCTGTTTCTCTACAGAGTGTTGAGTTCAAATGACACCATTCAAAGAAAGGAAGTTCCTAAATTCAATCTAGCTTGAGTTTTGCATTTTTCCCTATGCATACGTACTTTCATGATGCCCAAATTACATATACACTTTTTTTAAACATGCACACACACATATAAATAAAACCAAAATCCCCTTAGACCTCCAGCCTTAACCACAATATGCATCTCCCCTTTCACTGAGCAACCATTACCAGGAGTTCATTGGAAAGCATGTCTTTTGAGCATCTGACCACACTGTACAGAGAGACCTACTTCTATATTCTGTAACTACAGTTTGTTACTACATTTTGTGGAGAGACTGCATTTTATATATTTACTTTTCTCTTGACAGATATTTACAGGGTCTCTTATATTTTGTCCACATAAGTAAGATTGAGACCAACTGAACATCCTTGTGCCCTACTTGGGCAGCAGGCTGAGTGTGCGGGGCACACACCCAGGGCAGAACCCCTAGGTCAGTAGGGTACAGGCATTTGATACATGCCACTCATGGTGGCAAAAGCCTTTTCAAAGGGGCTCTACCAGTTCGCACTCACCAGCAGTTGACATATGCCCATACCTTCAGGCTTTTCAGACTTAAATCCTGTCATTCTAATAAGGAGGAAATGAGTTTACTGGTTAATAGTGAAGATGAACTTTTCAGATATTGTATTAAGCATTTCAATTTCTTCTCTGAATTCACTGTGTACACTTGTGCTCGTATTTCTCTTACAGGTTTCTCCTTCTAGTGAGGTACAGGGGTTCTCTTTATGCATTGTGGATATTAATCCTTTGTTACATATGCGAAAAATATCCTCCCACATGTTCCCTTTCTCTCACTTGTGTGTTGAATAGTGTCCTTTGACTTAACAAAAGTCTCTACCCTGACATACTCAAATGTATTCTTTTCCTTCTAGGCTTTGTCATTTGTGTTTTAAAATGTTTTCTATTCTTCATGGACATAAAGATGTTATTTCACAATGTCTTGTGAATATTTTAAAGATTTCTTTTTCTACTTAAACATCGAATTTCTCTGGAGTTGTTTTTTGTCAACAATCTGCTGGAAAACATGATCAAAAAAGACATGACAGCCTCGTGACCCAGGCACTGGATCCGTGAGCTCAAAGACTACTCATCCCTCCCCTGTCCTTGGAATGTGACTTCTGCTTGCCTTTCCGGCTCACAGAGACTGCTCCAAAAACACAGCCTTGACATGGTGATGTTATGTTGAAAACCCCCGTGTGGTGCATGGGACTGAGTTCAATGGGGACATCTTTATACAATTCTAAGATTTGGAGGGTGGGTGTGGGGATCCATGCATTTTGCTGTGGCTCCAGAAAAGCCTCCTTTGGACACTCCTTTTACTATTATTACAACTGCAACCCACCACCACGGACTGGCCTTCTCTTTCTTTGGTCTCTCTCTGCCTCTGCCTGAGGGGACCAATTTCAGATTACACAGAGAAAGCTTCCAAGAGGGTTGTGAACCTACACAGTCTGAGGAAGCAATCTACTTTTCTCATATAATCATTTTGCAATGGGATTTATTGAATGACCCATCATTTCCACATTAACTTTTAATAGAACTACCTCCCGTCTCTTTCTATGTTGTCTATTTGGATCCTGATCTACTTGTCTCCTCCTGCACCACCAGCAGGCTATGCTAATTACCATAGCTGCATGATAAGGCCTAACCTTTGATAAGTTCCTTTTACTAACATTTTCTGAGCATTTACTATTCTAGAAGGATTTCAGAATCTGGTTGGTGAGTTCCATTAAAAATCTGAGAGATTTTGGTTTAATAATATATTCCTGGATTGATTTGTGGACAATCAACACCTTTGATATGGAGCATGTAGCTCCTATCTACATTTATTTATATTTTTATATCCTCCAATAAGGTTTTATCTTTCTTTAAAGAGATCCCATATTTTCCTATTAGGTTTGTAGTTTTACCAAGTTTGTATTGTTGTTGCTATACTTAAAAGGATATTTTCTCTTAGCTCTGTAATTGATTGCTGCTGGTATATGGTCATGTTGTTTATTTATTTTTTTAATATTGACCTTCTCTCAAAAAACCTGGCTGAACTCTTACAGGTATATCCTCTTGGATTTTCTATCAACAGTCCACAAATAATCAAAATCAGACTTAAATGCTTAGGAGTTTTCCCTATTGTATTCAATTTTAAGGACCTCCCACACCCAACCTGAATGGGAATACTTAACACAAACTAGGATATTCACTCCTTCTTAGTTTCTATTTACCATGAGATTTCATCACTAATGGGTTTTTTAATTTTTCTTTCTTTTTTGCCATTGATTGGAATAGATATATACAGCTGTTTTAATTTGTTAAGGTAGCAAACTCCACTGATAGCTTTTATAGTGTCTCAAACATTCTTGAATTCCTGGTATAAATTCCCACTTGGTTTTACAGCTTTACTACCTAACCAATTTTTATTTGGGTTTTCATATCAATGTTCACAAGACTGGCCCACAGGTTTCAGGTGGCCGTATGTGGTTGTAGTATAGCCATATAAAATGTTTTATGCATTTTCCTTTAAATATGCTCAATGGCAAGTCTTAAAAAAAAAAAAACGCTGCCTTGTTTTTTAAATTTTGAGGAAGAAGTGTATTTTAAAGCACAGGTTTTCTGTTTCATTGAATTTTTACTCATATTTGCTATCTCTTGGGTCAAGATTATTATGTGTGCACATGTGTACATATATTTACACAGTAGGGTGTCTATATGCATACGTCTCTGAAATCTCTACTAGGCAAGTTTAAATTCATGGACCAGTTTCTCTAACTATATATGTCCATGTGTATAGGCTAGCTTTTTTCATTCCAAATACTGTTTTTTCGCCCTTTCTTATTTTCTCACTCACCAAAGATATGCCTCTATTCCTCTTTAAAGATTTAGCTGTTGATTGTGTAGCTCTAAACCAATTTTTATTTTATTAAATTTTCTATATTGACTTCCTTCTTGGCTTTACTGGGTTTGTTTTTTTTTTTACCCATTTCTATTCTAGAGTTGTATCTTAAACTCATTTCATTTTTAAGGAAGACCATGAACTCCCTGTTAAAACTTCTTTGGCACTCCACAAGTTATAAAATGTAGAACTTTTTAACCTTTTAATTTGAAATAGCATTTTACTTAAGAGACCACCTGAGCTTTTTAAAATGAAGGCAGTTTTCAAAGGAGGTTAATCTATTTCTTCGCTGTTTTTATCTTGATCTTGAAGTGGTTTGTGATTAGTTTTCACAAGTTAAGACTAACCTTTGGGCCTTGTACAAATCTCGTTTTTTAGAGTACCCTATGTCCACTTTGAAAAATGTATGTTCTCTATATGTTTAAGATTCTGTTGAGACTTTGGGGGGTTTCGTTTGTTTTTTTTACATACCTCTCTACCCGAATGATTTTCTTAGAAAGCCGCACTGTGCTCCTGTCTCCCACCAGGATTTATAGTTTTGCTGATTTCTTCATGTCATTTGTCGGTTTTTGTGTTCTTTATCTTTAGGCTACGTGGGAAGGCTCACTTAGGCTTATAACTGCTGCATGACATCCATTAGTCCTATCACTGTGAGATGCCCACCCTTCTTTGGGTCTTTTAACATTTGTGTTCCTGTTTTTATTTTGTCTGGTATGACTGAGGCAGTTTTCTTAGCGTTACTCTCCTATTTATCCTGACAACCCCTTTATTTTTCAACTTAGCAGTTCTTATATCTTCTCCTACAAGTCGCATGTAATTGGATTTTATAGTCCAGGCACACCCCTGAGTGTCTTAATCCACTTGTGTTTTTAGGATTACTGAATTTCAACTTAACTTTGCCACTCTTTTTCTTTTTTCTTTTTTTTTTTTAACGTTTATTTATTTTTGAGACAGAGAGAGACAGAGCATGAACGGGGGAGGGGCAGAGAGAGAGAGGGAGACACAGAATCTGAAACAGGCTCCAGGCTCTGAGCAGTCAGCACAGAGCCCGACGCGGGGCTCGAACTCACGGAGCGTGAGATCACGACCTGAGCCGAAGTCGGACGCTTAAACAACCAAGCCACCCAGGTGACCCTGCCACTCTTTTTCTATTTACCATGCCTTCACTTTAATTTCTGGGTTCCTCCCTTCCCTTAAAGCGATTTTTTTCCTCTCATATTTTTCTCCCCCTTGTCAATTAAGAGCCAGAGTCCATTTCTTTACTTCTAGGGATTATTCCTAAAGCTTTAGCTTATTTAAGTTTGTTTTTCTTTCAAATACTAACTTTGAGAGACTAAGAGAAAAATTACCAGGTGTACTCACAACTGCAAAGAAATTGCATTTCATTACAAATGTAAGATCTCTCCAACTCTGTCAATAGTACACAATTATCTATGAACACCTCAAGATAAAAGTCAGTCATATTAACCTAAGTTTGTCTACAAAATCTTCATGTTGTCTATCTTCTTCTTTGACAACAATATCCCTCAGAACCGCCACGTATTTCCTTATCTTTAGGACAATGGTCTTCGCCGTGAGAATTAAGACTTTCCAAATGTCAATGAAATCACGTCCTGCGAACACTCACCTCCAAAAACCAGACTTTTGAGGAGTCTTACAGGGATTATCTTTCTTTAAAACATGAGAGTTCTAGTCCTTAAAACAGTTTCTATTTTTATTCAAATTTTGTTGAATAAGTCAGAAGGTTCTAACTGCAGGAGGATTAAGATAACTCTCTTGAATAAGTTTTATAGTGTGCTTTTATATACATGAAACTTACTCTTCACAAAAAGCCTTTACTGTTTTCCTAAGACCAAGTGAGGTCAAGAGACAGTCCGTGGCTGAACCAGTACTCCCATTTATGACACTCAGACCTGGGTGTTTGCTGCCTCTTCCAGTCCTGCTCTTTAATTCAGTGGGGGGGGGGGGGGTACTATAGCAAACAAGACTTGCAAGATTCACTTAATGACCCCTTAAAGTTTGCTCTAAGAGTTCACTGGCACAAAACTACTAGATGCTGGTTATTGTAATCACATCTACCTTGCATTTAAACAGCCACCTGTGTAGTCCATGATTTAAGAGATATTCCACCCAATGGGATAACTTCTTTGGGATATCAGCAACTATCACCACAATCCCGTTTTCAATCATTTTCATCCAGTCAATAAAATCCCTCTTGTCATTTACACATACTCCCTTCACTTCCCTGCACCCCCAACCCTAGGCAACCACTAATCTACTTTCTGCTTCTTTAGATTTATCTTTTCTAGACACTTCACATAAAAACAATCATGTGGCCTCTTGTGCCTAACTTCATTCACTTAGAATATTCGTAACATGCATCCATGTATCAGTCATTTGTTCCTTTTTATTGCTGAATATAACACATTTTGTTAACCTATTCACCAGGTGGCAGAATTTCCAGTTGCTTCTACCTTTTCCCCAACCCATTTTTACTGCAGTGTAGTAGCTTCTGGACCATGTTTCGGGTGTTCCTCTCTAGAACCCCAACCTCCTAAATGCTATGTATGTGTACAGAACGTTGTATCTGATATCTCAGCTTCCTCAGATACCTCTGACCCCCCCCCTCAGACACCAATCCAATGGATTTAACAAAATTAGATTTCAAAAGACCCTAAGACCCTTATAGGACTTGATTCGTCTCAGTTTTTCATAACCAACTATGTACAGAGTTATTTAAGGCATTTTACCAGCATCTGAAGATGTGGTTATAATCATACAACTCAGTAATTTCACTAAAAGTCACTGAATTACACACAGCAAATGGGTATATTTTATGGCATATAAATTATTTCTCAATAGTTGAAAAAATGGTTGGGGACGACAGATAATAAAACAGGGGTGCAAAAAACTAAATGACAACGTTCAAGCTGTCAACCAGAGCAGCCAACACCCCTACCACAGCCCACAGAATGAGTCAGTTAGCAGTTTATTAGATGCAGGGTAATCTTGCCGATACAAACCCAGTATCTGCTCTGAGTTCTGTACACTCACATGACAAATCTCAGCCTCTCCCACACTGGCCCAACCCATTCAAGTGGAATAAAAAAGGAACAGCATACTAGGTTATCAGAACAAGTTTTGAACTCTACCAAAACTACCTTTGAGTTGTGCATGTGCCACTTGTTAAGCAAATTAAGTTACACAAAATTTAGGGTAGATTTAACAAATCAAAATCTAAGATACCATGTTAAATTTCCATTTCTGATGAACAATGACTAATTTGCCAGTGTATGTATATCCCATGCAATATCCGAGGCCTACTTAAACAAAAGCATACTTGGTACATTCTTACTGACAGGTTATTTGTTGTTTATCTGAAATGCAAATACAACCAGGTAGTCTGGATTTTTTTGAGCAACCCTCCAGAATCTGTGTATCCCCTTGTTAATATGGGAATATTAAAACCACATTATAAAATTGTGAGATTATATAGGCCATTTAAATACATTAGCAAATTACCTCTAAGAATTAGCTTATCATTTAATGGTGCATCTGCCTGGACTACCTCTCTAGATACTCAATTATCCTCTAAGCGTAGAGCCCCATCCCGAGCCACAGTTGACTTTGGCAGGATGTTACATCACTCAGATCTTGCTAACTTCATCTCCTAATGGATAAAGTCTTGGAACTCCACCACAAACCTGTCACACAGCAGCCAATCATTCAGGATGGAATAAGCCTTGGGCATGGCACCACATGTAATTCCTATCAAGTCACAATCCAGTCTAGTACAGGAAAAAAAGTGCTAAGAACAGAGAGGAAATCAAAAACAAGGGTAAGCACAGCATGACAACGCTAAGAAATGAAGGAAGCAGTCCTCAAATATTGAGTACACTTCCGGGAATAGCCATCTCCCCCTTGACTCTTAGATGCCACCACCTGTTTATACTCCCACTGTTTTATCACTTCCCTTCATGGTGACACCAGGCTAAGTCAAACCCACATGTGCTAGATTTTAGACACCGTAACTGAACCAACTCTCCCAGGCCCTGGAATAAGAACAATGCAAAGCTATACTCATTCATCTGTCCTGACAGCAACAGGGTCAGGCAAGGAATCAGATCATTCAAGGAACTCTTTCACCACTTTGATTCTAAAGGCAATACTAAGAAGTTTAAGAGAGTGAAGAAAAAAATACACAGGCAACATGCAATTCTATTACCTAATGACAACCCAGGAGACAAAAAAAAAGGTAATGTTACATGCAGTTTTACACATCTAGGAGGAGACTTTATTTTCTCCAAAATATTTTCAAAACATTTGAATCTTAATGAGTATGTAATACCCCAGAGGATAACACTTTGTTGGCCATTTCCTACTATTAACTACACTAATAAAATAAAGTCTGGTACACATAACTTCATTCACCTTAACCTAATTTCTAGAAAGCCTAATTTCTAGCTAAATTATTAGCCAGCACAATTGCTAGATGCCTTTTGAGATTGATTATACTAATTTATAGTCCCTTTTGTACTCAGGATATTTACAAGGCCTGCTTTGATAAGCCCCACATATCTCTCATCTCCCTGCCAAAGCCTTCTTCCCATTTTAAGGTGAAAAAATGTGTTATCATTTTAAGTGGACAGGAGAACCCTGACTTAGCTTCATTCCTGTCCCCAGGACAGTCATGGTCTTCATAGAATCGCTAAGGGGAGAAACCACTGAGCTTACAAATAGGAAGCAAATGTCTGCTCTCCATCTTCGGTGGCCTAGAGAGTTCTGTGGAAGTCAAATATAACTTTTATGTAAAACTGGGCTCATTCTTTGGGGTTCCAAGTGGACAGCCGATCAAGAGTGTTGGAGAGCATGGCCAGCGAGATAGGGAGAGACAGAATAACCAACAGTGCTGGGTAGCCATGCTATGTGCTTGGATACTGGAGTTCTCAGAACCCGATCCATCCATCACCCAATGTAACCACAGTGTGATCATTAAAACACTCACGTTTTCTGTTTATTTTTTTTGACCAGCTACAAGCTCCTTGTTTAAGGAGTCTATAAAACTAAGAGGATTTTAAGACAAGAATCATGTGGCCCGACAATCCTAGGAGGCCTAGGTGCAGGTAAAAGTAAACCTTCTTAGAGAAGCAGCATAAACAGCTACCTAGATAATGATGTCTGTGCTTTGGGGAGAACGGGAAATCCAACACCAAAAGGCAGGGATTCCACGGCTCTGAAGTCTAACAAAGATGGTAAATGCTGCAAAAAACCTTCTGGTTGATTAATGATGCCTTTGGGAGGGAACCACCCAAAGTCTCTTGAGATCAGGATATCTACAGCATTGCCTGGCTCCAAGGTTACGTGGCATCAAGACTGTCACAACATACAGAGCCAGATAACCCCAGCCAGGTGGTTGTTCTGCCTGGCTGAGAAGGGCTTGAATCACTTCCAAACTTGGACTGCTCAGGGGTGCCTGGGTGGCTCAGTCAGTTAAGCATCCGACTTCAGCTCAGGTAATGACCTCATGGTTCATGGGTTTGAGCCCCGAGTCAGGCTCTGTGCTGACAGCTCAGAGCCTGGAGCCTGCTTTGGATTCTTTGTCTCCCTCCTTCTGCCCCTCTCCCTCTCACACTCTGTGTCTGTCTGTCTGCCTGTCTCTCTCTCAAAAATAAATCCACATGAAAAACAAAACCAAAAACAAACTGCTTAGCCTCTTCTAGCCCGGAGTATTTAATCCATTTTTTTAATGGGGATTTTATTTCTTAGAAAATTTCTCCACCTTTTGAAGTTGGGTATATCACACCCACAAAGAAGGAAACTCAATTTAGGCCTTAAGAATGGATTCTGATAGTTTAAAAACTCTAGACATTAAGAGTTGTTGAAACTAACTTTAGTTGGCCCTTGATTTTAAAACAATGTAGTGTATCACCCATTTATGCTGCCCATTTGTGTTAAAGTCCTTAGGGATAACCAAGTTAAGTCTTCAAATCTTGAGCTCATTGTTTTAGGAAGAGTTATTTGGCTTTAACATGATTCTGCTACATACTCTAGACAATGCCACAGTAAGTTGTTTCCCATTTGTGTGTACCTGCTTATTCATCTTCCTCCCTCTTCAGGCTACAGAGACCCAGAGCAGCACAGGCAGGGCAACATGTGCTTTTTAGTAGGTCTTTCATCAAGTTCAAGTTGGTCTTTTGCCTTGCCCTTCCCTTTTTCTTTTGCTGTTACACGTTTCAGAAGAATGATTCAACATGGTCTCTGAAGAAAGATAGCACTGAAAATTTAGAATCACAGCAGTTCCCTAGATAGACTCATTGTCATTCAACCAGGGGTGTTCACTCCTCATTTTCCTATGCTCAAATTACAAGTGTTGTAGATTTGTATTAGTACCTTCCATATGCCAATAGTATCCTTGGGTTAAATTCTTTCATTTTAATCTAACTGTTGGAGTAAGCCAAGAGAAAGATAGAATCCAATATAGAATATACTTCTCTAGATCCATTTCTGTACAAGCTTGAAACAGAATCATGAGTTCTATTTTGATAAGTATTAAAATATCTGTTGTCAAATCCTTATCTGTTGCTAAAGACTGAAGTAAACCCAAGCTGGGGAATCAGATCAAAAGCCTCTGATGTAAGACAGATGAACATTGATAAATGATTACCAATAGCCAATAAACTAAATTTCTGCTTCCCGGCTCAATAAGCCATTGTTGAAGTCACTTTCCAAAGTACTTTTTATCTCACACTGGGAAGTGGGAGAAATCCCCTAGAGCTCTGGCATTTCCTGCCAAGTTGAAGGATCTGGCAACTTTAGGCAACATTTTTACATGGCAGCAGTCAGCTGGGTCTCCTTAGCTGCTGTCCTCTAAAGACACAGCACAGGTCTCCATTCACTGCAATCCTCTCTTCCCTACCATCACTCCCAGCTCACTTCCCTTATTTAACATGCTGGCCACTGTAAGTATCTGAATTAGCCACCCACTATCCTAGCCAGACAGGGCCTTGGGCTTTGCAGTTCTCCAATAGGAGGAGACCCCCTTAACAGCCCACAGAGACAACGACAATGAGGCTAAACAAGACCTTAGGCCTTAGATTTACAATACAGCCCGGAAGTAGATCACCACGCCCCGCATCTCCTACCTGCCTGGTTGGTAGAAGTTTAACTTCCAGGCTTAGGATTAGATCCAGAACATGTAGAGGTAAAAGCTGCAGCCAGCTGGTGAAGAAACAAATTCCAGGTCACACAGCTATTCAAAGCTGTGCAGGATATGGGAGCCAGGGGTGTTTTTTGCTTTGTTGTTACAGTGAGCACCCTGGGAATCTACCTGCCAGAGGACCAAGAGGCAGTAAGAGATCTTCCCCAAATCAAGTTTTAGATCTCTGTAGAGTGGCTGCTCTGAGGATGCGTGGTTTAGACTTAGAAAATTTACCTAACCCTGGAGTATTCTGCAGACTTCAATCCCACCCCAGCAGCGAGCCTTCACTGGGATCCAACAGGCTGTAGAGCAAGATGAAGAAGACTACTAAAAGAAAATCTGTAATACTAAAGTTTGACATTTATCACTTGTTTTTATTTGCTCCTTGGGATCCAACAGAGTGATTCAAGAAGAGCAACAAATCCAGCAAACCTTTGGTTACTGAGTTGTCTACTGATGCTTTCACCCAGCCTCCAGGATGTTAAAAGGAGAGACTCTCAAGTTCTGCCATGAAATAAACCTTTTTATCTTCCATGCTCGAAATTGCCTATCCACAAGGCATCCAAGCCATGGGACCTTCAGAATAAAGGATAAATCCTCTCTAGGCTGACTCGAGGGTCACCTTGGCCACTTCTTCCCTTACCTTAGGAGGAAAGCAGGTGAGGGAAAAAGGAAGATGCCACTAGAAGTTGGAAGATAAGACTACAGAAGACAATACTGAAAACAGAATACTTCCATGCTACTCAACTTGGGGCCACAGAACATCATCATCATCACCTGGGAGCTTGCTGGGAATACAAATGACATGTAAGGGTGGGGGCCAGGATTTGAGCTGAGCAAGCCCTCCAGGTGCTCCCTTTGCACAACCTCCAGAAGAAGAAGCACTAACCAAACCCATCTACAGCATCCACACAGTGAAATACACAAGATTCCAGGAGACTTGAAAGGCTCTCACCTAGTCCTTGTGTGACCTGAAGTCTTCTTCCATTGGCATAGGGTTCTGCTACTCACATATGCTACCCAAATTCACTAGCCAAACAGATCCCATACGGAAAGAGCATGCTGATGAAAATGCATATTGTACGTCTAAGAACTCATTGTAATAAAAAAAACATTTCAATCTTTCAGACTTAATCCTTTTTGAAAAGAAATACTACAGGTGAAGGTTTAACAGTCCCTTTCAATCTAGTTGCTACTGCAATGGAAGGGACTGGTTCCAGAATTTCAGGAGGTTTAAGAACAAGGATGAAATTCAACTCTGACATTTAGCCTCAGTCCATCTCCCTTATCACCAGGGCTCCACCTCACTGACTGCCTGAGGACCTGAGGTTAGCTGCACTTCAATTTAAGTCTATAAATAACCACTGACAAATGCTACATACAATCATGAAAACTGTACTGATTAAAATTACACACAGAATTCCCACTCAATTCCATTTTACTATGAACACCTGTAAAAATATGAATTGCCCATTACTTGCAGGGGCATCTCCTTCAATTCCCCTATTTACAGACGGACAAATGGAGACAAGAGCAATAAACCTACTTGTCAAAAGCCACAGACCTCAACAGCAGCCGATGCATATAACCCAGCCTTTGTGACTGCCAGCGGCCCCATACTGCTCTCAGTTTTTTAGTGCTGCCCAGTTGGCACTAAGAACTATCATCATCTTCTCCAACCCACCTAAGTACCGGTTCTTTGAGTAAGCATGCTCCCTTTTGCCCAGCTGCTGGCCAAAAGTACAGCAGCTACCCAATCTTCCAACAAACTGTCACAATTAAGCCTTTTTGATCTAACCTTGGGAATTCAAAGAACCTGAACATTCCTGAGGTCCATGTAGTCAATTAAGAGTAAGACTGCCTTTAATTATAATAAGCATATTAGCAACTACCATTTACTTAATCATCTATTTGAAGCCCTGTATTAGTCCCTTTACATGCAATCTCTTTGGACTAGGAAGACCATCTGAGGTTAAGTTAGTCAAGGTCACACAGCTTGGAGGAAGCAGGCCTATGGTGCGGGCCCAAGTTGGACTCCAGAACCCATGTTCTTTCCACTGCACTGCTAATAAATAAGGGCCTTTCCAGCTTGATGTTCCAGTTTCCTGCCTTTGAGTACATAGCCCTATTCTGAACCCAGGCAGTCTTGACTGAGGTCCTGACACTCCGTATGCGTCTTCATAACCGTCTCCCCACAGTGACTGGGGCTGACCTCCTGACTCTTAGTCACAGGCTGGAGTCCTGTTCCTAGAAAGATAAACATCGGGCAATGAGACCAGTCACCTGTCACTGTTCAGACCACTAGTGTTGACCCCATTCACCACACAAGCCCTGGGGTACAATTAGTTCCCCCAACTTGATCCACTTTCAACATTTTCTCCAAGTTAAATGCTGGTGAGAGATGTTTCAGTGGCCACCTACTATGGGCCAGCATTAAATTAAGCACCTGTAATATAGTGTTGCATGTGGGGTAGTGCTCGTCCACCATGGAGCCTCGGGCTGCCTCCCATCCAAGTGCACCTAAGATCATGGCAAACAAACATATAGAAAGATTCCTTTGGTATGTTGGGAACTTTGGCCAAGTCCTGCCAAAGAAATATCCCAAGTAAAAAATCTCAAAACATACACAAAGCGCTTCTAGACTCCTGCCCGATTATGGGTTGTTTGTCATAGTCCACACTGTCAGCGGGAAATCCGTCCAACAAAAGGTAGCAGTAATTACATCAGTGGTGATTAAGCTGAAAAAAGGTACATGCTAAGACTGAGTCACGCTTAGTCGGGCAGTAGCAACTGACCATATAGGAGCTATACCAGAGATCAGTTCTTTCCAACGTGCATACACATCACCCGGGGCTCTTGTTAAAACGTGGATGCTAATTCAGTAGGTCTGAAGTATGGCCTGAAGCTATGCATTTAAATTTATTTGTTTATTCTGAGAAAGAGAGAAGGCAAGCAGGGGAGGGGCAGAGAGAGAGGGAGACAGAAAATCCCAAGCAGGCTACGCCCTGTCAGCTCAGAGCCCAACGTGGGGCTCAATCTCCAGAGCCGAACTGTGAGATCACGCCCTGAGCAAAAATCAAGAGTCGGACATTTAACTGACTGAGCCGCCCAGGTGCCCTTGTGCAGTGGATCTTTGAACAACACAGAAGTTAGGGGCACCAACCCCTCACACAGGCGAAAATCTGTATTTAACCTTTGACTCTCCAATAACTTACTATTAGCATACTATTGACTCCAAGCCCTGCCTCAACAGCCAATTAACACCTATTTTGCGTATCATCTGTAGTATATACTGTACACTTATAAGCAAGTAATATAGGGAAAAGAAAATGTTAAGAAAAATCATAAGAGAAAATACATTTCCAGCACCTTATCAAAACGAATCCTCAAGGGGACACACACAGCTCAAATCCATGTTTTTCAAGAGTCAACCATACTTATCTTGATCAAAGTTCTGATGTAGGTGGCACTAAAACCTTTCAGCCACACTGCATGATCTCATCCTATAGGAAAAGCCAGAATTGAGTCTCAGGACACGAGGGAGAGGAAGCCCGGGGCTGAGGGGCCTAAAAACAACACTGAAATCAAGAAAAGGGGAAATAAAGCGACAGTCATATAAATAACAACAAAGTCGTTCAACTGAATAAACATTCAACGCCTGAAAAGTAAAAACAAGGTAGCCTGGAGTACCTGCTGCAGCCAAGCCCAGCTAACAAGGAGGAGCGCCGGGCAAGAACTGAGCAAGGCCTAGATGCCAGAAACGCTGCCACCCAACAGGGAAACTCTCAACTCTTAACAAACAGGAAGAAGAGAAATCCAAGTACCGTAGTCCCACGGGAAGCAGTCTGTCAGCAAGGAATCCAGGAAAGGACAAAGTTTAGGAGCCGGAACACGGAGCAAACGACAGCGAACCGCTTGGTCCGTGGTGCCGGACCCACTACAGGCCTTATCTTCCTTCCCAGCTGTGCGCCAGAGGATCAGCAAGTGTGAGTTGAGTGGCCACAGCTGTGAAAACTGGCGCGCTAGGCATGCCGGGAAAGCAGAGTTCGAAGCACAGTCCCGTATCAGTCGTAGCAGTATCACTGGGACCTGTTAAGACATGGAAATTCCCAGCCGTGCTCCAAACCCACTGAATCAGAAACTTGGGGCGGAGCCCAGCAGTTTTAACAAGGCCTCAGGTGATTCTGATGCCCACTCGAGTTTGGGAAGCGCTGCGGTTGGGTCACCTAAAGTTTAAGTGGAAAGATAAGGCCACTGTGACAAGGCAAAGTCACAATAAGTAGTCCTAACAATGGTGCTTTTAAAGAACTAGTAAAGACCAAAGACAGTTTTCAGGGGGAAGAAAATCCAGTAGAGTGAATGTCAAAAAATGATTAATAAAACATGCTCAGGTATCAACAAAGCTGGGCAATGATATTCAACGGTAGAGTTTTGTCTGTATTGAAGAATCATCCAGCCACGGGTGTGATTCTCATAGTTTTATTCTGATAATGAGAGAAATCGTGAGTGTCAAGAGGGGTCAACTCATAACATGCGTTCAAAACTTTCGCAGGCGGTATTTCAAGAAACTCCCCTAAGACAAGTGCTATCTGGCGCAGTGCTTGTAAAGATCACTTCTCACGGGGAGAAACACAAACTTGAGGAAAACAAACACAGTGGGTCTAATGTGATCTGTTTGACAAAACTGCTGAGAAAGAATTTTGTTTTAAATCTGAACACCGGTGTAAGACAAAAACAAAAACAAAAAACCATGGGGAGGTTTTTAATTATACTGCTTGATTCAGCAAATAGGTGTTGAACATCTACTCTTTTCAGACACTAAGGATGCAAGACCAAACAGAACATGATCTCTTTGAAAATATTTGCAGTACAGTAATAAGGGCACAGTGGACAAGATGACAATCTACTAACAGTCGGCAGAGCTGTGCTACGGGCTCACCTAAGGAGCCAAGGGAGCATAGAGTTTCACTAGAAAGCACCACAGACCTCTTTTCAAAAGACAGTAATGCTTAGTTGGACTCTGAAGGCCAAAAGACAAAGAACATCTCAGCAGAGGGAATGACACGTGGGAAGACGTGGAGGCAGGAACTGCCCTCTGGGAAATACTGGAGGCTTAGAATGGCTGGGGGGAGACGTCATGAGACTAGAGAACTAACTAGTAGACACCTCGTAGTGACCCTGGGTGCCGTCCTGGTAATACTGGTGAGCCAGGGAGGACCAGCAACACATAGCTGTGCCCTTCAGGAAGACCACTCTGTCTTAGTCCTGCGGCGAATGGGTTGAAGAGAGGGCAGCAAGGACAGCTGGCAGAAGCAGTAAGGAAAAGGTGGCCACAATTTAAGTGAAGGACTAGGACATCCGAGCTCAGGAATGCAGGAATGATGCAGTTCTAAAGGGTGGCAAGGCCTAGGACACGACAGGACTGAGACACCGGGGCACCGGGATCAATTGGGGGATGGGCCCTAGCAATTTGTAACCAATATTAGCAGCAAGTTGGCAACCGATTTCATTATTTTCATAAACTAGAGACGACTTAAGGCTATCCCTGTGATAATGTCAATTCACATTTCAATCTGCTCCCCTGAGTGGAAGAAGAAGGACTTGGTGAGCCCATAATGACTGCCGAACGTCTTCTCTGAGCAAGGCATGTGAGCACACAGCAGTGGCAGGATGGGAATGTGAACCCTCCCTCTTGGAGAGTGCCAGATGCCCGCAAGGGGCAACAGGATATATACCTCACAGGCCAGGAATCGCGTTCACCTCACCTCAGGCCATCTGACCCACATTGCAAAACACATCACCGAATGGAAGGAAAGGCAGTCAGACCACAGCCCTCTTCTCCCTCTAACCTCAAGGGGGAGAACTCTGCCAGACACTGAGGAAGGTCATCTTTAGGACACCAAAATCCAGTGCTCTGGCATCAGAGGCTTCTATGACAGGAACGACATATGTAACCTTTTTCTTCCTCCTGCTGCTGGATCCCTTCTTTCCCTTGGGATTCGTATCGAGAGATGGAAACTGTGGGTGACTTCGGCTTGGGAGAGGGGCACCCTTACCTTGAAAGGCCAAGCTGGGCCAGGGAGGGGTTCTCAGGAAAGGGTGTCAGCTTGGGGCTGGAGGTGCCCCAAGTCTCAGAGAAGAGTAGGGAGGAGGGGAGGATACAAAGTGATTTATCGAGGTTCCTGCAAATTCTGAATCAGCTCACCAATAAGGAAAGAAGATGGGCTTCTGTTCAACACTGAGGTCTGGACTAGAAAAACAGAGAGAGCACATGGCTCTGGTTCCTTTGGTCACATCTTAGACCCTCAAGCACAGGGTGCACACACACAGTCTGATTCTGCACCTAGACACCTGACTAACACAGGTAAGGTCTAGAGGAGAGGCAGTTTATTACTGAGGAATAGGAAACTGAAATGTTCCAAAGGCCCTAGAGGCATTTACAATAAAATATTAAATACCGGTTTTTCCCATGTGGCAGGATTTTGGGTAATTTTAAAATCTTCTTCTCTTTGGGACGCCCAGGTGGCTCAGTCGGTTAAGCATCCAAAATAGGCTCAGGTCATGATCTCACAGTTCATGAGCTCGAGCCCCACATCGGGCTCTGTGCTGACAGCTTGGATGGAGCCTGGAGCCTACTTCAGATTCTCTGTCTCCCTCTCTTCTCTCTCTGGCCCTCCCCTGCTTGTGCTCTTGTCTCTCTCTCTCTCTCTTTCTCAAAAATAAACATTAAAAAATGTTTTAATAAATAAATAAAATCTTGTTTGTTCATGGGAACTTCTATAATGAATATGATTTCCATTACTAATAACAGAAATTAAAATTATTTAAAACATTTCATTATTTATTATTATCATGCTGGACAAAGAACTCTGTGCTAAAAATTTGATACCATTCCACATATATATGATGTATATGAGTACATAAAAAAAAGCAGATGCAAAGTGATGAATCTATGATAGAAAGTAAAGATTAGAGAATAGCTGGTCACCAAATGCTACTGAAAGAGGTGAGAATATACTGGAATGTAAATTCATGCATAAACTCTGACATGCTAGAATTCTATTTCAATGCACTGAAGGATAGGTTGGCTTCCTTAGATGTAAGAGCTATCATAGAAAATCAGCAGCTCAAGGACTAACAAAAATGAGTTCAAAAATGGGAGAGAATAAAACAATGACAGTTAAATAAACTCTGGTCTATTCACACAATGGAATATTACTCAGCAATAAAAATAAAAAATACAAACTATCAACACACGCAACACCCCAGACAGATCTAAAGGGCGTTATGCTTAATGAAAAAAAAAATTACTCTCTAAAGGTTACATACTGTAGGCTTTAATTTACATAAAATCCCCAGCATGGTAAAACTATAGAGACAGAGAGACAGAAATTAGGAGTTGCCAAGGCATGCAAATGTAAAGGGCCAGCACAAGAGAGTTACTCTGTGGTGAGGGAACAGTTCTTCATCTCAATTGTGTTGGTGGTTACACAGAATAAAATTGTATACAACTACACACACACACACACACTAATGAATGCACATAAAAATGGTGAAAACCAAAAGAGATCTGCAGTCTAGGTAACAGTATTGTACCAATGTCAATTTCATGGTTTGATATCATATTCCGGCTGTATGATACGTCATCACTGGGGAAAGCTGCAGGAACGATACACGGGATGCTACATACTACTTTTGCAACTTTCTGTGAGCCTATAATTATTTCAAGATACAAAAAATTTTAAACATGTCTAAATTGGTACATGAATTCTATGCACATATTTCATCTTTCCTCTTTAGCAAATGGGACATTTCTCATAAAATATTAATATTAATATGGTATAAGGGTGACCACCAGATAAATTTAGTACTACAGCATAAGAAATGTTCCTTTAAGAACTGCTGTGCGAGAACAAACGTGAAAATATAGGAGCCTGATACAAAATGTGCCCACGATAGAAGTGGCCAAACATAAAACTAGTAAACTGTAAGTTAACTATTTTTTTTTAATTATATAGTGTACCAATCCTTCTTATTTCCCAAACTAGCCACACATAAAATCCTTATAGTTGTGGTTTTATTTCTGTATATGAAAGCAAAGTATATATATCACTCCTCCTCAGAGACGGTGGGTAGCAATGAATATACATTTTTGAAAGAGTACATTTCGCTTTACAACGGCAGCTTGTAAAAAGAACACAGAATTACAGTGGATGGTAGAGCAGTAGTAGAGGGCTTCACAGTGAAGCTGGGACAGATGAGGAAAGCTGAGGGCACAAAGACCTGGTCCCCCTGGTGGCACTGAGGAAGGAGGGAGCGGAGACGTGCACCGAGGCTTGCCAGAGAACAGGTGCTCAGGGCTGTGTCTGCAGGACCACAGTGAGACCCTGAGAGAGTCAGACAGGCAGCAAGCATTTGGATGGAGAATTTTCATATTAGCCTGCAATGAGCAAAATGGAAACACAGCCATCTTATTGAAATTCAAGTTCCACCTCAGAAGCAGTGTCCTACCCCGACCCTACACACAGTCTGCACATGGTTCTCACCTTGGCCCTCCTGCTACATCCCGGGAAGGGGAAGGGCAGGGGGTGATGTGGGCCACGGTAGAAAGGCCCATCTATGTAAGAGGTTGCTGGGCTCCTCTGGGGGATTTCTGGGGACTCGATTTCAGGTGGGTGTTTGGCCCACCATTCCAAAGCAGTTTCACGTTGACATTGATTGACAATAGGTTCTCTTCTTAAACCCTAATCCCCAGTTTCTAAACGCTGTATGTTTATAAGAAGTATTGACAGTAACTGTGAGACTAGTTTAATTTCCTTTTTTTCTTTCTTAAGATTTTTTTAATGTTTATTTATTTGTGAGAGAGAGAGAGAGAGAGAGGGACAGCGTGAGCAGGGGAGGGGCAGAATGAGACAGAGGCACAGAATCTGAAGTAGGCTCCAGGCTCTGAGCTGTCAGCACAAAGCCCGACACGGGGCTGGAACTGACCAGCTGTGAGATCATGACCTGAGCCTAAGTCAGACACTTAACCGAATGAGCCACCCCGGCGCCCCCATAGACTAGTTTAATTTCATTTTCATCCTTTATGAGCTCCCAATTCTTTTAGAATTAATCTTGATGGAACCCACTGGTCTTTAGCTTCAACATAATCCAGAAATAAAACAACAGGCACACAAGGAAGAATGAGACGTTTAAAAGGTAGGATGAACAAAATAACGGCAAGAACATGTATTTAGCACTTACCAAGTGCTGGTACCAAGTGCTTTCGTATGTTAACTTAGTTGATCATCACAACAACCCTGTGAAGTAGGCACTATTATTATCACTATTCCCACTTTATAGATCAGGAAACCGAAGCACGGAAGTGTTAAGCAACTTCCCCATAGTCACACAATCACACATGGAAAGCTGTGATTTACGCCGTCTCAACTCAGTGGAAATGGAAAAGCGACAAAGAAATAAGAAATTGGGGCTTCTCCCTTCCGCCCCAGTCGATTGAAGGAATGTTGTCTTCAATCGAGTATTTGAATCTGCTCTGGTGCTGGTATCTCCTACTTAATCCCACATCTTGAATTCCTAAGAGCACTTTTCAATAAAATGTTTTCTACTTATAAAACACCTCCACAGAAAATGAGTGGCGATAAACCAAAGATGTAGGTCAGGGTCAAGGTAACCAATAGGAAAAGAGATACACAAGCGTAGTTTCCCACTTTGAGTAATTCACCTTCAAACAAGCCAAAGTCTCTTGAAATCAGATATTCTGTAGCAGGTCCAATTCCACATTCCAGAAAGAAAACACAGAAAATAACTTAACTGTTATATATGCCATATATGCTATATATGTCATATGTCATGTCATTATACTCAGTGAAAGTGTGGTGTTGGTCCATGGCAGTGGTTCTCAAACTTAGGCTTGTGTCAGAATCATCTGGAAAGCTGATAAAGAACACAGAGGCCCATTTTTTGTTCAAGTGAGGCAGGCAGGGCCTGGGCCTTGGTATTTTATCAGGTTCCCGGATGATTCTTATATCTGCCAAAGTTTGAGAACCACTGTCTTCAGGGTTCTGGATTCTGGTGACTGGTAGAAAAGAGTCTGGGACAGCAAAGCAGCTCTTTTCGCTGACATAAGCTTCACACATTATAGCTATATCCCCTCTCTTCGGCGTGTTTACTCATCACGACTCACACCAGCCCTACGTTAAGTGCAATTTACCATCTGCACCTCCCAATGTAAGCTCGATCTTGCCCAGGGCTGTGTCTCCAAAATGGAACCCAATGTCTACACATAATAATTACAAAATAAATATTTGTGGAAAGAATTGATGGAAATCTACCAGCATTAAAATCACAGAATGGGAGTGTTGAGGATAGTATTCAATTGTCTCTAACTCCAAATAGCATATAGTTCAAATACTGAAACAGTTTTGCTGTGTGTGCGGCCACTCCAGGGGTTACTTCCTTTCAGTACCAAGGAATTGATTGAATGACTAGTTAGCGATGCTGGATTCTGAGGCTGCATTATCTCTTTCAGTAGGGAACCTGGGTACATATTAATATCCTAGGGTCTCCTTAACGTCTCCCTAAAACATGGATTATTCTATTACTCACCCACCACATAAGGGGTGTTTTAAGAAATCAATTAATGACCTGGCCATTTAAAAAAAAAAATACCAAGTGCTTTTCAAATGTTTATTACATGGTCCTGGTTCTAATAATGTTGCTACAGGAATTTCTTTCATTGAATTATATGTTGTTTAAATGTAAAAGAATGACCTTTAAATCACAAAACAAATGAATTTCTATCAATTGAACAAGTGTAATTTTTTCACAACTGGAAATAATCCAGTCTAAATAATCAAATACAAAAAATGCATAGGGGGCGCCTGGGTGGCTCAGTCGGTTAAGCATCTTCAGCTCAGGTCATGATCTCACAGTTCGTGGGTTCGAGCCCCACCTCAGGCTCTGTGCTGACAGCTCAGAGCCTGGAGCCTGCTTTGGATTCTGTATCTCCCTCTCTCTCTGCCCCTCCCCCACTCATGCTCTGTCTCTCTCAAAAATAAACATTAAAAAAAATTTTTTTAAAGTAATGCATACAAAAATGGCAGCACACTCTATCTGAACATGGCTTTTACTAAATCACATGTTAACCAGGTCCCTGCTCTCATGCCACACAGTCATGACTGTCCACCAATGGTGACACTGTGTGGGGGTGATTTAAGGGCATGGGATTAGAAAAAACAAGACTGGCGCTTGCTTCCAGCTTGGAGAGTCACTGAAATACATGAACCTTCATTTTCTTCATCTCTAAAATGGCGAAAATAATTGTATACTCCTTAATGGGTTATCAGAAAAGATCACATGAGAGAAGTGTTGAGCTTAATACCTGACACAAAACAAGTGTTCAGTAAGTGTTGTAATGTTGTTACTTTCACATTTGCATGCCAATTAGTGTCTGGGGCTTGGATCCGATAAGTAGTCTATCCCTCTGCCTGTTAGCTCCCACAGATCATATCACAACACCATCTAGGCAAGTTCCATCCTAATGGCCTGAACTGTTAGGAAACGCTTTCTGTAAATGGTTAACACTTGTACTAGATCTGAAAAGATGAGCGAGCTAGACCAAAGAGCCCCAGCTTCCACACTTATCGATGGTCTAGTCAGCTGCCATCAAGGATGACTGAGGACACACAGAGCAGAACACGGCCACCTAAATGGGTTTCCTGTGAGTGAGGATGCTTAATTATAACATGGGCTTGTCCAGAATGCCCTGCTGAGCCACCCTGACATTCCTACCAATCTTCAAGCTTAGTTAGTTTTCTATACTTCCTGGGCATATTTGTGTGCCTGTGTAGTAAGTGAAGAGAAAATTCTGGTAGCTAATCCCTTTATGTTTTACACAGACTCAAAGACTTTTGAATCTATAGCAGCAGGAAACATTTCCATTTTCAATATGGGCTTGCCATCTGTCCAAAGCTAGCTTCTGGAGCACCACCTTTTCTCCATGGCCTTTCTCTTACCACAGAGGGATATTCCCAACAGTCTCTCACAGCAGCATAAGCAATAACTGCTACTTCTAGGTGCCTATTAAGAACCAGGCACTTTACATACAATCCCTTGAGGTATATATAATTATCCCATTTCACAGATGAAGAAATCAAAGACTCTGAGAGGTTAGGTAACTTGCCCAAGGTCACACAGCTGGTAAAGCTGAGCTGGGGTTTGAACGGAGATCTGTTTGGCACCGCAGCAAGGTCCTTTTCTCTCCCCAGTGCTTGAGGCAGGGTAGTGAAAGGATGTTTTGCTCTGAGGTATGTTTGAAGCATTTTTTCAGACCACCGTGTTGTGCTCACGTCACTCTGTTTCACCCCAGCCACATAAGCAGAAATTGCTTTGGAACCTGTCGTCCCTGGGCTGGGCTTACATCCAGCTCTGAGCTGCACTCAGAAGGGGTGGGGGGGGAGCAGGCTTCTAGTAAATTAATATGCTCCAACACGAGTGCATCATTCCAGTCACCTGAGAATAGGAAAAGCCTTATCAAGAACTTGCTATTCATTTCAAGCCACTTTAATCCCCTCTGGTTTGATGCAAATTCACTTCATTAATAATTAACAGTACTTGGCACTGCTTTCCTTCAGACCCAGTTCTCGGTCAGCATTCTACTCTGCTGAACCTGAGAGAAATGAGGGTCGAACCAAGGGAGGAACGAAAATGAGAGAGCCGGGATCTAGCATTAACCCACCCACCCCAAACCCCTATGGAAAAGGCAAGCGAACTATTGAAGCAACAGACATTGGCATTATCTGTGAGACAGTTTGGATGATCCTTGTAGTTCATCTTCTTAATATTACATCTTTAATGAGCTCATCCATGCTTTGATAGTGTGGCTTTAAACCTTCCTTTGGGTAGATATTATAGATAAGTGGTTCTCAGCCTTGGCCAGGAATCAGAATCACATCTACAACTTTAAAAAAAAAATCACATAAAACCTAAAGCTTAACAGCCACATACCTTGTGACCCACCAATTCCACTCTGAGGCATATGCCCTGCAGAAATACACACATAAGTGCACTTACAGATGTATTAGGATGCTCAGAGCAGCACACAGTAGCCCCAAACTGGAAGCCACCCAAATGCCCACCAACAATAGAATGGGAATTGGAAATACATTTCCACACAATGGAATAATATACAGCAGATAAATGAATGATATACAACTACACACAAGAGTATGGAAGAATCTCATATACATAATATTGAGGATAAAGACCAGACACAAAGGAGTATAAGCTGTATGATTATATGTTTTAAATAAACACCAAACACAGGCGAAACACATCTGTAGTATTAGAAGTCAGGAGAGTGATTACAGCAGGGGGATGAGTGACTGGAAAGGCTTCTGATCCTGTTATCTTTCTTGATCTAGGCATTGGTTACTTGAATGTGTTTACTTGTGCAAATTCAATCTGGATACTTAGAATGTGCATGTCCTTTCTGGGTATATATCACCCCCAAGTATAAAGCTGAAAATTTACACACATAAACCTATCGCCTCCAGCCCCGTAGCCTCCACACCCTCCTCCACACATACACACACACCCACTTACTTCCCCTGAGGAGCCGAATTCAGCAGCATTGGGGCCCTCCCACACCCTTTTGTGAAGCTTCTCCAATAATTCTCCACAACCAGTATCATCTCAATATTGTTAGCTTTTGCTGGCCTTCCAGCAGTTGTAGTCAACTTTGGTGTGAAAACAATAGAATTCCATTACTAGCTGCATGATATTAAAATGTGAGAACTGAAAAAATCAAATCAATTTACTGAGCAAAAGTATCAACTGACAATATTGTAAAGCTCCTCATTCTCAGCTTTCCAAAAAGGAGCCATGGAGGAACTTGAGCATTTTTGCTACTGGAGCCCTAATGAAGCTGACATAGCCTGTCCTTTTTCCTAGGAACAGCCACAAAACAGTAAGAGCCTAACACTCACGCAAGGCATTGCTGTAGATGATTTATATAAATTTACACACACTTACACATCATAACATTATTTGAAGGAGGAATCATTATCTCCATTTTACAAAGGAGGAAAATGAGGCACAGAGAGATTCAATAACTTGCACATGGCCATGCACCCAGTAAGCCAGAGAATCAGGATTTGAATTCTGAGAGTTTGGCTTTAGAACCCATGCTCTTGTCCACTTCACTATATTCCTGTATATGTTATGGTGTTTGGTATATTCTCCCATTTAAAAAAAAATTAATATTTATTTATTTTTGAGAGAGAAAGAGATAAAACATGAGCAGGGGTAGGGGCAGAGAAACAGATTCTGAAACAGGCTCCAGGCTCCGAGCTGTCAGCACAGAGTGTGTCGCAGGGCTCAATCTCAGGAACCTTGAGATCATGACCTGAGGCTAAGTTGGACGCTTGACTGACTGAGCCACCCAGGCACCCCATATCTTTTCCCCATTTTAAATGGACTATATTCAATGCATTTATGGTAAATGGCAAGCTATGTTCACTTGAATATTGGCATCTCGGCAGAAAATCACATGTGAAATGACTGAGATCAGTAATACAGGTTTCACATTCACTCTTTTTTTCCAACTCTATTTAGATATTATTGACATATAACATATGTAGTTTAAGGTGTACAGCCTGATGATTTGATACACATACAGATTACAAATTGTTTACCACAACAAAGTTAGTTAGCAGCTTCATCCCCTCACATAATTACCATTTTATTATGGTCATAACATTTAACATCTACACTCTTAAAAACTTTGAAGTACACACACACACACACACACACACACACACACACACAGTATTGTTGATTATAATCACCACATACTGTGCATTAGATCCCTGGAACTTATTCATCATATAGCTGGAAGTCTATAACCTTTGGCCCCCAGCCCCTGGTCACCACCCCCACTCTACTCTCTGTTTTTATAATTCAGCATTTTTACATTCCACATATAAGTGAGAAGATACAGTATCTGTCTTTCTCTGACTTACTTCACTTAGCATAATGCCTTCAAGGTCCATCCATATTGCCTCAAAAGGCAGGATTTCCTTCATTTTTCTGGCTGAATAATATACCACTGTAAATGTATTCCAAATTTTCTTTATCCATTTATCCAATGATGGACACTTGTTGTTTCTATGTCTTCACTACTGTGAATAATGCTGCAGTGAATATGGGGGGTACAAATAACTATTCAAGATAGTAATTACATTTTCTTCAGACATATATTCAGAAGGGGGACTACTGGATCATATGATAGTTCTTTTTTTTAAGTTTATTCATTTATTTTGAGAGAGAGAGAGAGCGAGTGAGCATGATCAGGGAAAGGGCTGAAAGAGAAGAAGAGAAAGAGAGTCCCAAGTAGGCTCTGCACTCCCAGCATGGAGCCCAATGCGGGGCTCAATCCCATGAACTATGAGATCATGACCAGAGCCAAAACCAAGAGTCAGACGCTTAACCAACTGAGCCACCCAGGTGCCCCATGATAGTTCTATTTTTAATTTTCTGAGGAACCTTCAGAATGTTTTCTAAAGTGACCGCACCAATTTACATTTCCATCGATAGTGCACAAGGGTTCCCTTTTCTCCACATCCTGGCCAACACTTGTTGTCTCAAGGTATGAGCTGATATTTCACTGTGGTTGTGACTGGCATTTCCTTGGTGATTTGTGATGTTGAGCATATTTTCATGTACCTGTTGGCCATTTGTAGGTCTTCTTTGGAAAATGTCTTTTCAAATCCTTTATCTATTTTTTAATCAGATTGGTTTTTTTTTTTTTGCTTTGCTATTGAGTTATAAGAATTCCTCATATAATTTGATATTAACCCCTTATCAGATAGATGGTTTGCAAATATTTTCTCCTACTCTGTAGGCTGCCTTTTCATTTTGCTGATTGTCATTCTGCTGTGCAGGAGCTTTTTAGCTTTGTGCAGTTCCATTTGTTTATTTTTGCTTTTATTGCTTGCACTTTTGGTGTTAGATTCAAAAACTTGTTGCCAAAACCAATGTCAAGAATCCTTTCCCCTATGTTTTCTTCTGTACTTTTCCAGATTTCAGTCTTACATTAAGTCTTCAATCCATTTCTAGTTAATTTTTGTGAGTGGTATAAAAGAGGAGGTCAAATTTCATTCTTTTACATGTGAATATCTAGTTTTCCCAACATCATTTATTGAAGAGACTATCCTTTCCCCATTGTGTGTTCATGCCACCCTTGTCACAATGTAGCTCACCATATACATATGGGTTTACTTCTGCCACTCTATTCTGTTCCACTGGTCTATGTGCCTGTTTTTATGCCAGTACCATATAGTTTCCATTACTATAGCGTTGTAATAATGTTTGAAGTTAGGAAGTGTGATGCTTCCAGCTTTTTTCTTTCTCCAGATTTCTTAGCCAATTCAAGGTCTTCTCTGCTTCCATAAAAATTTTAGGATTTCTTTCTATTTCTGTAAAAAATGCTATTGGAATTCTGATTGAGATTTCTTTGAATCTAGGGATAGCTTTGGGTAGTATGGACATATTCATAATATTAATTCTGCTGATCCAACACAGGGAATCTTTCCATTTATACATGTCTTCTTCAATTTCTTTCATCAATGTCCTGTAATTTTCAGCGTACAGATCTTTCAATCACATCCTTGGTTAAATTTGATGCTATTTTATCAAAAATAATAAAATACTTAGGAAAAAATTTATTTTTTATTTTTATTTTTATATTAAATATAATTTATTGTCAAATTGGTTTCCATACAACACCCAGTGCTCATCCCAACAGGTGCCCTCCTCAATGCCCATCACCCATTTTCCCCTGTCCTCCACCCCCCATCAACCCTGTTTGTTCTCAGTATTTAAGAGTCTCAAATGGTTTGCCTCCCTCCCTCTCTGTAACTTTTTTCCCCCTTTCCCCTCCCCCACGGTCTTCTGTTAAGTTTCTCGGATCCACATATGAGTGAAAACTTCTGTCTTTCTCTGCCTGACTTATTTCATTTAGCATAATACCCTCCAATTCCATCCACATTGCTACAAATGGCCAGGTTTCATTCTTTCTGATTGCCAAGTAGTATTCCATTGTGTATATAAACCACATCTTCTTTAACCATTCATCAGTTGATGGACATTTAGGCTCTTTCCATATTTGGCTATTGTCGACAGTGCTGCTATAAACATTGGGGTACAAGTGCCCCTATGCATCAGCACTCCTGTATCCCTTGGGTAAGTTCCTAGCAGTGCTATTGCCGGGTCATAGGGTAGCTCTATTTTTAATTTTTTGAGGAACCTCCACACTGTTTTTCAGAGCGGCTGCACCAGTTTGCATTCCCACCAACAGTGCAAGAGGGTTCCCGTTCTCCACATCCTCACCAGCATCTACAGTCTCCTGATTTGTTCATTTTAGCCACTCTGACCGGCGTGAGGTGGTATCTCAGTGTGGTTTTGATTTGTATTTCCCTGATGAGGAGAGATGTTGAGCATCTTTTCATGTGTATTTGGCCATCTGGATGTCTTCTTTAGAAAAAGGGTCTATTCATGTCTTCTGCCCATTTCTTCACTGGATTATTTGTTTTTTGGGTGTGGAGTTTGGTGAGTTCTTTATAGATTTTGGATAGTAGCCCTTTATGCAATATGCCACTTGCAAGTGCCTTTTCCCATTCCGGAATAAATTTGACCAAGGATGTGACTGGGTTTTTATATTTCTTTTTCAGATAGTTCATTGCTAGTGTACAGAAATGCAACTAATTTTCTATGTTGATTTGGTTTCCTGTGACGTCACTGAATTCTTTTATTAATTCTAATAGTTTTTGGGTGGAGTATTTCAGGTTTTCTATATATAAGATTGTATCACTTACAATCATGGACAATTTCACTCCTTCCTTTCTGATTTGGATGCCTTTTATTTCTTTTTCTTGCCTGACTGCTCTGGTTAGGACTCCCATTACTATGCTGAATAGGAGTGATAAGAATGAGCACCCCTGTCTTCTTCCTGATCTTAGAGGAAAACCTTTCAAACTTTCACCACTGAGTATGATGTTAGCTGTAGGCTTGTCATATATGGCCTTTATTATGTTAAGGTATATTCCTTCTACACCCAATTTGTTCAGAGATTATATCATGAAAGGATGCTGACTTTTGTCAAATGTTTTTTTCCTGCATCTACTGAGATGATCATATGATTTTTATCTTCCATTCTAATAATGTATATAATCACCCCTGCTCCCTTTTGTTTTTCCATACTTTCACTTTGAGCCTATAGGTATCCCTAAAGCTGAAGTGAGTCTCTTGAAGGCAGCATGTAGTTGGGGCTTATTTTTTATTCTATTCAGCTATACCTTTTCATTAGAGAATTTTATTCACTTACATTTAAAATAATTATTAACAGGTAAAGACTTACTAATGTCGTATTATTAATACTTTTCTGGTACTTTCACAGTTCTTTTGTTCCTTTCCTCCTCTTTCACTGTCTTCTTTGTGAATTGATGTTTTTCCATATTGGTATGCTTTGAATCCCTTCTCTTTGTCTTTTGTTTATCTATTATAGGTTTTGCCTTGTGGTTATCATGAGGCTTATAAAAAATCTTATAGATATAACAGTATATTTTAAACTGATGAAAGCCTAACTTTGATCACACACAAAAACTCTACCCTTTTACAACCCACCCCATATTTTATGCTTTTGATGTCAGAATTTACCACTTTTTATATTGTATGGATATCCATTGACAAATTATTGTAGCTACAGTTATTAATACTTTTGTCCTTTAAACTTTTATGCTAGAGTTATGTGATTAACATACTACCATACTAGAGTATTAGAGTATTCTGAATTTGACCTTTACCAGTATGTTTTATATTTTCATATGTTTTATGTTACTAATTAGTATTTTTTCATTTCTGTTTGCCAAACTGGCATTTCTTACAAGGCAGGGGTAGTGGTGATAACCTCTCTCATCTTTAGTGTCTTTTGGAAAAGTCTTTATCTCTCCCTCATTGCTGAAAGACACATTTGCAGGGTGAATTATTCTCGGTTGGTAGTTTGGGGTTTTTTTTCCCAACACTTTGAATATATCATCCCATTCTCTCCTAGCCTGCAAGGTTTCCCCAGAGAAATCCACTGATATAGCCTTATATGGTTCCCTTATATGTGAGCATTTTTTTTCTCTTCCTACTTTAAAATTTTTCTATTTGCCTGAATTTAGACAGTTTTATTATGATGTGTCTTGGAATGGCACTTGGGTGGCTCAGTTGGTTAAGCGGCCAACTCTTGATTTCAGCTCAGGTCATGATCTCACAGTTCATGAGTTCAAGCCCCACATCAGGCTCTGCATTCACTGCATGGAGCCTGCTTCAGATCCTCTGTCTCCCTCTTTCTAGCCCTCTCCTGCTTTCTCTCTTTCTCTCTCAAAAATAAATAAATGTTTAAAAATTTAAAACAATAATGTGTCTTGAAGAAGATCATTTGGGGTTGAAATTTTGGCCTGACCTGTTAGATACATGAACTTGAATGTCCAAATCTCTCCCCAGATTTGAGAAGTTCTTATCTATTATTTCTTTAAATAAGCTTTGTACCCCTTTCTCCCTCTCTTCATTTTCCAGGATTCCAATAATGCATAGATTGTTTCTTTTAATAGTGTCCTTTAATCTACAAAGGCTTTCTTTACTCTTTTTCATTCTTTTCCTTTTGCTCATCTGCTGAATGATTTCAACTGATCTGTTTTCAAGTTCAATTTTTTTTAGAGAAAGAGAGACAGAAAGACAGAGGTGGGGGGGAGAAAGAGAGAAAAGAGAGAGAGAGAGATTGAGAGAGAGAGAGAGAGAGAGATTGAGAGAGAGAGAGAATCCTAACCCAGGCTCCATGCTCAACACAAAGCCCAACATGGGACTCGATCCCACAACCCTGGGATCATGACCTGAGCCAAAATCAAGAGTTGGATGCTCAACCAATTGAGCCACCCAGGTGCCCCTCAAGTTCACTAATTCTTGCTTCTACTTGATTGAGTCTCCTAGTGAATCTCTCTATTGAACTCTTCAATTCAGTCACTCTATTTTTCAACTCTAGGATTTCTGTTTGCTTACATTTAATGGTTTCTATTTCTTTGTTAAACTCCTTATTTTATTCATGCATTGCTTTGCTAATTTCATTTGGCTGTCTATCTGTTTTCTTGTGGTTCATGGAATTTCTTTAGGAGGATTATTCTGAATTCTTCATCAGAAAATTCATAGATCTCCATTTTCTTAAAGTCAGCCATTAGAGTTTTATTAGTTTCCTTTACTGGTGTCACATTTCCTTGATTATTCACAATCCTTGTGGCCTTACACTGGTATCTGTACATTTGAGAAAGTAAAAACTCTTTCCATCTTCACAGACTGGCTTGGAAGGCAAAACCCTTTATCAGCTTGTCCAGAGACCCTGGGTGGGCCATCTGGTGGTGTCAGTGGACAGCCTTGCTGCTAAAGTCCTTGGGCAGGCAGGTCTGGTGCCTAGGTCAGCCAGTGGGCAGGCCTGGTGCATAGATACACAGGGACCAGGCTTAGTGTGTCCATGGAGTGGGCCTGGTGCTAGGCCTGCCAGAGAGCCTGGGTTCATAGATGCCCACCTGAATCCTGCATTTATGGGGGATGAACAGGAACCTGGGGCCACAGGAACTGCCCTGACTTGCAGAAGCTAGCTCGTGCTGAAATATGCCAGGAGCCTGATGCCAATGGAGCCACTCAGGGTCATGGCAACTGGCTGGCATCAAGGTAATCTGGGAGCCTGGGTTCACAGGAATCCAGTGGGAGCCTAGTGATGCAAGGGTTGCCTGGCAACCTGAGTTTGCAAAAGGTCATCAGGAACCTGGGACCATAGGAGCTGCCTGGGGCCAGTAGAATCTACAGGTGCTATGGTGAGCTGGGGGCCTAGATTCCAGGAGCTGGCACCAAAGACACCATCTAGGGCCATGGGAGCAACCTGGGGCCACAGTAGCTACCAGTAGTTGTTGGATCCAACGTGCACCAGGGTGAGATAGGGGCCTGGTTTCCCAGAAGCCTACTGGAAGCCTACATCAAGTCTTCCACTGCTGGGAGAAACAGGTCAACCATGAAAAAGATTCCCTGACCTCAAGGAGATTCTTTTTTTTTTTTTAAGTTTATTTCTTTATTTTGAGAGAGAGAGCACACATGAGGAGAGGAAGGGCAGAGAGACAGGGAGACAGAGAATCCCAAGCAGGCACCGCACTGTCAGCCCAGAGCCTGACACAGGGCTCGAACTCATGAACTATGAGTTCGTGACCTGAGCCAAAATCAACAGACACTTAACCAACTTAGCCACCCAGGTGCGCCAGCAAGGACAATCATCTATGTGTAGTTATTCATTCATTAGCAAACAGCGAATGAGTGCCTCCTCTGTAGTAGGCGTTGTACTAATGCAGGGGACCTAATGGTGAGCACAGTCAAGGGCAAGGTCCAGGCCTCCTGGGACCTCCTCATCCAATAGGCAGACACTGATTCAACAGCAGAGGACCTACTGTAAGTGATCAAAGCACTACAAAAGTATATAAGATGGTGAAGTATCCTTGTTAGGGAGATCAGGGAATCCTTCCTTGAAGGAGTGATGATGACATGAAATCTGAAGAATGAGGAGGAGGCAAAAGAGAAGGTGGGTGGGGCTACAGAAAGCTTAATATGCATGCATAAATAACTGTAATGCAAATCAGAATGAACAAGTACTATATTAAACATAAAAAGCACAATAGAACCTCAGGATCTTTTTCCTTTTTCATTATATAAATCACATAAAATTATCATATTTCAAGTATGAACCCAGAAACCCTTGCATTAGCTTCATAATTGGTCTCAAAAGCCTGGAACACAAGAAGACAAAAACCCTGCAGGACGGGAATGTGAAACAGTACTTTCAAGTCAGCAAATGTTTAAAGATTCAAGACATCAAAGTGAAAAGGGAAATAATGGTATTTACCTTTTCTGAAGAAAACTAGCAACAAAGAAGGAAAAAGAAAAGACCTATATGCTAAAATCTTCAGTCACAGAAGGTATTCCTACAACACTGTGGGCCAGAACTTCCCTACTTCCCTGCCCACCACTGCTGTGGTTAGCTGTATCAGAAAAGTAAGGACATCTCATTAGGCCAAAAGACCTCACGCAGTATGTGAAGGATTTGGTTAAGTGCAAGTTCTGGGACTGCTTCGTAGGCTCAGAATAAATCCAGATGGAAAGAGTGAAGAGTCTTTGCAAATCTAAACCAGCTCCATAACCACCTCTTGACGTGACCACCTTCCCAACTGTTCTCCACTTGCCACAATCAACTGATGTGATCTTTTGAAAATGTAATTCTGTCATGGGCCACATACCCGTCCTCCACCGCCCACCCCCACACACAAACTTTCAACTGTCATCCATTGCTCATAAGGTAAAAATGCAGCTTCTTAAAGTGACCTGCAAGTGCTATCTGGTCTAGCTTCTGCCAACCTCTCCAACCCTACCTTGCACCCCACTCACTTTCTCCCTGTGTGTTTCCTCAACAACAGCCTTCTTTCAGTCCGTCATATTCACCATGGTCCTTGTTACCTCAGGGCCTTTGCATATGTTGCTCCTTCTAACTAGAATGGTCTCTGCATCCCACCCTTCATCTAGTTGATTCCCACTCATTCTTTACCTCTTGGCCCCTGTTTGAGACAAGCCATCCCTACTACAAGCTCAGGTACCTCTTCTCCGTGGCACCTGCTATAGGTGTGACTGTACATATATCATCTCAAGTATTTGTTATTTTTTTAAGTTCACCAATTTATTTTGAGAGAGAGAGAGAGAGGGAGGGAGGGAGGGAGAGTGCAGGGGAGGGGCAGAGCAAGAGGGAGAGAGAGAGAAACCCAAGCAGGCTCTGCACCAGCAACGCTGAGCCCAATGCAGGGTTCAAACTCATGAACTGTGAGATCATGACCTGAGCTGAAACCAAGAGTCAGATGCTCAACTGACTGAGCCACCTAGGCACCCCTAGTCTCGATAATTTTCTTAATGTGTGTCAGCTCCTTAAACATAAAGGCTGCAATTTTGTCTGTTTTTGCTGAGTTTGTGTACACAGTCCCAATCCCACTTGTTGAGTCATGGGAAGGGTTTCACAAATATCCAGGGCATGAATAAATGGGTTTCGTGCAGATCTTCAGTTTCTATGAGTCATTGGTTAGCATATCACTATGCTTCCAGGTTACTCTCATAGAACCAGGTACAAAGAAGTATATTGTTCTAAATAATAGTATATTTTATCCCTGCCAGAAGCACGGAGGTAAGCAAACAGAAGTTGAGGAAGGCCTGCTACTCTAGTCATACAGCATATTCTAATCATCTTGGTTACTTTCAAGTCAAGTACAGTCCAAAGTCTTACAGTGGAAATAAGAAGGAAATCGATATTTAGCTGCTTTAACCTAATGTTACTCAAACAATATTATATCTATAATTGCATGTGGTGCTTCTTTTATTTAAACCTACCATGTTTAAAGAATGTTTTTTTCCCTGACATGAGAAAACCCTGAGTTCTTGCTATAAAGTACAAAGAAAGCAAAAGAAGACAAGAGTGAGATTCCAGAAGACCCTTTGCTGCTAAGTTACATTTTAGGCTAGTGTTTGTCTTTCTCTCTTAGAAAATTAAACATAATTATCTGTACCCCCTACCTTCCCGTTGGGAGCTTGGGGGAATTAACGAGATGATGTTTGTGGAGTGCTTGGGGCCTCTTGGATACACTAGCATTAGAACTCTTACGTAAAACATTGCAGTTGAGCAAAGCTGATGCCAGAAAACAAATGGTAGAGAAACAATAAAGACAAATTGCTATTTGATGATTTTTCAGTAATGAAAATCATCTTTTCTTTCTGAACTTCTAACAGCACTCTCTCCTCCAGTAGCCACTAGTCACATAGAGACATTTCATTTAAACAGAGAAAGTGAATTATACATTAAATTTCAGTTCATTAAAACTTAAATATCCTCATGTGGCCAGTGACTTCCTCAATGGACAGTGCAGATACAGAGCATTTCCATCATCAAAAAAAAATCCCAATGGACACAGCTATAAATCTAGGAGGGTCCTTTCCTGTTGACGCTTTGCACGTGAATCCTATTATTGGACACTTTGAAACCCTCATCCCGAGTAGGGGTTTGGAACTTTATCAGCTGGAAGAGAAATTACTCATAGAACTAAAGGTACCTTGTTCTTAAAAACCAAATGCTTTCCTTTCAAACTCAGTTGTTTTGCCTTTCAGAGGCTGCCTTGGCCTCGTTAACACTAAGAACCTGGACAGCGCAGAAGGAGTTAAACGGTCCTCATTTTCCCCCTGTCTCCTGTCTCTCAGGGTCCTATCTACATGTAAGCACTCAAGTCAGAGCAGACAGCAGAGTAAACCATCTGAGTGACCGTGAACACAGAGTTTCACAGCTAAAAACTGCTACATCCAGTTGTCCATAAGCTAGAACATGGGTCATTGATATATTCTCATAGGGAACAAATCCCCTTTGGCATGAAAACACTGCTGCATCTCATTTTTCTCTTTATACTATTTTAGTCTCGTCGGATTGGGGGTGGGGTGGGGAACAGAAATGAGCCCAGTGCATTCTAACTTTGTGTGGGTGTCTTCCTGGCTTGGTTACCAAAGAAACCATTATGTTCCATACTATTCAAATAATGGCTCTACTAGCGCTCTAAATACCTTTTTCTTTTCTAACCCGACCGCACTGCAGATTTAGAGCCACCATCTGTTGGCCAGCAGAAGAGAAGGGTTTCTGGAAATGCCACGGCCCTTCCCACACTGTTTTAAGCCTGGGTGTCAAGCCTTCAACCTGAGAAGTCTGTTTCCAAGGCCAATATTTCCCCAGCAGAGCCCGGAGGCTGTCTCCATGCACCACTGCTCCGCCAAACCGCAGAAGTGAGAGGTGTCTGCAGACATCCCGTGAGCCTGCCAGAAACCTCCTGCCACCCGGGCCGTGAGGCTCCTCTCTTGCCGCGGTTGCGAGGGCACTGCCGCTCCAGTCCTGAAGCGTGGTGGGGGATCGGGCTGTGACGAGCGTTGGCCTGTCGTCCCGAGGGCCAGAGTCAGTCATGTCACCCACCCATGGATGCCCACCACTGATCTCTAGGGCAATGATACACGTCAAAGAAAACACTCCAAAGAAAACCCAGGAGCCCGGGATGCTAATGTCCCTATGGAGGGTTTCTAGATGAGGATTTGGTTTTCAGCGCCTACTGACATTTGCCATCCCTCACCTACTTTTTCTCCGGCTTTGCTGAGATATTACTGATGTACGACATCTGTAGGCTTAAAGTGTACAGTGTGGTGATTTGGTACACATATATTGCAAAATGATTACCACAGAGAAGTTAGCTGACACCTCCAGCACCTCCAGCACCTCCTAATTACTCTGTACGTGTGCTAAGAACGTTGAAGGTCTCTCTTACCAACTTTCAAGTATATAATAGAGTATGGTTAGCTACAGTCACCAGGCTGTACGTTAGATGCCTAGGACTTAATCATTTTAGGACTGTAAGTTTGTACCCTATGACCAACTCCTTATGTGCATATGGAGGCACAATGCACGCGGCAAGTCCCCTATGAATTCGAGGCGGCCAGGAACTAAGGAATGAGGTCTTTTTGTAAACTTCCAGGTCTCTGGAACAAAGGCTTCCGAGCTACTCTCTCAAACAGCGTGGCTACTCTTTTGGAGGTTTAACACAGATGTTAAAGAGCTTCCAAATTTCCCTCTTCTAGGCATCGAAGTACAAATCGGGTGAAATTTTGCAATCTGTTCAACCACAAGAATGCTACTGATTGCAACTTAAGAACAAGAAATTATTAAAGCTAGTAGTTGCTTCCACCAAAACAAACCCACACCATGGCTTATAAAGCAAAACTTCAAGCAATGCGCCTCCAAATGATTTGGATCAAACAAGCATCCCACCCATACAAGAGATTTCTGTATGCTATTGCATATATGTACGTTTCTTTGTAAAGCACATACATGTTCTATTATGCTGATATATTATCACATTACAAAACATGCTCCCAAAATTGAAATGCTAAAAACATGAAAAATTAAAATGCAATATTTTTGAAATTATGCCTAACTTTGTTTCATTTATCAGAGATACAAAAGTCACTCTTGCTCTTACTGGCAAAATATGAGACTTCTCAGAGTAATATGATCACACATGCTCTTCTTTTCTTAATTTAGTTTAGTTCAAAAGTCTTGTACCAACTTCCATTAATGCTGATTCTTGGTTTTTAAAGTTATGTCAGCTTACAGAGAGACAGAGAGAGAGAGAGAGAACCTGCAAAGATATATAGATCAAAATGGGAAAAGTAAGAGTAATTTAAAAACTTGATACCTGATGTAAAAAAATCTAATCTTTATAACTTCATATATGTAATAATAATAACATGTTTGAAAATCGGTAATATTTATAAGGCCTTAATCAGGCACCCATAAGCTTTTGTAGGTGGTAACTCTGCAAAGACATATACATGAGTCATGGAACCACTGTCAATACTTCTTTTCCCTCAGGATATATGATAGGTGACCAAGTAACATACAGACTGAGGGTGGGCATCTGTGTCCAGCTGGATATTAAACACGAGCAGAGTTGCCATACTGTGAAAATAAAAGTACCAGATGCCTAATTAAAATTGAATATCAAATACACAATACTATTAAGGCCAATGGCATTATATTATACTTAAAAATTGTTGTTCATCTAAAAGTCAAAGTAGGCATCCTGTATTTTATCTAGCAACACTAAATATTAGAAAAGCTTCATTTGTTTCTTCTCTTTTTTCCTTTTTTTAACCAAAAGGAAATACAGATTGGAGTTCTAACATTTTTTTCCGGGATGCTCCACAGTGGAGACCCCTTCTAGGAAGCTATCACCAGAGTCCCTGGACAAAGTAGTATCCTCCTCAAATAGCTAACACAGCCAAGGCTAATTTTAAAAACACCCCCTTAGACTTAAGTTCCTTAAACTATTCCCTCCCAACCCTCTCGCTACACTTTGGTAGCATCGCAAGTCAATGCTACGACTGACTGATACAGAATCTTCATTTTTCTGGCCAATAAGGATATTAGAGGGCTGAGGGAAAATTAGAAGTAAAGCAGAAAGAGGCGTAGGCCACATGTGTGGGTGTGGGTGTCGATTCACCCATCCCTGTTCCACCACTGGTTTACAGGGGTAGCAGCAGGCACACTTGATCCTTTCCACCACCACCAATGACACCCAGTATGTGGATCCACATCAAAGTGGACCACAGTACAGAAATGCAGTGATTATGGCCTAATGAGTTCAAGAGAACACAGGGCTGGAAGATGTGTCTGTGCATTAACACTATAAAATTCTGAGAGGTAAATTCAATATGACCATAAAATAACTTAGCATTCACACTTTGCTGCATACTGTGTCCAGCATCAACAAAGCATGGGAAAGAACCTCCAAGAAGGTCCATGGAAGCTGGTCTTCATGGCAGCATGATGGCTCATGTGGAATCACGGGTAATGAAATAGCCAGCATTAAATAAAGGGTTCCAGGGAAATGTAGGGCAAGAAGATCTAGGTTGTTCCGATCTGAACAGGTTCCAAAGAGCCATGGCTCTGTGAATCTATCTCTTTCTCATGAAGGAAGCCAGGGATGCTAGGTGATATTAGCCAGGAATGGTGTATTTGACAATAAAAATACTAATTGGGTGGTACCGAAATCTGAACAAGAATAGATGATGGCTGGACATCACAAAGGATCTTCACATGTATTGATCTGTCAATAAACAACTATATAAATGGCCTATCTCTACTCATCCACTGTCCTAAATCTTCATCAGTAAAATGCTATATACCTCACATGCATCCATGAATTTTTGTAATACATCTTTTATTGAATTGCTTACATAGGAAGAGGCCACACACAAAATATTTGTCAGGTGCTCCACACATTTTTGGAGCAACCATAATACCAGTCAATCCCAAAATTCTCCTGTGCTACACCAGTATGCAATTTCAAAATGATGCACAGCCTCAGGACATTTTCGTGGGCAAGGTTATTCTTTCCATTATAAGAGGTAACAATTACTGAGTGCCAACTCTGTGCCTGATACTGTGCTCAGGGCTATGCGTACATTATCTCATTTTATACTCCCATTAAGCCATGAGAAATAGGAAGTTGCTTTATTTGAAGCCACTGTGTCAGAGAATACTGTGGTAAGCAGCAATATATCATTGAAAGAGGTTAATTTGAGTTTTTTGTTTTATTCATTGGTCCCGAACTGCTGTAGAGCAAACAGATCTCAGATCTTTTCATCTCCCTTTTACAAGTACAGAACTTAAGTCCTAGGAAGGATCGGGAAAGACACTGGCAAGCGTAGGCCGACAGATTTCCCCCAAGGAGGCATGAAGACTGCAGAAGCAGAACAAAAGTCCTTGCATGCCAGACTAGACGCACAGCTGCCTTTGGACCATCTTGCCTCTGGAACAAACAGGGAAAGTTCTGAAGTGACCTGACTGCCCAGGGCTCTGCAACCCCTCAAATATGCCACGTCTAGTCCAGGAAAGAGGTCTTCCTTTCCCTAGAGCCAGATATGTAGTGTCCCAGATGCGGTCATTCGTCATCTCTGTAAGGCCACTTGTATTTGAGACAAACCTGAATCCTTGCTTTTTCACGCCAGCCAGAGGCAAGACAGTCACAGAGACTGAGTCTGGACACAGCAAATGCACCTAGACCAACTATTATGGAACTGGGGGCATGTGACGTGAACAGCAAGATCCTTGCGAGTTTCCTCATTCATTTCACCCAAGATCTCAGTGCTGCTTACTCAGCTCCCTTCTGATAGGGAATGTCAGTTGGAGCATTTCCCCCTCTCGTGTGACTTCAACCAAGACAATCCACGAAGGTCATCATTGGTGCCTGGTGCAGGAAAATGGGGACTGTTTCCCAATTCTCACATCCACAAAAACCTCCAGCTTGACAAGAAACAGGGGAATATTAGGAACTTTGTCCTTTCTCCTCCTTGCCAATTAGTTTTTGACCTTTATTTCTTATTTAATGCAATAAGACACAGGCCAAAGAGAATGGAAGCCAACTTATAACAATGTACATGTATAATTTGGAGGGGGCAATGAATGAATGCTTGAACTAATGAATGAATACAGGCTAAAGGAGGAGTAGAAGCATTGGTCACTACTGGTCTCCCGGTTCAATTCTCTACAAACTGAATTGTTCAGGAGGAATCACAAGATCAGAGGATACAGCAGGGAATGAAACAGACAAAAATCTTCAAAGAGCTTACTTTAGAATTGTGGGGAGACGTGTAAGAGATACACAATAGATAAAACACATAAATCATATGGTGTGTTAGATACTGATAAGTGCCACAGAGAAAAAGCAAGCAGGAAGTGAGGATGAGGAGTACAGGTAGGCAGGGGTGGTGCATTTTTTAAAAGTTTATTTATTTATTTATTTATTTATTTATTTATTTTGAGAGAGAGAGAGAGAGAGAGAGAGAACAGGGGAGGGGCAGACAGAGAGGGAGAGAGAAAGAATCCCAAGCAGGTTCCACACCATCGACGCAGAGCCCAATGTAGGGCTTGAACTCGAACTCACCAACCGTGAGATCATGACCTGAGCAGAAATCAAGAGTCAGATGCTTAACCAACTGAGCTACCCACGCACCCCCTTTTTTAAGCATTTATTTATTTTTGAGAGAAAGAGTGCAAGTGGAGAAGGGGCAGAGAGAGAGGGAGACAGAGGATCCGAAACAGGCTCCATGCTGACAGCTGAGAGTCCAGTGGGGGGTCCAAACCCACAAATGCAAGATCATGACCTGAGCCAGAAGTCTGACGCTTAGCCAACTCAGCTACCCAGGCGCCCCGGGGTGGTGCATTTTTAAATAGCGTGGTTAAGGAAGGCCTTAGTGAGCCCAGAGTTGTAGCATTTACGAAACTTATTGCCCAAGGAAACACACAGAGCAGCTCACAGAAATTAGGATGTGCCTTTGAAAAGTAGTTTCAGCTGGGGAGGAGAAGTGTACCAATTAGGAATTGTATTTGGCAGCTAGTAAGTAAAATATCGGTAGTTCAAATAAGAGGTGTGTTTTTTTTTTCTTTTTCACAAAAGAAATGTGAAGATAGGCACTTCAGAGCCATAGGACGTCTCCATGTTGTCATCGGGGACTTGGGCTCCGTGTACCTTTCTGCTTCACCCTCCTGAGTTCCTGGCTTCCATTTTCAAGCATGCTTCAAGCCAAGGTAGTTGTTTTCTCTCCAGCCATCATACCTGCGTCCCGAGAAGACCTGTGCCTCTTTTGCAGTCTTCCCATAGGCCCCACCCAGCATGTTTTGCCTACATGCCATTGGCCACCCCTAGTTATAAGAGAAGCTGAGAATGCATTTTAGCCAGAATGTGACTTCTCATAATGAGATTAACCTTTTTTTAACTAAGGAAAAAGAACGGCAATTAGCCTTATGACTCAGGAAAGCAGGGTAGGATGCAAGGAACGTTCCAGTCCACAAAATGGCGGCTTTCTATTTTAACACAGCAGATAGTGCAGTCTCCCAAAGACCAGTACTGCAGCTGCAGATCCCACAGTACTGTGAGAGGCTGTGCTTAACACTTCATGGGACAGAGCCTCCAGGAGCAAGGTCACCAGGCCCCCATCACCTGTGTCAGTGCCCCACTCAGCTCCAGCTTTGTATTTCATCAACCCCCTGGCCCTTAAGTTTTAAAGAACCCTAAAGATTGCCTGGATCAACCCCTGTCCAACACCTGAATCCTCCCTCAGAATTCTAAAAAGATTTCCACCCAGCAGTTCATACCAAAAACCTAGGAGTCATCTGGATTCTTCTTCTCTAATAACACCCTGCTAGCATATCCAACCTCCAAAAAAGATCCATCACATTTTTTTACCTTCTTACTGCTACCATTTTCTATAAGCAGCAGCATCCTTCCCCCGGTGGTTAGCAACCCAGAACTGGCCTCTGTGGCTCCACCCCTGCATCCCTACATTCCACGGACCACACAGCAGCCAAAATGCCATTTCCATCATGTAAACCCAGCCACGTCACTTTCCTACTTAAAACTCTCCACTGGCTTCTCACAGCACTGAGAGCAAAACCCAAACACCATGATCGGGATGCCCCCGATCTCTTTGCTTCTTTGCCACCCCCACCCCCCACCCCTGCTCTGCTCAGGCACTCAAGCCACACTGGCCTTTTACTTACTTGAACACACCAAAGTCCTACCCACCTTGGGGTTTTTAACTGGAATCTTCTTCCCCACAAGGCTGGACCCTAATCACTCAGATCTTCACTAAAATATCCCACCTCCTCAGAAAGACCTTCCCTGACTTATTCTGTCTAATGACAGCCCGTCCCTACTACACACTCCCTAGCATGTCACTTTATTTTCTTCAGGCATATCCATTAGCTAAACTTAACACATGCATACATTTGTTTTCTTGTTCATTATCATCATTACTAAGTTCCATGAAGGAAGAAACACTGCTTCTTTTGTTCTCCTCATATCTCTAGCACCATAGTGAATGGCACGTGGTAGGCCCTGCCCGGTGTTAAATGAATAATGTCATTTGAAATGCTCTCCCGTCTCCTAGTCACTCTTCCTAGGACATCTCACAGTTTGTTATAAGCCCTCAAACAGGTTCCAAAAAATACAACTCAATTCTTAGAATTGCACCATTAGCAAAGAACAGAATGGCATTCTTGGGTATTATGCAATGTCCCCTGTCCTGGTTCAGTGGCTGATTTGTAAAAGGAGTTTTTGCATATGGATTCATAGATCCATTTTAGGAATTTTCAGGGGTTGGGGACCCAGATCAGAGATCACTGCCCCACAGCCTGTCCTGTAATGATATCTGATTATAAGTCAAGTTTCCAACAGCCCAGCAACTGAGAGAGTTTCCCTAAAACCAGCTTGAGGGGATACCTCGAAGCCAAAATTCTTACCATATAATCATTCTTCTGATTTCATAGCGACTTTCTGTTTTTATAAGTAATCTAGATTTTAGACTTTCTATTGTGTATTATTACAACTTTTTGAGGTGCTACAGAGACATCTATGCATTCACAAAACATCATTTCTCTTCCTCCTGGGCATATAGCTAGATTACACACAGGAGGGGCTGTGTCATTGAAGGGGCCCTGTCATTGAGTTCTAGCCAACAAAATGTGGGTGGGAGTGATCTATACCACAGGATGGAAGGGGGCTGGGTCCCTGAATGATTGAGTGGAACAGAGTCACCTACACCCCTACCTGAGTTGGAATGTGACATCTATGAGAAATAAACTTTCATTGTACTAAACCACTGAGATTTTTTGAGAAGTTTGTTATGACATTCGTCCTATCCTGATTTACACAGAGGAATAAAATAAAGACTGTATGATAATAATAATGTTAAATTTTCAAAGAGAAAACAATTCAACTTTTGCAATCTTAGCCGTTTGGGGTTGTTACAAATTATGTAATTTTAACATCAGCGGGTGACGAGCAAAAAGCTTGCAGCTTCTTAGATGACATAAACATAGTGTATTTGCTTTTCAAGTGCTGGAAATGTTTCTGACTAACACATGAAAGAAATATTTTAAAAGGCTGACTTGGAGAAAATGCTCAACATGGAGAGAACAGAATTTTTCCAAAAAGGGAAACAACTCAATATGGTCCCAAAGCCCTCCCCAGACTCTCACAGAGGGACATCAAAAGTGCAGTAAAATGTTGGACTTATTCTGAAATCGAAGGAAAATTTTCTCATGAAGGTAGGATGCTATTTAGTTATTATTGAACTAATTTATTTATTTTTCTACAGTGATTTTTTAAATTAAGGAAACTGTCCAGAGTCTTTGTCCTGAACTCCTTGGGATTTATAACTTCAAACTGAATCGCTCTTCTACATGACCACCCTTCAAGTATTTTTGGCTAACACTGTATATTCAGGCCATTAGATCTTCCTAAGAATCAGGAGACTTTTTTTATACAATTTCAGTTTTTCCTACATAGGCTTCCTTCCTCTCCATATATTTAATAATAATAACAGTAACTAATGGTAATAATACTAGCATCTGCTAGTGTACATCAGAATTGACAAAAAACTTTCACGTCCATTATCAAGTTATAATACTTAGTAATACTTTATATAATCCATTTATTTCTGTATTCCATGTGTGGCATTTGTAAAATCGTAATTTCCCAACTTTGTAATGTTTCCTGGAGACCACAGCCCTACTTACTAATTATATACAGTAGTTAGCATGCATTATAATTTTCTTTGTAAAATATGGATGTATTTTACCAGAAGAGCAAAAGCATCAATTATCTCCATCAAAGTTTTAACTTGCTATGGTTTTTTTTACAAAAAATATACTCACCACATTTCTACGGTTTCCTTTTTCCAATCCTTTGTTTCTCCTATCATTTTCGATATGCACCATTCTCTTGTCCAGTAGTATCAAGTTTCCAGGTTTCTGGCCTCTGGTTTGAAGTCCGTGGCCTGCAAATGTTTTAAATAAAGCAGAACTATAGAAAAATGATTAGATGAATACAGACAAGAAGGCTATCTTTGGGTGGTATGACTGCTTTCGGACGTCTGTTCGTTTGGGTTTTCCAAGTTTTCTGTACTGAGCATGTAATTCATCTTGTAAGTAGAGAAAAAGTAAAAAATCATTAACCATAAAGCACTTCTTTGAGCCATTTAGCTTTACTACATAATTACATATCACAATTGGTTTGGGTTCATTTTGGTCTTAGTTGTCTCTTGTCCGAAACTTCATATTGGAAAGAAAGGATCCCCAAAAATGCACTGTATCCAGCAGAATTCTCTCCCCTCCAAAGAAGACTGTTTAGAAATGAACGTCTTTTTGAGGCACCTGCTTCCTTTCAATGGGGATGACAGATAAAGTTTGATTGAGAGAAATGCCAATCGTGTCATGAGGCAGATGAATTAACTTTCTAATATTTCTTTCCTGACAGTAAATCTCAAGTTTTACTCCTATGCTTAGCAAAATATTTTTAGAAATATTGTTTGTTCAATAGAGATGATGCATTTTACTACTTTTTAGAGCAAACCATTGATCCCTATCACCATGGCATTAGGTAGGCCTCACAAATCATCCCGGCATCTGCCCTCAGCCTCAAATAAATCACTGACAGAGCAGTAAAGCAAAGGGAAATGCCAATCGGAAGCAGGGAGCCAAGAGGAAAAGATTTTGTAGTATCTCTATCTATGAAATTTCCTTTCTCTTAAAGTTTTTGGGTATTCTCATTTCTTTTGCAATTTCCTCTTGAGAATTTCTCTCACGAAACATATTTTAGCATAGTACAAATCTCCCTAGGGGGTATTTTTGAGTTCTTCAGAAATCCTCTACACACTCACGCTAAATATCATCCAGAGTGAAGTTTTTAAGCTTATTTATTTATTTATTTATTTTGACTGAGAGAGGGCAGAGGGGCAAACAGACAGGAAGAGAGAATCCCAACCAGGCTCTGTGCTGACAGCAGCAGAGCCCAATGCGAGGCTTGAACACACAAACTGCAAGAATATGACCTGAGCCGAAACCAAGAGTCAGACGTTTAACTGGCTGAGCCACCAAGGCACCCCCATCCAGAGCGAGTTTTTAAATAACAGGTCAAGCAATGATACACAAAATATGAATTTTACATATATGTGTATGTATACATACACACATATCAGTATTTACTGGCTCAATTTTAAATTTCCTATCCTAAAAAATGACTAATTCTCCAACCTAAAAATTCTCATCTACTTTGTTTACATTTGTTTTATTATCAGGGAGGCCTGGGTGAAAATCTTTAAATAAAGATGAACTATCTTCAAGCTCCTTTGGGTTCTCTCCCAATTGCTGGAGACTCTCTTCTTGAGCAAAGTAAATTTGTCTCCATTTTCTCCCACGTTACTCCACAAAGTTTTTCTCTCCTGAGACCAGGGGAACATACTTCTGGGGACATCTTAGCACAAAAAGAAAGAATAGGGAGAGGTGCCGGCCCTCAAATCTAGGGCCCATGCTTAGGTAGCCATTTCGAGGTTGGTCTGGATTCTACAGTGGTGTCTGTTCCTCATCATGGAGATTTTTGGCTACCAATGACACAATCTTATCTTGAGAAAGTCTGGCTATAGCAAAAAAGGATTAATGATCTGTCCAGGACCCAATTCTAACAATTTCACTTAAATATAATTATTTTCTGTGAGAGTACTTCCACAGAATCCCACAGTAACTTTATTCCCAGTCCCAAAAAGAAAGGTGGAAAAGAGAGCAAGGAATCGCCACAAGTGTTACCAAAGTAGCAAAAGTGTTACCAAAGTGCTATCAAAAAAGAAACAAAATTCTAATTAGTAAAGGAAAAAGTCCTGTTGCAGTGGTATTTGAACTAGGGTAGGATAAACTGCTGCCATAAATAGTCCCCAAAATATAGAACACTTCAAACAGAAGAGAAGTTTCTTTCTGGCTCACACAATAGTCCAAAGTGTGTTTCCTGGTCAGTTGGTGGCTCTTCCCCCATGGCAATTCAGAGATTCAGACTCTTATCTGTGGCTCTGGAATCCCCAGGGCTAGTAATCTGCATTCAACTGACAAGAGAAGAGTATGTTGGAGCTGCCTCAAGGAGGAGGCAACAAGTATCTCCTACTCACATTCCATTGGCGAGAACTAGTCACATGACTGATCTTAACCACAAAGGAACCTGGGAAATGTCATCAAGCTGTGTGCTCTGGAAGAAATGGAAAAGTAATCTGGTAAACAGCCAGCCATCTCTGCTGTAAGTGGTCCACATCCACCTATCTCATTCATTTATTTTTATTTTTCATTATTCATTTATTCATTCTTGAACCCCTAACATTTTTACTCAATACCTAACAGGGCAGACATATGATAAAATGCTCAATGAATGTCACAAGTCAGGAAATGAGTCACTGTGATATTTCATTCTATTATTTATATTTTACATATAGTATATTATGTTTTATATAATTTTATATATTTAATATTTAGTACTAATCTGATATTAAGACAGTCTAAAAGTTAGCCTTCCCTATTTTAAAATTCCAATCTCCTATTTGAGTCAGTCTTCCTCCCATCCAGGCTGACGAGTGGCTCCAGAGATGTGGAAGGGGGACCAGACCAAAGTGAGGGAAACTGCTCTCTCACACACTACCGTCTTCCCTACCCAGACTGCTTAGGGCTGAGGTGGTGGGGAGGAGGGAGAAGAGAAAGAAGAATTCTTGTCATGCCCTCCCTCTGCTTTCTTGGTTATAATTACAGTTGACTTATGTGATGAGGTGAGGTAACCATCACTTTTCTATTGGTGTCACTGTTGTCCTGTAGAACCCTGACTACCCTTGTTTCCCTCCATGAGACAGGAATTTAAAATGCTGGCTCTCTGAAGACAGAAAGCATGTGGGTTTTTTAGAGGACACCAGGGGAGGTCTCCCCTGAACACTGCCCTACAGTGAAAGACCCAACTGAAGTCAGCCTCTTTCTCACCCCTCCCTGTGCCCTTCCCATAGTGACTTGCTCATGGGACTCTCATTGAGGCAGCAGCCCTCAGGGGCAGGGAGGGGAGAGACAAACAAGAGAGCTTATATTCTAGCCACCTTCCATGGTGTCCACCCGGGTACAACAAAGTCCCACACTTGGCCGTGCCAAAGGGTGAGAATGCTGGCTGCACCTGGAACTCTGCCTCTCAGTTCTGATTTCTCATCCCTGCCATCACCCTATGCCCCAGAATGGTCATCCCAGAGCCATGGGATGCATGAGGCACTCCACTGGCTTGAGGGCTCGGCAATCTTGGTACAGGAGACAATCTTACCCTCAGACTTGGAATGGAGAGGTTGTGGCAGTTCTGTTACCCTCAGTCTTGTAGGAGTAGACAAGTTAAATGCCCCATGGTAAGGGGGTAGGGGTGGTGGCCGCCAAACCATGAATCTCTATTCTCTGCCCACAAAGATGGCCTCACATCCTATAGCCACATTTTACTTGATGGAGGGGGGAGGAAGCAAAGAGAGGCAGGTATTGGTGCCTGTTATGCTGAAATGGTGCCTCTCAGCAGGCAGACTCTGGAGGGAGGTGGCTGTTCATATGGATTGGTAATTCTCTGAACTTAAAATTCAGAGGACTTGGTGCCTTTTGTTCTGAGATGTGAGTTCTAGTCAAAATTCCAGGAAAAAGCCTACTTTGCACTTCACTCCATGACTCTGAAATGATTTCTTTGTCAACTGAAGCTGTGACATTTTGGAGCACTGAATTTGATTTCTGGCTGTCTAATCTGTGGGGTATCGCCAAGGGAAAGATAGCAGTCCCTTATCAAAAAACGTAACTATTCTGTACAGATCATTCCTACCAGCCATCCAGAAAAATTGCTGACCTTTGGACATACGGCCCTGAAAAACCTAGAGCATTTTCTCTCATGATGTTTTCTCTCAGATTAACATAGAAATGCCTGTGTAATCCATCCAGCACATGCTTGGAAAATATCATTGAATTGGGCCAAATTATTAGGAAGAAATGAGGCTTTCAGTTGCTGTATGTAATTTGACTATAAACTCTCCTCCCCCTAGTCCCTTGGGAAGATACTTGCTAAAAAAAATGTGTTAAAACTTTGCTCCAGGGGCGCCTGGGTGGCGCAGTCGGTTAAGCGTCCGACTTCAGCCAGGTCACGATCTCACGGTCCGTGAGTTCGAGCCCCGCGTCAGGCTCTGGGCTGACGGCTCGGAGCCTGGAGCCTGCTTCCGATTCTGTGTCTCCCTCTCTCTCTGCCCCTCCCCCATTCATGCTCTGTCTCTCTCTGTCCCAAAAAAAATAAAAAAAAAATTAAAAAAAATTAAAAAAAAAAAAAAAAAAAACTTTGCTCCAAAATCAATTCTGGGAAACCCCAAATGAGCCCAAAAATTTGATATTCTAATCAGAAATTGCTTTGGGAAATGACCATTTTATAGAATAACATAGAATGGAAGAACACACCCATCCCATACACACACACACACACACACACACACACACACACACAAATATACTTTCTCTCTCCCCTCTCCCTCTTCCTCTACCTCTCTGTCTCTATATATGTGTGTATATAACCAATAATTCTATAAGTGGTAGAATTCTAGTTCAAATTTTTCTTTGTACTATTGTATGTCTTATAAATTTCTACAGTGAATATATATTAATGATAAGGTTGATGATGACCTTAATTAAATTCTTACATCTGCCAGTCCCCATGATACATTCCCTTACATATACCTCATTTAAACTTCAAAACAGGACAGTAAAGTAGGAACCACAATTAACTTCATTTTATCAATGGGAAAACTACAACTTAGAGATTTTTTCATTACACAGCTGGAAAAATGTAACAGCTCACATGTGGCAAAGTCAATAGAGGAGTGTACATCTATCTGAATCTGCATTTCTGTTCTTTCCACTCTGCCATGTGACATAACCAATGTGGGAGAACTTCAGTTGGGTCACACCTCAGAAATGGCTCAAACATGATCAAATGTCCAGGTTTACCTTCATGAGGTGAAAGGGCAAATAGTGCTCTCCACCTGAAGGCAGAAGAGAGATAGAGAGGACACAAACTAGGTGTCTGCAAAGTTGGCTTTGTTTCCCCTACAAAGCATATAAAGCAACGCGGAGTGAAGGGAGATGACTGATTTGGGCACACACTCAAGACTATACTGAAGCACAACTGTGGACAAGAGTCCAACAATTCAGGAAAACCTCGCCTAACCAGAGGTCCAACCTGCAGCAGCTTCAGCCATCGGTCACCCAGGGGACCCCAAAATTAATTTAAAGGACTCTGGTGCCTCCAAAAGCTATGAAATGAATAATAATATAAATGTGGAGAGATACTGCTGGTCTCCCCCAGGTGACCATGTGTGAGAAAAACAGCGGTGGACTGGATACAGAACGCAATGTAGCTAAAGAATGTCTACCAAGGATGCGGAACAAGAGATCAACATTGCAGGCAGAGGCATTCAAGCCCAGCAGCTGGGGGGAGGGGTGGACATTCTGTGAATAGAGCGTGGGAGCCCTCCACCTTTCAGTAGCCCCTAAAGACATCACTTTGTGGCAGCACAATAAGGAAACAATATTAGAATGAGAAAGGATACTGGAGGTCACTGGAGGTCACCTAGACCCCTCTTCATTTTACAACTGAGTTGATGAAGTGACAAGACTGTGGCTGCTCATAATTACAATCTCGAGTCTTTAAGAGGTGCTAATGATTGTATCAAAAACCTATGTTTATGAATGCTACAAAAAAGTAAAAATAAACATAATGGCATTTACACACATAAACTTAGATTTCCTGGAAAAAAATATTCTTTTGTGAAATATCACATTCTCTGATGAGGTCGGATATATTGGTCATTATGGTAAAATCTGGTAATAATATTAGCGGAGGACACTGAGGCTTTGCAAAGTCTAGCAACTCTTTTCAAATTCACACCCTTCCTATGAAATTGCCGGGATATGTGTTTGGTACAATTATCCTCACTTTATAGATGTGTCTCAGTGAAGCCACTTAGGGGTGACAGAGCCACTGTTGAAACCTGGGTCTCCTAACTAACAGCTCTGAGCATCGTCTTCCATGTTTCATTGTCCGATAACTTCTCTGGAAATGTGACGCTAGAAAAATAGGTACTGAAGAACAGCTGGCCATGCAACCCCATTTATGCATTCATTCTTTCAGCAAATATTCATTAAGCATCTAAATCAATTAGCTGTTACCACAAAAATACTACAAAAACCACCTCCAACTAAATGGCTTTAAACAACAGTTATGCTTTCACAAATCTGTGTGTTAGTTGAGAGGCAGATGATTCGGGCGGGCTCCGTGGGCCACCTCGGCTGGTCTCAGCTGTGGATTGACTGATTGGGCCTGGGCTTAGCTGTGGTGGCACAGCTGTGCCCCATGTGTCTCTCATCCTCTTCCTGGGGCCAGAGAGCACGCCCAGGTACATACCTCTCATGACCATAGCAGAGGTACAAGAAGATAAGCCTTGGGGTGCCTGGGTGGCTCAGTTGTTGAACATGAGACCATTGGTTTTGGCTCAGGCCATGATCTCACAGTTCGTGGGTTCGAGCCCCTCATCAGCACTGCGCTGACAGTGCGGAATCTGCTTGGGATTATCTCTCTCCCTCTCTCTCTCTCTGCCCCTCCCAAACTGTGTGCTCTCTCTCTCTCCCTCTCTCTTTCTCTTGGAAGGAAGGAAGGAAGGAAGGAAGGAAGGAAGGAAGGAAGGAAGGAAGGGAGGGAGGGAGGAAGGGAGGAAGAGAAAGAAAGAAGATAAGCCTCATTCTCAAGTGCTTTCTGAGCTTTTGGTCTGCACTCCAAGCCTTTTTGACTCTTAATATTCCATCAGCCAAAGCAAGTTGCATAGCAAAACTCAAAGCCCAGAGGTACAAAAATAGATTCTGCCTCTTTAATGGGACAAAGTGGAAAGTCAGATGGCAAAGGGTATGAATACAGGAGGAATGAGATGGGGTGCATTAAGGCAGTCTATGACAACACCGACCATATTCCAGGCACTGTGCCAGGCACTGAGGAAAGCATGCTGATCATAACAGAAGCTGGCCTCCTGGAGCTTACACTCAGAAACTGATGACTGAACTTCTACCCACACGAACTCCGCTGCAGCCTGCTCCAATTGTAATCAAAATTTAACAGTGAAGTCAAGTCTGCTACCCCTCATTATATTTTGCATTTGTGGGAGAAGTAAGGGCTTTGAGGGATCATCTATTATTTTGAACTCTTCACCACCGTTCCCCTTGTATAGCCATGCATTATCAAGATTGCCTCCTATGATAGATTCATTCAAGTGAATAACTGAACCCATCAAACAGCCCTTCTCTGCTGTCTTTGCAGTGGGTCCATGGGACAATCCATGGGTAGAATGGAAAAATCCTGTCTTTAAGAAGCTGAAGATATGTGTTTCACAGCTCCACCCCTTACAAGCATCCTGTTCGCACCACAAAGTTGTTACTTAATCCATAAACATTTCCTGAAAGCTATCTACGTAGCAGGATCAGTGACCAGGATTTTTTCATCCAATGATTCGCTGATCCTCACAATAACGTTGTGAGTAAAACTAGTACAAGATTTATCCCATATCCAACAAATGGTTATTAAAACACTAATTATATGCCAGGCACGGGGCCTGCCAGATAAGAAATATATAAATTTCTGGCCATCCAGGAGCTCACTTTCTACTAAGAGAGACCTGTGAACAATACAATTAAAATATAATGAGGTAAGAGTCTTTATAGGAGAAAATGCACTTTAAAACATTATGCAAATATAAGGTATTATATTTAAGCATAGCTGTAAGATCTCGAAGACCACATCCTGTTTTCAGAAGTGCCTAGTTTATCTACATGGAAATCTGTGCTACTGAGACAATGAGAAGCCAATGGAGAAACACCCGGACCCAAAACCATATGCCACCAGTTTCCATCTTTCTGAGAAAACCTAATCAACGGTGGGGGGAAACATGATGCTCACCAGCTCAGCAGATAAGTGACAATCTTTGGGGATTCAAGAGAAGCCTGGAGAGAAATAGATGTGCCCAGGACAGGGAATAAGAAAAGAGGAGTAGAAATTTTAAAAATTCCATAGATTGAGGGAACTCACGGCATAAACCTAACAAATGAAAGTAGAGCATGGAACAATCTCATCTGGGTGCTGATTCTAATTGCCTTGATACGAAATTAGTGTCTGTGAGTTGCAGATACACAAAGAGTTAGTTCGTCAGTTCACCCACTTCACAGATAACTATGTAAACAAGGGACCAACCCAAATATTTACCCTTCTCCCTATAAACTTTTTCTCTACTTCTTTCATTCTTTCCCCAAGTATTTCCTAAAGTAAAGCATGCTAATTGCTGGAGGTACATGAGGACATCAGCCACTGAGTCAGTTTATCTTACCAAAAACTTTCACTGACAAATAGGAAATTTTTTTAATACAGCACATACCCTTAGACATAAAGTGAGCTGTTTGTCACAAATTTAAAACCCTTATAAAGCCCAATCACTGATGGTTAGAGAGGTTTCTTAGAATATCAGCTACCATCTCAGTACTGCTTTCATTAAATGACTTTGCCAAAGTTATGAAACCTTCATAACCCCCAAGAAAAATGGGTGTCTCTAACAATACCATGTATGATTAAGCATATATTGCTGTGCTGTTGGAAAATTCCATTGTCACCTACATCGGCCTCTAAGATCAATTTGCATACATGGATCAAAGGGAACCTTACAGCTTGCTGGTTCATTCAAAAGTGAACCAGGATGATTTTAAGACCTTATTGAGTCCCTCAAATTCATCAGAATAAGAGTGTTTTGACTTGTAAACAGCAAAGTATTTTCTAAGGGATTATGAGAGAGAAGCATTCATCTACCGCTTCAGTTGAATTTTTCTGATGTATTCATGTTTAATTCCTTGTCTCTCTCAAGCCCTGATATCCTTGATTCTTGTTCAAATTAAGTATATATTTTTAAAGTCAAGTCAAAATTCTATTGTTCCATTCAATTTAACATGCGTAGATTCAGAAGTCCTCTAGAAGGGCCAGAGTGGAGAGAATATTGCTGCCATGCAGTAGAAACCAAAACCTTCCCATCCTCATTTTGGGCAATATCCTTCAAGGAGGCCAAGCAAGAGACAGGCCAGACTGGGGAATTCTCCATGGCCAAGAGAGAAGGAAGGAATGGGAAGCACAGAGCAGAGTAAAGGGCAAAGGCCCACTCCTGTTGGTGACAGAGGATAGCTGTGACTCTCTTTTACCTGCTACCTACCTACCCACCTCACCATGCACCTGGAGCCAGGACTCGACAAGCCACAACTCCCTTGCTAGCTGGCTCCCTGTCCAGTTCTGCCAGCGGGAGACTGAATGTGGAGGATCTCCCTGAGGAAACCAGAATGGGGTAAAAGGGGAGAGGGACTTCGTCCTTCCCTTCCCAGTTTCTGGCAGCGTCGTTCCAACAGCAGCCTCACCTTGCACCATCAGAGATGCCAGAGGACCAGTCCTCTGTGCTCCTTCACTCACTGATCCATGCCATCCAGGTCCTCAAGGTACCCACTGGATCCCCACCTTGATGGCCCCAACCCCAGCAGCAGGCCACCTGCTCCACAGAGGCCCATGCACCAGGCCCAGCATGCTCCTTTCCAAGTTGTTGCATTCTAAAACACTACTTCTCCTTCTTGTCCTCCCGGCCCAGGGTGGGAACTGCTTCTTGCAACTATTCTTTTCTGGCTCCTCTAGGCCACCCCTTTGGCTCTCTGGCCTTCTAACACCTATGTAATGAATTCCTATATTGAATCCCTTCCGTTTACATGCCTAATGCAGTTTCTCTTCTCTTAAGTAGACCCGAACAGACACTCTCACCAAGGCAGTGACTGTCAATGAAGGAAGACAGTGGATTTTTCCATTGCAGATGAGGGATTTGGGAAAGATCAATATGTTATTTTTAGAAGCTGTAGAGGTGATTCTGATAGTATCACCATCCCCACCATTATTCTTTCTGCCTTTCTTCCTCCTTCAACTTGTAATGTGATCTCCAGGCCATCTTGCCAAGGGCATTCCATGGACATCTAAAGGTGATTCCAATGGAAGAGATGTATGGGAGTCTTTGAGGAATCCCTTTATCCAATAACCCCATAGGTAAATCCACCTAGAATACACATGTCAATAGTGGTGATCTGTAATGACGTTGGACCATGTACAACCATGCCTCCCTCACTATTTCTTTCAAAGACTGTCCTCACCTGCCACTCACGGGAAGGGCATCCAAGGTACCAACTCTCCCAGGAAGTAGAGGCCACACATGTAGTGAAGCTTATACTCTGCCATAATGACAGAGTCAACCCCGCAGAGAAGAAAATAAAACAGAACCTTAGCACAGGGCTTAGGAAAAAGTTCCCAGCCCTCGATATTTGACAACCCCATCGATAACTACACTTTCAAAAACAGACTGAACCCCTTCCACAGCAGCATAGATCAGAGCCCAGAAATGAATTTGAGCTAAAAGAATAATTTAGCCAACTGAAAACTCTTTAGTATTGGTTTTTACACATGAATGCCGTAATTATGTTGTTATATCTGTAGCATATCTTCATTTCTCTAGTGTTTTGGTCGTGTTGTATTTTGATTAAATATTAACCAACAAATACTTCAAGAAATGTAGGAAGATGATTCCTTAAATAAATAACTTCGGTTTTAAAAAAAGATCACATCTAAAAATTATTAATGCAGTGAATTGAGGTGAGCACTTTAAGCTCAGGCAGATGTTGACTGCAGCGTTTAGCTTCCCTTTCTGAGCACCACTGAGGCCTTCATGCCCAGAGCTAATATGACCTCAAGAAAATGAAGCCAGTCTTTGGCTCAGTGATTTAGAGCAGTGGGGGGAGTTGGGAATAAATGCTAATGGTTTTAAGTCAAACCCAAAGCTCAATACAAGGCAGCCAAAGTAAATATTTTTTTTTCTTATGCTTCTAGTTGACATTTGTGCGGCAGGAGAAGGCCTTACCCTTATAAATAATTTTTTGAGTTAACAGCCCCTGCTTCAGCTTACCTTCTAGTGAGGGAAAAACACAAGAAGTCATATGAAGGAAAGACAAAATGGAAGACAAATGCTTCACGGTGGTTCCATTTCATTTACCAATTTCGTAGGCTAGCTGCTGGCTCATCTTAAATTCTAGTCTTTACCTCCGCCTACCTCCAATACACATGACCCACATCTCCTTCACACACCCAGAGCTCTGCACATCAATATTTTTTCTTCATTATTTACCCCTGTTCTTCTCAACTCTTCTTCATTATATGTCTTTTGAGTAGGGCTGGATAAACCCTAGTTTACAGGACAACATTCAGTGTAACAGCTCTTTGACTTGCAGGAGGCAGCAGAAAAAATATTTTTGTTAAGTTTAAATCCATTCATATTTTCTCTGCCATTGTTGTAAAGTTGTATATAAAGGTAAGGATGCATATTTTTCAGACAATTGTTTTGTAATGTCTTTGATATTTCTTCCATCTGCCCCTACAAATCCTGCAAGTTTATCTACAGAACGCAAATGAAGCTAGTGTTGACTGGTGTAACAAACCAGTTTGTATTCAGGGAACATTCCTTCTTAGTCTACTTGTTTGTATCTGCTGAAGATAGGTGCATGTCCTGAACATTTACTATATATTGTATGTCCTATCTGTCTGAGTCATCATCAATCTGAACTTACAAGCCTCCAGCAAGATGGTTAACTTTTTTGCCACTGCTAGCAATGTGGCACACTCACAGAGATCCTCAGTATAGCAGATACAGCATAAGCTGCTGGAACACTGTCCATGTCCTCTTGCCACTCATTATTCTCTTACACACTAATGGCTTGGAGGCAAGCCCTTATGGCCTCCTGCTTAAAAGCCCGCCCTAGCCACAGGAGCATGCTCTGTCCACACGTGGGGCAGGCTAGAAGGGCCAGGAGTTAACATCTCCCCCAGTCAAGCCATAAAGGATGGGAGTGGCTGGATACACACCCCAGCTTCCTCACCCCTTAGGTGCAACATCTGGGAACCATGTTGTACACACTGTTGTACACAGTCTCCAAGAGGCTCACAGCAGGACTCAGCAGCAGCCACGCACAACAGTAACGCTATCATTAACTAGTGTCTGTATGGGTTTCCTTCCCTTCCCTGTGTCACTTCACCCCTCCCTGACCAGTGCTTCCTGGGACCACTCCCAAATAGACTACTTGCATCCATATCTCATCTCAAGGTCTGCTTATGAGGGACTCCATACTAAAACCACTCAGCAAATTATTTCAGGGATATGCATGGTCTTTTTGTCCTGCAAACACAAAAATGAAAGGTTTCATATTTAGGAATGCGGGAATAAAAATGATCTTGGAGTTTTATCTTCTAAATACACCACTCATTCCTCCATAGGAAGTGTAGCCAGGCACCCAAATCATACTGTGTATTACTAATAATATAATCTTGCTTTTGGCCCATAGGCCATTGAAGCACTTTGATAACGAAACACCTCAACTAAACTGAGGCTTGGGGCGGGAGAGTTGAGTCAAGCCCCCTTACTTAGACATTGGCAATACTGCTTGGAAAAACAGTCCCAGGTCCTCAGGCCTCGTACCAATTCAGAGCCAGGAATTTACACAGAAGCAGTGGAGTCTCTTAGAAAGAGCAATCCAACATTCCAACACTTTCTCCATGGGGTTCAACATTATTAAAACCACTTCATGGTCCTGACCAAGGCCAGATAACAGAAAAGTGCATTGAGGCCATGAGGGTGGCTGAGAGTGACCAACTGACAGGATCAGGCACCAAGGACCCTGTCTGGAAGAGGACAGTCACTTGGAGTTCTTTGGGAGGCTGGCACTGGAATCTGTCTCTACCCATAGTGCACTCCTGATTGAGTCTAACGCTGAGGGAAGAAATGGTCACCACTGAACTTACCCAACACATATTGTCATACTGGGTTAGGCACTGAGGAGTCAATGGCAATCAAAACAGACCCATCCCTGCCTTTGTGAACTTACAGTACAGTGTGGAAGACAGATATTCAACAAGCAGGCAAATAGGTAGACACCTACAAATGGATTATTGAAACAATATCAGGAGCCAGAATTTCTAGGCAAAAGGGATGTAAAGGGGGCAGGCTGGAGGAAATAGCTTGTGTGAAGGCCCTGAGGGGGCAGAGAAGATGGGATTTCTCAGGGAATAGAGAGAAGGCCAATGTAGCTAAGGTGAGACACAGAGACACACACAGAGAGAGAAAGAGACCTTGTTCAAGTTTGTGCTCCTCAACCTAAGTGTTATAGGAAGGCATCTGGAGAGGTCTTAAGCATGGGAGTTCCACATAAAGGAATGCAGTGCCTGGGAAGGAATCCTCACCAGGGTCAATGACAGTACTAAAGCCACAGTACTGAAGCAGGCAGATGAGTCTGAATCACAATTCTGTGGACTTTCCAAATTTTAGTGGGTAATAAATACAAACACATGAAGACAGAGGAAGAGGAAGAGGGGGTAGGGGGTGAGAGAGAGAGAGAGAGGAAGAATTTAGAACACGTATGACACACTGGCACATCATAAGCATGCAACAAATATTAGCTATTGAGGGACTCTTTTTTAAAGTTTATTTCTATTTTGAGAGAGAGATAGTGAGGAGAGGAGAGGCAGAGAGAGAGAGGGAGACAGAATCCCAAGGCACTTTACCTCTCTCATATGAAGAGGTATGCACTTTCAGTGCAGAGCCCAATGCTGGGGCTTGAACTCATGAACTGTGAGATCATGACCTGAGCTGAAATCAAGAGCTGGACACTTAATCGACTGAGCCACCCAGGCGCCCCTGCTATTGAGGAACTCTTAATAGAAAAGCCCTTGTTTCCTCAAGTGAAAACTCCAGCTTGGGGTAAATTGTTACAAGCCCTAACATTTTTCTAGAAATGCCTAGTGGCTACTTGAAGAACATTAATTAAATTATAATTGTTCATTAATTTAACAGGGGTTCTCAAACATAGCTGCTCATTAGGAATACCTAGGGAGCTTTTAAAAATAATGATCCCTTGACACCCCTGACCAATCAAATCAGAAACTCTAGGAGGTGGGGTGGGGACTTGAGTATTTTTTAGAGCTCCCTAGTTGCTTTTACGTGTGGCCACCTTGAAGAACCAGGGCAACATCTCCACATGAGTTAGTTCATTAGTAAACATCTAGCCAACCTGTCACCAAGCCAGCGCCTGAAAAGAATATAAGAGAAGGTAAAATGAAATTGAAGTTGGGGTGAGTTAGCTCAGAGCCCACTCTGGGCTGGGTGCTTTTCATTCACTGTGTTAGTCAGTATTCAAAACACTCCATGAGGAAAGTCTTTTCATCCCATTTCATAGATGACAAACAACTGACACTCCGAGAAGCAAGTTACCCAGGTCACACAACAAGTAACAACAACAAGTAGGGCCAGGACTCAGGCCCTAGCCCTTCTGTGTTCCCAACCCTACCCTCTCTCTACGACCCTCGACCCTTATACTACTTCCTAAGAAAAAGTTGTATGGTTACGACCCTTGAGAAGCCCAAAAGGAAATTAGACACAGAGAAGGTGGTGGCAGTGAGAAGGGTCACAGGGGAAGCATCAGAGGACACGAGACAAACTACATAACTCATCATTTTTCCCATGGACTGTGCTGCCAGTTATGGCAGACCTCTAGGTAGCTTTCCCTCGATCAAACCTTCTCCCCACATTTCTGAGAAGCCATCCCTCATCCCCTCTTGTCCTCATACCTCTAATCTAATGCATCGGTAAGTCCTATTGTTAATGTCTCCAAAATATCTCTGGAATCTGGGCGCTTCTCACTGTCTGCACAGCTACAACCCTAGTCCAAGTGGCCACAGCTCCTATCAGGAGACTGTGTCTGCCTCCTTCGCATTCTTGGCCTTGATAGTCTATTCTCACCCAGCAGCCAGAGCTACAGTGGGAAACACAAGTCAAATGGTTGATCAAGCAGGCTGCTTTGCTTAAAACCCTCCAGAGGCTTCCCATGTCAACCCGGTCACAACCCCAACTCCTCATGGTGACCTCGGAGCCCTCCCAGCTCTGGGCCTGCCTATCCCTCTGGCTCCAACTCCTGCAATGCTCCCTCTCATTCACACCGGCCTTCCACCTGTCCCTGTCCCTCAACGTGGGCTGCTCTCTTGGGACACCACTACATACCATTCCTTCTATTCACGGTGCTTGTACCCTGCTTTTTGTATGGCTGCAGCTTCTCCTCATTGGGCTCTCGACTCCAATGTCACCTGACCATCAGAGCTGAAGAGGCCCCCGTCCCCACCTCACTGGTCATGTGCCCTGCATTCAATAATTACTTGCTTACTGGTGGACATGCTTTTAAAAGTGTAACTAACTGCATCCGTGGCCAGAAGGATTGTGATTCTTTGGCTGGAAATTCTATTCATCACACTCTGTTTGTCATGCTCCTCAGCCTTTAACTCATCGCCGTTCCTCATTCTCAGTTTGCAAAATGAGAATAATGATTAACATGAGTCTTGAGGTGACCTTCTGACTGAGGAATTGATGTGTATTAGCAATTAGATTCCCAGTGCCATATTCAGATAGAGGGATGACCCAAAGCCAAATCTTTTTCTTGCACCTTTCCCTTTGTGCTTCATGTTGGCTTTTCATTTGCATTTAGCACATTCAGGGAGGAAGCAACTAAACATTATACCGGCTGACACTGTGTGAACACTTCAGATCCAGTCAGGGCAGGAAGGCTGGGGGCAAACCTACACCAGAAGCCCTCCCAGGCTTGGAGCAGACCCTAAGCCCATTAATCTCCTGCAAGATAACCAAGACCACTGCCAAAAAAAATTAACAGCACCATTTCCTGGACTTGACAGCTCCCACTCCAGGCCATTCATGAAAATGTGGATGGTGCCCCTGTGGCTACTGTCTGGGGTCTGCTTGCCCTCCTGAATCGTAGCATTAACCTGCCACTGTGTGGTCTCCTCTTTTCTCCTCTCTGTAGCGAGGAGTTCTACACCTGTGGACCCCCACGGGTCTATGGGTAGAATTCTGGAAGCCCATGACTCGGGTGGGAAAATTGTACCTTTTGGGTTTCAACCCCTACCTGAAATTTGGCATTTCCTTCACCTCAATGTAGGCAGGAAACCTCAGAAGCGCTAGCAGTTCCTGTGACTCTGTCTCCAATAAAAGTCACAGTTGTGTTCATATTTCACATGTCAGTTGCTGCAGGTTTCTCAAAGTACTGCTAACACTCATCACTGCTTCAAAATTGTGGCAGCTATTAGAACTGCCACTAGATCTTGTTATTTAATGTGTTAACAAAGAAGCACATGTATTTGTCTATCACAAACCTGGGTATTCATTACTATTTTGATATCCCTATTTCCATATAATTGGTTTTCTTTGTTATTCTATGCATTTTATTTTACACATGTAAAAACAGTGTTTGACAGGGAATTCATAGGCTTCACCAGACTCCCAAAGCCTAGCTCCCCCATTAGGTCACACATTAAAGTGGCCAAACCCTCCTATGGATACATCAGAGAAGTTTTCATCTTGGGCAACTTTGCAGCGAAGATCGGATTTGTCTTACTTGTCCTACATGGCGCTGCACTCTGTCACCATCCCTAGCAGTAGTTCTCAGCCGTGGTGGGCCTCACTACCTTTTAATGTTTTTTCCAATTTAGTTTTGAGAGAGAGAGACAGAGACAGAGAGAGAACAAGCAAAGAGGGAGACACACATAGAACCTGAAGCAGGCTCCAGGCTCTGAGCTGTCGGCACAGAGCCTGACATAAGGCTCGAACTCCCGAACCACGAGACACGACCTGAGCCGAAGTTGGATGCTTAACCGACTGAGTCACCCAGGCTCCCCCATGCTTCCTTTTAATAAACATCCATACCTACCCTCATTACTCTCGGAAATGCAAAATAAATAGTGTGATTAAAAACTGTTCCATGGAGCAAAGTGGTGCTTTGTTTTAGAACATCCCGTCTCTACTTCACCAGAAATTCTGATTGCCCTGGTTGAGAGTCCCTTCTCAATGAACGCCCTCATGAGAGCACAGTAGAAATCACCCTTGTCCTTGGCTACCCTCTTCAAGGTATTTCTTTCACTAAGCATGCTATTCTTACCCAAATCGCAGGCTCGGACATGTTGGCTTCTCCCACTCCTGATCAGGAAGGTAGGGAAGAGGGTCTCAGTGGTGTGATGTGGGCAATTCCTTTTTTCTTTTCATTCTGAGATGATAAAGGTGGGGTTTCTGGAAAAGTTTACCAAGAAACTAAAGGGAAAGGCAGAAACCATGAAGCAAATGCAGAAGTCCAGAATCGAACTTGTCTTCAGAGAACAGGTTCCTTATGCCAGGTGACTACAGTCTGGCTTCCCACTGACTGGCCTGGCACCAATCGCTGGGCACTTGAGCCCCTGTTATTTTCCTCCTCTCTGGCTGGCTGGGATGCAAGGCTTGGCAAATCCAAACCTTACCCAGAGGGACCTCATGGTTGGCACAGCTTCTAGGCCTGGCAGGAGTCTCAGGCTCTGCTAACATCGGCTTCCTGACTTCTCTCCAGGTGTGTGCAGAGTGAGAAGAGAAAGAGGCCAATGACAGCTTTGAAGATAAAGCCAACATCTGCGAGAAAGGGCGAGGATCTGAATTCAGGGCAGAGGAATAAAAGCAATGATGGTGGAGAGGAGCGACCCAAAGAGACATGAAATGAGCACTGTGTGGAGACCCAGCCAAGTGTCCTTCCCTTTGGCTCCCCCTTGAGGCCGCTACTGGTACCGCACCTGGTCCCTGTACCCCAGCTCAGGCCACAGGCAGCCCTAGCAATTCTGTATGCAGGGGAGGAGGGGGGGCCCCCACAACACACACACACATCCTAGTTGCTGCTTGGTCCTCCCAACACTCATTTGCAATCCCGTTCTCACTTTTGTGACAGGTTAAACACCCTAAACTCTTTCTCAACCTCTCCTGATTTTAGGAGTAGCCGTGCGCCACAGGTCTGGCAGTGAAGACATCAGGGGAAATCTTGTGAAGTGCTTCTGGAGAAAATATTACTTTCCTTATCAAAGGAGCAGACATAACTTTCCCCCTTTTTCCTGTCCAGGAAAATCCTGTCATACCCTGCATATGTGATGTCCAGAATTGTGAATGTTATATTTCAACCATAAGGCAACAAACATGAAAAAAAAAGGCTGAAGAATGGGAGAGATGGTCATATCTGACATTCTTGAGCCACTCAATCAGTGCCCCAGTCGCTACATCCACCTCCTGGATGACATAGGAAAAATCAGTCCCTTTTTTTTTTTTTATTAAAGTCATTCTTAGTTGGGTTTTGGAACCTCCAGACAAAAGCACTCATAAGTGCACTCAAAGTGCTTTAAGAAGTAAGTAGCTCCCTTCATCCAATAGACATCCATTACTCAAAGTAACCACAGTGCTCCATTCCCAAATCCATCTGCTGGGAGGCCTTCCCTTCCCTAGCAAACCATGACAAGCAACAAGGACCGATGACACACGCAACAGCTCCTGGATGGCACTACCGGCTGGGCTCAGATTCCACGTCAAATCCATCTCTGCTGGCTCCAACCTATGCAACATCCCACGCTTCTCTTATCACCCACCTCCCCACGGAGACTTTCCACGATGCACAGTTGCAGAGTGACCAGGTATGTACAGTTTTCAATGTCAACTTACATGCTTTATCTCCAACCCCACTGCCCCATGAAGTCACCCCTTGTCACCCCAGCATGAAGTGACCTCCCCATCTTTGAATGCCACTTACACCTGTACCACTCATTGAGGGTGGAACATTTATGAAACGGTCAGGCATTGGTCTTAGTTATCTTCCACCTCCAGGAAGCCTCCTCGACCCTCTCAGTCTGAGTGAAACACATCTAACACCAAATCTTGCGATGCTCTATGTGTTCTTCTGTCAAAGCCCTCACCAGACTTTTGTCACCTTCTGTCAACTTCTCTACATCCTGCAGTAAAGTATGATCTTTCACATAGGGATGGTATCTTACAACATATATCAGTTCTCAAATTGGACTTTCACATATTAGATGTTTAAAATTTTTTCCTGAATGAATAATCATATCTCTCTACTAAGATATCAAGCTCATTGAGAACAGAAATCTGGACTTTTGCCTCCTGGCAACCGCCCCCCCAAGTGATGCATTAATTTGTATAGAGAGACAGGAAGGTTTTACTTCAATAATTTCTACTTGACATCTAAGGAACATGATTTTGTTTGTATATGCACACATATAAACATCCAATCATGAAATATGTATGTATAAACATATACAACATGTAGCCACAAGATGCCAAATGAAAGCTTGGCCTGCTGATTCTTTCCCACCCAACCTCCCAGTGGTTTGACTCAACCCTCCGACTGTTCCTGCAGTATGCATACACAGCCTCTTTTATTGTCTTACTAAAAGCTTTGCAACAAAAATCATCAGCAATTAAGAGGAGCCACTTCTGAAGTGCTCAGATGAAGCAGAGCAACATAAGAGAGTTTATCGCAGGTAAGAGAAAAGTGCCTTCGAAGGCCAGTTTAACATGGATACAAACATCCTCTGGACATCACTCACAGAAAGTCCAGGGCACTGCTAGTGATGTTCTCAGAAAAGAGACAGCCTTGCAAAACATAATCCATGACTACAGCAAGGGCTGACCTCTCAGGCATGATGGTTTTAACCAAGGTGTTTAGGATATTTAAAAGGATGATCACCATCCCCTTTCTTCCAGAGGGAAAATGGTAGTCAAGTGATTCTCCCAAATTTAGGCAGAAAACCACACAAGGATGAGGATGGGGTAGAGACAGCCACGGTGTTGGCAAAGGAAGGGAATGCAACAGGTAAACTGGGCAACTAGGGCACATGTTTTCAAATAAAGTAGATGGAAAGACTTTGAAAGCACGTGTTAGGTTTAAGGATATGAAAATGCTTGGGGAGAATACCTCCTGTCGCAGATAGTAATTTTATAAAAAGTAAAAAAAGAAAATACCCGTGAGTCTTCTGACACAAAACTTCAAGCTAGACTGGAAAACATATGAAACACACTAAGTAGGAATATTTTCAGATTATAACTTTCAAGCCAAGGGGAGACCTACAGCACCGTCAGAAAACGTGAGAGATTCATTGAAGTTCAAGTGTCTCTTGGACCTCAAATCTGAAAGCAACTTTTAGTCCCAGTGAAAAACAAAAGGATTAAATGTTCCTACCGTCCAGTTGACAGTAGATTTCTATTTTGCCTTATCTTTACCCAGAAGCACCCACTCAAAGATGACTCGACTTGAAGCTGTATCACAAAGCTGTCATCATCAAGACAGTGTGGCACTGGCACAAAAAACAGACACTCAGATGACTGGAACAGAAGAAAGAACCCAGAAATGGACCCACGAACATATGGCCAACTAATCTGTGACAAAGCAGGAAAGAATAGCCAATGGAATAAAGACAGTCTCTTCAGCAAGTGGTGCTGGGAAAACTGGACAGCGACATGCAGCAGAACGAACCTGGACCACTTTCTTATACCATACACAAAAATAAACTCAAAATGGATGAAAGACCTCAATGTAAGGCAGGAAGCCTTCAAAATCCTCAAGTAGAAAGCAGGCAAAAACTTCTTTGACCTTGGCCACAGCAACTTCTTACTTGACATGTCTCCAGAGGCAAGAGAAATAAAAGCAAAAATGAACTACTTGGACCTCATTGAGATTAAAAGCTTCTACACAGTGAAGGGAACTATCATCAAAACTAAAAGGCAACTAACAGAATGGGAGGCAATATTTGCAAAAGACATATCAGATAAAGGGTTAGTATCCAAAATCTCTAAAGAACTTATCAAATTCCACACCCAAAAAAACAAATAATTCACTGAAGAAATGAGCAAAAGATACAAATAGACACTTCTCCAAAGAAGACATCCATGATGGCCAACAGACACATGAAAAGATGCTCAATTTCACTTATCATCAGGGAAATTTAAATCCAAACCACAATGAGATACCACCTCACACCTGTCAGAACGGCTCATATGAACAATTCAGGCAACAACACATGTTGGCGAGGATGTGGAGAAAGAGGATCTCTTTTGCATTGTTGGTGGGAAATGCAAACTGGTGCAGCCACTCAGGAAAACAATATGGAGGTTCCTCAAAAAATCAAAAATAGAACTATGACCCAGCAATTGTACTACCAGGTATTTATTCAAAGGATATAGGAGTGCTGTTTCGAAGGGGCACACGCACCCCAGTGTTTATAGCAGCGCTATCGACAGTAGCCAAAGTATGGAAAGAGCCCAAATGTCCATCGATGGATGAATGGATAAATCAGATGGGGTATATATATATACAATGGAATATTACTCAGCAATCAAAACAATGAAATCTTGCCATTTGCAACAACATGGATGGAACTAAGCAAAATTAGTCAGAGGAAGACAAATATCATATGACTTCACTCATATGTGGAATTTAAGATACAAAACAGATGAATGTAAGGGAAGGGAAGCAAAAATAATATAAAAACAGGGAGGGTGACAAACCCTTAAGAGATTCTTAAATACAGAGAACAAACTGAGGGTTGCTGGAGGGTTGTGGAGGGGGGATGGGCTAAATGGGCAAGGGGCATAAAGGAAGACACTTGCTGGAATGACCACTGGGTGTTATATGTAGGTGATGAATCACTAAATTCTATTCCTGAAATCCTTATTACACTATATGTTAACTAACTTGAATGTAAACTTTTAAAAATTAATTAATTAAAAAAAACAAAGATGACTCTTGCCAGAGCTGACAGAGATCCCTGGGCCTCTGTGGAGGTGATATTAATCACTTACCAGATGTTACAGCATGAATTGTATTCCCTCCAAATCCATATGTTAAAGTCCTAACCCCTGGTACCTTATTTAGAAATAGGGTCACTACAGATGTAGTTAGTTAAAATGAGGTCATACTGGAGAAGAGTCGGCCCCCAATTCAATGTAACTGATGTCCTCATTAAAAGGGGGAAATATGGAAACAGACATACATAGGAGAACACCATATGAACTTGATGAGTCTACACTAAGGAAAGCCAAAGACTGCCAGCAAAAGACCAGAACCTAGAGGACAGGCATGGAACAGAGTCTCCCTCACAGCCCTCAGAAGGAACCAACCCTGCTGATGTGTTGATCTCAGACTTCTAGCCTCCAGAACTAGGAGACAATAAACATCTGTTGTTTAAGCGCGCGCCCCCCCCCCGCGCCCAGTTTTATATATTTTGTTAAGGAAGCCCTAGGAAAGTAATTCACCGATTAATAATTACAGCCTCCAATGTTTAAATTGCCAAGGGCCATCTCCTCCACAGATGATCTTACCACCACTAAAGAATTAGCACCGCCTCAGTTTTCAGAGTTATCTTTAGGTTGCCTTCTGCCTCTGGCCCCTCCTTATGTATTTACTTCCTTTCCACAGTTAGAAAAATCTGTGTTTACTAATTTCTAAGATGGGATTGATGCAAAGCCATCTGCTTAATGAGAAAAATTCCTGTATATATGAGATAATCAACAAATATGGCTCCAATTAATGATTTTTCAAATTACTATTTAAATATTGACTTGGACTGTGCCCATATGATGTCAAAATAACTGATTTGCATGTGAATATTTCAGTCAAACAATTAGCTGTTTTCTCTACATAGCTCCAAATAATATGGTTGATTGTTATTCTATCACCAAATTGGATTGACCAGTGATTTTTGGCATCACAAAGCACAGCCTAGATTCCTTTATGAGTACCAGGAGATCAAGCCAGAGAAATAAAAAGGTATTTCTTTTCTTTAAACTCCCAAGGACTATTAATAATGACATATTACTGTGGAGGGAATTTTCACTAAGAAAGTATCACCTAATAACATTAGTTAATAGTCCTTCCTGTGGGATTATGTCACCATCTTATTTCACCTTTATTGTTCTACAAGGCAGTTCATTACCATGGTTTGGGTGATACTACTGCTTTATGGAGATCAATGTGTTATTGCTTCAGGTGAGGCAAATTACACAGAAAGCCTACCAGACTGATAATAAATAGGGAGGTGAAGAAGTGGGGGAAGGGTCATGAACACATATGTTCTCATTTTGCTTTTTCCCCTTCCCCAATTTTCCTCACCACCCACTGGCCAGAGTGATGGGAAGTGGGTGGATAAAGGTAGGGTGGAACCACAAAAAGTAAACTGTGAAAGGTGGTCTGAACTGGAGAAGGGTAAATAATTGAAATGAGTAGGTTTCCAAGTGGTCCAAACCAGACACACTATTGTACCTCAAGCACTGGCCCTCTGCTCCAGTCAAAGCCATGACTAGAGTTACCACATTACATCTTTGTGGCCTTACCACATATCCCTCTGTCTTTTACTTCCTTTTGGCCCCTCCTCCTTTCTTTCCCCTTCTGAGTGTAAAATGAGAGAGCTTAATAGCGGTCCCCATATTCCATCTTTGCTGTTCCATGGCTTAAAAGAATCCCCCCAAGTTGGAGACTCTATGGAAGATTTGGGTTTCCACAGCAAGATGTGGACATTGCGATCTGAAATTCAGAATTCCCAAACGATGAGCCAATATGTTGGTTCAATCTGTTATGTTTTCTAGATAATCTCATTATCCTAATTCTTAATAGGATATTATGGGGATTTCCAAGTCACATTTTAAGATGTTAAAAAAGAAAGTATTTCACCAAAAAGGAAGACAAATCAAGAAAGAGATTGCAAAGATTTTGTGAAACTAACATCTAACAATAAGTAGAGAAAAAAACTATTGTATATAATGATTAAAACAAACAAGCAAACAAACATAGAACATTGCTGGTAAGAATGCAAAATGGTTCGGGCCCTTGGTAAAACAGTTTCGAAGTGCCTCACAATGTTAAGCATAGAGTTACCATGTGACCCAGCTATTCCAGCATTAGTTATAGAGCCAAGAGAAACAAAAACATGTATCCATACAAAAACTTGTACACAAATGTTAATAACAACATATTTTAAATAGGACTAAAAATACTTCATTAAAATGGTCTCATAGTGTCCCCACATAGGTGTCAGTGAAAGAATTCATGTCTAATACAGCAAAATTGGTGCCTATTTTCTTCAATGTGATTGCTAATTGTGTAAATGAAAGCACACACATGTGAAATGTGTGTTTGTGTGACCTAACAAATATGAGCTGCCACCAGAAATGGGGGCCTTATGTATAGAGAGTATGATCTTTAGTCAACTTCAGGGATGGGTTCTAGAGAGTCATCAGAAGGGAAATTGCAGCTGTGCATTATAAAGAAGAAGCAAATTGTTATGAAACAAAGAGGGAGGCTGCTGGGGGATCTCACCCATGAAAGCCATACATTTCATTTTCCTAAACCCCCTTCTCATTTATCTCCTTTCCTTCTCCTCCAAATGAAATGGTCTTATGTAAGCAAGAGCCCTAAGATATAACTCAATCTCCCTGAGAATAAGGACATTTATGAATCCACGTGAACCCCCACATTATGGATTTGACCTGATGGAGTTTAGCCCCCACCTTGTAAACTCCTCCAGGCCACTGACCTCTCTTGTCCAGCTCTCATGACCAAGCCTTTACATTCAACCCCCATTTGTTGCAGCTTGGAGCTTAACACAGTCCCCCCCTTTCCTTCTTACTCACTCTGACAAGAAGCTCAGATCTCCAGTGGAATTTGGTAAAAATACACTAATATCTCTAGGGTTGGGCATGGTTTTAGCATAGCTCTGTGGAATGACACTGTGTCTTCAGAAACCATGATGCAGTATCTTAGCTCCATTCTGTAATCATCCAAGTCCTGCCAGTTCTATCTCCTGAAAAACCTACCAATCCTTCCCTTTCTCTCCATCTCACTGGCCTCTACCTTGCTTCAGGCCCCAATTTCTTCTTGTCCTAATGATTATCATGACCTCCCAATTGGTCTCTTTGCCTCTAGTCTTGCCTTTCCTTTACCCACCTTTCATGTGGCCACCGGAGTAACTTTATAGACCGTGAGCCTGGCCATAAACTCCCCTGTTTAAAGCCCTGAAATGTCTCCCCATCACCTTCAGAGTGAACACCCAGCTCCTTATCTAGGCTTATAAGTCCCTTTCTAACCCAGCTCCTGTCTGCTTTTCCAAACTACTGCCCAAGCCATCCTGAGCTATTTGTAGTTCCCCAAACAAGCTAAGCTCTCTATCTATCCCATCCTTATAATTTCAAATAGTATTCCCTCTGCCTTGAATATTCCCTCAGGTAGCCTTGAATATTCTTTCCTTCCAAGGTGGGTTGCCTAATTTTTTTCTTTTTCAAACAGCTCTCCTGATGCATAATTTACATACATTAAATTCACTAGGCTTGACTAACCACTAACCTTTGAGATTCCATTTGGACGTCATCTCTTGTTTTTGATTGGTTTCCCCCCAAAACAGGTCTTGAAACAAATGTGTGGGTGCAAGTGGTTTATTTAGGAGGGAATTCCTCCTAAGGAGTGAGGGAGTAGAGCAAGCAGAGTGAGGGAGTAGAGAAGGGAGATAGAGAAAAAAGATAAGCCAATAAAGGGTGTGTTGTGGGAAACTGGGGCAGTCAACTCTGCTGGGAAGTCTTTGAGAGCCTGTGTAAAACACATCTGAGTCATCCCAGAGAAAGGCAAAGAAATCTGAGTATTTATTTTCCTGTCCCGCACTGATTTAGGGTCACTCTTAGGGGTGTTAGCCCACTGGCGCTTCCAGCCTGCCCCATGGTCAAAGAATATCTCAAGCAGAGAGAGGCAGGAAGCCATTGGTGTATATAGGAACCACCTAGAATAAACTCCTAGGCCAAGGAGGTAAGGATGGAGCACCAGACAGCATCTCTACGTATATACCCTCTTCAAAGCCTTTGCAGACCCTACCTTCACTTTTCAGTTTGGGTTAGGGGAACGTTCTTACTGGTCCCATAGCACCAATGTCCTTGCCACATTACACAATTTTGTTCTTTTATTTTTTTGGCCTCAGTCCACTACACTGTGGACACCTCAAAGGCAAGGTCTTTACATGCCTTCATGCTCCACGTTTAGCAAAGTGCCTTGGGCCTCCTACCTAGCCCAACAATGTGTGAGGTTGTTTCAAAGCACATTACATTCGTTATCATATTTTACACCTGAAAATCTCCTTACAGGGGTGATAGCATCATCATCTTTATCATTCTGACTTTAGGGACAGAAATCTAAAATAGAGTGATGAGACAGAGCTAGATGAAGGACCACATTTGCTGATGGCTAGGCCAGTAGCCAAACTACTTTAGTTTCTGCAGTTCCCCGCACTACAGGAGGTAATGGCATTCACCTGAGGCTAAATCTTTCAACCCATGGTAGGACAGACTTTTCCATATCTAGAATAATCCGCTTTACAATATTCAGAAGGTGCCTGAAGGTGGTAGCAAAGCAGACCTAGAAATGCCAAGTCCCATGCTACATCTGAAAGAGGAACCTTTGATTTTTTTTTCTCCTCTCACTTAGCTTCTTCAAGGAGCTGCCTCCTGATGTAATTTTTCTACAATTCTAATATTTGTGAATATGTAAATCAGATTTACTACTAATTAATTCACCAACATAATGCCATTCACTGGAAGGAAGTGATCAACCATGGGGAACAGAATGCCTTGTAGCTCTGTCATTTTTAAAAGTCAAAGCAAGAAGTACACAGTTCTAATAACAGAAGGGATGAAGTGCTTTGTTCTTAGGTTATACTCTGGAGTACAATTTTTAAAGGGATTAAATATATAAACATCAAAGAAAGACTGCCCTGAAGCTAAGAGTTGTATCAGGAAACCCCCTACTTTTTTATGTCCCCTATGTTCATACAAAAGACAATGGATCTGGTGGTTATAATGGTCTCTATTCGCTTTACACAGTAAAGTAAAGGAAGAGAATTAAAGAATATTTCCCTCTGCAGTATAATGACTGCTGGTGAACCATTAAAAAATGGAAGAATTTCAACAGGCATAAGGTCAGTCTATTTGGTTGCTTTTTCGATTATGTATTTTGGAACCACTTGACAGTTTTCCATTTTAACATTTTAAGGGATTTTTCTTGGTAGAAAAATCCAGACAGGGACTGCAGAAGTTTTACCATCTGCAAAAAGAGTGGGTTGGATTAGCTCAGCAAACACTTTGGGTTCCACAACAATATTTTTGTTGCTCCACAGAACTTCTCTAAGGAATACCAACATCAGAAATGAATCCAAACACTGAAAACCTGATTAATGGATAGGCCACAATATTGCCACTTTACAACACTATTACATGGACCATAAATACAGAAATAGCATTAAGTTGTTTATAATATTCATAGCATATCATGTTATGTAATTAAGATGTTTTTGACATATGATGATACCCAGTCAAGGCATTTTAGAAGAGGAATTAAGTCAATTGTGCTTAGAAGAATGACTGAATGGAAAAACATAGATTTTGATATCAGATAGACTTAGATTCTATTTATGCTTCCATTACAGTGTAACCCTGGACAAGATAGTTAATCTCCTCAATCTTCAGTTTCCTCTCTTTAAAATGGGTTCGGCAATTCTTAATAGCCCGCAGTGATTTTGCAAATTACAAAGGTAAGATATGGGAAAGTGCCTAGGGCTAAACTTAGCAGATAAAACTCATTAAAATGTTCTTTCCCCACGTTCTATCCTTCCTGTAAGTTTTCCACACAATTACTCTTAAAATTCAACTGATTATATTTTAGAGGTAGTTCTAATGTATATTTTTAAATGTCCCCCTCCCCAAACACCTCACAACGGCAAAAGTATTGGGCATGATTTTAAATGTGATTCTATTGATTTAGTGGTCCACCAATTTAAATATATTTCCATTTTAATTGGCCTGGCTTAGAAAAAACGATCAACCTCTTGCATTATATTATTCTACAGAATCTCTTTAGCTCTAATTTTTCTCTAAAAACAATTTACAAGTGATGGGGGCTGGAAGGGGGAGGAGGAATTAGGTTTACATGGATCTGTCCCTGGTGCTGAAAGTGAATAATGTACCTAAACTCTCTTGGTTTAGGTGCAGCAGAAAGAAAGCTAACTTAACTTAATGAAAAAAGCCTGAGTTGCACTTAGTTTGATATCAAGAAAGTGGAATTACTCAAGATTTCCCCAAACTTCAGGATCATCCCAAGGGAGGAGAGAAAGGGATCCTCTAGCAGCCCAGCCAAGTGATCAAAAGGCTATCAAAAAAAAAAAAAAAAAAACACCTGGCATATAACATTATTAACACGTAGATATCTAGAACATTAGATAACAAAGATGCTCAAAAAAATCAAGATACTAATTCTAGGCTAAAGGTATTCTAAAACTAGAGACCAACTAGATATCAACTATGCCTTTTTTGAGACCCCCACACCATTACTGTGACCTCTTCTCTGGCGTTTCCCTTATTCAGGTTCATATTTTTTTAAGTTTATTTTGAAAGAGAGAGGGAGAGAGCACGAGTGGAAGAGAGGCAGAGAGAGAGGGAGAGAGAGAGGGAGAGAGAGGGAATCCCAAGCAGGCTCTGCATTGTCAGCGTGAAGCCCGACGTGGGCTTGAACCCACGAATCATGAGATCATGACCTGAGGCGAAATGAAAAGTCAGATGCTTAACCGACTGAGCCACCCAGGTGCCCCATCAGGTTCATTTTAATGCTCAGTATACTTATACAAACCTATTCAACTAAAAATTCCTTGAGAGCAGGGAATCCTTTGTTCCATTTCTCCTAGTTGTTGACTAAAGTAGGAACTTAGTGATAATTCAAATATAATTACTTAATCGACTTAAATTAATCAATGTTGGTGTGCCAGTCAGAGAAAGCTTATTAGATATGTGAGCTAGGATTTTCAGAGAACACTGAAGGATAGAAGGATTTTGGAAGGTAAAGAGAAGGTAAGGCCATGCTTTCTGTTAGAAGAAAAAAGCAAAGCACAGACTTGGACCTGGGTGAACACAGACACCCAAAATGGTGTGTTCCAAAATGTCCCTCCCTGAACCGATGCATGAAATATCCCTCACTTAGCCATTGAGTCCTAGGTTTATTCAGGAAAATGATTCTGCAGGACTTTTTTCCTTATGTCATTAAAGATCACTTTTTTTAATGTTTTGTTTTTGAGAGAGAGATAGAGTGTGAGCAGTGGAGGGGCAGAGAGAGAGGGAGACACAGAATCTGAAGCAGGTTCCAGGCTGGGAGCCCGACAAAGGGCTCAAACTCACAAACTGCGAGATTGTGACCTGACCTGAAGTCAGACACTTAACCAACTGAGCCACACAGGCACCCAGATAGATCACTTTTTTAAAAGGCTCAGGATGATATTGAAATCATAGTGAGTTGGAAAATCCTGAAAAATACAGATATCCAACTAGCACACTTTTTTTTTAAATTTTTTTTTTTCCAACGTTTTTTATTTATTTTTGGGACAGAGAGAGACAGAGCATGAACGGGGGAGGTGCAGAGAGAGGGAGACACAGAATCGGAAACAGGCTCCAGGCTCCGAGCCATCAGCCCAGAGCCTGACGCGGGGCTCGAACTCACAGACCGCGAGATCGTGACCTGGCTGAAGTCGGACGCTTAACCGACTGCGCCACCCAGGCGCCCCGAACTAGCACACTTTTTAATGGGGATCATCTACTATTAGGACTTGCCACACGTGTTCTCTCTTCAACTGCAAGTTTAAACTATCTTCAGACGACTGTCTTTGGGGAAAATATCAGGGAGTACAGTGTTGCTATGTATAAAACAGCTTCTTGGTCCAAACAGGGCTGAGTCCCAGCAGATATTTCATGGAGACATCCCCATTGCAGGGAACACTGATGTTTGCCAGGGGGGCTTCCCCACTCTAAAGGAAAACCCTTGTCATCCTTTGGTCTGCCACGCATGTGTTTCCATTCTCCAAGAAATCTTACCTAGATCTTTTAGGATGACAGAAACGTCGACCACTGACAAAAATATCAGTGTTACCGAGATTGGAATAGTATAAAGTAATGATAAGCACACTGTCCTAAGTGCCACCCTAAATTGCAGCTGCCCAAATATTCTTTGCATGATCTCACTATGCATGGTGATCTCGTAGTTGATATTGCACTGTTTAGATTTAATATTATATGCATGGAAATATTGTGTTTCTCAGGCAAAAACCGGTGGTGTGATGATTGAAAGCTAATGCTTGACACACTTGCTACACAAGAGTAGCCCCTCGTTGCTAACCTTATCAAGCCAAATAAGCTTTGGTTTTGGGTCCACACTCCCTCCACGCCATGATTAATCCCTCTGGCATCTGTGAGCAAGACTGAGCCGAGGCTTACTCCAAACGTAACAGATGATAGGAATCCCCTCCCAAGTGACAAAGCTTCATGTATTTTATCAAGAAATTTAATCCCTGTGAAGGAATGCCCTTGTCCCTTCCAATTCAACAATAGTTGCCGAGTCATCTGTTAGGAGCAGTCTACTTAAAATGTAGTGGTGAATACTTGACCCTAAGAAAATAGAGAAGTAGGTGGGAGATTTATGCAAAGGATGTTCATCTCAGTATTACTTAGGACAGTAAAAAAATTTTTTAAAGCCCCAAATTTCCAACAACAGAGTATAAGTTAAAGAAATTAAGTTTTAGCCATTTGATGGACTTCTATGCAGCCATTAAAATGTCCTATGGCGATATTAATCAACATGAGAAAATGGTTACAATTTAATGGAAAAAAAATGTTTACCAAACAGAATGTTTATTATAACTTACAATTTTAGAAAAAAAAAGTGTATAAGCATTTTATATACATTGCCTAAGCCCTCCTGCCAAAGACCACCAAGAACACACCAGCAGTTGAATAAATTGGGTTTATTTTTCACTTCAGTGAGGAGAACATGTACCATGGGGAACTGAGGAGCATCTCAATAAGGATTTGGGCTTGTGTTAAGTAATATGGGGAAAGATTTAAGGCAATGGGGCTTGCTGTGGAATGGATGCTGTCAGGAAGCAGGGGTAGTTTTATGACTGGGTGTTTTAATAAATCTTTATCTAGGAGAGAAGACCAGACCAAAACTAAAGCTCCAATTTCTTTAAAAATAAAAAAACATGATACTCCTATTATCCAGGATAGGGGCACAGTTGATCATTTTGGGGATCTGGACAAGGTTCATGCTTCACCTATGTTCAGACATGATTATGGGGTGGTCCTAATTTTGTCTGGATCCATCACAGCTACAGAATGACCTTACCTGACATTAGTGTTTTAGAGAATGGTTTTTATTCAGAAGAAGAACACTGGAACTTAGTTGTGAGTAACAGGGCAGCTCCTAGCGACACCAAGTCCCAAATGGTAATACCAGGCCAACTTCTGGATGGCAGGGACTGATGTTCATTTTCACACATACACATATTCAAGAACGACCAGAATCATGAAAAATATCATTAACTAGGTGTTTGTGATATACCAGGCACTGTTTTAAGTGCCTTGCATCTTTTGGCCAATTTATTCCTTACAGCGACTCTATGAGGTAGGTATTATTAATCATTCCCATTTTCCAGAACAGGAAAGTATGGCATAAGGAGGTGATGTTACTCACCCAACGTATCATAGTAAGTAGTGGGGCATGGATTCAACTTAGTGGCTATGGAACCAACGGCCTGAATGTCTGTATTGTATTGTCTATGTGTACAATAAATTATCAACAGAGGCTACCCCTGAAAGGTGGTGGGCGCAACAGGGATAGGGGTGTCGTTTTGTTTCCTTCTTTTTCTAGTTCTTATTTTCTAAATTTTCTACAATTAATATGTATTAATTCTTCATCAGAAAAAGGAATAATTTATGAACGTACTGATGGAAACTCTATTCCCAAGGTCATTGCCCCAAATGCAAACCTAGGTCTTTGGTGGTGGCAAGGCTCCTGTGAACATCTGAATCAAAAGAAGAAAAATCAAATCGGGAGGAGGCAAAGCCTCCCCCCCCCACCCCGTCCTTGCTCCAACTCAATTTAGATAATACTAACTGAATTTCCTGCAGTAAAAAGTGGCAGCAAGATTCGCTCTCAGGCCATTGGGGGTTTCTGAATTAAATCGGGGACTGTGGAAGTTGCCCCCACATATACACAAAGACGATTAGGAACAGAGCAGAAAGGACTAGAAGCAAATGCCAGGGTCTCAAAGGAAGGGCCCTTTCCGAGTGGGAGGACAACACTCCCACCGCCGCCAACTGAGCAACGCTGGGTTTCTGCCCGCTCAAAGATTCAGCCCAGGCGTTGAGAAAGGGGGCACCTGCTCCTCGGCCTTCGTGGGGGCTAACATTAAAAGGCCAAATTCCAGGGACGAGGGCGAGCCAAGGTTAGGAGGGAACCATTTGGAGGGACAAAGACTTCAGAATGAAAAGAGCTTCGCCAAAATGTTAAAGGCTCCCAAGGAGACCTGTCGGCTGGTTTCCCTTCTCCCGATTCTGTCGCTGCGCTGGCATCAGGGCACATGAAACATCTCTGTTCGCTCCCCGCGCCAAAGACCGACTTTAGGCCTCCTGAGAGGTGCCCACCCACCAGCTGCCGCCAGCTCAGCGGCAAAGAACTGGGCTCACAGTATTTCCCATTGCCACCGCACGCGCACCCCCCGCCCTTTCCGCCTTTCCTTCTGCCCCGGCTGAGAGCCACGCAGGGCATCCACCCTGCCATTTAGCACCTCGGCGGCGCAGTGGTGGGTGGTTTCCCGAAGCGAGTGCCCTCGCAGCCACTTGCGCTTGCCTTGCCAGTTGCAGGGGCACAAGTCAAAGAGGCTTTTCCCTCCTCGATCATCGTGAATCAGCAAAGCGCTGCAGAGCAGCGGCGTCTCCTCGAGCAGGAATTACGATGTTGGGGGAAGGGCACAAGTGGAGTGTTGCAAGGGAATTTCTAGCCCCCTCCCAACGTGTCCCTCCCAGGGACCGCGGTACTGGAGTGGGGATGGGGGAGGTGTTGGCTGGAAGCCTTTGGTTGAACCTAGGCGCCCGGGGGAGCCTTCGGAAAAAGAGATCGGTGTGGGGAATGAGCGAGGGTGGGCCGAGAAAGTGGACCAGAGTATAGATGGGTAGAAGGACCTAGGGAGCAGTCAGAGCTGAGCGGGTGCGCCCCAGGGGTGGGCACCGCAGCAGTTGCAGGTGTTGCTGAGGGAATGTAGGAAGGAGGGTCTGGTGTGGGGGAAGGGAGGAGAGAAACCAAAAAAGGAGGGTTTCCCAGCCCAAGACTTTCTGATTCTAACATGCAAGTTCCCAAGTTCAGTTTGAGAAGTGGAGGGCCGCTTAGCATTGGGGAGTCTGGAATAGGAATATTAGGGGAACACCTCCCTGAATCGCGTTCTCCCACCCATTTCTCTCTCCCTGTCCTCTTCTCCGCTCTTCCTCCTCCTCCTCCCCGTACTTCTCTTTCTCTCCCTATTCCGCCTTTCTTCAGCTTCAGTATGCAAGTCCATGCTCAGTAGTGCGGGCTACACTCCAGGGACCGCGCCTCCAGTCGCCACCGCCTCTCCTTTGACCCTTGGCATTAGGAGGCCAAGCGGCAGCGACTGGAGGCGTGGAATGGGAAAACCCAACACTCGAAGCGCAAAACCTTGGGACCCCTCCACCGCGCACCGGTCCCCACCCCCTTGGCCGGACTGAGCGCCTCAGTAGCCCAGGCTCTGAGATCCGGCTCGGTTTGAGTTGCAATGCATGGACCCCGGGGCTTAGAGCGCACAACGAAACGCGCTAAATTGTACCTGTGCGTGGCCGTTCCCGCCGCCGCCGCAGGTCTATCCCGGGCCCGAAGCCGGCGCCCGCCTTCTCGGGAAATTCTCTGGAGGGGGAGTGCGAGGGGAACCACAGTGGCTGCCTGCTAGCTCAAGGCTGGCGCGCACACGCACACGCCCAACTTTGCCGAGACGTCGGCGCCCCCCGGGCTCCCCCGCGCCCCCTGCGGCTCGGCATGCTCGGAGACCAGTATCTCTCCAGGTCTGAGATAAGGTGTCCCCCACTCCCACACTTGCGCCTTTGAGAATGAGAGGGCGGGGTGTTGGAGAGAAGGGGAGTAACGCTACAGACTCCCGGTTCACGAACACTCTACGCCCGCCCGCAGGGGCGCCCGCTCCAGCCCCGCCGCACCAGGTCCCCCAGACCCGCCTGTGACGACAGAGGGAGGAGGAGGAGGCAAGGCGGAGAGCCCGGAGTCCGGGAGCTCCACCGACTGATCATCAGTACCAGCACTTTTATTACTGGGGGACGGGTGGGCGCGCAGGTTGAGGGGCGCGCAGCAGAACTACCCAACCCCAATACACTCTGGAGCGACGCTGAGGGCGAGAAGAACGATCCTCTACAGACGCCTTTTGGGTGGCCGTGCCCCAGACGCACACTCGGACCCCGCGGTCCCGCGGCAGCTGCAGTGTTGGGGATAATTTAAATGGCTCTTACTTGAGAGGAGGCGTGATTTCCACGTTCGAGCGTCTTCGCTCCCCACCCCCTCTCCGCACCAGCCAGTGCGCGCCACCACCTGAGCCTGGCGAGAGCCGGGGCGCACGCAGTCTTCAGCCTCCTCCTTTCCGCCTCTGGGGGTACTTGGCTCTGAGCGGGTCCACCCGACGCCCCCCCGGGAGAACTCTTTACTTTTTGTTTGGAAAATCAGGGCCATTTCTTTATTCATCTCTGGGTCTCCCCGAAGGAGGACAGGGGAGGGGAGGGCGTGCGCGGCGGCCGGGCCGGGGGAGGGGAGCGCGTGGAGGGGAGGGGACTGGGTGTAGCCTGGAATTCTCCGTCCTCGTGTTCCTAGGCTGGCGCGCAGAGTCTCCCCGAGATAGCGCCGCCGCCGCTCCCCGCGCCACCCCGTCGTTGGCCTTGGGGGTCGGGTGAGTGGGGTCATGACGCGCCGCGGGGGCTGCTCCGGGCCCCTCCCGCGCTGAGCCGGGACGCGGCCCCGCCGCGCGGAGCCCCTCGGGCTGGGAGGCGGCGGGGGGTGGGGAGGGCGCACGGGGTAGGGCGGGGTGGGGGCGGCGCGGAGGCCGCCAGGCTGGGGGGCTCTCTGGGCCGGCGCGGCCGCGGGCAGGAGGGCGTGTCTCCGGCCCGAGGGGACCCTCCCGAGGCGCGGCGCGGGACTCCCCGATGGTGGTGCCGCGGCTCCGGGAGAGCTCCGGGTCTCGCCTCCGCCGCCGCCGCCGCCGCCGCCGCCGTCGCCGCCGCGGGCGCCACCACCGCCGCCGCCGCCGCCGCCGCCGCCCGAGCCCGCGCCGAGCGTGCGCCTCGCCCTCCTCCCGCGCCCGCTCTGCTCTAGGATGCTGCGGCAGGTTCTGCACAGGGGCTTGAGGACGTGTTTCTCCCGGCTCGGCCACTTCATTGCCAGTCACCCGGTCTTCTTCGCCTCGGCGCCCGTGCTCATCTCCATCCTGCTCGGCGCCAGCTTCAGCCGCTACCAGGTCGAGGAGAGCGTGGAGCACCTGCTGGCGCCCCAGCACAGCCTCGCCAAGATCGAGCGCAACCTCGTCAACAGCCTCTTCCCGGTCAACCGCTCCAAACACCGACTCTACTCGGACCTGCAGACCCCCGGGCGCTACGGCCGGGTCATCGTCACCTCCTTCCAGAAAGCCAACATGCTGGACCAGCATCACACTGACCTGATCTTAAAGGTGAGAGAGGGGCGGGCGCGGGCAGCCTCCCGCCCGTGCCGCTGGCGCGGCTGGGCTGGCTCTGCGCGGGGGTCCGGGCTGAGAGCGCCGCCTCTACCATCCCAGGCGGCTGCCGCAGGGGCTCCCCTGCACCGCGTGCCCCTCGGAGGCCGCCCGGAGCCTCCTAGCCTCCTGGGCGGGGAGCGTCCGGGTCCGGGTCCGGGCCCGGCCCTGCCCTCGCCACTGTCGCCGCCACCCCGGCAGCTGCTGCAACAGTTGGGGCGGCGGCAGCCACGGTGCTGTGGTCGGTGCGCTTGTTTTGGTTGCAGTGGTCTTGGGGGTGGGGAGGCTTGGGGGTAACGGCCAGGAAGGAACAGAACAAGAGGAGACATTCTGGAAAGTCCTGCTACTTGAAAACAAAGTATTATGCTTGGAGGCGATTCAGAGTCCCCTCTCCCATTCTTTTCTCCCTTCCTCTGGCCTTCGGAATGGTGTGGGAAAGGCTGCTTGCAGGGGCCGGGAGGGGGCAAAGGAATGTGAGGCGGGATGCTGATGAAAATGCCTCGTACCCACCCAGAAGGAAGTATGCTCCCTGGCGAGGACATGGGGCTGCCCTTCCGCCCTCTTCCCCAGAGCGAGGTGGCCATCCCTGTCTTCTGGGGTAGGAAATGATGTCTGTAATTCGCAGTTATTTCGTCTTTCACAGTAGCTCCCCTCTTTCGAAAAGCAGGAACTTCTTTGGGAAAATAGAGATTCGATTAATCCACTTTTATTTGGGTGCATTTGGGCCTGAGGATGAGGGGCAGAGGCAGAAGGGGGAGGACAGAAGCCAGGCTGTGTGGCTCTAAGAAGAGCACAGGAAACTCAGCGGCTGGGTAGAGGGTGACACTGGTGGAAACAGGTTGTGCCGTCAGCCCGAGGTGGGAATTTGATGTGAAAAGTGAGGTTAATGGTGGTAACTTTCAGGAAGTTCCTAAGAAAAGCAGAGGAGTGAGGACTAGAGATGGAAAAGTGGAGACCTTCCCAGAGAAAAGCAAAAAAGAGGTGAGAAGGTTCCATACAAGCCCCTGGTGGGGATTATGGGGCTTGTTTACTTAAGATGCCCCTCTGCAGAGGGCCAGCAGGAACCGGTCGCAGCCAGAGCCCTGGGGCAGAGGCAGGAAAGGTGCTGGTTTTGTGAGGGGCTCGGGTCCAGATTTGGGATTATCGGCCGGTTAGATTTCTAATCTATTTATGCCAAGGGGAGTCAACCAGTGAACCTGGGGAACTCTCTCTTTTCCTCTATAGGTAACCCTTTATCCCTGGAGACCAGCTAATTTTTCTATGTTATTTTCCTTCCTCCATCTGTTGATGTGTTATCAATCAGCAATTAGTAACGAGGGGAATGCGACTAGGGACTCAATGGAATCAGGACCTTCCCACGTTGGGTGGCTTGTGACATTTTTAATGGCACACACATCATCACAGAACCTTAGTAACAGTAGTCCGGAAATATTTGCTTTTCTTATGATCATGCTTCCAACATTGAAGTGTTTTTTGTGTGTGTGCCAGTACTTCAGTGAACATAATATGACACACAGAACAATACTGCTCCAAATGCTTGCCCAAGAAAACGCGTAATAGTTTCATTGCAGGTTTAAAGAAACTATAACTTAGCCAGTCCCGACAGTTGGAAAGCTGCCCCATGTTTTGATATATGATCTAGTAAAAGATGTTTCTCTCTGTATCCCCCCCCCAGATGATGTTTCCACTGGCTTCCCCCCCTCCCAACAAACCGTCACGCCACTGTGACGGGCAGTCACCAGTTACATTCACTCTCAAGGTTAATGAGACACCAACAGGCACATCAGATCTCTTTTCAACAGGATTGTTTCTCTCCTATTTGATTTTGATCTGTTCAGGACAGAAAACTGTATTGTCTGACAAAGTTGGGACTGGAGAGAGAGGGAGGCTGTCTTTGCCTCCGTGGCTAAAGGGCAACTTTAAAGGACAGTGGTCTTATCAGTGAATTGTTTTCAGATTCAAGATGGTTTTTTTAATGTGCTAGGTGTCTGGGGAAAATCAAAACCAAGTCAAATAGTGGTCAGAAGCCATTTCTAGCTGATGGCTGTCTGGTCAAATGAATTCACATAGTTTATAAAAACTCAAACCTAGGAAACTGAGGGAATTGCCTTCAATTGTATATATCCTTTTTTTTCTTTCTACATCCAACTCCTATAGCGGGTAGGTATGGAGCTGGGCACAGAAAAATGGACCTCCAGTAGTCATGGAAATAGTGTGGGAATGAGCACTTATCATTATTTTTTTTTCTTTCCATTAGAGACATGATGAAGATTTGTCCTTTACAAAAGGTGTTAAGAGTGAAAGTGTCACTGTTTCTGCCCATACTAGTGTTATCCTGATACTTTGCTGCTGGCATCAAGGACGGCCCTGACAGCTCACACTGCACACAACGCCATCCGGCTCCTGCCCATTGAATGGCATCACATTTGAAATGAAGTGGACAAAGCATAAGCAGGGCTTTATAAAGGCTTTCGCAGGCCCCATTATGAAACCGGAGGACGTATGTTGCAGGGCTGTGTCACTTACTCCTCATAGTACTCTGCGGTTGTACCCATGTAACGAAGGAGAGCCTTCTTCTCAGGCTATTAGTCCAGCTACTTTTGACCAAAAATAGAAGAGGGATGATGACAAAAAGTGAAAACCAGGTTGATTTTTTTTTTAAATATACTTCAGAGTATCACCAAAAAAAAAAAAAAAAACCCACATTTGAAAATCCAGCCTATCTCATTTGGAGGAGCTTTCTCAAATTTGTGCAAGTGACATGGTTGCCATACTCCGGGTCTGCAGCGTAGATTTCGACCCCAAACTATGACAAGGGTGACCATCCCTAGCAGTGGTTTCCTCTGAAGTCTCTGGGGCCAAGATGTAGTTTGGGGTGTAGGTGGGTGGGGCCTGATGGTGCTGGTAAAGGATCAACCATTAATTTCTGAATGTCTTTAAATGTCTTCGTTTCACTAGAAGATTAAATTTAGCTCATTATTATATTTTAACAGAAAATTCATGATGTTCATCTCAGAGCAAATTTCAGAGGAGTGCCTCATGAGCTTTCATAAATATGTTTCTTCTTGATCGCTGAAAATGAAGTGTAAAGTCTTGTTGGTAATTGACCTGGGGTGTGACCAAGACAGTGCTTGATTTATTCCAGAATCATCCATGTAGAAGGAAGAACCTGTTTAACCCAGTGCTTATAATAGTGACATGACCTTTATAGCACTCTATAACTTATAAATGTATATGTATCAACATATATAACTTATAATGTATATGTATAAACATATAAATACAGTAAACACCTTAGGGTATAAGTGCTATGATCCCATTTTACAGATGAGAAATCGCCATAGAAATTAACTCACTTATCCATGGAAGAAGACAAGGACAGAATCAGGGCAGGACAGGGCTTTGACTCCCAGACCAGTACTCCTCACTATAATGTACTGCCTTGCATATGATAAACTACTTGAATGATTTAAATGTACATTTTTAAAACCCAAATGAACTATACTTGACTAAAGTCTCACGCCCATCTCATAGTGTTGTCGTAACAGTAGTAACTGGATAATAAGGACATTTTCTTAACTGATTCTGTCTGGTGTCAGTGAAAATCCACATATAGAAACTCTAAATGCCCAAAGTAAAGCATAAGATACTTGGAATTAGCAATGCACAAAGACAGAAATCTAAAATGTTTTACTGGAAAAATCCCTGGATGATTGGATGAAGCTATTTCCTATGTGCGCACCGTTCAACTGTCCAGGTGGATTCAAATCCAATGCCTCACACAGTTCCTGGCACATAGTAAACCCTCAAGAAACAACTTGTCAAATGCACTTGCCCTAGTTTACTCAGACACTTATGTGATGGGTAAAGAAAATTCCATAGAAACTACTTTGACATGCATTTTCACAATGACATTTTTAAAATGTTTACGGCTCTACAAGCAGTTTCTAGTCCTTTCTTTTTCCAGGATTCTTCCTTCCTGGATAACCTCTGTAGTCCTATTAAAACGTATTTCAGTTTGGGAATTGTGTGGGGGCATTTCCTTTGTACACCGTCCTCTTCGAAGGACCCTTACAGGATAGTTTATTCCAAACCAATGGAAGGACACATCCTCACCATGCAGACATTCTTCCACTTATTGGGGAATCTCACTTTGTTCAAATGTTGACTTTCTATTTCATTTAAACTTCTCACGTTTGAATACATTAAATAGAACTAGGTTGCAAAACAAGATTCAGAGAATTTAATTTGGGATTAATTACTTCAGGCTTCCCAAGAAGGGCAGCATAACTGCTAGGTTAGGGTCATGAACACATTGTAGCAGTATCCAGACCCCAGTGTTTCCAAATACTGCCTCAGCACTTGCAATCATTGTGGGAACTGCCATCATCACTCTCTGTATATAGGCTAAGGATCGGCAAATTCCAACCTAGCTTTGAGGTCAGAAGGAGTTTTTATGTTTTTAAAAGATTGTAACAGAACAAGATAAAAACAAAGAATATGAGGCAGAGATGGCATGAGGCTCTCAAAGCCTACAAATATTTACTCTTTGGTCTTTTACGTGAAGAAGTTCCCGTACTGTATTCCAAGCCCCTTTACTGGGACAATTACAGGAAGTTAACACTATTAAATAGCCTGGAAGGCAGTGGGTCTCACCCCTTCCCCCAGGGGACACTTGGCAATGGCTGGAGACATTTTTAACTGTCACATCTGGGGGTGAGTTGCTGCTGGCATCTAGTGGGTGGAGGTCACAGATGCTGTTAAACATCCCGTACGTACAGGACAGCACCCCTCAGCTAAGAATTAATCTGGCCCCAGCCCTGCGTGAAGAGGTTCATTTGTGTTTCTCTTGCTTTCTTAGGGTTTTATTTTTTCCCCAGCTGCACTGAGTACACAGAATAAAAGAATGCCAACAAGAAGTTCATATGTCACAGAACTTGGGCCGGGGACAAATACTACCACCTCTGAGGAGATGCTCTTTTTGTGCAGTTGGGCACAGATCAGATTGTGCAGGGTAACCTTCCTCAAGATGTGGTTCTCCTGCTCTGTCTCACACCTCTGTCCTTTATGGTCTAAATCTCGCCGTAGCAGGACCCGAGGAACTGAATGCAGTCCGACTGCTGGGATGGCAAAGCTGAGGCTTGTCAGCGTGGCCGTCGATGTCGGCAGGCCTGACCCGCCGTCAGCAGCAGTCACCCACGAGGCCGGCCTCCTCCTGACAGTGTGTGAGACCTCCCTGTGAGCGGTGGCCTGCTGAGGAGGCACAAGGCAATGCCTTGTTGCCTGGTCCATCTGCCTGGCTTTGCTGAACATTAAATGAAAAAAGAAAGAGCTCGCCCCCGAGGAACAGTGGACCAAAGAGCCTTGGGTTTGGAGGCCACCTTCAAGGGCGTCTGTGCAGATGCTGGTGCTGGTATCTGCTCTTGCATCTCAGGGCGCTTTTCCTGGTGACAGGTGCTCTGACGACTCGAGCAGCCCGGGTCCTCCAGTGAGTTATTCTATTGGCAGATAGTCTTAGAAAAGATTGAGCACAAGCCTGAAAGGGCAACATGCGTGCATCTGCTGGGCCAGCCAATTGCCTTTTGCATTTTATCTTTGCACTAGGGGAAAATTCGGGAGAGAGAGAGATCACTATTCATTCTCCTTTCACTTCATAGGTGTGCATCCCAATCATCCAGGCACAGTATTCTTCTCAGGTTGTCTGCCTCCTGAGCACATTTCCGTGGCGCAAATAGTATTCTCAAATGCCTACCCGGCTTGTCTCTTCGAGATTTGGGGAGCAATCTCTTACTTCCCCGTGTGGATAAGCACTTGGGACAAATCTGGGTAAAGTGTTCATTTAAACTGAAATGTAAAACTAAAGCAGTAGTGTGAGAGGAAGGCCACCTTTTTAGTGACTCCTAGTATCTTAACAGATGCTCTATTAGAGTAAGAGAAGCATGATTTTCAAATCTTAACACCAAAACCAAACCGCTCAAGACTCAGCACACTTCTGAACCTCACAGAACAGCTGAGCATCTAACTGGTGATTCCTTACAAAGCCCGAGGGAAGGAGAAGCAAGCTGAAAGAAATTCGTTCTTCCATGCCTGAGAGGGGGCAGCACCCCTTGGCACAGGAGCTAGGGAGGTACACGGTGCTAGGGATCTGGTCAACTCTGACTCAGTGAGATGGTGAGATGCGCCATCTGGTACCTGACTTTGGGGCTCAGTGTGAGCCCCAAGTGATACTCAAGAGAGGCTTGACGCAGACCTTTGAAGTCACCTGCTTGGTAGCACATCACAGCAAGCAGGCCTGTCTGCCGCCACATGCCCGGAAGGCCACAGAACTTCCGAGGAGTCCTGCCAGACTGATTTAATGACCAGCAGGGGAGGTGAGTAATCTCTAACCTTTAAGAGACCAAAAAAAAAAAAAAAGGGGGGGGGGGGGAATCAACACCAGTTATTATTTTATATGGGAAGCCCTGAATAATGTGTCATGCCTTCAACTTCAGAATTCATATTTTGAACCAAAGGAGGCAATGAGGGAACTGGGAGGCTATTTTTATCTTCTTGCTCTCTAAGAAATCCTCTTGAGAATATTGTTTCTGGTATTTTCAAAGATCCCCACTGTTAGGTCTTCCACTTAAAGTTGAACTTGTGGGCTCCGAGTATGGTCGAGATGAGGATTTTAATGCAAGCAGGTACCTGGGAAGGTGATACCCAAAAATCTCGGCAAGAAAGTGGGGACAGGAAATGGAGAAGCAGGCAGCCAGTCACAGGAGCCAAGTGTCCACTGTGGGCATCTGGGGCCCCATGTCACTGGGGAACTCTGGGGGACACTGTAGAGCACATGTCCAAACTATCCCACCCGTGGAAGAAGAAGCCGGATATTCATTCCCCAATATCCGGGGGCACTAAATAAGGGTTTGACAATTCCAGATTCCATATGTGTCCCTGTAACAGAATTGTTGTTTTATAAAAGCCTCAGGCAAAGAGTCGTAGGTGTTCAGAGTGAGAGGACTTGGCATGTAGAGAGGAGCGTGAGCTGAGAGGGTAGGGATGGGGCCCTAAGAGCATCTGCCCGAAGATGTCTCACACCCATCTAGAGTTATACATCTCAGGGCTTAGGGCTCACATTCCTCAGGAATGTTCATCCCTTCACTCAACAAAATGGCCATGACCCCATCTCCATGAAGCTTACAGACAAGAATGATCCAGCGTAGACGTTTCATTATTCTTGAATTCGATTTGATCCACTGCCATTTTAAGGATTTCAGTTCTGCCACTGGATGGCAATAAAGATGATTCCCAACAGGGCCGGGACACCACGAGGACTTGGGGTTTTCTGTGCTAAACCCCCAGGTCTGAGTGGCCTGGATCCAGCCCCCCTTCCCTCCGTGAGTCCTAGAGAAGTCCGCAGCCTGCTTCTCATACCTCCACCTCCACACATGGGCCTGTTGCTCTCCTCCCTAGAAATGCATTCATTCCTTACTTTGGGTCCAACTCACCTGCCTCCTACTTTATGAGACCTTCCCACATTCGTGGCTCCTTCCCTTCCTTAAATCTATCTGGCTTTCGGCCATATCCACATTCCTTAATGCTTAACTATACATTATTATATAATTTGCTCTATTGTCACGTGATACTTTCTCTTGAACAAGATTGGAAGCTCTTCAAGGGCAGGAACAAGGTCTCCTACTCCTAAATTTCTCCCAGAGCCTACCACAATGTGGAGTATGTGGCAGGTAGTTGATAAATTATTGCTGGTTGATGGCTTGTAGAATGGAAAATGTGCTCTTCCTTCCCTATTGATTTATTTTGGTCACACTAGAACTGCTAATTTCTCAGCATTGAAGGTGAGATTCCTTTGCCCATTTTCCCACAGGCTCCATGACTTTGCCAAATACCACAGCTGTGCCAACTCTGCCTAATTGTCTCAAGGGGGAAAAATGCATCTCTGCTAGAGAACTATCACTAGAAGTGCCCCCCAAAATCTTTGTGATACTCAGTACCTTAGTTTTGTGAGGCCTGCATTATTGCCTTTTGTTTTGGTTCTTGCTTTGGTTCGGCATCTAGGCAGGTGCTTGTACTGAGTAAAAGATTACTGGCTCTTGGACTCTTTCATGTGCCCACACATCACCTGGACATCCTGTGAAAATACAGATTCTGATTCAGCCTGGGGAGGTCCCCCCCCCCCGCCAAATTCTGGATCTCTAACGAGCTCTCAGGTGATGCTGGGGGTCAGTAGAGCGCACTTTGAGCAGCAAGGCTCAAACTTCACTGTTGTGAACAGAATACTGGATTTGGGGTCAGAAAAGCCAAGCTCAAGTCCCAGTTTTCCTAAGTATGTGACTTTGAGTTAGTTGCCTAACTCCCTGAGAAGCAGGTTCCTCCTGTGCATTGACTGTAACATCACCCACCTATGTAAGGATGCACCGAGACAAGGTATGTGATGGCACTGCGTGACCACACCCTTCCGCTGGGTGGATTAACATTTCTGCTCTTGGCCTTGAAAATGACTGTTATCCCTTCATGTGTGCCAGCGCTTCCAGAGCCATCACTGCCTGTTGAGTACATACACATGTAAGCATTTTCGTCTTTGATCCGCCAGGCAATAATGGGTGCTCAGTCTACGTTCTTAATACCAGAATTGGCAATGTGTTGGTCTCTAATGACTCTGAGTCTCAACAGATGACTGGCGTCGTCCTACTGCTGAACATGCAGCTCTTAAGTTCCTAGGCAGGCAGAGCTGTTGGCAGGGGTGGAGGGGGGGGGAGGGTCGGGGGACGGACGGCTGGATTGCATTTTGCCTCATCAAGATGCTTCCTCAGAGTTCAGAACCTCATCTTCCCGCTCGACAGGGCTTCACACACAAAGGAAGCCTTCACTTGCTGCCCAGGGAAGTGTCTTTGGAATTAAAAGCTCTGGGAGGCCACGGGCCCCTGTTGGAAGGTTTCCTTCACCACTCCTCACAGCAAGCCAGACAGGGATTCTCCAGCAATTTCGGTGAGAGTTAATTTACATGACTAGAGCGTTTCCCTGAGAAATCTCACCGACATAAGGAGATCTGCAAGCACTTCAAAGGGAAAGTGTGTCCGGAATTGTCAGAGATCAGGAGAACCAGGCAGAGTGATCATCGTAAAGCCCTTTGAAACTGTGAAATGTAAAATTTTGCTGACTGGGGGTTTTAATCATTTAGGTCAATACATTTCCCCCACCTTCTCCTTTCTAAAATTTCTTTTTATGGGTTTATAAAAGAAATCTATAATTATTTAGGATCAAAATCAAATCCAGCAAAGAAAATTCCCCTGCCTCCCTGGTTCTCTATGCCTGAACTCTTCAAATGGAACGAACCTCAGTGTAAGTGACAATTAGCAGTCCTTCTCAAATTTGAATATGCTTTCGGATTTCCTGGGAATTTTATGAACACGCATATTTTCATCCGGTGTAGGTCTGGGACAGCAGCCCTGAGTTCCACACTTCTAACAAGCTCCCAGGGCCGCTGCAGCTGCTGGTCTGAGGACCACACTGACAAGAGCGGTGGCTTGGGAGAAACCTTTGTGTATTCTGACTAATTACTCAGGGCCATTTAATTGCCTCCATTCTGTAAAACAGTGCTTCTCCAGCTTGAGCGGATCTCCCCTGGAGGGCTTGTCCAAACACAGATTTTGGGTCTCACCCCCAGAGTTTCTGATTCTATAGGTCTGAGGTGGGGCCTGAGGATTTGCATTTCTAACAGGTTCCCAAGATGATGCTGTTCCTGCCGGTCCAGGGAACACACTTTGAGAGCCGCTTCTATAATGCATCTTAGTAATTAGCTGCCAGGTCTAATTCCAAAACTACAGTCTCCCTCTGTGTAGAACTTGGTCCACATATATAGGCAGGGTGCAAAATATATTTGCCCAGCAGTTAATTCTGAACGAGAGTGTAACAGCTGTTGTGCAAAGGGAACTACGTAAGTCCAACCCTTTTAAGTCTGCAGTTCAAGGCGAGCATATTGGGCAGAGGGGCCGGCTCTACTGCCTGTCTCCGGGGGCTGGAGGCTAGAAGAAGATGGCTGAACAGAAGAAAGGACGATCTAAGATGGAATGGGGGAGAGATAAGCTCCCTACCCACACACACATCTACACTGTGGATGTTGTTGCTACCATCACTGTGCAATTGCCAAGGCTTCCAGAATTTCTCCCAGAGACTTCCCACACAGGGTGACCTGCCATTTGCCTTTGTAGAAAGTCTCTTTACATCAAACCAGAAGGTGCAGTGGGTACACAGAGGAGCTGCACGTTGCATTTTTGAGACCAGGACCCAGCTCTGTGGTTGCCAGAGGTGAGGTGTCCGCAGCGAGGGCCCTGGCAGCTAATGTTCAGTTTCAACTACTGTCTGACGTCAGTGATGTTAAAGAGAGGTAAAGTAGAACTGGAGTGAAGTTCAGTAAGTGCTGGTTTGGGCAGAGTGGAAATAAGTATTTCAGAGCCCCGAAGTTCTGGGTTTGAGGCTGTGAACCATTAATGTGTCCTTGATCGAGTCACTTAACCTATCTGGGGTCTCGATTTCCTCCCCCATAAAAGGGGACCAGCAATATCATCACGGGGTAAGAAGATAAAAGGAGATACATATGTAAACAAAATTCATAAAGTGCAAAGTGCCTAAAGCCACACAAATTGCAGAGTATCTGCAATGAATGCCTGTTTGTCCAGAGCAAGAGAACAAGCCTCTGAGGATTCCCAAGGGAAAAGAACAAGCACCAGAATCAATTCACATGTTTCACATCACCATCTCCTTTTGTAAAAAGTGCCCGTAGGGTCCGTGACTACCTTTCATTAACCAAAAGCTTTGCTGACATGGCCTTAGACTCCCAGATAGTGTAATATTACATCTGTCTCTATTTTCACTTTGAATGACCCAAGGAAAATTAAAAAATAGCATATCTGTTCATCCACTGTTTATACTTCTAAAGCCTTAAACCCGCACTGTCCAATTCAGAAGCCACTAGCCATGTGTAGCTATTTGATTTAAATTTAAATTAACAAAATTAAAAATTCATTCCCTCAGTTGCAATAGCCACTTTTCAAATGCTCAATAGCCACACGTGCCTGTAATGGACAGAACAGGTAAAGAATATTTTCATCATCAGAGAAAGTTCTAGTCAACAGTACTGCTTTTCACAGATAAATAACTGATACATCAGAGGGCTTAATTAATAAGCAGTGGAATAAAGATTCAAACACAGGACCGGCTTCTAAATCATCATTTAAAAACAACTACACCAGACTGCCGCCATGAAATACAGAAATACATGAGTGAGGCGTGGCCCCCGTGTCTGATGGCCTTGAGGCAGTATTTCTATCAGTATCAGAGTAAGGGCGGGGTGGGGGAAAATCCTGCAGTATCAGCTTCAACATGTAAAGAGTTTGGAAGTGGTCCCTCCCACCCTTACACAAAGAAAAACATAGACAAACTGAAAATCAATGACTTCTCTTGGACATATCAAAGAACTGAGGTCACAAGGAAACTGTCATCCCAAAATCTGTAGAGGCAGACACATCCATAGAGACATAGACATAATCTGCTTACCTGAAGCAGAAGGCTCTGGTAGAAACACTTAAATGGTAATTTTGACAAATCGATGGAACCATGAGTGTAGAGTGGCATGAGACTCCCGGGAGCTGCGGTCACTGTCTTTAAAGGGAGAGGAATTGGGAGGCCCACACTTTCTTGGGCTTCACCTCCAGAAACCCCACCAGATTCCAAGGTGAAGGTCTATCAGGGAGAGGTGGAAGAGTAATCATTGTGATGAAAACCACCCAGTTTCCTCCATAAGAAAGGCCTACTGTCTAGAGAAGATTTTGCTAGAGAGCAATTCTGAAACTTTGTCCTAGGTTCCTGCCCACTGAAGCCCCCTTCAGCCTTTCTGTCTCACCTAAGTGGGGGAAAAGAGTTCACAGGTGTCAGGACGTCAAGGAAACAGACCAGGGAAGGAAGTAGGGGATGGGGAAAAAACTTTACCCCTGGAGAAATATTTGTGAGAGTCACAGCCCCAAAACACACAGGCCCACTTAAAGACTGAGATTTCATCAGGAGATTATATAGCATTTGCTGTCCCTAAATCTTACCATATCAACAAGGTTCCAGTATAATAGTGGGTTATAGCTGCAAGACACAAACTCTCTCTGTGAAGGAGTACACAGGGAAGCCCGAAGTCAAGAGAATAAACAAAAACAATGACGATGGGGGAGTTTGAAGCTTTTGGTACATATACTCACAGCAAACATGAAATACATCCCAACTCCTCTAGAGTAACATAAGTCCTCACTATAAAGGCCTGTTTACCTCAGGTGATATTAACTGAGACATGTCCAGATTTGGAAAAGAAAATTGTGTGGCATGCCAAAAGAAAAAAATATATCGTCCAAAGAGACAAAGGAAGCATCAGTACCACACTCAGATATGACACAGATGTTAGAATTATCAGACAGGAAGTTTAAAATAACTATGATTAATATGTTATGGGCTTTCATGGAAAAAGCAGACATTAAGAACAAATAAGTGATATAAGTAGAGAGATGGAAACTCTCAGGATGAATCACAAGGAAATGCTAGAAACTGAAACTGTAGCAGAAATGAAGAATGGTTTTGATGGACTCACAGTAGGCTCAACACTGCCCAGGAAGGAATCAGCTTGAGTACAAGGTAACAGAAACTTCACAAACTGAAGCACAAAGAGATACAAGAGTGAAAACATCTCAGAACATACATGAATTGTAGGATAATATCAAAATATACACACAATTAGAATGTCAAAAGGACAAGAGAAAATGCAGCAGAGGAAATATTCAAAGTAATAATGGCCAAGAACTTTCCAAAATTAATGATGGACACAAAACTACAGATCCAGGTAGCTCAGCACCAAGGGGATAAGTACCCATAAAACCACACTTAGGCATATCATATTCAAACCACAGAAAACCAAAAACAAAGAGGAAATCTTGAACGAGCCAGGCCGGAGTGGGGTTGGGGGGAAACACGGTGCACATAGAGAAACAAGGATAAGAATTCCATCAGACTTCTCATCAGAAACCGCACAAGCAGGAAGACAGTGGAATGAAATATTTATAAAGAGTTGAAAGGAAAAAATCTCACCAGCCTAAAATTCTATATCCAGCAAAACTATGCTTCAAAGTGCAGGAGATATAAAAAAAAAATTTCTCAGACAAAAAGTGAAAGAATTCACTGCCTGCAGACTTGTCCCGTAAGAATGTTGTTCAAGCAAAAGAAAAATTATATGGGTCAAAAACTCAGATCTATTATATGAATGTTAAAAAAGGAATAAAAGGTAAAATAAAATCTTTTTAGTTTTCTTATTCTTTTTTAGTTTTCTTATTCTTAATTGATCTAAAAGATAACTGTTTAAAGCAATAAAAGTAACAATGTATTATGTGATTATAACATACAGATTAAGTGGAATAAATGTCAGCCATGTCACCAGGGACAGGAGGGAGGAATTGAAAATACTCTCTTATAACCCAACTATACTACACATGCAGCATTACAGTGTTATTTGAAGGTGCACTTAGATTAGGTGTAAATAGATGTTGTAAGTACTAGGGCAACCACTAAACATTTTTTTTGAAAGAAGTAAAATTGGGGCGCCTGGGTGGCGCAGTCGGTTGAGCGTCCGACTTCAGCCTGGTCACAGTCTCGCGGTCCGTGAGTTCGAGCCCCGCGTCAGGCTCTGGGCTGATGGCTCGGAGCCTGGAGCCTGTTTCCGATTCTGTGTCTCCCTCTCTCTGCCCCTCCCCCGTTCATGCTCTGTCTCTCTCTGTCCCAAAAATAAATAAAAAACGTTGAAAAAAAAATTAAAAAAAAAAAGAAGTAAAATTGACATGTCAAGGGAAGAGATAAAAAGAAAACACTTAATTATCAAAACCAGATAAGACAGAAAAAGAAGGGGGAAAAGAAAGAACAAAGGAAACAAATAGAGAGCAGTTACAACCACAGTACATATTAATCCAATTGTATCAATAATTACTTTAAATGTGAATGCTATCAATATACTGATTAAAAGACAGTGACTGTCAGAGTGGACTAAGAAAAAACAAGACCCAACTCTATGTTGTCTATAAGAAACCCACTTTAAATATAAAGACTTAGAGAGGTTAAAACTAAATGGATAGAGGAAGCTATACCATGTTAACACTAATCAACATACAGAAGTAACTATATTAATTTCAGATATGGCTGACTTCAGAACAAGGAAAATTATCAAGAATTAAGAGAGCATTATATAATGATAAAGGGATTGATTCTCCAAAAGGACATTAGATGCTAAACATGTCTGCACCTAACAACAGAGCATTAAAGTACATGATAGAACAGATAGAACTGAAAGGAGAAAGAGACAAACTCACTATTCTAGTTGGAGACTTCAACATTTCCTCTGTCATTGACAGGGCAAGCGGGCAGAAAATCGGTGAGGATACAGATGACTTAGAAGGAAGGGGCAGGATGTCTTATATTCTGAGGAGAGTCATGATCCAATTTTTATAAGGATTGCTCATAGAAGTGTAGGGGTTAAGTTGCAGCGGCAAGATATTGGCGACAGAGAAATCCCCTCCTCCACCCAGGGAAATGTTTTATGTAAGCAGGAGGCTTTTAGTAGGATAGCTATAGAAGAAAAGAGGAGATAGATTAGACCACCATTTTCCAAAACGTGTTTTAGGAAAGTTTCCCTTGATGTTGCAAAAAAAAAAAAAAAAGGGGGGGGGGGTTCTGTGACTAAATACCTTTGGGAAACAATGTTTATGGTATCTCAGTATCAGATCCCCTGTATTGAATGCACATTAGCTGCACATTAGCATATCAAAGGTTTTTAAAAGTTACTCTTAAAGAAATCTATTTAACTCTGTCCAGTTCAGCATTTCTCAAGTTTATTTGGTCATGGATACTTTTTACCTTTTTTGTGACACCTAATAACATCCCAAGGAACTAATATGCTTCAGAACATACTGAAAATATTATCCCTAAAATAAGGAGGTAGAATCAACAGGACGCCAGGTTCATTGGATCTGTGAGTAAACAAAGGGAAAAGGGTGATACTGGCCTAGAGGTTTCCCAACTGGGTAAAGAGAAAGAGGAGGATGCTGTTAAGGATAATAAGAAACAGGTGGAAGAACAAATCTGGAGGAAAAGATTCTGCTGTTGGATATACACCAGTTGAAATATTGCCATAATATGGATTTGCAAATCTTTAGGAGGAAGATGGAAATACAGACCTGGAGTCTGGAAGAGAGGTGAGGTATTGATGTGAACCAGTGATAGGACGGCATAAAGGTGACAAGCCAAACCATGGCAATGGAATTCACTGCCCAAGATGAGTTCATTTGAATGTGAAAAGATCAGAAGTGCCAGAGACAGAATCTTGACTAATATCGGATTTACAAGGTAAGCAAAGGTAGGAGGAGTCAGTTAGATGGACACAGGAAAGCCAGGTTTTAAGGTAGGAGGAGAGGAGAAGTCGTGTCATGGAATTCATCATGGCAGAGGAAGAATTTAGGTCAAATCACACATATTTATTGACCACCTTTGTTTGCCAGGCACGTAGTAGAGGATGCAGCAGTGAAGAAAGCACACCCATGCTTCAATGGAGCCTACTGGATTCCCTTTGAAGAGCTCAACATGCTTAACCATCTTACATATTTTTAAAGTACTGCTTTGACCCCACATTATTGACTTAACTGTGAGTATCTGCTAGGAGTTTAGGAAAGTGAGGACTAAAAAGTAGCCATTGGATCTGCATGCTTAGAAGTCATTGTTGAGTTTTGGTTGAGTGCTGGGATAGAGTCTAGTCTGGAGTGGTTTGAGGAGTGAGTGGGAGGTGAGGAAATGAAGTTAGCAAGCATGAATCACTCTCTGAAGTGTGGTTGGAGACAGAAAATATAAAGAGCTCCTTAAAGAAGGGGAGATGTGGCAGAAGCTGGAAGTGAAGTAGGGTCAATGAGGCCTGTTTTTTAACATGGGAGAGACATCAGCGTATTTCAAAGCTCATGGTAAGGAACTAGTAGAAACAGAGATATGTTGGAGGAGATAAACAAGACTAGGAAGAAGGAAAGGAAAGCCAGAATCTAATGGAAGAAATGGATCTTAGAGTAGGGGTCATGACCTTGATTTCCACAGGAGGAGAGGACAGAAACATATAGATGTGAATATTTTTATAGATATGGTGGCAGGAAGTTGAAGGTAATTTCCATCTGATGGCTTAGGTTTTTCTCTGCAAGACAGAAAACAAGGTCAGTAGCTGAAAGTGAATCTTGTCAAGTGCTAAAGAAAGTGAGCATTGGTCTAATACCTATGGGCGTGGAGGGCAAGTGACAAGTGAGTGAAGAGAGACTAGGTAGCAAATCAGAAGCCATCTCTTTAGCAAAATTCTGGTTTGAGAGTCTCATCTTCCCTTTTGTCTCAAGATGGGCAACAGCACAGAGAAGAAACTGAAGTGGAACTTAAAGGCAAATTGAGAGAGTTCGCACCTGATAGTTTTAAATCTCAGAAAACCAGTGTGGGTTATGTAGAAAGGAGGATTCCTTAATTCCAAGGGTTGCTTGGCATTTGGATGGCTCATCAGAGGAGAAGAAAATGACCCAGAATGGTTCAAATAGAAGTTGGAACTATGTGACCTCCAAGGGTGACCCATCATTCAAATTCCATCACATGGCTCAGTGGTTCTCAACCCTGGCTACATGGCAGAATCATTGGAAGAACTCAAACCCACCATGCCTAGGTCTCACACCCATAGATTCTCATTCTCTGGGTCTGGCAACAGGGTGGCCTACTCCAAATGTGGTCCACAGACTCGCAGCAGCAGCAACAGCAGTGGCATCCCTTGGCGCCCTGTTAGAACTGCAGAATCCCAGGCTCCACCCAGACCCACTAGATCGGAGTCTGCATTTTTACGAGATCCCTGACTGATTTGTGTGCACATGAAAATCTGAGAAATGCTGGACCGAAAGCATGGTCTACAGTGGGGTCTGAGATGGGTACTTTTTTAAAGCTCCCCCTTGACTTCTTTTTTTTTTATGTTTATTTATTTTTGAGAAAGAGAAAGAACACAGGGAAGTGGCAGAAACAGGGGAAGAGAGGATCTGAAGCGGGCTCAGCACTGGCAGTGCAGAGCCTGATGGGAGGCTCAAACTCATGAACCACGAGATCATGACCTGAACTGACGGTGTATGCTTCACTGACCGAGCCACCCAGGCATCCCATCCCCCAGGAACTTCTAATGTGCGACTACAGTTGAGAACCACTACTACACAGAAAAAGAGATACTTCTTAAACTGTATTTAGCTTGTGATAAAATGTCACAGTATTCTATGTGCACATGCACACAGACACATACAAACAGTATGTGTAAAAACTGGAGAAATCCAAATAAGACCTGTGGTTGAGTTAATAATGTTGTACCAAAGTCAGTTTCATGGTTTTTTAATTTGTTTACTGTTTATTTATTTTTGAGAGAGAGAGAAAGAGGGAGAGAGTGAGAGCATGAGTTGGGGAGGGGCAGAGAGAGAGGGAGACAGGGAATCCGAAGCAGGCTGCAGGCTCTGAGCTGTCAGCACGGAACCCAATGCGGGGCTCAACCCTACGGACCATGAGATCATGACCTGAGCCCAAGTTGGCCGCTTAACCGACTGAGCCACCTGGGCGCCCCCCCTTAGTTGCATCATTTTAATCATGTACTATGGCTATGTAAGAAGTTATTAGGGGAAGCTGGGTGATGGATATACAGGAACTCTGATCTACATTTACATCTTCTTGCAAGTCTTAAGTTATTTTCAAAGAAAAGCTTAAAAAGAAAGCATTTTAAGCCGAGACAGATCCTGCCTAGGATGAGGATCAGCTGTTCTCCATCATCATCTAAGAAATAAACAGGCTCCATCATTCATTCGGAGGGGAACCATTGGAGGATTTAAAGCAGAGGGACGACAGGTTTGAATCTGTGTTTTAGAAAAATAAATCTGGTGGCAGTTGGAGGATTGACTAAAAGCAAAAAAGATGAGTTGGGAAGCGGTCTCTGTCGTCCAGATATATTATCAGGGCTATCCCCAAATTTGGGGCAATGGAAATGGAACACGAGGGATGGATTGGAGAGACTGGGGAGGTGGAATCGGCAGGACTGGAGGAATGATTCCAGGATTGTCGGTGGCTGTGTGTATAGGCCCCCGGGAAGCTTTTTAAAATACAGATGCCCGAGTCTTCGCCACAAGATTCCAATTCCAAGGGGCGAAGCTGGGCCCAGGCCTCTGAGTTTGTAGCGTTCCACAGGTGGTTCAAATGAGCAGGGTTGAGAGCAGCTGGCTGAGGCTGAGGAGGCGGGAAGTGCAGGGTAAACCTCACAGGTTTGCAATCCAGTCGTGCCGCTAACCGGTAGAGGAGGAGGAGGCAGCAAAGAGACAGCCAGGATAAATTAGGGAGGTAGCCCTTCCTCTTCCCCTTGTTTTATGTTGAGGAAAATTGTGAAACTTGGGAGTTCCAGCGCAGAAATCCATAATGCTTGCAACCTAGCTATCTTCCCATGGCTTATCTGAACAAATACATCTTTTAATGAAAATAAAACCTGAGTCCGATTATTTGTGCCATCTGAGCACAACCTCAGCTTATTGAAAGCAACAACTTTCCGTTAAACTCAAAGTGTGAAATATTTACACAAACAAAGAAATCGCCAGGAGGCTGAGCTAAAAGCTTCCAGAAAAGATGAAATTCCTTGTTTTTAGTGCTGCTAGCCCGACCTTTCTCCTAAATCCACCTAGATACTGTATCCATCTTCCTCCACCCAAGACTTGCATGTTGGGTTGGTTGGTTTTTGCTCCCGTGAGGCTGTGTTTTGGAACCCTTCCAAACTCTGCAACAGGTGCCGAGTGTGGTCACTGACTCTGCTCTGCTGGAGCAGCAGGAGAGCAGGCGCACGTAGCCTGTGATGTCAGCCCTCACTGCTAATAAACCCCTAGGTTCCATCCATGGAAGGTGTTCTGGGAGAATGCACGGAGCCTTCAGAGCCGCAAGGGGGAAGCGGCCGATGGCTAATGGATTGTCTTTTACAGGGTGACCTGACAAAGCCACCAGTCTCCCGTCACAAAAACAATCTGGGGATTCCCTACTGAGAGTTGCTTGCTGCCCATTGGGGGCTGTCTTTACAAAGTTGTGTGCAAAGCACCGTGAAAATGTTCCCATTTCAAAATGGTCTGCTCTTTAGCATTCCGGTTTTCCCCTTTAAGGACATTTTTGCCCGCTTTTTAACTTAAAAAGAGAAGTTACAAAACCCTCTCATATCCATTATAATAATGTATAAGCACATGGCAGAGTTTAACGATTATTTTAAATGGTTAATGTGAAAAAATGTTCAGGTGGCATTTGCAAGGATACTTCTGTGTTCCAGGTTCTATTACAGCTCAGCTTTCTACTAGCTATGTTATTTACAAGGTAACAGAGCAACACGTAAGCTCATCCATTTTTTGAAATGAACCGAAACTTCGTTTGAAATCTGTAGGCTTGTTTCTATCAATTCTGATAAAGCTACTAAAGCTTGGAAAAAGAGAGAGGAAATGATAGACTGAGAATTTAAAAATCTCTTTATTCCTAATTCTAATCTCTTGTTCTTTCAGGAGCTGCACATATTAATACCTGCCTGTGTATTCCCTTGAGGGCTGGGCTGGAAAAACATTGCTGTACTGTTTAGTTTTGTGTGTAAATTGCCACAGCATCTTTACCTTTAGACATGAAAGTACATATACTCACTGCAATAGTCACCTTTCCCCACATGTTCTGGTTCCCCTTGTTTGCTTTTTTTGTTTGTTCTGCTTTTTTTCCCTCTGAGTTTTTGTGAAGTAGCTAGTACTTTTGCTCAGTCACTCATTTGCAGTATCTAACTAGGTTTCAGGACATGAAAGAGGAAACTGCTTAATGCACACCGGTGATGCTGAGGCGATCGGACAGGAGTCTGCTGGCTTGTCCAGAACATTTGTGTCTTGAGTATTGTGTGCCTGCACTGTGCTGGGAGTAGGGACATAACAAAGAACAAGGCTCAAAGAGCTGAAAGAAGATGTCCTTCTCATATGACAAGAGAGGAGACAGATGTGTCCCCATGCAGGGGACCCGGGAGGATCTCAGGGCAGACTTCCTGGAGGAGGTGATGCATGAGCCAGGCACATCACTCCTTGCAAGGCCTAACCCCCAAAAGGGAGGGTTGGGGACTGGGACTTGACTGCTCACTGGGCAGCCCTTTCCAAAGCAGCCCGTTCCTCGTGGCTGCCGGCCCACAGCAGCTTCGCCCTCAGACAGAGGACGGGGCTCTAAAAAGTGCCCTGCACATCCTCCTGCCTCACATCAAATACGGCACTGCAGAATATGATCGCAAACCTTGCCATCGTGCCTCCGCAAAAAAGACACGTGCTGCTTCTCACAGAGAATGAAACCCTCACATCAAGAGACGGGCAGTTGCTCTATGACAAGAACACCACCGGTCAGCCAGGAAGACTATGGGATTTCCAGGCGTTACGTTAAAACCATCATGTGCTTCGGGAAACTATGGGTGAAGATGCCAGCGACACTTTCTGATGGCAGTGGGGAGAGGTGCCAACACTTATGAAGAACCCATGATGTGCTCTTCTGCCAGGCACACCATCTGCATCATCTCATTCAGAATGAACAACGCTTCTAGACCATCATCCCATTGTGATGATGAAGACGGTGAGGCTCAAGAAGGGGAATTTGCTCCATGTTATCAGGTGGTCACTTCGTGAGCTAGGAACACAAGTCTCCGTGACCCCTCTGTCAGGTTCTTTCTAGCATGCCAGGCTGCGTCCAGCGCTCCTCTTTCTTTCAATCTCTATAGTCAGTCTCAGTTATCTTGAATTAGATAGTCTCCTGCAAATCGGTAAGGAAAAGACGAAACAAGACAATATGCCCAGCAGGGCAAAAGGCTGGAATAGGCCCTTTGGAAAAGATGACAGCTGCATGGCTAATGTGCACGTGCAAAGGCGCTTAGTTAGCTTCAGGCAGCGTGGAAGTGCAAACCGAAACCAAAATGAGATACCAGTACACACTCACCAGAACGGTAACAGTTTCAAAGACCGACAATGCTAAGTGCTGTGGAGGATATGGGGCAACGAGAACTTTAACACGTTGCTGGTGGGAATGTAAAATGGTACAATCCCTTTGGAAAACTTTAAATATATGCTTACCCTCTGATCCCCAAATTCCACTTGCGGGTGGTGTCCTGAGGCTGGCTCTTCCTGGCTCCTGAGAGCTGATTTGGCGTATCCCTTTCTAACTCACATTCCCTGGGTAGCTTGAAATTGGCGACAGTGGGATATTTACAAACGCTTTTGAGTCAAAGCTGCTTTCGTTGGTGAGCTTCCTGTTAAACACGTAGCCACACCACACTGTATATACCTGAAAGACACGACTGCATGTGGCCACCAAAGGATTTGCACAAGAATGTTCATCGCACTTTTATTTCCTCCTAAAAAAAATTTTTTTAATCTTTATTTATTTTTGAGAGAGAGAGAGACAGAGTGCGAGCAGGGGACGAACAGAGAGGGAGACAGAGAATCTGAAGCAGACTCCAGGCCCCGAGCTGTCAGCACAGGGCCCGACGCTGGGCTCGAACTCAGGAACCGTGAGATCATGACCAGAGCCAAAGTCGGCCGCTTAACCAACTCAGCCACCCAGGCGCCCCGCACTTTTATTTCTAATAACCCCAAACTGGAAATAACCCAAAAGGTCCACCAACAGGAGAAGAAAAATAAACTGTGGTATCTTCATGCGATGAAATCCTACACAGCAAAACTAGGTAAGAAACTACTGCTAAAGACAACATGGGTGAAGCTCACAAGCTGTGGGTTGAGTAGAAGAAGGCGGACACACATCAGTGCAGACAGCACCGTTGCATTTATCAGAAGTTCAGAATAAGCAAGCGAATCAATGTTGACAGAAATCAGAAGCACTTTGCTCTGGAGGTTGTGGGGAGACTGACTGGGAAGGAAGATGAGGGAGCCTTCTGGATGCTGCAGTTGTTCTATCGTGATCTGAGTGATACTCATATAGGTATGTACATCTAAAATTCACTGAGCGGTACACTTAAGATCTGTACATGTTCCCGTAGAGACATCATACCTCAAAAATGAAGAGCACACACACATACATTCTACTCGGCCGTTCTGTTCATAAGGTAGAAGAGTCACTCCCATCCCAGCAGTGCAGAGCATGCAACGACAGTGAGTAATGACAAGAAGGCAGCCTGAGTCTTGGCAGACAGATGATCTTAGTTTTACTGACGTCCGACACACTGCCATCATGGACACTTTCAACACCTGTACCGGCAGCAGGGCCGGTGCATGAAGACTGCCTCCACCGGCACATACTCCCCAGGCACATCACCGCCTGGGAAGGAATCCAGTGAACACATCAGCTGTCTCTCCCACACACCTACCACCACCATAACAGCAGAAATCTAGAAGTGTAAAGATAGGAACTCTCATCCAACTTGGGCAATATGCCAGCCTTTGCCGTCAACAGAGAACACCGAAGCCTCAGACCTTACCTGCTGAGTTATTCCAGAAGGATGCAAAGAGGCTGCTGTGTCTCTGAGTATTTTTTTTCAAAGCCGAAGAAATGCCTGCTTCCTTTATCGTCAGCAAGAAGAAAGACGAGCGATCATGTCATCTCACAGTTCTCTGTTCCTGGCAGGAGGTAGGCCTAAGCCCTTCTGCACGAGTTATGGAGCGTTCTTGTCATGAGTATACCCTAGACCCACCGTGCTATTAGCTTTAGACTTTAATGAAAAGACTGGACAATATCCCACACGAGGGAGAAGTGCAGCTGACAGCACCGGCCATCTGCACTCATGAACTTATCAGAGCCGCATGAGAAATATTTGTTGCATCATCCCAAAAAATCTGTCCACCGTCAAAAGATTGAGGATGAATAGAAGCTCGAAAGATTCCTCCCTCAGGGTTGCGTTTTATTCTATTTTGAAATAACCATATTTGGGTTTGGGGGGTGTTGAGGGAGGAGCGCTAAGTACTCTATTTTTTTAAGTTCTTATTTAAATACCAGTTAACATACAGTGTCATATTAGTTTCAGGTGTACAATAATAGTGATTCAACACTTCCGTACATCACCCAGCACTCATCATGACAACTGGACTCCTTAATCCCCATCCCCTCTTTCACCTCTCCCCCCTCCCACCTCCCCTCCAGTAACCATCAGTTTGTTCTCTACGGCTAAGAGTCTGTTTCTTTTGACATAACCGCATTTTAATACATAGGAAACTGAGAGTTGGTTTTAGAATGCTTTAGTGTTTTGGGAACAGCAGGAAACTAATTCCGGAGACTTTGACCATTGTTAGACATTCTCTTAGTTGGGGTTCCCCCAGAAACGGACCTTGAAACAAGAAATCAAGTACAGATTTGGGAGGTGAAAGGCAACCAGAGGGGAGCAGGGCAGCAAGCGGAAGGAGACCGAAAGGGGAAGGAGCCTGAACTGGTGTGTGACAGGCAGGCCACGGCTGGAAGGAAATGGAGCACAGCCCCACCAGGGAAGCTCTGGGAACCAATTTAAAACACACTCACCCATGAATAGTCCCACCCATGGGGAGGGAAACAGGGTATTTCCATGCCAAGTCCCATCTGTCATTGGTTGAAGTCTGCTCCCAGGGGGTGTTAATGCCCCAGAACTTCTGGTCTGCCAAGCAGATGGTGGAGTGGGCTCTCTGACAAAGAAGCATGGGCGCTGGCATTTGCAGTCAGGCAGGTGTGCTCTCAAGAGGTGAGCACTAGAGGATCTGAGCAGGGTGCCAAGTGCATCTGCGACAGAGGAACTTGAAGCGATTGGCCAAGAACTTCTGTATTTGTGCAGTCTGTGGTTGCACTTGGGAGGCATACGCACAGAAGAGTGAGAGGCCACACATCAGCTAGATCTGTACCTTTATAAATCTACAATCCATTGATGTAGCAGCTCAAATGTTTATTCGGTACCATGGGTCTAAGAATTGTCATCACATTGGACTACCGGGCTTATTCCCTGGGCTAAGCTGTACAGATCTTTAAGAAAGTAGAGACATCAGTGTTCTGCCTTCTTCATGCCAGTATGTCCACCGTGGCTCAGACCTTCATTTGCATCTCCCTGCCTCTGCTCTCCAGCCTTCGCAGTCTGTCTACCACACTGCACACAGAGTAATCTGCCCACGGTTCTGATCTCCTCATCCTCTGCTTGAAACTCTCCATTGGCACCCAGTTGCCAGCAGGACAAAGTCTGTCTCCCAAGTTCAGCAGACAAGGCCCTGTGTGATTTGGACGACTTTGTTTGCCTCAAGCTCTACATAAAATATAAAAACTCTCATGTACCTACATCCAATGTCATGTCTATTTGAAGATGCTGCTCCCCACCCTGTATTAATGCTGTCCGTGGGGGGGGGGGGTGATCATATAATTTATCATCCAGACTGGAATACTTTTGAGAGTGCAGGAGGGCATGTTAATTTCAGAGAAACACCAGGCATAACGTGGGACCATCACAAGCAAAGCAGGATGCTCTCCTTATCTATGGGTGTCTCAGAGATGTGAGCACTAATGCGACTTCATCCATTTATGCCTCACAGCAGGCATGAGATGGCAATCCTTTGGTTTTCAGACCCATCACTGCTGATGGAACCTACACTTTTATTACAGGTGACACTATCCTGTCATCAGGCCTCCAGGAAAGGAATCTGGGAAAACCCCTTACACCTCTAACTACTTCCTACCCTCCCACCATTGCAACTTCCTTCCATGGCAAGGCTCGGATGTTTTGTGGAATTCGGCTCTTGTATAGCCCAGTTCAGCTCACTACTGCAGAGGTGGAGCGCATCTATAGTGTCCTCAGAACATTCCATCTACTTGCCCTAAGCACACCAGCCTTGCTGGCATTGACAGATGGCTTCCGCTTGGTTGTCTGAGTGACGTGGCTTCACCCAGCCAGGAGCAAAGACTGCTTTCATGTCCAAAGATGTCACTCTGGGTGATTCTATCTTGCTTTTAATGCTGGCAATGGCTCACAGATTTGGGTGATTAAATTTTGCAAGGCTCGCACATGTAAAACCTGTGATGGGTCTCAGATAGGCAGCAGGTGGGAGGCCACAGCATTTTTGCTTTGCTGGGAGAAAGTCATCTCCATTTCATCACCAATTATAGCAATGAACCATTTACTGAACATGTATTAAGTGTCTACACTATGCCGGATATTAACATAAGCGCTGGGGAGATAAGAAACATTAAGACATAGTTTTACCTCAAGAAACTTAAGTAAGAGTCTAGCAGAAGGACTTCAGGCAGAATCTCAGAATTGGTTAGTGCATGCCACCAGCTCTATATCTCTCAACTTTTCTGTATTTAAAAAGAATCCTCCAAAAATAGAAATCCAACAAGTACACAACAAAAATTCAAGCTACTCTGTAATTAAGTATAATACATAATTATTTCAGTATCCAATCTCCTACCGAAATTGTTTCTCCGCTCTTATATTTTTTAGATTATAGTCTAACCATATCCATTTATCTAATGAGATCAGCCATTTGTCTGCAGCATAAGCAACAGGACTAAATTCAATGTCATCTGTTTACTTAAGATGGAAATGATATGCATGTAGCAGAGTAGCCTTTGGGTACAAGTGAATTATCATTCAATGTCATCAGAGAAAATATAAATCAGCGAGAAGGAACAAACATGGAAGGTTCAGTCAGTACATTGTTGTTGGACTTCCCGTATGTGCCAGGGCTACAGGATGGAGTGGAACAGAGTCCTTGCCCTCAGGGCACATATATATTCTGGTCTTGAACAGCCTTTGGGGAGGACCGATACATGCATCCCGCAGGATCCCCAACTTCAATCCAGTGTTTTGCAATAAATTCCCAAATTGCGAGACCCATTTGCCAGTATGTTCTGTAAAGTGTTTTTTCTCTTTTTCCTTCTGTGTGTGCATGGGGCAAGAGGCCGGTAGTCACACAGGAAACATACAAGACAGAAAGGATGCTGTTTGGACTGATGAAAGTCTCATCTCTACACGTCTGTCTTCTTTCATCTCCAGCTGGCTGTGCATGCCTGTCATTGGTAATGGGCTGGCTGGTGGCTCCTCTCTGAGTTTTCTGTTGTAAATATCTTTGCGGGGTCCCAGTGTTCAGTACTTTGGTCTCGGCTGCTCTGTCACGTTTGGCTCCTTGACTTTGCTACGTCATCACCACTTTCAGTTCATAACTGCTGCTGAACATCTCATGCTGTGGCTTGACTGTGCTGAAGCCTAATCCCCAAACACAAATTTATCAACATCCAAATGGCCAGAGCATAGACATTGGGATATGAAGTCTTTACTTTGCCAAAGGAACTCCAGTTGGGGAACAATGTACCCAGCCCAGGATTTAAATGTGGGCTGATCCATATAGTAAATCTGTGACCATGGGCAAGTTATTTAAGCTCCCTGAGGCTCAGTTTCCCCACCTGTGAATGTGGATGTAACAGTCTACCTCCCTGAATTCCCATGAGGATGAAATGAGGTGAACACGGGCAGCATTCTCTGCACAAGGCCCAGCACAAAGTACGCACTTAATACCTTTCAGTTTTCTTCCTTTGCCCCCGCCACAGTTCCTGGCCTGCTCTGATGTGCACAGTAATGTAACTAGGCAGCGAACCTGGAAAAAGTGGGATGGTGTCAGGGTAGGAGCTGATCCTGGAATTGGGGAGTGCCAACTTTTAAACATATACTACCCAGCTACTCTCTTCAAATATTTGCATCGATGTATGCACTTATCCCCTAGTTTCTCAGCGAAGATGTGAGCAAAAATATGTCACCTTTCCATTTCACTGAATATACTTTTCAAGACCAACTGAGGAACTGTTGTTGAGTTAAAGAAAAAAAAAAACGTTATGGGGGACAAGGCAAGACAGAGGGTAGGAATGGAGTATTTTGTTTTTGCTCACAAACCTTTACTGGGAACCGCTTGTTTGTCAGAGACCATATCGACCAGTGCACATTCAACTTCTCATTTATCCTCCAGCAATCTCACTGAGGTGGGTACTATGATCGGCCCCATTTTACAGATGAGGAAAGTGAGGCACAGAGAGCTATTCCAGCTTAGTGTCGAGGATCACACAATCACTAAGTGCCAAAGCTGGCAGGTGAGCACAGGCAGCCTACGTCCACCGAGCCAGACTATGCCACCAACACGAGCACTTCCCGGAAGGGCCCAGGCCCAAGCAAGCTGAATCATGGAAACCATCACAGCCTTGACTATTTGCTCCATAAGGCCTCTTTCCAGATCCAGAAAAGGAGGGCAGTGGCTGGCATCACTACTCTGAGTTTTAAGGGCAGTAGTTTTGCTGGAGAACCTTGATAACAAAACGAAACAAAAACCCATTATTTCCAATGGAAAAATGCACCATCAGGTAACACACTCTTTTCTGAGTTGTATCACATGCTCGGTCTTGTAAAGCTCATGGACCATCCTTCAGGAGTGCCATTACCACATCATTATGTGTAATTTTTTTCTTTTTCCTTCTTATATCAGCCATAATTTACACTGTTCTCAAGCTCAGTACTCATTAGAACCTTAGTAAATCCTTGGAAGGAAATAAAAATTGCCGAAGAGTTCATCTGATAGAGACATTTTTTCATAATTTTGTAGATTTAATATTGTTATTAATTATTTGCCATTTCAAATATTTCAGGGATGTGGGTTATACTGTTTTACATTTTTTTCTTAAGCCAAAACTGCTGAATGTGTGAATTCTAGTTGTATGCAGGGACTCATCATGCCCACGGTATCTGCAGTCTTGTTTGTGGATATGTGAGAACTTTCCTAGCCCAGAACCGTTGTCTTTTTCCTAAAAGCCTGTCCCAGTACCACCAAACTGTACATTGGAAAGCAAATAAAACTCTCTGGTACTCCAACAAGGGAGGTGCGGGGTCTGTCAGGGCTCGTGGAAAGGAAGAGAGGCTAACGGGGGAAAGAACAGACCCTCACTGAAGGTCGATTAGGTGAACTACAAAAAATTGCCAATACCGAACCACTTTGTTACCTACAGAAATGGCAATTTCATATGGTTTAATGCAACAGTAAATGCCAGGGAAGACACCTTTTATATCTTTCCACACTTGATCCTCATAATGACACTATGAGGCCAGAGTGATCCCCATTTTACAGATAACGAAACTGAATTAAATGCTGAAGTCATCGTTTTAGTTTGGGTTCCTCCACAAGTTGGCCCAGAGTCAAAGACACAATACGAATAGTATGTTTGGAAGACAATCCCAGCAAGCACTGGTAAGAGAATGGCAATATGCAACACGGAAGGGAAGCAGTAAGTTACAGGGACCTTGTCAAGCTAGTTACCCTCTGGGCCACTGGAGCCTAATCCTGCTGGGGAACTCTGGGAAACAGGAAGGAACACGTGCTGCAGAGTCATCCCACCTTGGGGACAAGGGAGCTAGGGTATTTAGTCACAGGTCCAGGCTGCTTGGGACTAAGATAGCACATTAGTGCCCCAGTATTTCCACATCAGGCTGGAAGTAGGACCAGTGGGTAATGAAGTCATGAGACGAGAGGGCCAGGGTCCAGCTGTGTTTGCTATGGTCCCATAGGTAGAACTAGCAGAGGCCGGATTTGAACTTATGGCATTCTGACCTCATAACTCATGTCCTTCCCACTAAAGCACAAGATATTGTCGAAACCCAGGAAAGATCAGGGGCACCAGAACTATCAGGAATCAACTCTAGGGCTACATCTGGATAGCTGTGGGACATGTGCCAGAAGAAATACCACTCCATGCTTCCCTGCTGTGTAATAACTGCAGTCACATTTGTGGATCCCTCTAGAGTTTACAAAATGCTCGCACTCCATCACTTCACTTGGCCCTCCTCTTGCCCATGAGGCAGACTAAAATCCATTCACTCACAAGATTATTATATTTTCATAAGTTTACTCTATAACTATTGAGCAAATGTGGTAGGAATTGTTCTAGGTGGTGGAGATGTGGAAGTAGACCAAATAGACAAACACACCAGCATGGTAGAACTCCTACTCCAGTGGGGGCAGCAGAATAAAGAAACAAAAAGAGATGCATAACACAATGTCGTGTCACAGTCAGTGCCATGAAAAACTTTAAATGAGAAAAACTGACGGAGATAGCGAGGGATGCTGATGTTTCCAATTGGGGGTGGGGTCAGGGAAGACGATTACATCTGGGCAGGGAAGGGAAGGAAGCAAAGCTATCTGGAGGAAGGACATTCCTAGCAGAACTAAGAGAAAGATGAGCCATGTGACTAGGGCATGGTGAGAGAGGAGTTCCGAGATATCAGCAAGGACAATTTGCCATCTTGTTGGCTATAGTCAGGACTTAAGTGTTGGCTCTCAGTGCCATGGGGAACCACTGAGGGATTTAGAGCAGGGAAGTGGCATGATATATGTTCTAAAAGGCTCATTTTTTACTTATCTCTAACTCATGTGGTCAGCAAGACCCGACACCAGAATTTCAGTGGAAGTCTTGTGACTCCTGATCCAGTGCTCTTCCCACTCAGGTTCACGGTCATTTTCCAGACCTGGAAGTCCTTGGTACCATGTTTTTCCTATCCCTTGAAGAGTTATTTGTAGCCTCCTGGCCAAATATTAAAACTGCTGTTGCATATTCCTCAGGCATCTGGCTCTCTGGGACTTCTCTTTGCCTCTTGGCCAATCAGCTTTGACATTCTCCCATTTCTGAGAGCATCCTGTCCTCTTACCAGATATCCAGCAAAACTCGTGACCCACAAAGTGGCTCACCCAAAGCTTAAGCCTGACCATGAAAGTCAAGTGAGGACAATGGGATTCAAAGATAACCACTCTAATCATAGAGTTTAACATAACAGGTTTCCAGGGGTCTTCATGGTATCAAGGGATTTTTCTAAATTAAGACCAAATGAAAATTCCCCCAGGCTATGGAAACAGAGATTACTGGATCTCATTGTCTTTCTCCTCCAGACCAATATGGAATCTGGCAAAAGGTGCAAGGAGATATTGTAGTTGCCCTTTCCTTCATCATTACAATTTTTTGTTTCTAAAATCTCAGATTTATTTGCTTCAAATCGAAAGCTGCATTGCTTTTTCAGCCAAGGCTGCAAAGACAAACAGCCTGTTTTGGGAATTACAATGTGGGGCTTTCTTGCCTGCTTTTTAGTGTCAACATCTGCAATGAGAGCATTTACCCCCTGGTAAGGCAAGGAGAAGAACCGACACATCCCACTCTCCAGGACCTCCGGTGACACTACAGTATTGACAGAAGTCACCATTTGTCTTTTGTCACTGGAGCAGGTCAGCCTGACACCAGGCGCACATGTATAGAAGAAGCGTGTAGACAGATAGTCACTTGTTTGGCTACATCCACAGCTTAAATTTGGCGTCCTCCAAACATGTAATGTTTCAAAGGCAGAATGATATTTCTGTTCACTTATTAAGGGATGACTAACTTGCTTTTGGCTGCACTACAAATGAATCACGGTAACAATCCCCAACTTGCGACTTGTGGTGTTCTGATGTAATGCATTTCTATTAAAAGAAGAGGAAAGAGAGTGGGTGAGAGTGAGATCATGCAAAGACAGAACATAACACCAAGGGAGCTAGCGTAATTGATGAACTGCCGAGACCAGGTCTGTCCACTTCAAGGTGTTTTCCTGTGTCCTGGGTGGGGATCCCTTGCCAATCAGTTCCTACCCATTTACAGTTGCACAATATAGACCCAGATTACGACCTGGAATTTGGAGGGATTCAATGAAGAAAACATATCATTTGGGGTTGAAAACCAGATATTCCTTGAAAGCATTTTTAAAGCAGTTTTGATTTAGTGTCACTTTGTAGATAATTATTTGGGAGCAAATGATAGAAGTTAGAAAAGCAAACAGACAACCTCACCTTTTAAGGTGTTTTAATGGGGGTGCCTGGCTGGCTGGCTCAGTTTGTAGGGCATGCAACTCTTGATCTTGGGGTTGTAAGTTCAAGCCCCATGTTGGGTATAGAGATCACTTTAAAATAAATCTTTAAAAAGGTTTTAATGAATGCAGCTCCTTTGTGAGTGGCAGAAGGAGGGTGTGGGAAGGCGAGACAAGGAATGGAAGGCAGCTAATAAAGGTGGGTCATCAGACAGACTCCCCCTGGGGAGCTGGAGGACCCTCACCTCCTCCACATCTCCCCTCACAGGCAAGGTTGCCAAAGACAGCTTGAGGCCCCTCCCAGAGCCTGTTAATTGCCTGGCCTGGCTGAGTGGCTTTCAGGCCCTTTTCAACAAAAAACAAATACAAAAAGACCTGAAAGGTATCCTAAAAGATCCTGTGAACCCACAGGTATTTTTCCTGTGTTAATCACCATTCGGGAGCGGACACTTCCTTCCTCCCAGATCCCTTCTGTACTCTCTACAAGGTGCCCCTGCTGTCTTCTGAGCAAGATCTGAGTGTGCCAAGGAGAGGCAGAGAGGAAATTAGACTCTGGCCTGTCGTGACCGGCAGCCCACACTGGCTTTGTCCCAGGCTCTGGCAGAAGGGGATTATAAGAGCCAGTGCCTCCCCAGAACGGGAAATCACTCAGAGAAGGGAGTCTTTTTTTTTTTTTTTTTTTCAGTAAACCTATTTTCCCTACCCTGTGGTTTTCTTTCTGGGTTTCATCTACTATCAGATCTGTCATTGACCTAAAAAGGACTTCAATGTGTTAGAAAAGCATGCTACAAGCAGCTATAATAAATCTCAAATTGATATTTATGAAGTTAACTTTCTCTCACCCAGAATCTGATCGCATAGTATGTGGATGTCACTCATCTTAGAATTATGTCGTGTTAGAACCAAAAGGGTCTGTCTGTAAAGATTAGCTAAACCAACCTCCTGTTTTTTACTGATAAATCTGAGACCTGAAAAAGTGACATTCTGAGGGTCTCTGACACTCCTACGTAAGCAGCAGAAGCCAGACTTGAAGCCAAAACTTCTTTTGGCTGGGTTCCATTGTGTCCCACAGCCTTTCTTCTTGGTAAGCCTGTCTTTGAAAAGTTTTATTCGGCAACTACAGAGTCTGGATGGAGGATAAGAAAAGGCAGTAGGCTCAAGACCCATCCTCTTTGCTGCCTGTTAGTATCGCCACCTAATGCTGCCATCTACAGATGAGGTTTGGCCCTTGGGATTATTTCTGATCTCTCTTAGTGGACCCCAGATCTCCAACTACGGCCAGCCCACAGCTCTGTTACAGCGATGGCCCTTCCTCAAACCCTCTTCATCCTTGTGCAAACCGGTCTGTGCTGGGCTAGGGCCACACGTCCCGCTGCACCCAAGATCCTACCTCCACCCTTTACTCACTGGGTCCGCTTAGGTGAGCTACTGACATTCTTTAGGCCTCAACTGCTCCAGCTAGAAAATGAAGGTAATCATTTAATCATTTCCATAGGGTCTTGTACTGAATAAATTTTTTAAACCGTAAAGAAAGAACTTAGCAGACCAGTTACTATTACTGTTATCATTCTTCACCTGAAGGGTGATGAGAGCAGAGAAGCTAACAGCTTAAGTGGCATGTTCAGAGCCTGGGAATCAATCTCGATTTAACATTCAGTTCTGGCCTCTTTGGCAGCAAACACAGAACAGAAAATATTGTTATCAAGATTGACATTGGATTGGGCCTTACCAGTACAAAGTGCTTGGCACTGGCTCCTGTTAGAATATTGCCTTTGTTTTGAATGTTGTTATCTCTTCTGTGATTTTCCATGTGTGAGTGTGAGTGCACTAAACTCAGGGAAATTATCCTCTTGTTGACAACACGGTAGACTTGATGAGTACTTATTGAATGTGTGTTGAGTGAATAATCTAGAATCTATACATAGGTATGGAAACATGGATTATGTGTTGATTCACACGACAGACTCCGACTATATTAAGGGTCAAGACTATGACTTTGTGTCATTTCCCCCTGCTTTTTTCTGAAGATCTCTTACCTAGCTCAATAATAAGCCTGTGTAGCTTGAGGTTGTCCATTTTGCGGACTGAAGTGTCTCGGTCACCATTTCACTATTGTGCTCTGATGTTTTCCTGGCTTTCTTTACCCCTTCCAGACCCAAGAGAAGAGATTAATTTAAGGGCAAAGATAAAATCACTATAAACTAACCTGTCATCAGTTTCACCTTCCTTTTCCAGTGCAGAAACTAAAAGTAAGTATAAAGAAAAAAAAAAGAGCATAGCTTCAATCCCTGGCTTCCTTTTTCTCCTGTGAATATATCAAAGAACACCTACTAATGTCTCTACTGTCCTGAGTGGGGCTTCTTTAGGAAAGTAACATCCTATACAGGTTGATATCCGGGTAGCATGTGGACAGGCAAGAGTAGACAGTGCGTGTACTTGATATGCTTTCACAACAACCAAAAAGCAGAACTGAGAAGTTTCAGAAGTCACAGAAGGGAGTCTCAGTTCTTCCCCATGCCTCCATCATCCTCTCCCCTCTGATCCCACAGTAGAATCCCACAGACTCCTCCTGCCAGGTGGGTGGCCTCAGCCAACACCCCCTCTCGGGATGCTTTGTCACTCAGCATCTCCCTGCCACTCAGAAGGAAGAGTGACACATGTTCCACCCACCTTTCCATTGGAAATTCAAAGCAGCTGCGTCTCACAGCAGCTCACGTACTGAGAACTTAGAAACCTTCCTTCTTCACCTTCACGAAAGTCTCCCTGCCCAAGTCTCCATCCTGCGATCTGCTGGGACAGGACTTAACACAGTGGCTGCTTTCTTCGGTCTGTCATCCCAGGGGTCATGGCAGTAGATCTGCAGATCTGGCAGATCTCTAAATAGTTTTTACAATGCCCCACCCATCAGGGCATGGTCGCCTTAGAGAATGGATGGAAAATATCCCCTTGCTGTAATTGGGTTCAACCCTGTGGCTTAACACCATCTTATTTGGCAATCTTTTTCTCTTGACATATTTAGTAATCACTCTAAGGGAGATTTATTAGACTGCTCATAGGAACAAACAATGCACTAAATATTACACATATGCATGCTTTCAATACCACTCCTTTTCTAGCCTATTCTGGATCTTTCCGCAAAGTCTGTCTTTTAACAGTTATCAAAACTCTCTCTTGTCTTTAAATTCCTCTTGGTTCTTCCCTCCCCAAAATGACTTTATTGTTGGGATTTTTTGTAGCTGGAAGTTCTTTTAATCAAAATTCACCGGGCCATGCTTAGAGAAAGAAGAATGGATAAAAAAGACACACTCACAGTTGAAAATCATTGACGACATTTTGCTCCTCATTAATCTCCAAGCATCAAAACAAAAAGCTAGAGTTTTATGAAAATAATCTCTTAGGTATCTCTGGGAGATTGTGTGTGTGTGTGTGTGTGTGTGTGTGTGAAGGAAAGAACTCAAAATGTTTCAGCCAAATGTCGTACTATGAAGTGTTTCCCAACCTGAGGGGTGGCGCCCACGAGGAGATGTTGGGGAGGGTACACTGAGAATTAGGGTTAACAACTCATGCTCTGTGCTAACTAAAAGACTGACAGCTGGTGCCCCTCCGACATTTTCAAAGAGCATAATAAATATCCCACACACCCTGGCACATGCACAGCAGAATGTCTTCACAAATAATCCATCTAGAGCAGATTCAAGAGAAAATATATCAGGGTCATGGAGATGCTCAGGTTATGAGTTATAATGGCACAGTCACAGTGTGGTGACTGGATGTTAAACTTTATTCCCTTTACATACGAAATGTTTTTCTTTATCCATTAGATACACAGAGGCTATCTCTGCTCTAGAGAGAGCGCGCTCAGTTTTAGGCACAGGTCTACCTCGCCTACCTAGCACCCCACTACGTGTCCACCACCGGCCTCATGTTGCAGACCGGGCACATTTCACAGAGAACAGGCCTTGGACCGTAGAGTACACATACTCCTACCTATGTGAACTTGAGCACTTGTGATTTTTTAGGGCTGGGGCAGTGAAAGCACAAATGTGGCCATTAGTTGTGAGCAAGTACCTTGATTCAACTGCCGGCATTGTTAACCTAGAAGTGTGTGGCAAGGCACTGGGAGCACGGGTTCTGGAGCCAGACAGCCCGGGAGAGCCCAGCTTTCTCTCATACTAGGCGCGTGACCTCGGGCAAGGAACTGTGTCTCGGTTTCCTCATCTGTAAAATGAGGCTAGGACTTGTAGCGACTTCATAGTTTCCTGTAAGGGTTAAATGAGTTCATCTGTACAAAGGCCCTGGTACTGTGCCACGTAGAGGAGGAGCTGTTCAATGAGTGCTCGTATTCCCAGCGTCCACTTCGATCACAGGTGTAGAGGGCGTGACGTGGCCACTGTGACTTGGGGTGAGGTGTGCTGACTAAATCCCACTGTGCTCCTTTAGCACGACTGCCACGTGTCCCAGCCAGTGTCTTGCAGTTACGTCTCCCTTCCCATGTAAGCACGCAGGGAATGCCAGAGGATATGAAGTCCCTCGAGGTGAACCTCTTATCTTTGAAGGCACTCAGGGACTAAGTTGGAGGGGAAATCATTTGGCTGCCCTACCAATCGGCAGCAAGGGAGGGGCCCACGGCAGACCTCTGCACCTGAAGCTGCGCCTCAGTTCACACCATACCTTCCATCTTCAAGACGGTGGACGTACGTGAGACTTTCAGGCATTATAGACCAACTGAGTCACAAATAACAGAACGTGTGGAAAGAATGCTGGTGCAGTAGCCCAGCACATCTCAAACTGTACCTTTATCAGAATCCTCTGGAGAACTTGTGAAAACCCAGATTCCCAGGCCCCACCCCCAAGATTCTGATCTCCCAGGTGTGAGGTGGAGCCTGGCAGTTTTCACGTCTGGTAAGTTCCCAGGTTGTGCTGCTGCCGCTGGTGGTTTTGAATCCTTACTATGTATCTCTAACGCAAGGTTATACCATTTAATGTGAACTCTTTAGCTTAGAGATGACATGAGAAACTCCCCCACCCCACACAGACATACTTGACTCCACAGAGCCAATGCCATGCATGAATGTCTCGTTCTGGGTAATAAACACTGACTTTCATTTTTTCCCCCATAGTTGCATGCTGCTGTGACCAGGATCCAGGTTCCAAGGCCTGGTTTTAATTACACGTTCGCCCACATATGTATCCTGAATAATGATAAGACTTGCATCGTGGATGACATAGTGCATGTTCTGGAGGAGCTAAAGAATGCTCGGGCCACCAACCGGACCAATTTTGCTATCACATACCCAATCACTCACTTAAAGGACGGGAGGGCGGTGTACAACGGACATCAGCTTGGAGGCGTCACTGTGCACAGCAAGGACCGGGTCAAGTCCGCAGAGGCCGTCCAGCTCACCTACTACCTGCAGTCAATCAACAGTCTCAACGACATGGTGGCTGAGAGGTGGGAGTCCAGCTTCTGCGACACTGTCCGACTATTCCAGAAATCCAACAGCAAAGTCAAAATGTACCCTTACACGTCCTCCTCACTGAGGGAAGATTTCCAGAAGACCAGCCGTGTATCAGAACGTTACCTGGTCACCAGCCTGATCCTGGTGGTCACTATGGCCATCCTGTGCTGTTCTATGCAGGACTGCGTCCGCAGCAAACCCTGGCTAGGCCTGCTCGGGCTGGTGACTATAACCCTGGCCACTCTCACCGCGGCCGGGATCATCAATCTTACCGGTGGGAAATACAATTCCACCTTCCTGGGAGTCCCTTTCGTCATGCTAGGTAATTACTGCCCTTCATTTTTTTCTTTCCTCCTGCTGTGTGGTGGTGAGTACGCTCCTGAAAGGCAAGGAGTAGCCATGTGACAACTTTGTTTCATTTATAGGGTCTTGCTTTTGCCCAAATGTCCCGGGACCAATTCTGTAATGCACTGGCCATTGGCAAGGGGAAACCTTATTTGGTAAATGTGCCAGAAGTCCAAAGTCCCAGGTCCTAGCCCTAGTTCTCCATTAAGTAGCTGTGTGGCATTTAGCAGATACTAATCTTCTCTGGTGCCCCAGTGTCTGAGGTGGGGCCTCCCCCGAAGCAGAGCCTGAGACAAGGATTTAGATATAAGTAGCTTACTTGGGAAGTGAGCCCAGGAAGCCCCAGGAAGGAAAGAGGACATGAGCCAGGGAAGGAAGACCATTCAGGCTAATGGGCAGGTTACTTCTTTAGGCACCTGTGGCTCAATCCCACTGGGGACCTTTGGGAGACTTAACAGAACACACCTCAGAGAGGTCCTCCTTGAGGGCTGAGGAAGCTGCCAGCTGGGCTACATACCCAGAAACCCTGTGTCTGATTCACTGAGGGCTCTCCCCGAGAAAGACAGAGCACATTCCTGCAGCTGGAAAAATCCCTCAGGTGAATGGTATTTGTAGTAAGAAGCCTTGAGTGAGCTCAGGAATAGGGAATAGAAGGGCATGTGGGTTGGGCACTGACAGTGTCTGAAACCCTCAGTTTCTCCACCTTATGAATGGAGTGGATGTGAACATCATGCAAGGGGATATGATAAACGTGCAAGAACTTTGAAAGCAACAAGGGAGACCTAAGTAAGAAGGGTCTTTTTTTCTACTCTTGCTATAAACTCAGGAGAATGTCTGAAAATGGCGGCGTGAGAATCCCAGCATATTCTCTCTTGGGGCCTGTAAGAACTTCCTGATAGAGGTAATGGTCGAAACAAAGCCACAGTGGTTATAATATCACATCAGTTGCTCTGTTCATCTGGTACTGAAGATGGCTGATGGCAGGGTTCTTGTGGGCCAAGGGTTCCAATGGTTAACTTCCCCCTTTTCTGTGGCAACTTCTCATCCATTCCTTTAGCACAAGAAAGTGTCATTTGAATCAGATACTGACATGACACATGAAGTGGCATTTTTCACTGAATGAGAAAGAACTCTGCTTGAGTCCATTAGAATGCCTAACGCCCTGTGTGGGGGTGGCAGAAGGAAAGGGAAGAACTTACTTGGGACGTTTCAGCTGCATTAAGGTTAAATGACAAGGGGGGTGGCGGGGCTGCGAGGTCGTGGAATAACGTGAAGCCCTGGGGGCTCTGAGGCCTGTGGGAAGTCAGGCCTGGGCAGTCAAAACAGAAATGGTAGCTCCTGGGAAAGAGGGAGCTGCAGAGACCGAGCGAGCTGCAAAACTACCAGGTTGAAAGCCACAGAGAAGGAGGCTGCTGCACTTCCTCCTGAATTCAGTCTGTTAAAGAGGCAGCATAACTTGCCTCCTTAACCCCGAGTCAGTGAGCACAGATGCTGGGATCCATGGCGGTTTCATGAAGACAGTGTGAGTGGTTCTCAGCTTCCACGAAGGCCTGAGTCGAGGTTTCTTGAAATTAAGATGTTTTGCTCATAATTAGGCCCATGCTTGGATTTTAGTTTTTTAGCTTTTCATTTTTAAAAATGCAGTGTTTTGTGTTTTGATTGTTTTTGCGGGAGGAAGAAGAACAGAAATAAGAAAAGAGTGGGGAACTGAAGGAAGACGGTGGGTTTTTAAGGTAAAGACAAAAGGATGTCCGAGCTAGAAAGAGGACTATTGGGCTTGGTTTTATGGCACTCCAAGCTGTGACCAGTGAGCCCAGAGGATGACACAGTCAGTATTTAAAACTTCCTAAAAACTGACTGTGTTAAGTAAATTAAAATTTCAATATTTAGAGCTTCTTAAAATTAATTTTTAAGTAAAATAACATAGCAATAGGAGTGCCTGGGTGGCTCAGTTGGTTAAGCGTCTGACTCTTGATTTGGGCTCAGGTCATGATGTCACCGTTTGTGAGTTCGAGCCCCATGTCATGCTCTGCGCTGACAGCACGGAGCCTGCTTGGGATCCTCTCTCTCCCCCTCTCTCTACCCCTCCCCGCTCACACTGGCTCACTTGCTTTTGCTGTCTCTCTCAACATAAATAGACATTTATTTAATAACAGTCAAAACTCCATAAAATCAATTTCACCACGTGAAATGAAACTGAATATTCCACACTTCTAATACATTTTATTAAGTAAAAGAAATTACGATATTTAAGATTTCTTAAAACTAATTTCGGTACTTCCTAAAGAAGTTTTAAATATCGTAAGTAAAAGTCGGCACAAAAAGGAATACACCAGCTAGTCCTGGCGCAGGGAAGGATGTCAGAGATGGAAAGGTGCTGTGAGCCGAGAAGTGGCTTTTGAAAACAAATCCAGCAATCGTAGTGCCACAACTCCACAGAGACTGAGTATCAGCGAACTGTACGGCAGAGTTCAAGTCCCAGGAGTCTGGCATTTGCGATGAAAGAGACCAAACGCTGCAGGTACCCAATACTCCCTTGTTTGCAATTTGTGAGGAATGATACATGCATTGATTTGACGGCGGTTTCCCCTGCTGACAATCAGTATGCAACCTTTCTGTACATTTTCAGCCCAAAGACATCTCACATTACTGAGTCACAACATTAAAGGAAGCTATGCATTTTAGTAGCTAAGGCCCATTTGCAATAAATACTTTGCACCATGTAATGGGTGCTTCATATGCCCATAAAGCCAACAGTGCCTGGATTTAGGACGGTTACCCTTCTGTATTGCACAGATAAACTGTTTATTCTCAGAATTTGATTGTAAAATGAAATACAGGCAAGGGCATGTTCGTAAATGTCGCGTTTAGGGCCAGTGTTTAATTCTGGATTTTTGACGACCAGTCCTAAAATGCCAATAAATATTTCAAACGACCAAGGAGAAATACAGTGCTAAGGGGTTTGCACTAGGAGTCAATAAACTGTCCAGTTTTAAAAATCTGCCTGTCTATACCATAAAATGGCTATGCTTAAACTAAGATTCAAGCAAAACTTCTTGATTTTCTGTTGTATACATACAGTGTCAAAAATTTAAAACTATATGGCCTCATTTAAAAGGAAAAGTATCTTATACAAAGTCTCTAATATACAGACATTTCCTTGGCAACAACAGGTCTATAATGCGATAAACATTATATTTAAAATTCAGCAAACTAAACATTCTCAGTGTGATGCCGGTCACATAAGGCCAGATCCAGCCAAATGCCAAAATGGCAGAAGATTTAGAATGGAAAATTTTGAGACCACGTGTGTCAAGCAGTATTAACCTGACAAAATTCCAGAATAGGAAAGAATTTGGATAAACTCTGAGAGTTCACCATAATGGGATGTGACTGTGTGATTCTAGCCAAGCCGATACGTGACATCTCTGGCAATAAGAATATATCCTACACAGATGAATCATTTTGGCAATGATGTAAGCATAGATACATCATGATTTAGAATGTTTTTAATCAGTGTCATGCATATTAGACAATCCCACTTCTGCCAAAACCCTTGTCCATATGAGTCACATCAGTATATTTAGAGCTGAAATCCTTAACGGTCTACAGCATTATAAATGCCCATTGACATTTTTTGGTTACTATAAACTTGGAAAAGAGTTTATTTCATCCCTACCCCTTCTGCATAAAGTAATATCCTTTCTTTGCAAACTATATTAATGCCAGGTACTGAGGTACTTGAACTGCCATTTGTAAACATGTGACACTCATCATTTTAATCCGTTATAGAACTTCCTTTAAAGGATGAGAATTTACACCATTGTCCTACAGTTGGCTACGGTTTAAGAAACGGGCATAGATTTTGTGCATGCAAGCTCTCCTTACAGGCTTACTAGCTCCACGGCTTTCTTGGCCAGATGCAAATCAGGAAGGGAACGGAATGCTGGAGAATCTTTGGGATTTTGAGACAGTCAAATGCCACATCCAGGGTGCCCTCTTCCTTCTGACTTATCAAGCCAAGCCACTCGAATTCGAGGATGGGAAAGGAAGAAAGGATGTAATTAAGTGCTAGGAGGAGAATAATAGCAGAGATGTTTGGTTCCTTTCAGGTATATTCTAAGATTATCTGTATTTAGTAGAAACCAGAAGATCAGGTTCAATTCTCTAAGAATACGTTCTCATTTGATGCTAACTGGAATATGATGCAGTATTGCAGTACATGGAGCTCAGGACTATAAAGAGGTGAAAGTTCTTGGACAGGAAATTTAGTTCAGAGAAATGAGAACTCCTAATTATTTTTTCTCTGAACTCAAGCAAACCTGAAAGGTTTTGCTTTCCTACTGCGTATTCTGATATAGTTCCTTTTTTTTTTTTTTAAGTAATCTCTGTACCCAAGGTGGGGTTCAAAACTTATGTCACATGCTTTACTGACTAAGCCAGCCAGGTGCCCCATTCTGGTATATTTCTAAAGTCATGAGACAACGTGGGGGGACATCAGCCAAATAATAATAAAGCTCAAACCAAATGAAATTGCGACAATCAACTATTTTTTACCTCAAAATTGGTACCAATAAACAACCATTTTGGAACTCCAAAGCAATAACTTCTCATGGTTCAACCTAACACATTATTGTAGAAGTCCATTATTTCCAACAATATGACAGTCTACATGATGGAGTAGAATGCTGTGGAAATACTCTGCTTGGATATAAATCACTGGTTTCTAGGGCAAAAATTTCTAGGGGGAAAAACCTGGTTTATAATGGTTTAATTTTTCCCAGTTTTGTTTACATCTGATTAAGAGAGTAATTCCATACAATATTTTTGAAGATTTTTTCCCTGAGTATCTTTTTATAATGTATGATGGGTCATTTGGGGACTAATTTACAAGGAGATTGTGTAATCTAGTTTTGTGGGTAGTTTTCACCCTTTTATTATGCTTCACCAATCGTAGTACGGTAAGGGGTGGGTGAGGAGAAATAGGTTTGAGGATATGGAACAAAACATGCTTTATTGTTCTCTTCTTAACCATAAAGGAGGACGAGAACAGGACTGAGGGGGCAGGTGCAGGGAGGCATAGTATCCTGTCAGAGCTCAGTAAGGCAGAGGAGTATGATGACACTTCCTCTTTGACCCAAGCCTGCTGGTATACTCTGACAGGTCTGACCCCTAGTCTAAGGAATGGGGGAATGGCAGATTCTACAAAGGTCAGGCAGCAGGAGGCAACATCAGGACACTGAGCTGGTAAAAATGGACTATGAAGAAAAACACTTAGTTTACTGTTGCATTGGAACCAGCATCTCAGAAAGTCACTACTGAGGCCAGGTAGTACTGACCACATGGGTCTACAGAGCTCACAATCCAAGCAGATTCACAGTCATTGTCGAGGAAACCCTGCATTTCCCCTAGGCTACTTCAGCAACCAAGAACCAAAATGTAGACAGAACATAAGAGAGGGATTCTAGCCTCTTTTCTGCACTGATGGTATAGGAGCACTAGCATTTCTCTTCCTCATCAGTACCATAAATTTCAAATCAGCCTACTGATACACACATACACATCGTGTGTGTGTGTGTGTGTGTGTGTGCGTGTGTGTGCATGCGCATAATCTGGGTGCATAACATATATATCACATTGGGTATATTCTGTGTACTATGATATATTATGCAATCAGTTCATGTGCATATATATGTATTTCATGTGTTTATAACATTATATAGTACATATTGTTTGAATATTTGAATATAAATGTACTATATATTTCCCTATATATTACACAGTATATATTCACACATTTTATAAATACATAAAACACGTTTGAACAGGATATGACATATATGCATATATTTATATATTACATATGTCTTCTATATGAAAAGATATTACACAATTACCATAGCATATATAGTGGGCCCCATTTATACACACTGATTTTATATAGTGCATGCACATACACACACACACCCACACACACACACACACAGTATCTAAATACCTTTCTTTCAACAAGAAAGAGCTATTAGCATATTCCTTTCTTGGACTCTTATTTGCAGCCCTCTAATGAAGCAAAAAGCATTTTGCAGATTAAAATCCAATGCTGTGATTAGACCCGCCACACTGTGACGAGACTCTGGTAGAAAGCATGACATATGTGCATTTGCCCTGATGTGTGCCTCTGTCTTAACTTAAGCAGAGTACATCTTCCTTTACTCTCACTCTTAACTGTGACACAAAACAGGCTGTGATAAACCAAACAATTCAGCACAGAAAGTAAATGTTTATAACTGGCAAAGTGTAAATGTAACCCAATTAATGAACTTCTCCCTGAAAATAGATGTTACTTAACCCAGACATACATACACTTTAAATTTCTTCTCAAAGAAACAAAAATCATGAATTTATGTGGATGTCACTGAAAGAAAAGCATTTTATAAACATGAGCTACTTAGTGAACCTCGTCTAAGAATAAAATATGTTTTAAGCAGATTTTACTCATGCATTCATTATACTCTGGATTTTCTAGAAGAATGCAGTACTTTTATTTCCACATATGAAATTTGGCAATGCCCAGGCATGCTATAAATGGCTTCATTGTCTCCTGATATTAAATGTTTTCACACTGAAACTAAAAGATTATCCATTAGCAAGCCATCCCATTTCACCTCCTCATCTTCTCAGCTATACCTTGTTTCTGGGAACCCCCATGAGGAAATCCTGCTAGTATGGAGGGATGAAGACGTGAGCCATGCCCAAAGACATCAGCCTCTGTGCTGTGCGTGTGCCGGGGAAGGCATGAGAATCTGGGCCTAAAGAAAATCTGCCTTACAGAATTCAGATGTACAAAATAAATCAATTTGCTTGTGATTATTCATTGACAAAAAATTAATAAACAAACCACCCAGACTGCCTCCGATAGCAAAACCATGAAATACATTAAAAATAGGATTCATTGTATGAACAGCTCTCCAGAAGCACATCTACTGGATAGTTAGGTTAACTCTCAACTATTCATTGGTGGATTCCTACGTTAGTGGATTATAAACAACCCTGAAGGCTTTGGTCAGGCCCCAGAAAAGAGTCCGGGTGAAGGTGAGATTTAATCTGTGAGTTCCTGAGACTCCCTGCAAGAGACTGCAGGATTAGCCAGGTGAGGGTTTTCCACCATTAGTGCTATATATATCATTTGTACTGCTTTTTCTCGTCATTGGCCCCAAAGCCTAAAAGTCAAGTGCACATAAAGATATAAAATCACTTGGAAAAGAAGAAAAATTATTAGCCTAAATCCTCTAGTATTTGATTTTACTAGATGACAGTTCCAAAGCCTACTGCTAATAAAATATACATTGCACTCCTGGTACAAACTGTATCTGAACACTGGTGAAGAGCTCGGCTGTCCTCATCTCAGGACTTGGCTAAAAGCCCCCGTTGCGTCAAGGCCTTCACTCGTGAATAATGAGAACTTGGGCCTGGATGTATATCTTGACACATACTGATAGGCATGGAACTACACGGATATGCAATATACCAAAATAGAAACAAATACCTTGCGTGTGCTTTTGAAAAAGTGAATACTTTAAAAGCTTCTTTATCTTAACAATTTGACAGAATCAGTATGTGGTGTTTACCCGTGCCCTTTGGCAACTCTTCTGCCTTAAATACCGTGCCTGTAAGAGAGGGAATGCCCTGGGATACTGGTCGGTTCCTGGCGCACTCACCATCATACAGTCTTTACTTCCAGGTCTTGGGCTGTCGACCTGCCGTGGTGATGTCATGCCCGGGCTCCTATTACCACCATAGGGCCTCTGGTCACCAAAGGCCGAGTCTGTTTGGAACTTCATGTTTAGGTGGCTCCCTGTGTGAGTCCTGCCACCCGGGAGTGCTCATGAACAGGCGTGGAACGCCGGAGATGGATAATGGCCCCTTGCCGAAATGACATAGGCCCCTTGGTCAGATTGAACACAGAGGCTTGTAGACTTCCGACTTCATACGGAAAATGTAAAAACTAGAGTGCAAAGAAGACAGCAATATTTTTGCTTTTGAAGCACCTTTCAAAAATAGGGGAAATGACAGCCAAACCTCGAAAAGCATCTTCAGTCCACACGCACTGTTTGCCTGCCTCTGTAAGATCCGGCCTCAGAGTCCTGCTTGCTAGACCCCAGCCCCAGAGTGAGGAGAGTGGTGGATGATGGTGAGGCTAAAGAAGGGAGGCACATGCTGAGAGAGGAGAGTGAAGAGGAACAGAACCCACCAGAATCTTTCTTCCCTGCCTTTCCTTGAATTCCACTGGCCTGTTTCTGAAGTAGCGACAAAAGATATGGCCAGGGCTGGCTGTGAAGGAAGAACTGAAGGATTCGATCTCTGTCAAAGCCACCCACCTACAATTTCCTCTTCACTGCCTCCCCATCTCCAGCCTCTGTCCTACCCCTCAGACCTAAGGCAAACTGCTTCAGGAGACCACTGTCCGAGAGGGGTTTGCATTTCTAAGAACACCCTTGAAGGCCCAAACCAAAGGGAATGTGGCTATAATTATGGACAGAGCAGGCATTCTGAGGAGTTAGGGAAGCAGGCAATGTATTCCCCATATCAAGGGCTCCTGGAATAGGACTCCCCTGGAGTCCAGGCCAGAAAACAAGAGACCCCACAGTTCAGCTTTCCTTTAGGGTAACAGACTGACCTCTTCAACAGAACTACCCAGCTGTGAATCGGGTCTAGTGCCAGCTGCACGCTCCACGCTGTCACTCCCTGGGAAGCGCCTAGAGCCATGTGGGCACCCATCCTTCTCTTGACTGACTGCGCTTCAGGAAGGGGGCCCAGTTATGGCGTCAGCACTTGTCCCTGAAATCCAGAGAGCTCTTCGAAGACACTGTACAACTCCAATTTGGAATTTGGGAAAACATGCATCCACCAGAGAGGTGTGGCTTGAGAAACGAGAATCTGCCTTATCAGGAATGATGGTGGGGGGCTTTGGAAGCAAGACCAACAAGGACTAGCAACAAATTCTGAGTGACCAGGTAGAAAAGATTCTTTGTCAGGGCCTCTTCTTCTTGCCTCTGTGAGTGTCTGCATGCACACCCCTGTCACAAGAGGAATGAAGGAAAGACATAGTTTCCAAAAGCCCCTAAGAATAAAATTAAAATTCTCTCTGGAGCTGCCCCCAAAACCAAGAACCTATGCAAAGAGAGTCAGGACTCAATAAAAATGATCAAACCATAGAAGGACAAGGCATTTAAAATCCAACAACAGAACTCAGGAGACAAGCTAACAGCCTCTTTCTGCCTTTCCTTGAGTTTATTTTCATTCTGGACCCTCGAGCCTCACTCTCTTCACCTAATAGCTCAGTTCATTCCAATTCCTTTCCTCAGTTAGCCTCTAAGATTACTCAACAGCATGGTAAGAAATGGAATCTTATGGTATTTTCCAACAAGAGTTAGGGTCAGATAATGTCCAATAACATCACATCAACCTAAAAAAAAAAAAAAACAGCAACAACAAAGGACTGCAGAACAGATTTCACTTAAATTCTACTATATGACTAATTCTAATCTTGCTCTATGCTTCCTTATATTCTTCCCATATTTAATGACTCAGGACTAAAGCCCTGTTTTAAAACATTTTTCTTGTTTCTAGCAAGTAAATACTACAAAAAAAATTGTCATTTGCCATTTTCAGTGAAACTCCAAAGTGTGTCTTACCCATGAAAACTTAGTCTACATGGCCCCGGGTGAGACGGTCAGCACTGTTTCCCCAGGCCACAGATGCCTCGGAGGTATTAATCCTTTTTACTCTCATTGTCCTAGAATGGCTTACTTTTAATTGAAGGTCGGTCAGTCCTCTCTGAGAACAGTGTGGAAACAAGACTTAATAAATATTTTTCCCTCCTGAGACTAGACGTTAGCTTTCTGAAACATAATTAGCGGGACGCCAGTCAAAGAGTGCATGTTTTACCGTACGTCTGGGGAGTTTCGGTGCCTCCAATTTAATAGGGGCCACGGTGCTAGTTATCAAATTGACAGTCTCGACCTGACCTCTAAAAGGGGCTGTAGGATGATGCCTAGTAAATTAAGATAAATGCCAAATCCTTCGGAGGAAACGGGCCTACGTCACGACTATGAAATGGGTATTCGGGTTTGAGACCAAGCAAGACTTCACAGTAAGGATATAAACACGGGCCTGAGCACGAAAGAAGATGTTCACCCAGTTATTGTGCACACAAGATAACAGTGACTCTCTTCACTCAGCATTACACTTGGCCAGAGATTTTAAATTCCTTTTTAAAAACAAGACTATCGCACCACCAAGTAAAAATTTTATTATCCTCAATAATGGGATTGAATATGCCAAGGCAAAGAAGCAGAAAATTAGATCTGCTGTTCCCAGTGCCGAGATAGGGGTTACTGAAAGCCACAACAGGTCACTTTTGCTGGGCTTTCTGATGTTGTAGTGGCCTAGAAACCCAGGGAGAGCCATCGGCGCAAGTGTCCGCCTCCAGACAGGAGAGGTGGGAGAAGTCAAGCTAGATCAAGCCTCAAGCAGTAGAATGGAGTCAAAACACGAGCACTTACCGTGCCTCTGCTACTCCAGTGTTACTGGAATACTAACCAACGAGGCAGAGGCACTGAGTAGTTAGGGAAAGAGGTGACGGATCAGCCTCTCTCCCTCAGAGGCCATTGCCACATAGTGCAGAGAAGCCAGCACAGTTACCCCCTACTTGATATGTCATCTATGAACAAGTAAAATTGGTCAAACAGGTCCCCGAAGACAAAATGCAAGCCCTACACCTACAAGCTGAATTTTAATTTTGATCAACTGCAGGGAGAGTTCATGTGAATCGTGTTCCATCTTCCGTCTTTCCTACTCACTCCAACTCGTTCCTACTTATTGTGCTTCCCTGTGTGTCTCAGATTTATTGCTTCCTGAACTGATGCTTGGGGGGAAAAGGGAGGCTGTGGTTTAGGTTCCCGTCAAAGCTCAAATTAAACACAGTGCCTCTTTCTCCCTAAAGCCCTCCACCTGGCCAAACTCAAATGAGGTGATGAGACATTCAGAAACCTCTGCCCACTCGCTGCCTTCCTCCATGCTAACCTCCAGCCAGACTTGTGGGGATGACAAGCCAAGTGATGAGTGGCCAAGAGCCCTCTCTGGAGTGTTGCACCAACCAAGGGGAAACAAAAACTCTGCAAGCTGCACCAACAACCCTAAACTAGCACTGTGTATAGTCCCCAAGAGACAGGTGCAAGTCTACTCGGCTTTCTGTGGGCAAAAGTCCACCCAGCATTCTTCAGGCAGAAGGGAGCATGAAGGTCTTGGCTCCTGTCTCTCCCCTTTCACTAGCCATTCACATTTAAGATTCACCAAAACACAGGTCTCGCTTCGACAGGAGAAATTAGTGGCATTTACCTGTCACCACCAGGGCTGGTTAGATTTCCCGTGACCCCATAAGCAAGTTGGTTCCCCTCTTGAAAGATGGTGGCAGTCTCTGCAACTTTTGATTTGGTCTTTTTCTGTCCCCTCAGGTCATGGATTATATGGGACTTTTGAAATGTTATCCTCCTGGAGGAAAACTAGAGAAGACCAACATGTTAAAGAGAGAACTGCAGCAGTCTATGCAGACTCCATGCTCTCCTTTTCTCTCACCACTGCCATGTACCTGGTCACCTTTGGCATAGGGGCCAGCCCTTTCACGAACATTGAGGCAGCCAGGATTTTCTGCTGCAATTCCTGTATCGCAATCTTCTTCAACTACCTCTATGTACTCTCGTTTTATGGTTCCAGCCTGGTATTCACTGGCTACATAGAAAACAATTACCAGCATAGTATCTTCTGTAGAAAAGTCCCAAAGCCCGAGGCATTGCAGGAGAAGCCGGCATGGTACAGGTTTCTCCTGACAGCCAGATTCAGCGAGGATACAACTGACGGCGAGGAAGCGAACACTTACGAGAGTCACCTATTGGTATGTTTCCTCAAACGCTATTACTGTGACTGGATAACCAACACCTATGTCAAGCCTTTTGTAGTTCTCTTTTACCTTATTTATATTTCCTTTGCCTTAATGGGCTATCTGCAGGTCAGTGAAGGGTCAGACCTTAGTAACATCGTAGCAACCGCGACGCAAACCATTGAGTACACTACTGCCCAGCAAAAGTACTTTAGTAACTACAGTCCGGTGATTGGGTTTTACATATATGAGTCCATAGAGTACTGGAACACTAGCGTCCAAGAAGATGTGCTAGAATACACCAAGGGGTTTGTGCGGATATCCTGGTTTGAGAGCTATTTAAATTACCTTCGGAAACTCAATGTGTCCACTGGCTTGCCTAAGAAAAATTTCACAGACATGTTGAGAAATTCCTTCCTGAAAGCTCCCCAATTTTCACATTTTCAAGAGGACATCATCTTCTCTAAAAAGTACAATGATGAGGTTGATGTAGTGGCCTCCAGAATGTTTTTGGTGGCCAAGACCATGGAAACTAACAGAGAAGAACTCTACGATCTCCTGGAGACCCTCAGGAGACTTTCTGTCACCTCCAAGGTGAAGTTCATTGTCTTCAACCCGTCCTTCGTGTATATGGATCGATATGCCTCCTCTCTGGGAGCCCCCCTGCACAACTCCTGCATCAGTGCTTTGTTCCTGCTCTTCTTCTCGGCATTCCTGGTGGCAGATTCTCTGATTAACGTCTGGCTCACTCTCACGGTTGTGTCCGTGGAGTTTGGAGTTATAGGTTTCATGACTTTATGGAAAGTAGAACTGGACTGCATTTCTGTGCTATGCTTAATTTATGGAATTAACTACACAATTGACAACTGTGCTCCACTGTTATCCACATTCGTTCTGGGCAAGGATTTCACAAGAACTAAATGGGTAAAAAACGCCCTGGAAGTGCATGGGGTAGCTATTTTACAGAGTTACCTCTGCTATCTTGTTGGTCTGATTCCTCTCGCAGCTGTGCCTTCAAATCTGACCTGTACACTGTTCAGGTGCTTGTTTTTAATAGCATTTGTCACCTTCTTTCACTGCTTTGCCATTTTACCTGTGATACTGACTTTCCTGCCACCCTCGAAGAAAAAAAGGAAAGAGAAGAAAAACCCTGAAAACCGGGAGGAAATTGAATGTGTGGAAATGGTGGATATTGACAGTACCCGAGTGGTTGACCAAATTACAACAGTGTGATAGAGTCTCTGCTTGTTATATTTTCACCCTAGGTCTTATCGAGAGCAAAGAGATTATGTTACTGAAACAAATTCAAAGTTGTTCTTTCTTTTTTAAGTATAAGAAACAGACATTGCCAAAGTAAAGGACAAGGGGGGAAATGGGCATTGCACATTTTCAGTCTTTAACACAAAAGGACTGTTACCAGAAAGAATGTACACACACACACACACACACACACACACACACACACACACGGAGACAGTCTTAAACTAAAATCAAATAGAAGAAAGCTTATTAGCAAGCAGAATCCTATTTTATTCACACTGCAGATGTTGCTGGTATTGTGACAAAAACCTACTGATTGAAAGGTCAGCTGCCAAGGCAGAAATAGCTTTAAGCATTGTTCACACAATAAAGCTTCCAGAACTTCTGCAGAGCAGTAGCTCCAGGCAGGGTCTGTGGTTTGAGGTCTTAGCTGTCTCATCTAGCTCCGCAGCACCACAAGGAGATGCTTTCAAAAGTTCTGGCCAGCAGAAACAAGCCAGAACTTTGGAAGTGACACACAGTAGAGTGGCCATCACCCATGGAGTGAAATTGAGTGATGTCTAAATTCACCCAGGTGAGGCAGTTTTGTTTTGTAGAATGAATTGATCATATCCCCCCATCAGTATACTTTCAACGTTTGTATGATTTGGTTAATACACCTTTAAACCAATGACAGCTCCAGCATCGCGGAGTTGGGGCGATTCTATTTTGGAATATCTTGTCGCTTGTCACCAAATGGATCTGCTTTATTAGTTACAGCTCTTGGCAGGAGGCTCTGAGTACCCAAAACGACAGAGCCAAACCCAAATACCTGGCATGATGGAGAAGCAGGAGTCTACTTGAACCCAGAGACAGCGTCTCCATTTTAACAAAACAATATGGCCAGCTGGTACAGCTGTTTGCAGTTTGACCCTACATGCAGTTTTTGCGTGGATGCCCAGAAACAACATCTGCCTACGCACAGCTGAGGAAGGAGAAATGAACACTGACATGGTTGTTTGCCATAGCTTTCAACTAGTAGAGCCGGTCTGCCTTCACGATGAGACCGGCTGCTCAAAGACACAGAGGAGAAAAGAAAGTTCTTTGGTGAGTGTAATCCCGAAATGAAGAAAATTTTCAGAAGTGCAGGCAGGGAGATGAAGGACTGAAGGGGAGACAGATGGAAATGACCGGAAGATGTAATCACCGATACTAGCGTATCACTGGTGACAGTCAAACGTTCCTGCTAAGCCGGCTGCACTTTCATCTCCCTGGTTCCCTCCCCCTGCCCCCGCACACACATACCTTTGCTGGTGTCCCTCTAATGCATTGCACGGCCCTTCTGTACATTAATGAGCCTAGTTTATACTGTTTATACTGTTGATTGCCATATCCACAGGCTCTAAAAAGAAACAGCTTGATTGGAAGAGGCTGTGTATGCTGTCCCAGACCCCTGCATTTCTTTATGTCTATAAAAATGAAGCTAACTCCTGGTCACATTTGAGGCAAACGTCTACAGTATTTTTCCCTTTTAGAGACGTAGCTTATTTAGACATCTATAGTGGTAAGCATTTCCCAAAAGCACCTTTGCTCTCTGGACCTTAGCGGATGTACCGTGCAACTTCCCCATCCTCCACAGAGGAGGAAACCAAGACCTAGGAGGAAAAAGCGACTCAGCCAGGGTCACACCACTAGAGGGTTTCCATCATTTTAGCATGCCTAAGACGGGGCAGGCCACTTTTAGATTTTCCCTTAAGAGGGCTATTACTCCCTTCAAGGTACATTTCCAAGGAAAGAACATAGGACTTTACTGGCCACAAGGCAGACTTTTTTTTTTTTTTTTTTTTGTAATGTCTGGGTAATGTTTGGGATTTAGCTTTGCCATTGTCTTTCCAAACAGCAAAAATGCCCAAATGATTCAGATGTAACTGCACCAAGTGCAAACCTGTGCTTTCTATTTCATGTACTGTTGTTCACAGAGTTCAAAATACACGTGCAGGGGGTCGTAGCTAGTGCATTACGCACTTGTGCAGTCTCTCCTGCAGACACACTAAGTGATCATACCAACGTGTTATGCACTCAACTAGAAGATAATGAGCTTTAATCTGAGGACAAGTATAAGTCCTCAAAAAAGGGCAAGTTCGCATAATAGATCTGCGATCAATTCTCTCTCCAAGGGGCCTGCAACTACGCTATTATTTATAAAACACAGATGAAGAGGAGATTGGTTTTATTCTTGAGTCATATGTTGCTAAATCATTTTCTGAACAGTGTGTTCTAAATCAGCCATTGATTTAGTGTCGGCCACGTGGAGTACCTCGGGTGAAAGCTACTCCACAAAACTGATAAAACACACACGCCAATTAAACAGATTTTGTTGAGAATTTCATCATTCAATTTGGTCAACCAGAATGACTTGCTGTGGAACTTTGTTTTATGACAGATGGTAGTTTTCCAACTTGATTGAGTCTCTGTATACCTTGGAATATTGTATTTTTAAATGAAGGGCATTTTCAACCTTGTCAACTTCCCTTTTCAGCACTTGAAATCAAGGCTTATGGAATTCTGACTGTGGAATGATTTTTTTTTTTTACTAGGGGACTCTGCATGTCAAGATTTATTATTTATTGTTACATCATTATTTATTTGTTAATGATTATTGCTCTGACAGCATTGGTTTAGCCCCACCATGGAGAAGCCACTTTAGAAGCAACTCAGAATCACATCCCCATAAAATTTAAGTCTTTATTTGGTGAAGTTTTACTTTTGCAATTGCTATAAAGAGGGAGGGAAGAATCCTGGAAAACACTTGCACAAGTTTCATTTTTCAATTAATTCCAATCAAGACGTTAATTTTCACTTTACCAAAGAAACTTTTTTGGTTGGTTTTCAGTTGGTGTTCGTTTACCAAAGAAAAATATTCCATTCATCAAAAATATGTCTCCTGGTCAACTAAAAAACTGTGATATTTGGGCGTTCTTGGCCAGTTGTAAGGAAAAAAAGAAAAGTCAGGGTCAGGGTGGCAATTCTTCCATTGAAGAGAACTCAGCAGAAAATGTAAATTCATAAGACACTCGGGGTTTGCAAGCCAGAAAATGATACTTGAAATAGGGCACTGTTGTTGAGCCCTATACCAACGGTCCACCACGAAGCATGCGGGCTCTTCAGGCTAAAAGGAGTACATTTTTTCCCACAGGAAAAAAAAAAAAAATAAGACAAACCCTCATGAAGCTCCCTCTTCATCGTTGCAGTGCCTAAGTTTTGTCTGGGTTTGGTTTGAGGTTCTGGGGTTTTGTTCTGCTTTGGTTTGGTTTGCAGTGTTTGTTTGCATTTGCTTGTCTTGCTCCCATCTTTCCTACCATTTTTACCTCCTCAGTTTTCACTCAGAAGGGAGATAATCAGATGCCATCCTCCATCGCAATGGTTATTTAGGCAACATACTGCTGTAAATGAGGCCCATGATAACCCAATTGTTTTAAACTTATTTAACCACCACTCAATTGTTCTAAATGGCATTCCAGGACCATGGCACCATGGCCCCCCAGTCCCAGCAGTGGTTGGCTGTGTCTGTCTCACGAACAGGTGGGCTGGGCAGCCACCTGGGTAGGGCTGGCCGTGGGGCGGGGGGGGGGGGGGGGGGTAGGCAGAGGCAGAGACTCTTGGACACAAATGGTACCCTCCTCATGATGGCTTTATTCCTTTGGATTCTATTAAAGTAGCCCTGCAGCTTGTAGCAGTGTCCGAACTCTGTGAATCTCTGTTTTCTCATCTGTAAAATGGGGATAATAACAGTAAGTATCTTTAAATTCAGCGAATACTTACTGAGGGCCTACTATCACCCAGATACTGTTCTACAGACTGGGGACAGAGCAGTGAGCCAATGAGATGAAATATACCTGCCCTTGGAGAGTATACATCTGCATGATGCTGTGGATATACTGGGAGGATCAAGGGAGATGATGTTCAGAAAGCACTCATGGCAAGGGCTGGTGTAGAGAAGAAATTCAAGACATTGTAATTCCTCTGTCCCACACAGTAGCACTAGGGCCCAGGACGTAAAGCTACGGAGAAGTATGTTTTTCAGATTTGGGCACAGAATTAGGGCTATATAAAGATGCAATGAGTTCTCCTGGTCATTTCAGGGCACTCAAAATGCAGCCAGATCACCATTCGGCAGGGCAAACTGTCAAGAGGGCACAAGCTCCGGATGTGGGGGTTGGATTGCAATCCTTGAAAAAAATGGGATATAGGCACTTGGGGATCAGAGTTGGGAGGCAAGGGCACTTGCTATTTAATTACTGTGCCTGACTTGATTGAAGGTATTTGAACATTCCTGCTGGGTAATTTGCTTTTGAGTCCGGGCTACACAAAAAGCACCAGGTATTTGAAGACAAAGTTCCCACTTTTTAAAAGCACGGTAAAGCGGCAACATGGAGGAAAACATTAAATTAGTACCACCAGGTTCTCTGGCGAAGAACTGAGGATGGCTGCAGCCAGCACATGGCAGCGTTCCTCCCCGTGGTGGCTACAACTGTTTCTGTTTCAGGCCAGTCCAGGAGAAAGCAAAGAGGAGAGTGAATGAGCTAGAAGCCGTTCACCTGAACAGGCGGTGTCAGGAGGTCTTCCCCAGCCCTGCCTCTCACCTGCCCCCCTTCTGCCCACGACATCTGTGTGAAGTCCTCTTTGAGATCTACGAGGGTACCGTGCAAGGAAGAGGAAGTGAGGCGACCAGAGTGCTACGGCCTCTGTGCAGATTTCCAAGTTAGAGTACAACTAGCGCCATAAGGGTCCAGAGGAGTCTACCTCATAAGGAAAGAAGGCTTCTCGTTTCAAAGTACAAAGAAAGCAATATATACCAAGGAGGCAACCCACAGAGGATCCCTGGTGGAAGAAATGCTGTTCGTGTGGAATGTGCCAGCCTCTTCTCCCTCCAGAATGTTGGCACCAGATGAATCTTTGGATAGAATTAAGCTTACTCCCTCATTTTTCACGTGAGAAAACTGAAACCTGGAGAAGTGAAATTACATGCACAGAGCTAGTTAAAAGCAGATACAGGACTATAATTCAAGTCTCCTAGCTCCTAGCCTCAGTCCTTTCTCCATTCTACCACTTTACTGCCAAATTCTATGTATCTAAATTATGGGGTCTTAACGTAGGGGCCGCGGATGAGTTGGTGGGAGGGCGGGGCTCTGAACTCCCGAAAATTAAATCATATGCAAAAATGTGTGTATATGTTCAATATGTGCATTTTCCTAAAAAGAGAGTTCATACTTGTCATCAGATTCCAAAAGAGGTCTGTGACCCAAAAAGGGTGAAGAACCACTGTCCTAAATTAATAAAGACCTCACCGGGAGTGTGATTCTGGTGTCCTCATTTTGGCTAATGGGCAATCAAGAGTTTCTCCACCATCTTTTCTTCAAGGAGCCCAAAGTGCTTCCAAACGTTGGTCTCTTCATGCCCAGCCAAGTGCCTACTTCCACTCATTTATTCCTCAATCAGCAATCTGTTTATTTATTCTGCGTATTCATGTTCCAGCACCAGCTACACATAGTCTCCAGGGCAGAACAGGGGAAGGGACCCCTGCACTGTGCTCTTCTTAGCAGAAAGAATACCAGGTTGCTACCACATTCTCACTGTCGCAACAAAGTATATGCAGCCTCAAAATTACAGTAAGCACACCCGGCACACACATGCACAGAGGGGGCAGTCAGCAAAGCCAACATCGAAAAGTGGGCCCTGTTCAAGAACCTATGTCCAAGTTCTGCAGGGACACCCTGTGCGGCAGCAGTACGCCCTGGGCTTAGAAGGGCTGCTCCCAGGTGAGCCCTCTTCTGAGATGTCTACGCGAGGCCTGCGTGCACACGGTTGCAGCAGCCGACTCGCCAACAAACAGGAAGAGGATGTGTCTCATTCATCTTGATAATATTTGTAGTAGGCAAATAGGAAATCGTGGCTATGGACATATGGTTACATTTACGGACAGGTGTGTCTTGGACACAGAGATGCAAACAGAAGCCCAGTTTTCTTGACTCGTAGCCATAAGCTAGATATAGTGTGCACACTGATGGAGGAAGTTGGAAAAGAAATGACTCTATTTGTACCTGGTGGTTCTGCTTCTTCTGGTGTAACTTTAGGCAAAATGGAATGCACCCGGGTTGTCCTAATAGCGATACTGGGGGAATCACCGCTTGGTCTTCCCTGAAGCACAAAGAAGACAGTGGCAGCCCAACACTGCCCTTTACATGACACTCTACCCAGCCACAACAGGGAGGCCTTCTATTGAGAGGGAGGAATATTAGTTCCACTTAGTAGCATCTGATGTGAAGTTACAAGACTTGGTTCATTGAGATATATAAAGTGCTTTGTTTACTTTCTACAAAATGGCAAAGACTCTACTCATTCCAGGCTCGTCACTGGGAAAACCCATGTAAGTCTCCTTGGAAAAACAATGTACTTAATTTCCAGGGAGAACCTTCAATGTGTTTAACTCAGACTTTCAGATCTTCATTTTTTAAATTAACATCCTGCCAAAATTGACTATGCCCCCTATCCAAAAACACCAAGTCAAATTCCATGATGCCTCCCAGGACCAAGGATGACTGGCCAAAACCTGGTAATGACCCATTGGCTCTGCTTCTCTCTCTCTCTCTCTCTCTCTCTCTCTCTCTCTCTCTCTCTCTCTCTCACACACACACACACACACACACACACACACACACCCTGCGTACACATAATGTACATATATTCAACACACCCGTGTGTGTAACAGTGTAACACATGTACAACACATAAACACACATACATCCCCATATACACATAACATACGCACACGCACATATACACATTGCCATTTACAACATAGCTGACACATCTAAAGCACATTAAAATACTTTAGCAGGCCCAGCCCTGTGGTTCTGTGGGGTTTGGCAGGCCATGGTCTTCAGCTATCTGCAGGGAACCACAAAACATATGATCTTCCCATTCTAAATGTTTTCTTTGCATGAGCATGTTTGAGGCCAGACCAACAGTACACTTAAAAAAAAAAACAAAGAAAACCAGGGATGTAAATGTTTCTTGAAATTTGTAAATTGGTAACAGTTCTACAACAGGAAACTGCATTTGATGCAATTCTCTAAGTTATAGGTGAGAACAGCAGAGACCCCAAACCACCGAGACCTCTCCCAATGTACAGAATTGTGGATATTATCTAAAATTTTGCTTTGTGACCAAGACAAAGGGAAAAGGAGTGGGGAGAAGGAGGAAGGATATACCAGGTGGTCTCCAAGTTGCCAATTTCCAGTCCTCCATGTTTCCAATTCCCAGTCTTAAGAAGGAGTGGACATTTTCCATTTATCCCTAACATTAGTTTGATAGAAAAACCAGTACCTTTCATTCACCTCAAGGAAAGAAAGTGCCAGCCAAGGAAGCCTGATAATAGGAAACATCAGTTTGGGAGAAAAGTCACACAAGTAACAGAAAGAACTCTCCAAGACCAGAAACTTATAGCTAACACACACACACACACACACACACACACACCATTTGAGGAGTGGACATTAGGACATTAAGAAGAGTGGGGAGAGAAACTTAGCAGAGTTCCTAACATTTAGACGAGTATAGAAGGAAAAAAGTAATTATTGGGAAGATGAAACAACTCAAATTTGAGCAGAAGGGCTAAAAATATGAGCTGCAAATATGGGAGTCATTCAGGAATCTCTAGAAGATAAAAATACGGAGCCTGAATTTGTACTTTTTTTAAATAAAGTCAAAGGACTGAACATTTTCTTTTGAATTCTCAGCCCAGAATTCCTCTTTAGTAATTTGGTAAGAACACATTCGGGTTCTATTTCTATTGTCTATGATCCCATGTTCAACCACCCACTCTTGGTTGTGTGTTCAACATTCTGACTTAGAACCTGTAAGCAGAATTATTGAATGTCAGGCCCAAACAAGGAAAGTTTCAGCTTGGGTTTAATAACTCCCTGGTCAATCTCTCTCATTCCTCTGGATGTGCAAATGTTTCAAAGCTGTAAAAAGTGTGTCTAGATAGGCAACGAACATAATTTTTTTAACATCAAAGATATCCCCTGCCAATAATAACAATGACATACTCATAACAGTTAAAAGTGCCTTTAGCAGTCCAATTTTGGTGAGGGACAAAAGGGAAGAGAGTCCATACCAAATATTTAATGATGTTAGAAAAGATTCTCACCTTAGACATAAAATGGTTTAAAGAGCAAAATGTGGTCCCTCTCTTGTTGCCATCACTAGTGAAAGAAGTTTCTAAAATCGTATATTATTTTGTACAGTTTTGAGCTAAACCACAATGGATTTCTAAGTTATATCCATGGCAATTAGTCATAAGATCACATCTAGTCAATCAGATTAATCACTAATGCAGCATTGGGTAATCTTTTCCTCCAAAAGCAACCCCAGCATTCTGTTGTGTTTCTTCACACTTGGCAAGTAAATGACTCTGGGAGTAATAAACTGTTTTTAAACTATGAAAGAATATCCAAATCCTAGAGTACATAATTAGTTCAGTTTGGTCACTTTTGAGACAGGTGCAAGGATTAGACCCTGTTGGGAAAAATAGCACAGTTGCATCCCAATCTTGACAACGTGTGGGTCATTACACCTATGATCTGTGACAGGCAGCACCTGCTTGGGTGGGATCAGTTGAAAACTTGCCTGGAAAAATTTCCCACAAAGAGTTAAAACATGTGTCTATCAAGCAGCATTAATAAACTATACTTTTTACTTAGAGTCCTGACATTTTAAAGATGCTTAAGGAAAGTCAATGTAACGAGTGAACGGCTCCTTCAGGAAAAATGATGTCCTATATCTTAAAGCACTTGAGTTTCTCTGACACCTAAAATATGTATTTACCTCATCCCACGGCTACAAAAAAAAACAAAAAAAAAACCCCAAAAAACCAAAATCAGCAGGGAAAACCATTCCACTGACGACTGGGCCTCCCCCAGCTCCCCACCATGTGACCAGCTTTCAGCAGAGGGCAATGTTTCAGGCCTGCGCCAGGAAATGATAGACTGCAGAAGTCCCTGAGGAGCTCAGCATATTAAACCTGGGAAACGGCTCATGACAAATACATTGAGTTGTTAGTTGACTATCCTTTCATATTTCAATCCCACCTTCCAATGAAGCATCCTGTTTCTAGTCCTGATATCAAATTTCAAGTGTAAAGAAGATTTTGCATTTATCGCTTTCACTTTTTCATACATGTATCTAATTCTCTGATAGGCACACACCGAAGAGTGAAATGGCAACGAGCCAGAGGAATGTCTTCACTTTTACTTTTTTCCCTTTTCTTTCATTTTCACATCCAGATCATTTCAGGGCTCTTTAATAGCAAGTAGTACGTGTTCTTTTTTGTTGTGTTGTTTTTTTCCCAACTGAGCAGTCAAAAAGTTTATATGACTTACTGTCTTAAAGTTTGGGTTATTTGTTTAGCCAGGAGGTGTCTTTACAGAACTTCGCATATATATAGTACCTTCATTGGCTTAAGGGTCGCAATGTTACACCTCGGTCTCTGGAGAAAGAAAAATCCATTTCCTGGCCTTAGTTGAATACAGGATCACAAACAGGGCACAAAAATCATAGCAGGAAGCATCCAATATACCTACATGCCAGAGCTTAAAAGAAGCCAGTAGACGCCTAAGAAAATAAGTTTAGCCTTGCTCATCTGTAGCATTCTGATCTCCTACAGGTATTCAGGGTTGAGGAGAGAGGAAATACTGGATGTAATAGTTACAGGTCAACACCTGTCCAGAGAAAGAAGAGAAAAGCCTGAGACAGGAATAACAAAGCAGCATATACGAACAGGGTGTTAAATCAGTTGTGGAGGAGTAGTGGGTCAGTTTTCATTTTTAGTTTATTTCACAGGGCTAACTGAACAGATGCATGATTATCACTGTGGCAAACAAAGTTTAAATCCAAAATTACATGTCACAGGTACCAAATTATACTATTGATCTCCTGATGTAAAGGACTGGAATGATGTCAGATTTTGTCTCAATAGTTCTGAGCTGGGAATAGCAAAGAAGTTGCACTCGTACTCCTGTCTGTTAAAATCCTTATTTAGCCCATTTCCATGGAAACTGAAATCAGCTCGCTCGCTCTCTCTCTCTCTCACGTTCACACACACACATACACAGAGGACAAAAAGTGTACAGAGTTTGGCATGTGCACATGTATGCGTGCACGTGTGCACGTGTCTGTGTGTGCGTGTGTAACCATCCACAGGATAATTTCTGTGGGGACACTCTCTCATCAGTGGTAACTCTCCCACAAATGGAAGAAAGGCCAGGCTGACTTCCTTTTTCAGAAGCCAATTGGTAATGTGGATAAAAATCCCCGGTCAGAAAAATAAGCACATCACACCAGGCCTTTGTTACCGATTCCTTGGAGAATTCCATTTCAGAAGTGCATGTTCATTTAATCTAGTTAACTAACTTGAAATATTTTATGGTGGAAAGTCATCCACAAGAACTAAATTTAATCCCTTGGACTTGTGCCCACTTTGCTTTACACTCAAGCATCGACATTTCCCTAAATAGCCCAGAAAAGTAAGGGCCAAGGGAAAAGAGAAATGAATGAGCTCATTTGAATATTTCAACATATACTTGGTTAAGTTTCCATCCTAATGGCAAAATAATATGTGCACATTCCCGATTTATGGAGACATTTAGTCAATTATTGCATCGTTGTCCACATCTCCCTTGAAGTTAGACCAACATTCAAATTGTCTATAAAAGGGCACTGCTAAAACCCAGAGTAGGTTTGGAAAAAGAATGAGTACTCCCCCCCTCCTTATTTCTTGAATGATGTCATCGGGCAACCAGGATTATCTTCTATACATGGACAATTTGTGATGGGGGAAATATTTTACTTGCTATTTTTGTTCCTTTTTTCTGTAAGAAAAGAGAAAATGGGATATCTTTTAAAAGAATTTCATCTTAAAACGGATTGTAGATGATGATTTTGAATCTTAATTTAGACTCTCTTATCATTCCCTTCAGCAATCTTGGGGAGTTTTACAACCCATGAAAGATCTGGCTTTTGCCAGAATCCAAAACAGAATGAAGAGCTGTACAGTTCCGCTGGCAAAGATCAACAGGGCAACAGGACAAAACTCATGTTTGCTCTCAAACATGAGATTTTTGTTTTAAACCTCACTGCAGCGTGTTCTCATCCGTGCTTCACGCTTGGACGGGTGGGCTTACACAGGAATGAGGGTGCATACAGTCTGTATTCGAAACCTGGGGGTGGGCAATGACGTTCTCAAATGGAAAAGTCATTTCTTAGCATCAAAAAAATAATCAGGAATGAAGAGCAAGGGGTGGAAAACCCAAAAGCTCTTAGGACCAGGGCAGGGCATGAGAGGACAGGTTCTCCTCCTCAGGTGTAAGTGCTCACCTTCCCAAGGGTGTCACGCGGACAAGGCGTTTCATCATCGACATGAAAATCTGCATTTCTGCGAAGAGCATCACTTATTCATGAGAATATAAACAACAGAAAATCCCTCGAGTCACTGACTTAAGTCACCAAATTGAAAACATCCGTTGAGGAGAGGGAGCCCTAAAAATGTGTAATAAATACTCATCACAACAGCTTGAACAGGAATCCAGATATTGAATCTGTAAGAATGGCGAGTCCCATGAACAGGAGGCCGTCAAACAAAAGATCCCATCCTGCCTGTATTTATATGAATTCACAAATGTAATGCTATTAGCAAAAGGCCCACTTAAGTTTTCACTTCAGTTGACCTTGTATGGTAGAAAATGATTTGAAAAACACCCCCAAACCCTGGAAGTAGTACTGAATGTTGTCAGGCCGCAGCAATTGAACTTCCATGGTTAAAAAGTAAATTTTAGAATCAGTGCTACTGAATAATCTCTGTAAGTATATATACTGAGTCCAACGCTGAAACTTGAAATAACTATAGTTAGGGTATTCTGAGATTTGTATCCCTGCATGCCTTTTACGAATGTGAAAAAGAAAATCCTCTTCATCCTTCATACTTTTACTGTTTTAGAGGTTTCCAAAAATATCCCGAGACTTCAGCCACTGTGGCTCAGAAGCTCTCCAAACAAACTTTTGCAAGTGTAAGCAGGCAGGTGTTCCACAAAAGGGTGGCTGATACAGCTTCCAGATGAATTGTATCTTAAGAGGTACAGAATTATGTTCCAACATCTAAAGGACACAATTACAAGCTGAAATACTGTGACACATTGTGTAATGTCATATTCAGCGTTTAGTAAGCATACACTTTTTGTCATTTTGTATCTATTTTATACAGAATTAAAAATAAAGCACACCACTAAAAACAAATATATATGTGTCCCTGCTGCATTGCTTTTACGATGGTAAAAAGAAAACACAACGAGCACCACTGCAAAATGTTTGGCCATCACACAGCATTAAAAATAAAGTTAGATGCCAAGCTGAACATTTATTAGTTTGTGATCTGCCAACCAAGAATCTTCTTGCTCCAGGGGCGCCTGGGTGGTTCAGTCAGTTAAGCGACCGACTTCGGCTCAGGTCACGTTCTCACAGTTTGTGGGTTCGAGCCCCGCATCGGACTCTGTGCTGACAGCTCAGAGCCTGGAGCCTGCTTCGGGTTCTGGGTCCCCTTCTCTCTCTGTTCCTCCCCTGCTCATGCTCTGTCTCTGTCTGTCTGTCTCTCTCAAAAATAAAGATTTTAAAAATTTTTGTTTTTACAAAAGAATCTTCTTGTTCCAGTGTTAGAACTCAAGTATTTTTCAGAATGTGGTTCATAAGTGCCTTTCAGTTTGGTACTGGCATAAAAATGAGGGTGATGAATATCTTAGATTGGGTCTCCCCCAGAATCATACCCAGAGACAAGGATTATATGTATAAGCAGTTTATTGAGGAGGTGATCCCAGGAGCACCCTCAGGGGAGAGCAAAAGTGAACATGGACAGGAAGGAAGACAATAGGGGGTGTGTTAATAAACAGGTTACCTCTGGACAACCAGGGCCCGATCCCACAGGAGACTCCTGGGAGATGATGGTGGGAAATGCATCCCAGTTGGTCCACATGAGGAATGAGGAATCTGGGATTTTTAACTTCCAACGGCCATCACACAATGGCCAAGGGCTTCTCATGGGGCATTAATTTGCTAGCCCCTCCGGCCTGTCCCATCTGTGACCTGAAGGGCAGCCTTCAGGGAGAGAACTGCAGGTGTTCTGTAGATGTTGCTGCCATATGCTAAAATGGTGAGTGCCAAAGGATGTGGACAGAGCACCAGCAGTGTCTGCCGCAATTAGGAATAGTCTTCAAGATACGTACAGACAACGAACAGAATCTTGTTTAATTCTCTGAGAGATCAAAGGTGTAGGGGCTTCAGGGCCATAAGCCAAGACTGAAGGTAATTAAGGTTAAGGTCCTAGTAGAGTAACACCACCAGCAGAAAACTAAAACTGATTAAGGATACAGAATACCTAAGGCTATAGTTGTGGTCAGCACAGATAAAGATGATGGCCCATCCGGTGCTCTGGAAGCTCGGTCATTCTGAGGTATGAATAGGATTAAGAGACTGAATGAGTTTGGTGAGCTCTTTATAGATTTTGGATACTAGCCCTTTGTCCGATATGTCATTTGCAAATATCTTTTCCCATTGGTTTCACTCTTATGTGGATCCTGAGAAACTTAATAGAAACCCATGGGGGAGGGGAAGGGAAAAAAAAAAGAGGTTAGAGTGGGAGAGAGCCAAAGCATAAAAGACTCTTAAAAACTGAGAACAAACTGAGGGTTGATGGGGGGTGGGAGGGAGGGGAGGGTGGGTGATGGGTATTGAGGAGGGCACCTGTTGGGATGAGCACTGGGTGTTGTATGGAAACCAATTTGACAATAAATTTCATATTTTGAAAAAAAAAAAAAAAGAGACTGAATGATTCGAGAAAAAGCACGTCGAGGTCTAGCGTTAGAACCAAAAAAGTTCCAATTCTAGGAATTGTATCCAGTGGTGTGCTTATAAACTTTAACAAGTGGCTTTCCGGGGAAGAGGAGACATAGCCAATTCCAAAGCCATTCACAGTTTAATGAGTGGCTCACAAAATTCCTAAAACTTTAACAATCGTCTCTCACAAGCCGGCATGGGCTGGCCCTAACACACCACTGCCAGCCGCTCTCCTCCCAATATCCAGCCTCTTTTTTGAGGTTTGAAGGGCTAATGGCCAACTATTCAAATATATCCAGTGCCTGATGTCAGAGGGTATGCCTGTAATGACCAGTACCTGGATGGGTGGATGATACTACTGATTTAGGTCTTGGGGATACTCAGTAGAGGCTGTGGCCTCTTCACACTCTCTGATTCTCTCCTTCATCGTATCTTTCCTGGAACCTTTGAAGCCCTTTGTGTCTGGACTTGAGCTTCTGACAGAAGTGCTTCTGGGTCAGACTTTGTCAGTCCTTCACTCCCACTTGCACACTGGCAGACATCTATAACGTGTCTACTCCATTCCATGTCTCTTCCAATAGCTTATGCCCTAAGAGTCATGTCACGTACATACAAGTAAAATCAAACTATACTCATATCCAAAAGCAGAAGAACCTGGAGCTGTCATGAGTACTTAAATTAATGAGCATTTATTGCACCAAAGCCCTGTGTTCAATGGATATTGCAGTTAATGTAGACTTTGTCCGCCCTAACCATGAACAAAAAGTTACACATGTGAGGCGCCTGGATGGCTCAGTCAGTTAAGCGTCTGACTTTGGCTCAGGTCATGATACCATGGTTTGTGAGTTCGAGCCCCGCATCAGGCTCTATGCTGACAGCTCAGAGACTGGAGCCTGCTTTGAAAACTGTGTGTCCCTCTCTCTCCACCCCTCCCTTGCTCTTTCTCTCTCAAAACTAAACATTAAAAAAAAATGTTTTTTTTTTAAATTTTTTTTTTCAACGTTTTTTATTTATTTTTGGGACAGAGAGAGACAGAGCATGAAAGGGGGAGGTGCAGAGAGAGGGAGACACAGAATCGGAAACAGGCTCCAGGCTCCGAGCCATCAGCCCAGAGCCTGACGCGGGGCTCAAACTCACGGACAGCGAGATCGTGACCTGGCTGAAGTCGGACGCTTAACCGACTACGCCACCCAGGCGCCCCAAAAAAAAATGTTTTAAGTTACACATGCAATTCAATAGAGGATCATGTGCAGTTCATACAACATCTAGCTTCCTTCCCACCCAGAGTTCATGGACCCCTTTCTCACTCCATCACATCCTAATAGAGGTCACTGTCAACCATAGCTATAAGAAGCCACTCCTTTTTCTGCAAGAAATGGCTCCAATTGCTGCACACCACCAACTGGCATTCACCATAACATTCATATTTTTTAAATAATTATTGTCTTCCAAGTGACTTATATCATCTAAACCCTGTGTGTCTTTCACTATTCAGCCCTACATTTTTATAAACTCCCCGACAGTCCACAAGTTCTACTCTGGATTCATGCTGAATTGTGGCCCAATTTCTTGGTTGTTTCTTCTGTGTTCAAAAAAGAAATATAGATCTATTTTCAAAGTAAATATTGCCCTTTCCCTGTCTTCCTCTGGTCTTACATAAGTTCAAAGTTACTAAGAGAGCTCTCATGTACTCTTTAGATTTCTTTGCACCTCGGTAAACTCTCCCTATACCTCTTTGCTGCTAAGGTGGCAAACTGGAGTTGAATTCTTTCGTTACCATGTTTTAAGGCCAAAAAATCTCTTAATTATGTCTAGTGGAGTATTAGGGAATAAAAGAGTACGCCGTTCTGATTATTTGCACCTGGCTGCTCTGCACGTGCCAGTGTTCGGAAGGCATCTAAAGGAAGGCCTGGAAAGGAAAGAACTAACCAGAAGCTCACATTTATCTTCCTAGGGCTTCTTTTCAGGGTAGCTGCCCCTAAGCTCTGATCAAGGCTATGATTAAAAATTTTTTTTTAACATTTATTTATTTTTGAGACAGAGAGAGACACAGCATGAACGGGGGAGGGTCAGAGAGAGGGAGACACAGAATCTGAAACAGGCTCCAGGCTCTGAGCCGTCAGCACAGAGCCTGACGCGGGGCTTGAACTCACGAACCGCGAGATCATGACCTGAGCTGAAGTCGGACGCTTAACCGACTGAGCCACCCAGGCGCCCCAAGGCTATGATTTTAAACTCCCTTGTATACTTTTCTGCTCTTATCTGATGCCTGGCAGCAGAAAATAGCAATGTGAGTAACAAAAACTTTTCAACAGAGTTCCAATATTTCCTCAAGAGGTATTCAAATGGAAGCATTTCTTCACTATTCTCTGGCACATTTTCCTTTGGAGAAATTGTGATCTACAAAATATTTCATTTTCTACCACATCTTTCCCATCCCTTTGTCCACAGCAGCCAGATGGTATTTCTTATTAGGGGATGAAAAAAATGAGACAAGAATAACTGGCCACTGACCAATTAGGAATACTGCCTGATACATGTTTTTCCAAGTACTTACTCTTGGTTCCAGGTAGCAAGAATGTGTCAGCTTTAACATTCCCCAGCATCTTAAGTCTCAAGGCAACATTTCTAAAACCCTCAGCTTCATCTCAAAACCAAACTGAGCTCCAGGGACAGTGACAGGAGGCTGTCACTTAGGAATCACCACTGGATTACAGACCTGAATAGGCAAGGTACTAGGAGATGTGGGGTGGGAGTGGGAAGAGGAAGAATGGAGAGCCTAATCTGTATTTAAATAAACTTCATTTCCTTAATACACTACTTTTTATAGTATTTCTTCATATCAGATGCTTGGCTGTTTGGAGCTGTCATTTCTAGCTCCCTAGTCAATGCTAGAAGCATACTTTAAAAAAAATACATAATATTATAAAAAGACACCTAAATGGATTTTTCTTTGAAAGCCTACTGATTTGCATTATCATTCAAGAAAATTTTTTCTTAATTTCTAATTAATTTTTGATTAACTTACTCTTGAGTTTAAATTGTTCTGCCCACCAGGTTTTCAAGGAATAATTGCCAAATTCCTTAATGAACTAAGGAAACTGCTATATCAAAGAACCTCTTGGTTAAATGGAATCAACCTATCTCACCATAAAAGAGGGGTTCTATGGAGTAAGGTTATTTCCCCCAACTGACCAGGAGACTGATTGATTGAGGACTGATTAAATAAAGAAATAAAGAAAACACTTTGTTGATCTTATTACAAATTTTATATACTTAACTGTTCCATGTGAAAAATGGCATCTCTGGCAAAGTGGTCCTCTGTTAGAAATGAATTTGATTATCAGTCAGCTGTTGCACACAAAGCATAATTTTCTACTACTGTTAATTAAAACTTCCTCTTAAACTCCTTGCATCCACTCACCCATCAAATATTCCAACCTCCTACAACAGAGTCACCTAAATTTCCCTCAAATCACCCACCAAGGAAAACACAGAGGATACTCACAATCTATGCCACAGGTGGTGAAATGCAGTGGGAAACTGGGTGGAATTTAAATATTTCTCCTGCCCACACTGGCCTCTCACTACTAAGATAATAAGTTGCTGCAGATGATGAAAAGTGAGAAACAATTCTCTAAAATCGGAGATTTTGTTATCTCATGGGAAAGGATGTTTGTAAATTTTTGCCACTGCTGGAAAATGCAATATTTGGGTCATTTAACTGCAATAATGTTAGAGCTTTCACATCTGCCATCATTTTTAAAACATTTGCATATAGTTATGAATATAACACAAGAAATCAAAATAAATATTAGGACAAATTAATCATTAACAACTTTATTTAAATTCTGTGTAAATGCTTTCTCTGTTATATTTTGTAAATCATTTCTCTTATACAGAAATATATTTATTAAAAAATTCAAATAATAATGGGATGTTTTGGATACCTATATGATAAAAGTCTTAAAATTACTGCTTACCTCTAACCTGGTGATTCCATAAAATAGATTACAGTCATTGCAGCATTAAACTGGAGGCCTAATGTAGCATCTATTTTTGGAAATAGGTGCTAAGTAGAGTATTTTAAGAGGCAAGTCTACTTAGATCAACTGTTGGCCCTACCTTGTGACAGGCATGAATTTTGATGCGACCCATGGTAAGGACAAGAGGGTGTGAAGGGTAACATGGGACCCTGCTCCCCATGATAAACACATCTCCGTCACCTTAATGGCAGCACATATGTGCTGTCAGCCTCCTATGGGCCTCAACAGTTGTCATTTGTTTTTGACTGGTGTTACAGAAAGTGAAAGTTCCCTGACACACACTCATTCAGGAATAATGAGTATATAGCACAAGTGACATTGAAAGATGCAGGGGTCAATATAGCTTAGAAAAGAATTAAAGAGGGCAAGAGAGTGACAAAACACTTTGGAGGCAACTGCAGCAAGAATAAAGGCTTAATTTGTGCTTCCTGCCCTTCCTCTGTTCTACAGCACTATCTGTTTTCTGTGTCCTGCAAAGGGTCATCACCCATAATCCCAAAGATCCACTCTTCACCAAAAAGCCCAAATGACTCAGGATCTGATGGACTGTGGAAATACGACCTCCTTGTGACACTACTAAATTAACCCAGAAGTGAATGCAGGAGGGGTACATGCTTTCTCAGCAGCATACCACTGGTTTCAGTTCATTGTATATGACAGTCATTGCTCCATTATAGGCAGCTTTGGGAGAAACTTAGCTGTCAGGGGAACCTATGCCTAGAAAGAAAAATAAGATATGCACATTAATTCTAGCATCCAAGGGACTTACTCTTTTTCTGCAGTGTCTTTTACCCACCTCTGAATCCTACCACTCCTACTCTCCTCTGCTAATCTGGAAACATAGTGGAAATTTATCTTAATTTAACCACACCCCTCAAATGCTATTTCCACTCACTGCATTATTAGGATGAATTAGGTTGCAAGTAATTGAAAAGCCAACTCAAAATAGCTCAAACAATAAAAGACTTATGTAATTTGAAAGCCCGGTGTCAGGGCATGCAGGTTTCAGGGCATGTTTGATTCGGCAGTTCAACAGTGAGACTGAAGTCCTGGATTCTTTCCTTTATGTATCAACATTATTGTCAGGCTGTGTCCCCTACATGATCTCAAGAGAGCTTTAGTGGCTTCCAGAGCTACATCATCCTCTTTAAGACAGTGAGAGTAGTGTCAAGGGTAGAGTCAGTTTCCCCAAATGCAATTGAAGGAATAGAACCAAAATTCTCAAGGTTGAGGAAAAGCTATGCCGAAATGCACTTACTAGGTTACTAGGCTGGAGAAGGGAGATGGAAGAGAAGCAATCGTTCCCTAGAAGGAGAAGCCACCATCCATACTCTGTCCTTCCTCGTTGCTCTCCTCATACCCTAAGCATCAAGGAAGCTCAGACTAGGTGTTCTCTGTTGAGAAAGATAAGAAACACGTGACGGCATGGCACGGCACATACACACCTGACTTCAGAAATACTCCTTTACTGTTTAACAAAAGGAGCCACTTTTTAAGGCTGGATGATTTTAGCCAGCAGTGGGCCACAGGCTACACAGCGTTGGCAGAGGCTGTCGCTACAACAGGACTATGACTGACACAACCAGCACACCAGACAATTCTACACACCAGTGCCCTGGGGGAGTATCAGCACACAGAAAGAAGCTGCCCAATAAGATGCGCTGTCAGAGGACTCAAACATATGACAGTTCTATTCCACTGCCAAGGGCAGAAAAGAACACCCTCAAGAGGTAACTCCCCAAATGCACTGCTTGTCTGGGAACCTAATCTATTGTCCACTTCCCTGCCCTCCACACCTCTTCCTGCTCCTTAGGCCTTACCTCTCAGCAGCGAAGAGGAAAAGAGCACCCGTGTCAACAGAGTGGGTGTCATCCTCCTGCTCTTCTGCTCTGTCATTAGGCAAGGCTCATGGCTCTACTGTAGATTTTCATTCCTTGTATTCACTATTCAAGCAAAAAGTGAAGGAGCTACAGGTGTCCTACTTTATCCACCGATGAAGTGACTGAGAAAGAAGCCATACAACCGGAACCGGTCACAGGAATATCTCACAGGCAACAAGGGAGGATCCAGCCCTTCTGTAGTTTCTGCCCTGTCATTTCTCCAGTGCTTGCAATGCAAGCCATGCCTTGCTTCTGAAACACTTCCCTCTGAAAGGAGTTAAGCCAGCCAGTAGTGAATGTCTAAGCCATAATTTCTGCCTGTAACTCTATGCCCTAACACTGTGAAAATTTCTCAGACGGCCTGTCCTGGGGCACGGAGTGGATCACCAACAGTATCTCTCTATGTGGAGGCCAACATGTTACAAGGCCATGAAAGATTACTTCCTTCAGGGGATTTTCTCCCCCGTGTTTTCTTGTCTATGTCACTCCAGATCCTAGCTTTCCTTTCAAGCTTGATAAATGGAGTGGCTCATGGTCAGAATAGTTATTGCTATCAGCAAAATTTAATAGCATTCAGTTAATTTATAGGAAACAATAGGGTCCGTTAAATGCTAAAGTCTGCTTGAATCATTCACCTCTGCAACACAGGTGTGTTTGGCAGCTGATATGTTGTTTTTGTTTTGTCTGCATTACGGCAGGCTTCCCTGACATCACATATTCCACCAAAGGAGCAAAAGCTAATTCAAAATGGATCTGCACCTTGGAAGTCCAGCATGCTGTGTATTTATTTGGTCCCAGTGAGACTTATTTAACATTTCTGGTAGATGAGGAAACATTTTTACATGAAGAACTATAATTTGCAGATTACAACTGAGCATGGATTTAAAGAGAAAACAACAGCACAAGTCATGTTCATGAGTACAATTACTAATACAATCATAAACTACATCGGGCCAATATTGAAGACAGTGATTCTCACACTTACGAAGTTATGGCATCCTTTTGTTTATTTCTAATAGCTCCATATTCTGTGCTAGAGTGGTTTTTTAAAATTATATTAAAAATTATTTTGAGGGTTTTATTTTCTTTAGAATCCCATGACAACCTTCCAGGTCACTGAAAGACAGCTCCAGGATTGTAATAAAATCTGAAGTAAAGAATCAGTGATCCAGGGTTTTAGGAATTAAACAATATATATTTAAACTAAGCCAACATTCTTCAGGTTTCCATAGCTAAAAACAGAGTTTTCCTCTTTTTTAGAGCTTTTTTTTTTCAAGTCATCCTGATTTGGCAAGACTCTGGAAGGTTGGGGCTCTCAAACTTTGGAAGAAGAATCACCTGGAGGGTTTGTTAAAACACAGATGGGTGAGCCTCATCCCCAGAGATTCTGTAGTAGGTGTGGGGTAGAGAGCAAGAATCTACATTTCTTGGGACGCCTGGATGGCTCAGTCGTTTGAACGTATGACTTTGGCTCAGGTCGTGATCTCACGGTTCATGGGTTCAAGCCCCACACGTGGCTCTGCGTTGACAGCTAGGAGCCCGGGGCCTGCTTCCAATTCTGTCTCTCCCACGCTCGCTCTCTCTCTCTCTCTCTCTCTCTGCCTCTCCCCCACTTGTGTGTACCCAGGCTCTCTGTCTCTCTCTAAAAATAAATAAACTTAAAAACTTTTTAAAAAGAATCTGTATTTCTTGTTTTTAATGTTTATTTATTTTGAGAGAGAGAGAGAGAGAGCACAGAGAAGCGGGGGAGGAGCAGAGAGAGAGAGGGAGGGAGAGAATCCCAAGTAGGCTCCACACTGTCAGTGCAAACCCCAATGCAGGGCTTGATCTCACAAAACCTCAAGATCATGACCTAGGGCAAAGCTGGACATTCAGCTGATTGAGCCACCCAGGCACCCCACAAATCTCCATTTCTAATAAGGTCCCAGTCAATGCTGATGTGGTCAGCCATCAATCACAGACTTTAAAGGACTGTTCACAAACCTGAGATCTACATCATGTGGTACGACAAATCTCTAAACTCTTAACCTTTTTTCATGGAGTATAATAAGGACCAAAACAGCAACCTCGGTATTCAGACTCATTGTTATCATTTTCATGAGCGCTATCAAGATGCATCTAGAGATAATGACCATACCACAATGAAGATGTAAAAATGAAGGCAAAACTAAAACCAAGTTCCATGATGTCACTTAGGTTAATGCCACAGTTCCAGGGAACAGGTGACCAATTGGTTCTGGTCAATTTTGACTACCTACTTTCCTGCCTCCAATTCACAAACACCTATTCTTTAATTTAGGGTAGAAAATTCTGTTGGCTCCTGGGTGGCTCAGTGAGTTGAGCATCTGATTCTTGATTTTGGCCCAGGTCATGATCTCACAGTTCATGAGATCCAGCCACATGGTGGGCTCCGTGCTGACAGCATTGAGCCTGCTTGGGATTCTCTCTCCCTCTCTCCCTCTCTCCCTCTCTCCCTCTCTCTCTCTCTCTCTCTCTCTCTCTGCCTCTCCCCTGCATGTGTGCACTCACACTCTATCTCTCTCTCTCTTGAAATAAACTTAAAAAAAAATTTTGTGGACACAAGAATATTACCTGGGAATGTGGATGGTCCCTAGGAAGAAATAAACAAACCTAGACAATAATGTAAGCAATGTGAATCCAGCTGTTTGCAGAGCAAAAAAATTCAACCAGCTATGTGTTCACTCTCCAAGATACTGAATATACAGGCTGAATAACTTTTTTTCTTTACTCAAGTTCCACTAAATTAACTGACTAGCAGGGGTGAGGAGGTGATGAAGAAAGATGATAAAATAAGCTATAGTTGTTTTTTGCTGACAAGTTAGGGAGGAAGGAAAGAAACATTTCTTAGCACCTCCATGAACCAGCCCTGCATTCATTCCATAAGCAGTTCATCCTAGAAGTTAGTCTATTTATTATTTCCCCCTTTTACTAAAAGGAAATTAAGGGTCAGAAAGCTTAAGCAACATGCCCAGGGTCATTATGCTACTAAATTACAGATTTGGTTTCAACAAAATCATGCCTTTTGTTATACACATACTTGTCCTGACACAGCTTATCTTACTATTAATATAGTTTAACTTTTTTTTTGTTACTCCTGTCTCAGGCTTTTCTCTTCTTTCTCTGGACAGGTGTTGACCTGTAACTATTACATCCAGTATTTCCTCTCTCCTCAACCCTGAATACCTGTAGGAGATCAGAATGCTACAGATGAGCAAGGCTAAACTTATTTTCTTAGGCGTCTACTGGCTTCTTTTAAGCTCTGGCATGTAGGTATATTGGATGCTTCCTGCTATGATTTTTGTGCCCTGTTTGTGATCCTGTATTCAACTAAGGCCAGGAAATGGATTTTTCTTTCTCCAGAGACCGAGGTGTAACATTGCGACCCTTAAGCCAATGAAGGTACTATATATATGCGAAGTTCTGTAAAGACACCTCCTGGCTAAACAAATAACCCAAACTTTAAGACAGTAAGTCATATAAACTTTTTGACTGCTCAGTTGGGAAAAAAACAACACAACAAAAAAGAACACGTACTACTTGCTATTAAAGAGCCCTGAAATGATCTGGATGTGAAAATGAAAGAAAAGGGAAAAAAGTAAAAGTGAAGACATTCCTCTGGCTCGTTGCCATTTCACTCTTCGGTGTGTGCCTATCAGAGAATTAGATACATGTATGAAAAAGTGAAAGCGATAAATGCAAAATCTTCTTTACACTTGAAATTTGATATCAGGACTAGAAACAGGATGCTTCATTGGAAGGTGGGATTGAAATATGAAAGGATAGTCAACTAACAACTCAATGTATTTGTCATGAGCCGTTTCCCAGGTTTAATATGCTGAGCTCCTCAGGGACTTCTGCAGTCTATCATTTCCTGGCGCAGGCCTGAAACATTGCCCTCTGCTGAAAGCTGGTCACATGGCGGGGAGCTGGGGGAGGCCCAATCGTCAGTGGAATGGTTTTCCCTGCTGATTTTGGTTTTTTGGGGGTTTTTTTTGTTTTTTTTTTTTTGTAGCCGTGGGATGAGGTAAATACATATTTCAGGTGTCAGAGAAACTCAAGTGCTTCAAGATATAGGACATCATTTTTCCTGAAGGAGCCGGTCTAACATTTACTGAATGTTTTCTGAGCATTGGATATACACTGTCTTTCAATACGCACAAAAACCCTGTAAGCTAGGCATCATTATCATTCTCATTTTACAGATGAAAACACTGACACACTGAGAAATAACTTGCTCAAATTCACACAGCTAGTAAGTAGTAGAGCTGGGATTTGATTCTGAGCAGTTAGAATCCAGACCCATGGTCTCGACTACTACTCCACTGCCACAATGGACAACAGAAAAGGCATGCCATGGTAACTATTAAAAATAACCAGCTATTGGGTGGCCTGGGTGGCTCAGTTAAGTGACCAACTCTTGATTCTGGCTCAGGTCATGATCTCATGGTTGTGGGATTGACCCCACATCAGCTCTGCACTGACAGCACAGAGTCTGCTTGGGATTCTCCCTCTCTCTTTCTTTCAGCTGCCATGTCTTAAAGACACTCAAGCAGCGCAATGAAGAGGCTTACTAACAATAACCAGCATTAACTTACTACCTACTGAAAGGGAGAAGATATTTGCAAAGGATGTATCTGATAAAGGGTTACTATCCAAAATATATAAGGAAGTTATATAACCCAACACCCTAAAACCAAATAATCTGATTAAAAAATGGAGAGAAGACATGAAGACATTTTTCCAAAGAAGACATACTGATGGCCAACAGACACATGAAAAGATGCCCAAAATCACTAATCATCAAAGGAAACGAAAATCAAAACCACAATGAGATATCATCTCACACCTGTCAAAATCTAAAATAAAAAACACTAGAAATAACAAGTTTTGGCAAAGATGTGGAGAAAAAGGAACCCTCAGAGCACTACTGGTGGAAATGCAAATTGGGGTAGCCATTGTAGAAAACAATATGGAAGTTCCTCAAAAAATTAAAAGTAGAATTATCCTATAATTCATCAATTCCACTACTTGGCATTTACCCAAAGAAAACCAGGGGTACCTGGGTGTCTCAGTCAGTTAAGCATCTGACTTCAACTCAGGTCATGATCTCACGGTTCATGAATTCGAGTTCCGCATCAGGCTGTGTACTGACAGCTCAGAGCCTGGAGCTTGCTTCGGATTCTGTGTCTCCCTCTCTCTCTGCCCTTCCCCCACTTACATTCTGTCTCCCTCTGTCTCTCAAAAAATAAATAATAAAAATTTTAAAGAAAACAAGAACACTAATTTGAAGAGATATAATTACCCTTTTATGATTATTGCAGCATTATTTACAAGAGCAAAGATATGGAAGCAACCTAAGTGTCCACAAATGAATGAATGGGTAAAGAAGACAAGGTATATATAAAAGTGTGTGTGTGTGTGTGTGTGTGTGTGTGTGTGTGTGTATACACACAACAGAACATTACTCAGACATAATTCAAGAATGAAATTTTGCCATTTTCTATAACATGGATGGATCTAGAGGGTATAATGCTAAGCAAAATAAGTCAGTCAGAGAAAGACAAATACCATATGATTTCACTCATCTGTAGAATTTAAGAAACAAAACAGATGAACACATGGGAAGGGAGGAAAAGACAAGAGAGGGAAACAAACCATTGAGAGACTCTTAAAGATAGAGAACAAACAGGGTTGATGGAGGGAGGTGGGTGGCAGATGGGCGACATGGGTGAGGGCACTTGTTATGATGAGCACTGGGTGTTCTATGTAAGTGATGAATCACTGAATTCTACTCCTAAAGCCAATGCTGTATTGTATGTTGGATAACTGGAATTTAAATAAAAATTTGAAAAGAAAAAAGAAGAAGATATACAAATGGCAAATGAGCACATAAAAAGATGTGCAACATTATTATTTATGAGGGAACTACAAATCAACACTACAGTGAGATATCACTTTATGCCCAGTAGGATGACTATAATCAAAAAGACAGATAATAACACGTGCTAGCCTGGAAATGGAGAAATCAGAACCCCCATGCACTGCTGGTGAGAAAACAAAATGGTGCAGCCACTTTGGAAAACAGTCTGTCAGTTCCTTAAAAGTTAACAGTTACAACATGAATGGCAATTCTACTCCAAGGTATATACCTGAAGAGAACTAAAAATAATGTCCACACAAAAACATTATTTATAATAGCCATAAAGTATAAATAACTGAAATATCTAATAATAGATGAACAGAGAAATAAATTTGGTATATCCATACAATGGAATATTATTCAGCCCTTAAAAATAATGAAGTACTTACTGATGCATGCTACATCATAGATGAAACTTGAAAACAATATTCTACGTGAAGGAAGCCAGATTAAAAAAGGCCACATATTGTACAAATTTCATTTCTATGAAATGTCTAGAATAGGGAAATTCATATAGGTAGAAAGTAGATTAGTGGCTGTCAGAGGCTGGTAATGAATATGGGGTTTCTTGGGGGCATGATGGAAATATTCTAAAATTACACAGTGTTAATGAATGTGCAACTCTGCAACTATGCTAAAAATCAGTGAAGTGTGTACTTTATTTTTTAAGTTTTTATCTGAGTTCCAGTTAGTTAACATACAGTGCAAAATTGGTTTCAGATAACTAACTGTACACCTTAAAAAGTCAAATTTTCAAATGTGGGAATTATATCTCAAAGCTGTCATTTAAAATAAAAAAAAGAAACACAACAAATGAATAAAGAAAAAAAAAGAGACAACAACAACAAAAAAACCAGACTCTTAACTATAAAGAACAAACTGATGGTTGCCAGACTGGGGGGAGGGGATGGGTGAAATAGGTAAAGGGGAGTGACAGTGCCCTTATGAGGAGCACTGAGCAATGTACAAAATTGTTGAATCATTATACCATATACCTGCAACTAATATAACACTGTGTGCTGATTACACTTGAACTTAAATCAATTAAAAATAACCAGCACAATTTTGCCAGGCAAGTGAGTGAGCTACCTTGTAAGGGCAATATCCAACACTGTTCAGATCTTCAGATGACTGTAGCCCAGGCCAATATATTGGCTTCAACTTCAAGACAGACCCTAAGTCAGAACCACCCAGCTAAATTGCTGCTATATTTCTGGCCCACAGAAACTAGATCTAACAATAAATGTGTACTGGTTTAAGCCACTAAGTTTTGGAAATTTTTGTTATGCAGCAGTAGATAATGAACACAGGTATGTTATCATTTTTTCACAAACATTTTAATAACTGTGCCTTATATAAGTTTTACATGTGCATGTAAGCATACATATCTATCTGGACAAAAAGTTATCTATTTTAACTGGTGTGATAGCACGAAAAAGTTAAAGTCTCAGTTTTTTCCTAATACTTTTTGTTTCTTCTTTAAATCAAAACACTGAAAAGGTACTTTACTAGCTATTACAAAATGCTGGCTTAGTCTCTCTCCTCGCATGCTACACTTGGAATGCAAAGAAAATTGCAGTCTTCTTATCGGTAAGGAGGAAAAATTAAAACCAAACAAGAAATAATTTCTTAAAAATATTTCTTTTCTGCTATGATCAGAGAAATTATCTATTCTATTCTCTTTTAAGAGCTGAGGATATATGGCTTTCTGATAATTGCATTGTAATTTTGACTCACTCAATTTATTCTAAAGAATAAAAAGTACGATCCACGTGTATACGTTACTTCTGGAATTGCTGCAGAAATATATCTGCCATACAAACTACTGGAATAAAACACGATTCTGTCACACAATCATTAAATATCTTTGAACACTTATTTATATGATAAGCATAGGGTACAGCTGGGAACGTGGCAGACACATTGCTGCTTACAACCCAGCATGGTATGCAAACAAATAAACAGGTTTTTAAAATACAAAGTGTTGAGTATTATAATATGGATGAAATAGGATTCTATGAAAACAGAGGATGAACGTTACCCAGGCATGGCAATAAGGTACGGCTTTCTGGGTGAAATGACTTTTAAACTAAATGCAGTGATATGTTGGTAAAATAGCTTTCCAGGAAACAAACAAAACAAAACCCTAATCTGTAGTGTTTGCCAATTTTCATAGTGTAAGTACTCCCACCATGGCCAATTTTTTTATGTTATTTAATTTTGAGAGAGAGAGAGAGAGAGAAGAAGAAGAAGAAGAAGAAGAAGAAGAAGAAGAAGAAGAAGAAGACGATGACGACAAAGAGAGACAGAGACACAGAGAGAAGGAGGCAGAGAGAGAGAGAGAGAGAGAGACAGAATCTAAAGCAGGCTCCAGGCTCTAAGCTGTCAGCACAGAGCCCGATGCAGGGTTCAAACCCATGAACTGCGAGATCATGACCTGAGCCAAAGGAGGCCTAACTGACTGAGCCACCCAAGTGCCCCAACCATGGCCAATTTTAAGGTACTAATGTGACGATACTGATCATGGAGTTCGGAAGAGAGGTACAGAATCACCTCTCACAAACTGGTACAAGCCAGCTCCAGCCTACCACTAGAAATGCCTCATGAATCGCCTTATCCTCTCTTCCTTATCCCTCCACCAAAGGCTGTGTTTAGGCCTATATCATGCCTCATCTAGATTACTCAAATAAGTCCTAATTGGCCAGCCATGGCCGATTCCTGTCTCTTCTCCTAATATCCTCCCAGCTACATTCCCATCATGCCTCTTCTGTGCATAAAACTTTGAGTGACTCACTATCTCAGTCTGTTTGGCTATAACAAAATGCCATAGACAGGGTGGCTTATAAACAACAGAAATTTATTTTTCACAGTCCTGGAGACTAGGAGTCTGAGATCAGAGTGCCAGCATGCTTAGGTTCTAGCAAAGGCCCTGTTCCAATGTGCTGACTTCTCACTGTCTCCTCAAGCTGCGGAAAGGGGCGAGGGATCTCTCTTGGGTCTCTTTTATAAAGGAACTAATCCCATTCATAACAGTTCTGCCCTCATGACCTAATCACCTCCCATTGATTCCCACCTCCTTCTACCACCACTTTGGGCATTAAGTTTTAAACATAGGAATTTTGGAAGGGACACAAACTTTGAGACCATAGCATGAACCAAAACTTCTCAGCATAATGTGTAAGACTCTTCATGGTCAGGCCTTGCCTGCCTGTTGAACCTCAACTCCTACCACTTCCTGCTATGCCTACAATGTACTAACCATCATGAATAGTCATCACTGACCTGTAAGTCCCAGAACACACCATGTATTCTTCCCTACTCCCTCCAGGATAATAGTATAAACAACTATTCATTGAGTGCTAACTACATGTCAGGGAAGGTGCTAAGCACTAGGAACACAAATATAAATAAGACACAATTCCTGAACTCAGCAACAGTGGGGTAGGCAGATGTAAAAGCCTTATTATAATCATTTGAGATGAACACACTACCTACAGGGATGAATACAACACATAATCAGAAACAATAAATACTAATCAAACCCTATAATAGAGCCTGGAATGTGGTACGTGCTAAATAAGTATTTGTTAAATACATGAATTAGTGACACAATGCCAGATTAGGGTTACCATGTGAGTAATTGTAGTACATACAAGAATTATTATCAGTGTTCAGAGAAGGGAGAGCTTACTGCTTATTGTAGAAAAGACCAAAAACATATTGCTATAATTATAAAGAAATAAGTCCTAAAAGACATCTCTAAAGGTATACTGAGCCCCTAGGCCTTCCAAGTTTTGTAGATTTTTGCCATGAGCTATGGTTTCCAATGATTTCCAATGCTGGCTGACCATGAGAATCACCAAAGGAACATATAAAAGGAAATAGATTTGGCAACCCAAATAGATCTCCTAGAGGTACTTCCCAGGCATTTTTATTTATAAAAATGTTCCCAACGTTCTGATATACAGCTCTGATTTAGAACCACTGCACAGACCTTGTATCTGCAAGCAAAAGCAAAACTGTGATTATTTATTGAGAAGAGAAGGGAAGGACAGAGGGACTTGGCAAAGCCAACCTTTCGGTGACCTCCTTTCTCTAATGGCAGCTATTCACAGATCTTCCCTGCAGCTAACGTGCTAAAGGCCTCTGCCCATTGTTTTGGGTAAGAACTTCTATCATTACAGCTGCTTTAAATTGAAGGGGATCGCATTGAATGTGTAGATTGCTTGGGTAGTATTGACATTTTAACAATATTTACTCTTCTAACCCAGGAGCATGGAATGTTTTTCCATTTCTTTATATCTTCTTCAATTTCCTTCATAAGCTTTCTATAGTTTTCAGCATACAGGTCTTTTACATCTTTGGTTAGCTTTATTCCTAGGTATTTTATGTTCTTGGTGCAACTGTAAATGGGATCAGTTTTTCTGATAGCACTACTAGGAATTTATAGAAAGGATACCCGAGTGCTGATTCACAGGGGCACGTGTACCCCAAAGTTTACAGCAGCGCTTTCAACAATGGCCAAATTATGGAAAGAGCCTAAATGTCCATCAAGTGATGAATGGATAAAGAAGATGGGTTTGTATATACATTGGAATACTATTTGGAAATGAGAAAGAATGAAATCATGCCATTTGTTGCAACATGGTTGGAACTGGAAGGTACTATGCTGAGTGAAATAAGTCAGTCAGAGAAAGACAGATATATGTTTTCACTCATATGTGGATCTTGAGAAACTTAGCAGAAGACCAGAGAGGGAGGGAGGCAAACCATAAGAGACTCTAAAATACAGAGAACAAACTGAGGGTTCATTGGTGGGGGGTAGGAGAGAGGGGAAAATGGGAGATGGACCTTGAGGAGGGCACTTGTTGGGATGAGCACTGGGTGTTGTATGTGGGTGATGAACCACAGGAATCTACCCCAAAAACCAAGAACACACTTTACACACTGTATGTTAGCCATGTTGATTATAAATTATATTTTAAAATAATAATAAAAAATAAAAATAAAGTTACATACATACATACATACATACATACATACATACATACATACATAAATTGAAGTTGGTGTGGGTCATTAATTTTGGTCCCCTGAATATGCAAAACAAAATAGGTCCAGAGGTCCTTGAGAGGAAAGTATCAAGTATCTGTCCTTGTTATAATGCTACTGTTTAACAAGCTGGAAAAATGGGGGGAGGGGGCTAGTAAGGAAGAAGTAATTAAATTACACCCCTCCCAAAAAAGGCCACTGTCAAGTGTGTATAGGACACTCCAATCTGATCTGGAGAAAGCTATGAGTGTCTTTCAAAAGGACTAAAAATAAGACAGCTTTTTTTTTTTTTAATCTTCCCCATTTTTATTCTCTGTGAAGACTCTTAAGGCCAAGGATTTCTTGTCTACCTTAGTTATCTGCGGTAATTAAAACAAATGCCAAGGGATCAGAGAAGAATGTGTAAAATTCTGGTACTTCATGGAAAACAGTTACCCTTAATTTTCAATTGTATTCAAAGTGGAAATGTTCAGTGTCTTTTCATAGTTCAAAGTAATACAAACTCACTTTGAAAAAATTAAACAACACCAAGTATTTTTTAACAAATGAAAGCAAAGCCCCACCCACTTCCATGAGAATCCTCTCTATCTATACAGCATTTGTATTACTAACTTTAATATGCATGTAAACTAAATGTGCTGGCTCCATACATACCATTGTGTAGCCTTTTTTAAAAAGTATTTCGGGGCACCTGGGTAGCTCAGTTGGTTAAGTGTCCAACTTTGGCTCAGGTCATGATCTCACAATCCTTGAGTTCGAGCCCCCCATTGGGTTCTGTGCTGCCAGCTCAGAGCCTGGGGTCTGCTTCAGATTCTGTGTCTCCCTCTCTCTCTCTCTACTCCTGCCCGACTTGCACTCTCTCTCTCTCTCTCTCTCTCAAAAATAAATAAACATTAAAAAAATTTTAGTAAAAGTACTTAGATTGTGGTAGGAGGCCCATATAAATGCCTATAAATAATAGCCTGACCTTTTGTTTTAAGTTTTTATTTGAAATCCACTTAGTTAACATACAGTGTAATATTAGTTTCAGGTATACATTTTAGTGATTCAACATTTACATACAACTATTTTTGATCCTTTATTTTTAAACAAAAATTGCATATACTTAAGGTATACGATGTCATAATTTGATATACATATACATAGTGAAATGATTACTACTGTCAAGCTAATTCATATATAATCTCCTCATGTTGTTAACCTTTTCTTGTGTGTGTGAGCGCACCTGAAACCTTCTCTCTCAGCCAATCTCTAGTCTCCAATACACTATTATCAATTATAGTCCTCATGCCATACATCAGGTCTCTAGACTCAGTCATCCTATGTAACTGCAAGTTTGTAGTCTTTAACCAACATCTCTCCATTTCCTCCACCTCCACACCCCTGGTGACCACCATTCTACTCTCTAGTTCTATGTATTAGACTGTTTTTAGATGCCACATATCAGTGAGATCATGCAGTGTTTTTCTATCTGTGTCTGGCTGATTTCACTTAGCATGATGTCCTACTGGCTCATCTATGTTGTAAATGGGAGTTAGGGATCTACTTTTTAAAGGCTGAATAATAATCCATTATATGTATATACAACAATCTTTTTATGCACTTACCCACTGTTGGACATTAGTCTGTCCTTTAAAATAAATACCTATTTTTCCTATTGTATGGATGGACTTTTGGGTTCATGCTACATTTGCTTTTCTATACAACACTGAAATAAAACACCCTTCACATACTGATATAATTATTTCTTTAGACTAATTACCTAGAAGTGAATTCTTGGATTAAAAATGGTAAACACATTTTAATCCAACTTTGCTTTCAAGAAAGGTTAGTCAATTTGGACCGCAGAGGTTAATCAATTTAAACACTGCAGGACATTGCCTATTTCCTTGAATTTTCATGCCCTCTGGCTATTAGTAATCTTTTTCATCCGTGACAGTACGGTAGCTGAAAAAACTACCACCATATTATCATTTTAATTTGTACTTCTCTAATTATTGCAAAATTATGCATCTTCTCTTGTTTCTTGGCCTTTGTATGAATTTCCTCTTTTGAAAATTACCTATTTAAATCTTTTCCCCATTTTTCTACTTAAGTGTTTATCTGTTTTTATTAATTTGTAAAATATCCTTACATAATAAGGATATGTTCATAACCCCATGGCATCTTTGTTATGTGCTTTTAAAGTCTGCTTTAGTATTGTCACACCAATGATGATAATGACGATGATGATGATTTCTATGGGGTCCAACTGATCCAGTTTTTCTTTAATGTGATAAAACCTTAATGCCAAGCTAAAAGAATCCTTCACCTTCTCCAAAAATTCAAAATGATTTTTCTACTTTTTTTAATAATTACAGGACGTTATTTTTCACATTTAAATATTTAATCCTTCTGGAACTTACTTTTGTTAATGATACAAGGAAGAAACCAACACTTTCTTTCCAAATAAATATTCAACTGTCCCCATACTACTTTATGAATTATACTTTTAGTTTCAGATAGGTTCATGTGTTCAGCTACATTCATCTTACGAGTAAGTATTTGACAGCAGCAGATTCAGTCTCAGATACTGCTTTTTTTTTTCTAGTTTTAAGCTGACATCCTTTGGTTGTGGGAGGCCAGGAGTAAATTTAGTACATCTAAATGAATTCCATAGAGTTCCACTGAATCCCACAGGTAAATGGTCTTATTATATAATCCATTTGTGCCAGGTAATGCTCAGGAGAAAGAACACTGACATAGTCTATTCAATTGCTTTTCAAACTGCTCTGAAAATATACCAGACACATAATACCGAGTAATGTAAAAGAAATTACATTGATACTGGAGGCAATTGCAATGTTGAACTAACTTAAAATCAGACATTCTATCTTTAAGGGAAAAAATCCTAATAATTTGTTTCTTACTTTTCTAGAGAAGGCTTCCCATTTTCCAGTATAAGACATTTTCTTTTTTTTCTTTTTTTAATTTTATTTAAACTTTAGTCAACACACAGTGGAATATTGGTTTCAGGAGTAGGATTCAGTGATTCATCACTTACTTACAACACCCAGTGTTCATCACACAAGTTGCCCTACTTAATGCCCATCACCCATCTAGCCCATCTCCCACCTGCCTCCCTCCATCAACCCTCAGTTTGTTCTCTCTTGTTAAGAGTCTCTCATGCTTTGTTTCCCTCTCTTCTCTTTCCCCCCTTCCTATGTGTTCATTTGTTTTGTTTAAATTCCACATGTGAGTGAAATCATACAGTAGTTGTATTTCTCTGACTTATTTGACTTAGTATAATACATTCTACCTCCATCCACATCGTTGCAATGGCAAGATATCATTCTTTTTGATGGCTGAGTAATATGCCATTATAAACAAATATATATATATATATACACATATATATACATATATATATATAGAGAGAGAGTATGTATTATATACAATATATATTCCATTATAAATACATATATTTACCCCCACACACACACATCCTCTTTATCCATTCATCAGTTGATGGACATTTGGGCTCTCTCCAGAGTTTGGCTATTGTTGATAATGCTGCTATATTCAAATCTGTATTTTTGTATCCTTTTAGTAAATACCTAATAGTGCAATTGTGAATTGTAGGGTACTTCCATTTTTAGTTTTTTGAGGAACCTCCATACTGTTCTCCAGAGTGGCTGCACCCATGCAAGAGGGTTTCCCTTTCCCCACATCCTCGCCAACACCTGTTGTTTCTTGTGTTGTTAATTTTACCCATTTGACAGGTGTGGGGTGGTATCTCAGTGTAGTTTTGATTTGCACTTCCCTGATGATGAGTGAAGCTGAGCATCTTTCCATGTGTCTGTTAACCATCTGGACGTCTTCTTTGGGAAAGTGTCTATTCATGTCTTCTGCCCATTTCTTCACTGGGTTGTTCGTTTTTTGGGTGTTGAGTTTAAGAAGTTCTTTGTTGATTTTGGATATTAACCCTTTATCAGATAATGTTGTTTGCAAATATCTTCTCCCATTCTGTTGGCTGCCTTTTATTTTGTGGATTGCTTCCTTCGCTGTGCAGAAGCTTTTTATCTCAGTTGAGGTCCTGGTATCATGTTTGCTTTAGTTTCCCTTACCTTTGGAGACGTATTGAGTAAGAAGTTGCTGAGGACGAGGTCGAAAAGGTTGCTGCCTGTGTTCTCTAGGATTTTGATGGTTTCCTGTCTCACATTTGTCTTTCGTCCATTTTGAATTTATTTTTGTGTATGGTGTCAATAAGTGGTCCACTTTCATTCTGCATGTCACACTCCAGTTTTCCCAGCACCGTTTGTTGAAGAGACTGTTTTTTCCATTAGATATTCTTTCCTGCTTTGTCAAAGATGAGTTGACCAGATAGTTATGGGTCCATTTCTGGGTTTTCTATTCTCTTCCATTGATTTATGTGTTTGTTTTTATGCCACTACTATACTGTCTTGATGACTACAGCTTTACAATATAGCTTGCTCCTTGGGAGAAAAAAGGAGTTGGCCCCAGAGTACATAGCACAGTGTAGGGATCTCCTGGTTTGCACTGGGAAAGAATATTCCCCTTCCTGGAGTACTTTTGGAAGAGGGTATATTGCCTCTCCAAGGACAAAAGACCCTTCAGGCACCAGCTAAAGGCAGGGGACATCATCAGCAGGAGACAGAGGCGCACAAAGAGGGTAGATAACCTGGTTGCTACCTTTTGCAGGACCACACCATAGATTCTGAGCACCATGAAAGTGTGGGACTGTTTTTCTGGTACAAAGGACATCAGACACAGTGGGGTGAGGCTCTACTCCAGAGAAGGGGGGGTCCCCATGGTGCTGGGTCCTTTAAGATTTCAAGTTTTGAATCCCAGGCGCTCCAAAGGAAAACTACAGGAGAGCTGTGGCGCAGGCACACTGACTGCCCTCACTATTCTGTAAGGGCTTCCTGAACAGCAGGGTTGTGAGATCTGCTGTCCGGGCTCAGAGTGTGGAGTGGCACCATTTTCCTTCTCAACACCAACAGGATAAGACATTTTAAAGCAAGGTTTGTTCAGAACAGGTGTCAAAGGTCAAAAGATACTATAAGAATTTATAAGTACCTATAATGTATTCAGTGGTCAACTAGGGTATTTAGAAAATAATTCCTAAAAATATATAAAAATGAAAATAATCACAGTACTAATTCTTGACCACCATGAAATATCTGTATATGTGAGATATTTATTTGTTTGTTTGTTTGTTTGTTTATTTGTTTATTCCACTGCCTAGATACCAATCTTTTTGAAGTCAATTTATGAACTCAGGCCTATACAGAAAATTTTTCAATGACAAATCATTAATGTGCTTCAGGGAGCTGGTTCCATTAGCTCCTGAATCATATTAAATTTTTTTTACATCTACTAATACAAGTATCATTAGTTTGTTCTCTAAGAACAATGGGCCATAGATCTGTGGGGTTATGTAGAAGAAGTCTCAGGCTTCCAAATTTAAATACTTTCATGTCTCATACATATAGATACTACTATTTTTTCAAATATATGTAGATGATGTTTCATTAATAAAATACATATTCATTTTAAAGCAATTGTGGCATTTTAGTAGTTTGGGGGCTCAAAAATGTGTCTTTTCTAAATAAAAAAAATAAAATCAAATAAAAAAGGGGCGCCTGGGTGGCTCAGTCAGTTAAAGCATCCAAATCTTGGTTTCAGCTCAGGTCATGATCTCACAGTTTCGTGGGTTCAAGCCCCGCATCAGGCTAGCACACAGCCTGCTTGGGATTCTCTCTCTCTCTGATCTCTCTGATCTCTCTGCCCCTCCCCCACTCACACTGCCTCTGTATCTCTCAAAATAAATTTAAAAAATTAAATTAAATTAAAATTTTTAATGTTTAAAATTTTTTAATGTTTTTTTTAATTTTTTTATTCTTGAGACAGAGACAGAGCATGAACAGGGGAGGGGCAGAGAGAGAGGGAGACACAGAATCTGAAAGAGGATCCAGGCTCTGAGCTGTCAGCACAGAGCTGGACGCCGGGGCTCAAACCCATGAACTGTGAGATCATGACCTGAGACAAAGTTGGACGCTTAACCAACTGAGCCACGCAGGCGCCCCTAAAAAACTTTTTTTTAAATGTGTCATTTCATGTGTCTGTTGGCCATCTGTATGTCTTCTTTGGAGAAATGTCTGTTCATGTCTTCTGCCAATTTTTTAATTGGATTATTTTTGTGTGAGCGGAGTTTTAAAAGTTCTTTATATATTTTGGATACGAAACCTTTATTGGATATGTCATTTGCAAATATCTTCTCCCATTCAGTAGGCTATCTTTTAGTTTTGCTGATTGTTTCCTTTGCTGTGCAGAAGCTTTTTATTTTGGTGTAGTCCCAATAGTTTATTTTTGCTTTTGTTTCCTTTGCCTCAGGAGATATATCTTCACTCATATGTGGAATTTTAGAAACAAAACAAACAAAGAAAAGAAAGTGGCAAACCAAAAAAACAGATTCTTAACTATAGAGAACAAACTGATGGCTACCAGAGGGGAGGTAGAGGAGGATTAGGTGAAATAGGTGATGGGAATTAAGAGTACACTTATCTTGGGGCGCCTGGGTGGCTAAGTCAGTTAAGCCTCCAACTTTGGCCCAGGCCATGATCTCATGGTTTGTGTGTGCAAGCCCCACATCAGGCTCTGCGATGTCAGTGCAGAGCCTGCTTGGGATTTTCTCTCTCTCCCTCTCTCTATCCCTCTTCCACTTGCTTTATCTCTCTCTCTCTCTCCCTCTGTCTCTCTCTCTCTCTTCTCTCTCTCTCTCTCTCTCTCTCTCTCTCTATATATATATATATATATATATATACATATATATATATGCCTCAAAATAAATAAAAAACTTAAAAAAAAGAGTGCACTTATCTTGATGAGCACTGAGTAATATATGGAACTTCTGAATCGCTATATTATATACCTGACACTAATATAACACTGTATGTTAACTATACTGGAATTAAATTTTTTAAAAAAGAGTTTCACTCTTTAAAAGTCTGGTACATACTATTTCAGTCCACTGTTTGGGTTATCTATTGCTGTATGAGAAATTACCTGAATATTTGGCTGTCTAAAATACCACCTTTTTTTTATGTCTCAATTCTGTGGGTCAGAAATTCAAGCAGGATTCACCTAGATGAATCTTCTGGCCCATATGGTGTCAACTTAGGTCACACAGTGATATTCAACCAGCAAATGAGCTAGTCTAGAGAGTTCAAGATACCTTCACTCACATATATGGCACCTTGGCAGGCATGTCCTGAAGGCTGGGTTCAGTTCAAACTGTCATGCAGCCTTTCTAGCCTGGTGGTCACATGGTAGGTAGACTTTATACATGGTGGCTCAGAGCTCCCATAGAGAGTGTTCCAAAAGGCAGAAATTAAAATTGCTAGGCTCCTAAAAGCCTGAGACTGAAACTGGCATACTGTCACAGCCACCACATTCTATCGGTCTATCAGTCATAGAAACTGCCCAGATTCAAGGTTCACAGACCGCAACTCTTCATTGAAAAAGGTTCAAAGAATTTAGAGACAACTTTAATCTACTACATACACTAACTTCGGGATAAGAGCTGTTATATCTCTTCATTTCAACAAGATTTTAAACTTATTAAATAATACCTTAGCCACCCCATTCCTACCTCATCCACTTCTTCCCCAAGTTTAGGCCAGCCATGCTGAAACAAAGGTCAATCAGAAAAGCCATAGATCTACCTAGTACCGATGGTCATATTCATTTACAGAACACCATACTTCCTGATTAAAAACTATATTATAAAATTATGGTAATCCAAATAGTTTATGTCAGTTTTTACTGACATAAAAACAGATATATAGACCAGTGGAAAAGAATAGAGAGTCCAGAAATAAACCCATGCATATACTGTCAACTAATTTTTGTTGTTTTTTTATACTGTCAACTAATTTTTGACAAATGTGCCAAGAATATACAATAGGAAAAGGACAGTCTCTCCAAAAAATGGTGCTGGGAAAATTGGATATTTATATGCAAGAGAATGAAATGGAACAACTAACTTATACACTCACAAAAATTAACCCGAAATGGATTAAAAACTTAATGTAAGACTGAAGAGACATTTTTCCACAGAAGACACACAGATGGCCAACAGACACATGAAGAGATATCTGCTCAACCCCACTAATCATCAGGGAAATGCAAATCAAAACCACAATGAGATATCACCTTACACCTGTCAAAATGGCTAGTATCAAAGACTCAAGAAATAACAAGTGTTGGCAACGATGTGGAAAAAAAGGAACCCTCGTGTACTGTTGCTGGGAATGTAAATTGGTGCAGCCATTGTGGAAAAACAGTATGAAGATTCTTTTAAAAGTTAAAAATACCAAAGGGGCTAAAATAAACAGCTCAGGAAAAAACAGATGTTGACATGGATATGGAGAAAGGGGAACCTTCTTGCACTGTTGGGAGGAATGCAAACTGGTGCGGCCACTCTGGAAAATGGTATGGAGGTTCCTCAAAGAATTAAAAAAAGAACTCACCTACAACCCACCAATAGCACTACTGGGAATTTATCCAAAGGATACAGGAGTGTTGATGCATAGGGGCACATGTACCCCAATGTTTATAGCAGCACTATCAACAATAGCCAAAGTATGGAAAGAGCCCAAATGTCCATCAACTGATGAATGGATAAAGATGTGGTTTATATACACAATGGAATACTACTCAGCAATGAGAAAGAATGAAATCTGGCCTTTTGCAACAACAGTGGATGGAACTGGAGGGCATTATGCTAAGTAAAATAAATCAGTCAGAGAAAGACAGATATCATATGTTTTCACTCATATGTGCATCTTGAGAAACTTAACAGAGGACCATGGGGGAAGAGAAGGGGGAAAAATAGTTTCAAACAGGAAGTGAGGCAAACCATAAGAGACTCTTAAATACAGAGAACAAACTGAGGGTTGATGGGGAGGCAGGGGAGAAGGGAAAATGGGTGATGGGCATTGAGGAGGGCACCTGTTGGGATGAGCACTGGGTGTTGTATATAAGCAATGAATCATGGGAATCTACTCCCGAAGCCAAGAGCACACTGTATATACTCTATGTTAGCTAACTTGACAATAAATTATATTTAAAAAATTAAAAATAGAAATACCATATGATCTAGTAATTCCACTACTGGGTATTTACCTAAAGAAAATAAAAACACTAATTCAAAAAGATACATGCACCCCTAGCTTTATTATAGCATTATTTCTAATAGTGAAGATATGGAAACAATGCAAATGTCCACTGATGGACAAATGGATAAAAAGATGTGGTGAAGCGGTACCTGGGTGGCTCAATCAGTTGAGCATCCAACTGTTATTTCAGCTCAGGTCATGATTCCAGGGTTGTGGGATTGAGCCCTGAATCAGGGTCCACACTGAGCATGCAGCCTGCTTGAGATTCTCTCTCTCCCTCTGCCCCTCACCCTGGATCATGTTCTCTCTCTCTCTCTCTCTCTCTTTCTCTCTCCAAAATAAAAAAAAGATATGGTAAATATATACAAGGAAATATTATTCGGCCATAAAAAAGAATGAGATCTTGCTATTTGCAACAACATGCATGGACCTAGAGAGTATTATGCTAAGTGAAATAAGTCAATCAGAGAAAGACAAATATCATAAACCCTTAAATACAGAGAACAAACTGGTGGTTGCTAGAAGGGAGGTGAGTGGAGACAGGGGGGAAATAGATAAAGGGGATCAAGAGTACACTTGTCTTGATGAGCACTGAGCAATGTATAGAACTGTTAAATCATTATATTATACATCTGAAACTATTATAACACTGTATTTTAATTATACTTCAATTAAAAAAAGAAGAGTGGGCTCTCTATATGCCTATATCTTAAATGTTGATTTTTCTTTCCTTTTTTTAAATTGTTTTAATGTTTATTTATTTTTGAAAGAGAGAGGAGAGGGAGAGGGAGAGATAGAGGGACAAAAAGAGAGAGAGAGAGTTGGGGAGGGGCAGAGTGAGAGGAAGACACAGAATCTGAAGCAGGCTCCAGTCTCTGAGCTGTCACCACTGGACTTGAACCTGCGAACCGTGAGATCATGACCTGAGCCAAAATCAGATGCCTAACCAACTGAGCCATCCAGGCACCCCTTAAGTGTTGATTTTTCTAAGAGCCCTATTCTTGACCAATGAGCAGACAAATGTTATTCTTTATGGCTAAATTTCTCCCCTATCATTTGAACATAGCCTGTTTCCAAGTATGCATTCTGAAAATGCCAATAGCTTGCTTCCCTACGTTACCTGGAACCCAAGGCATGGTCACATAGTGTAGACTCTGCTAATCATGATTTAAATTGGAAGTTTTACTGGATATTCCCATTTTCCCCTATGGATCCATTTTCTACCCTTTTCCACAACTGCTCTCTAACCAAGAAGCTGACCTCTAGACTGCACATTCCCTGAGCTTCCTTTCCCAGATGCCTTCCCATTGTGTTTGGCCAATGAGAGACACTAGGAGCAGATGAGAGAACCAGGGGAGAGTGAGGCTGACATACCTACTCCCCTTACTTCTTCCTTGCTAGGATGCAATTTGTCAATGGTTGTATTCCTTTAGATAAGGCCACAGCCTCTCTCCTATGGTACTAGATCTTGCTAGGTTCTTGTAATTGCTCTCTTCCCTGCACTTCAGACCTCGGGGTGGTAAAGTCTTCCCTCTGGGGCTAGCTTCTGCATGCATCATCATCCTCTCTTGTTGCTCTGAAAACAGTCTCTTGCTTAAATTCACTTTGATGACCCATTAGAGTGTGCCACCTATTTCCTGTAAACTATTAACAGACAGAAGCAAGAACCTTGCTAAATCCATCAGGTAAAAAGTAGTTGGTGAAGTCTACAGTACTACCAGCAATGAGATCATCAGTAGACCAGTCATTTGTCATGATTTGGAGCACTTATCCTGGCTGCACAACCTCCATGCTTGGTTCTCCTGACTTCTGGGAGATCTAGTTAAATCAACCAGGTTCAATCTCAATTTCTATTACTTGGGACTAAAACCCTGACTGATACAGCCCTCTTGCTTTCTCTTCTCAGATCATCGTTTTATATATTTATATCCCCCTTTCCTTCCTCCAATGAATGTAACTGAAATCTATGCACTGGTAGTTACCAAATCTTTTTCTCTCCTGTTAGTTTCCTAAATTCTAAGCCTGTTAGCCCAGCTACCTACTAGACATCACCGTATCACCATTTAAGTGTCATATGAGTTCCTTAAATCCACTATTTTTAAACCTGTCTTTTCATCTCCCATCCTAATCACCCTTCCTCTTCAGCCCTTTACCCTGGTAGTTTGCTTCATCTGGATAGATGATACTACTATCTACTTATTTATCCACATGTGAAATCTGCTATTTTTCCTAGACTCTTCTATTTCCTTCCTTCCACTCATCCCCACCACCACATGCATGCAGTAAGGTCCTACTATTTCTACTTCCTCCTATTACACTGACTTCTAATTGCCAATCGCTAAGGTTATAGTCCTCATCAGTTCTCACCACTAGAAATGCCCCCTGTCTACTTAGACTCATTGATTTACTCTTCTACCTGAAATTAACATTCTAAAACTCAAATCTAAAACCCCAGTGTATCCATTAAAGTCTTAATCAATGCCCTCCATGACCTGGCCCTACTCACCTCTCCAGTATTATTTTCTAGAATCATTGTCCTAGTCTCCAGCCAGCTCACAAAAGGCTTAAATAATTTTTCTCACCTCCATGCTACATACCATGATGGAGATAACTGGTGTTTCCTCAGCCCCAAATATATATTGCCAAGTTATACAACACCCATTTATCCTTTGCAACTCATGGGGTGCCTGGGTGGCTCAGTCAGTTAAGCATCCAACTTCAGCTCAGGTCATGATCTCAGAGTTTGTGAGTTCAAGCCCTGCATCGGGCTCTGTGCAGAAAGCACAGAGCCTGGAGCCTGCCTCAGATTCTGTGTCTCCCTCTCTCTCTGCCACTCCCCACCCTCAAAAAATAATAAATAAATAAGCATTAAAAAAAAAGACTCATGTTACCCTCTCGTGACCACTCCCACCTTAGAGATGGCCCATGTCTGTGCACCCCAGGAAGCCTCTATCATAGCATTTATCACACCATGTCTTGATTTTTTGGTTATTTGTCTGTCATCCCCTCTAGATTGTGAACTTATTAAAAGAAGGCACAATGTCGAAAACCCAGTATACACTTGATAAATTTTTGTTGCATAGATTACATTTCTCAGCCCAAATTAATTTAGAAAAATGGAAGATGTCTGCATTGGATAATGGCAAAAAAAGAACGAACCTGTAACTGCTGCCTTTAAGCAGAGGCACAGAGAAAGGAATGGAAGCAAGGTGGAAACCCCAAACACTGAATCAAACAAGGTAGTAGTTCTTATGGGGAAATTTGGGGCCCTGACATACTATAGGAAAGATCATCTGGGAGCAGGAAAAACTTCTTGGAATCACTTGAAGCAACATCGTTTACACAATCATTTATGTGAGGCTATCCTGTTCTGTGGATAAATTGGGTTTAGTCCTCATTTGTATGAGACTGCTCCTCCACATCCAAACTGAAGGGTCGAGTATCATCTGTGCCATGTCTGAAAAGAAAGGACAATGATGTATTCTCACTGTGGGTGTCTCACTAACTTAGAACCCTTGTGAGAAATGCAGCATGCCTGTGTTTTTGCTGGTGTCAAATGGATGATTTCCAGTGACTAATGGTGATGCCAACTGGCTCCGAAAGATTTCATATTTTGTGAAAATAATTCAGAGGCATAAGGTCCAAAAGACACCATAAGGATATTTCACCAAAAATACATTTTCCCAAGACAGTGAGCAATTTTAAATAGAGTAGGGGTTTTTGTAAGTTTTGGGGTTTTTTTGTTTGTTTGTTTTGTTTTGTTTTTGCAAATGTCCCAACCGGATTAAAGCCAAAAGTATGTTAATTCATTTATCTACCCAGCTAGTCAACAAACAATTATTAAGCAGTTCTTATGTGCCTTGATGGCACAGTGCAAAGTGTAGAAAAAAACAGATGAATAAAATGCATTCCCTGCTGATAATGAATTCATAGTTCAGATGGACAAGATACAGAAACAGTAATACTGTATCATAAATACAACAGTGACACAAAGTATTGTGGGAATTTCTGGGTTAACTGAATTAGTATACAAAATGCCAGCTGCTCCCATCTGGGTGTATGTTATACTTCCTCATCCCCTTGACTAATGATAGGATTTCTCGTGGCCAATGAAATATGAACAGAATGGACATGTTCCTTTTCTGAGCTAAGAGCCCTGGCTTGGCCTCACTATGGTTTCCTCTCCCTCTGCCAGCTGACCAGCAATACCCCATATAAAGGCTGCTCTGCCAGCCTGGGCCCCAGAGTGAAGAGGAGGCAGAGGCACAGCTGACTCAAGATGGATATACAACATAAAGGAGAAATAAACTTAAGTCTCCGAGGTGTGGAAGCCATCTGTTAGTGCAGTATAAGCTGGCCTATCTTGAGTGAAACAGTTGTTAAAAATAAATTACCTTGGAGGGTGGGGTATAAGTCAAATGTCTAGAGGAAGTGACGTATTTAGGTGGACCGTGAAGGCTACAGGGGTAGATGAAGGAAAGGATTTTCAGGGCAGAGGTATTGCTGTGAACAAAGGCCTGGTGGAATGAAAGTATACATCCTAGGTAAGCATGTTACCCACTGCACTGAATTATAAAAGGTTTTCTAGAGTCACATATTTAAAAACCCACTGGCCGTGCCAAGGAGTATACATTTTACCCTGCTGGATTTTTAGGAGCCATGAAAATGTTTTAAGGATTCCAGTGATAAATCTTTGGTTATCTTTTGATGCTTTTATCTGAAATGCTCTAGGCAAGGACTAGCATGGACAGAGATAACACTGTGGGGTCCCAGGACTAGAGGCTGGATAAGGGGGAGAGCAAGAGAGTAGGCCAACACTGATCATGCTTGAATGATTTAGTCTGTGGCCAAAATAAGGCTGAAGTCAACTGAATGGAAACATCTGAAGGGTTGTTTTTTTGTTTTTTTGGTTTTTTTTTGCTCCCCCAAGGTTAGAACCTCTTAAACTGAAAGTGGCTAAATTACATACCTACAGAATAATGGAGATGGAAATGGAGCCCAAAAAGACTTGTATGTAGGACACTTGACTCAGCTCAAAAGGGAACAATAGTTGAGGATAACAATATTAAGTGGCCAGTGTTGTACCATTTCCAGAGAAAAGAGCTTCAGGGTACACGGTGAGCTTTCAAAACACTCCAGACTTAGCTCTGAATGCAGAGCAGAGGAAGAAAATAAAAACAGGGCAGGGATGGAAGAGGGCAAAGTGGCTGACAAGCACAGTAAAAAGAAGTTTGTGCTGCAATCTGGTAACAAGTCTTTCTTTTCTTGTTCTATTTAATTTCATAATAAAAACTCAATCTAAAAGCGCCCTTAAAAAAATTTTTTTTCAAAGAAGGGGGCATGTGGGTGGCTCAGTCTGTTAAGCGTCTGACTTTGGCTCAGGTCACGATCTCGCAGTTCACGGGTTAGAGCACCGTATCAGGCTCTGGGCTGACAGCTCAGAGACTGGAGCCTGCTTCGGATTCTGTGTCTCCCTCTCTCTCTGCCCCTCCCTCACTTGTTCTCTCTCTTGTTCTCTCTCTCTCTCTCTCTCTCTCTCTCAAAAAAAATAAACATTAAAAAAAGTTTTTTAATAAATAAAAAAAAAATAAAAGCGCACTTAAAACTATCTACTTCTCACCAAGTTTTGTCCACTGAATTGAGACAGCTTGTTGGGTTTTCTTGGTATACTAGACAGTAATTACATATGAAAAGCCGAAATTTTCTTAAAATGTCTACCCATCCTACTTAGAACGCAATGTCTCAGTGAGACAAAGATACTACAAGCCATCTTAGAAGGCACATTTCATAGGTTTCCTGTGTAATAGCAAGAGAGGAATTCAACCTGGCTGCCCAGAGTCAACCCAGATTACAATGAAGTTTGGCCACAGGCTATTTACCATTTTTCCTAGAGAACTGTTTCCTCTTTGGAACAATGCTCACCGTGCATCAACTTTGCCATCAGCCTTTTCATATTCTTTTAAATATGTCACTGGCTGTGTCCTGGCCTACGCAAAATAATTAGGGACCCTCCTGTGAGTTCCCAACACCGCTGACTGATATTTAAAGGAGGAGTTTAGAAGGATCTCAATAAAGTTTTGGAGGTTTAACACTGGGATGAGTAGCTATGCAGCATAGGGTTTTGAGAGCCACAGCATTCTCTGAAAAAAATACGGGATCCTACAAGACTGGAAAACTCTACCCTATTCTCCAATCCCTATCTAATTTTTTACTCATTTTTCAAGGCCCAGGACAACTCCAACCCACCTCTTGAGAAGCCTTTCCTGACATAAACTTACAATTATTGTTCCTTCCCAAAAGTGCTTATTTATACTTTTTTTTCTGGGACTTACATCATTTTTCTATGATTCAATATAGAATCATAACTCTGTAATGATAGCTAACTTAGATGTGAAAGTCTTGTCTCACAAATGTATTAACAATTATTTTGTGCTCCTTTATAGCGTGCGCTCTCTCTCGCTCTCTCTCTCTCTCAGTAGAGAGATACAGAGAAATATTTAAGTGATAGACATAGAGATCTTTGTAGATCTTTCTCTCTATATATATATATAACACACAGATACATGTGATATATTTCTCTATCTCTACACCTATATATAAAGAGAGAAGTACAGGAGATAAATAAATATGAAGGCTACAGAATATGTGTAAAACATTCAAGAAACTTAAGTAACTTGATAACTTGATAAATTGACTTTCATGTTCAACTTGAAACTTAGTAACTTTGTTATCCTATTTAGTGACTTTAAAAGGATCAGTCCATAGCTTGAAAATAAATTAGTCCTTTATCTAATTATACTGATGTAGTTTAAATAACATTTTAATTTATTTATAAATTACAAATAGCATTAATGGAGAGGATGAGATTTTTATGCTTGTTAAAAAGGGAAATGGGTTAGAAAAAAGTGATTGAGAAATACTACTCCATGTCATTTACCTAAATTTGTATTTCTAGTAATAAGACAAGAGGAAAAATGCCACTTGTGTCCCTTCAGCTTGATTAAAACATGGGCCCCTGAGATGCCTGCCAATGGACTCAAAAGGCATTTGTCCCAAAGAGAGCATACCACCTGCCACCTGCCACTTTTCAATCAGCAGTACTTCCACTAGAACCAACCGAGTGCTCAAATCTCCCCAAGGGATTTTCCATGTTTTTGACTCAGCATGGAAGCAGGCAGACTAGTTCTGGTGTCTCATCCATTTTAGTAGCTTCTTACAACAGCAAGAGCAAAGGCTTTGTAGACAGTATAATTACTCACTCTCAGTATTATACAGCTGCTCTGAGCACATTTCCCTCTTCTACTCAAAAAACAAACACAGAACAATTGTCTGACTTAGTGCCTATTTCGCCTTCTGTCTCTGCTACCCTATTAGAAGGCAGTTGTCTCCCTTTATATGTGCTTTTACATGCTTCCTTTGAGTAAATACAGTTGTAACTCTTCTTGAAACGAGCTCGCCTGAGAGGCATCTCCCACCCACTGGCACTCAATATAAGGGCAAGAGGGATTTGCATGGTCCAAAGGGGCGGTCACATTTCTGCCGGGCTTTGAATCAGGCCACAAGAGAACCACAGAGGGCAACTGCTTATTTTTTTAAGGATGAATGAAACAAGTCCATTCTGGTGTTTTGGACTATTTTTCACAGGAGCTGATTTCATTGAAGACATGTGCTCTGATGTCTTCCTTTTTATCATTAATGTTGGTGGCCTTGTAAAAGAAATATAATCCATGTTAGGGAGGTGATTCATATAATTTTTCTAAAGGTCTGTGTAGTTGTGGAGGCCTCTAAGGATGGTTCAAGTTTCCAGCTGAGCTCCACAGGTTGTGAGAAACAGAAAATCATACAAGGAACCTTGAGAACTGGAGTTTGCTGTAAGGATACACAGGCACTAGAATTGCAAAGACATGGGAAACAAAGGGAAGTCTGCGGATTGGCTGTTATCTCCTTTCTCCCAGGCCACATGATCTCTTGTGTATGGCTTCTCTGGAGCTCTCTGATTATATGTTTACACAAAATCAGGCCTGCCATGAAGCTTCCTGGCTGCTGACTCTAAATCATGAGGCCTCTCCACATACATACTTTCAGCCTCAGTTCTCGATGCTATTTGCCTCATTTCTCAGTACAGATTCCCAGGAGAGGTAATTTGACTCACTAACAAAAGGTCAGGCACACATTCCATGATCCCAATAACTAAGGTCAAGGAGGTAGAGTCACCTGACCTCTGTAAGATTATACCTTCTGTAGGGTAATGACTGGGCAGTTCGTCTCAACAGGAACTTCAGGATACAGTTTAGAGAAAAACGGCAGAGTAGCCAGCTCTAAGCTCTCCCACAGAAATATCAAAAAATAAGCAGAGGGGCGCCTGGGTGGCGCAGTCGGTTAAGCGTCCGACTTCAGCCAGGTCACGATCTCGCGGTCCGTGAGTTCGAGCCCCGCGTCAGGCTCTGGGCTGATGGCTCGGAGCCTGGAGCCTGTTTCCGACTCTGTGTCTCCCTCTCTCTCTGCCCCTCCCCCGTTCATGCTCTGTCTCTCTCTCTGTCCCAAAAATAAATAAAAAACGTTGAAAAAAAAAAATTAAAAAAAAAAATAAAAAAAAAAAAATAAGCAGAAATTATGAAAACCAACTGTCTCAGAACTTTGGAAAACAGTAAAAGGTTTACAGCAATCAAGCAGACACTGAATAAAGAAAAAGGCAGCTTCAAAACAGAGGGACAGCTTTGGGGAGTTTTTACTCATCCTTTCCCCAACCCCTCTCCGTCATGGCACATGTCTTAGCCTGTCTTCACTGTGGGGCTCTAGTCCCTGGTCTCAGAGAAAACAAAGCAGACCTTATTTGCAAAGTGTTATGTATGTCTGTTCTAAGCTGTCCAGGAATCATCTGAAGGGTTCATACAAGGTGTGTAGGTATTTATCAAGGTATTTGTCAGACTCAAGCCAGAAAAGCAGGAGACATTGCTCAAAACTGCTACAAGCCCAACCAATAACCCAGTGACACCTGAAACAAAAAAGATTAATGTGGAAACTTACAGTAGTCCCCCCTAAGGCCAAGAAGCAAAAGTTGGGGAGAATTTCTTTGGGAGATTAGGACATTCAATAACACCTGTGTCTATGGGGGAATTTCACAAGCTGTGCACATGCCCAGAACAAGATGCACGCTCAGAAAATACCTGAGAAGACTCTGAGCTCTCAACGTGGGCTGATCCCTAGGCTCAGTGCAAGCCAGGTTAAGTGTGGAAAGACAACCCCAGAACAAAGCCAATGTACAAAAGCTGGGGAAGATGTTTTCCATCTGTGTTGGTTTGGTTTGGGTTGGGTGTTGCTTATTTGCTTATTTGCTTGTTTATTTGCATTTAGCTCCTGGCATTCAAGAAATATCTGTTAATATTCTAAGTGAAATCAAGCTAAGTAAGAGATTTCAGAGAACATACACACCAGGGAAAACAGTCTTTGCAAGAGTAATTTGAGGAGGTCACTAAACAAATGGACGGCTACAGCCTTCAACAATTTAAAAAAACAGCAAATGCTGGAGAAAGAAAATCTGATTTCCAGAGCTGCTACATTATAATATTCAAATGTCCAGTTCTGTACCCACATACAAAAAAAAATCACAAGGCATAAAAAGAAACATCAAAATATGGCCCATTCAAAGGAACAAAATAAGTCTCTAGAAATCATCAGTGAAGAAACATAGGCATCACACTTACTAGAGAAAGAGTTAAAAACATCTGACTTAAATATGCTTGGAGAGCTAAAGGAAATCATAGGAAAAGAACTAAATAAACCGGGGAAACTATGTATGAACAAAGTGAGAATATCAATAAAGAGATACAAAGAGATAGATTATAAAAAGGAACCAAACTGAAATTCTGAAGTGGAAAAGAAAAATAAATAAAATAAAAAATTCATAAAATAAAATAAAAGAAATAATAGCCAAATACTTGTCAGATTTGATAAAAACATGAATCTATACACTAAGAAATTCATTAAACTTCAAATTGAATAAGCTCAAAGACACCAAACACCGAGATACATTATAATTGATCTGTGGGACATCGAAGACAAAGAGAGAATCCTGAAAGAAACAAGAAAGAAGAAGTAACTAGTCACATACAAGGGATCCTCAATTAGATTAACAGCTAATTCCTCATCAGAACTATGGAAACCAGAAGGCAGTAAGATGACATATTTAAAATCCTGAAAGAAAAAATACTGTCAACCACAAATTCTATATGTGGCAAGACTGTCCTTTGAAAATAAGAGAGAAATTAAAACATTTCAAGATAAACAAAAGCTGAGGGAGTTCATTAAAACTAGACCTCCTATAAGAAATGTCAAAGGGAGTCCATGTGAAATAAAAGGACACTAGACAGTAATTCAAAAATATAAAGAAACAAAGATCTCCAGTAGATAAATACATGGGCAAATATAATCACCATCATTGTATTTTTTGTTTGTAACTCCACACGTTATTTCCTACAGAATTTAAAAGACACATACATAAAAGTAATTATAATCTATGATATCAGGCACACAGTGTATAAAGACTTGCAGCAACTACAACATAAAGGGGTAATGAAGAAGCTATACAGGAAAAAAAAGCATACAGCTCTTTCTATGCTACTCAAGTTAAGCTGGTGTCAATTCAAATTAGTTTGTTATAAATTTTGAACATTAAATGTAATATTCATGGTAACCACTAAGAAAGTACTTAAAAACTATACGTAAAAGGAAATAAGGAAAGCAAAAAGGTTCACTCCAAAAAATCTACTAAACACAAAGCAAGGCAGTAATGGAGAAAATAAGAGATTTTAAAAAGGTATAAGAGATACAGGAAACAACAAAATGGCAGAAATAATTCCTTCCTTATCATTTATTACTTCAAATGTAAATATATTAAATTCTATGTTTTAAACACAGAGATTAGCAGAATGGATTTTAAAATATGATCAAACTATATCATATGCTGTATCACTTCAGATCCAAAGACTCGAACAGATTGAAAGTAAAAGGATGGAAAAAGATATTCCATGCAAAAAGTAACCAAGAGAGCCGAGGTGGCTATATTAATAGGAAACAAAACAGTCTTCAAGTAAAAAACTCTTGGAAGAGACAAGGGAAATTATATATTGATAAAAGGTTCAATTCAGGAAGAAACTATAAAAATTATAAACATATATGTGCTAAACCACAGAGCCCCAAAACATACAAAGGAACACTGACAGATTTGAAGAGATAAATAAGTAGTTCTACCATAACAGTTGCAGAATTCAATATCCAGCTTTCAGTAGTGGATAGAATAACTAGATAGAAGATCAACAAGGAATCAGTGGAACAACACCATAAACCAACTAGACCTAATAGACATATATAGAACACCCCATTCAACATCAATAGAAAACACATTCTTTTCAAGTGTACATGGAATATTCTCCAGCATGGATCATATGTTAGGCTATAAAACAAGTCTCAATAAATCTTAGGAGATTTAAATCATACAAAGTATTTTCTCCGAGCACACTGGAATCAATAACAGAAGAAGAATGGAAAATTCATATATATGTGGAATCTTAAGAATGAATTAAGGAAGAAAGCACAATGGAACTTACAAAATACTTAGAGATGAATGAAATGAAAACACAAGATACCAAAACTTATGGGATAGAGTAAAGGCTGGCCCCTGAAGGAAATTTGTAGTTATAAATGCATACATTAAAAAGGAAGAAAGATCTCAAATCAAAATCTAACTTTACACCATAAGAATGAGAAAAAGAAGAACAAAATAAACCCAAAGCTAATAGAATGAAGAAAATAATAAATAGTAGAGGAGAGATAAATAAAATAGAGAATTTTTAAAATGGCAATTCAATGAAATCGAAAGTCTGATCTTTCAAGAGATCAACAGAAATGACAAACCATTAGTTAGACTGACAAAGAAAAGGAGAGAAGACTCAAATAACAAAAATAAAAAATGAAAATGGGAACATTACTACTAACCTTGCAGAATAAAAGTATTATAAGAAAATATTATGAACAACTGTATGCCAATAAGCTAGAAAGCCCAGACAAAACAGACACGTTCCTAGAGGCAGAAAAATCTATCAAAATTGAATCACAAAGAAACAGAAAATCTGAATAAACCTATCACTAATAAGGGCATGGAATGAATAATAAAAAATCTCCCAAGAAAGACCTGGACCTGATGGCTTCACTGGTGAATTAACACCAATCTCCTAAAGAACCAACACCAATCTTTCTCAAAATGTTTTACAAAATTGAAGATGAGGGAACACTTCCTAACTCACTCACTGAGGCTAGAATTGCCCTAATACTAAAGTCAGAAAAAGCTACTATACAAGAAACTAAAACTACAGACCAGTACCCTTTAGGAATACTGATGGAAACATCCTCAAGAAAATATTAGCAAACTGAATTTAGTGACATATTAAAAGGATCATACATCATGACTAAGTGAGATTTATTCCCATAAGGCAAAGGTGATTCAACATACAAAAATCAATCAACATAATACACCACATTAACAGAATGAAGAGGAAAATATACATGATCATCACAGTTGATGCAGAAAAACCTAAGCCCAGTCAAAATAGCTGACCCACAGGAAAAGCATTAAAAAATAACGTGAAAAATATATAATATCAAGTAAAAAAGACATATTATACCAAAGAATAGGTATAATATTCAAGTAAGGCTCAAAGCATGCAAACACCATATACTGTTTACACTATATATTCCCTACATGAAATAAAATTATTAAAAGCATTCTCAGAAATGAAACACACCAAATACAGCAGAAGAGATGTGTGATAATATTTTAGCTCTTTAAAAACTACATCTGTCTGATTGTTGAAGTTAGGTGATAGGATATTGGGTACATTATACTATTCTCCTCATTTTGGATTCTGTATGAAAATTTTGATGATAAAAAGTTACTCTACAAAAAAAATGCTAAAAATACCCAATTAAAACAATTGGGGAAATTTGATTATGGACTGGGCATTAGACAATATTAAGAAATTTTCACAAATGTTGTTAGGTATAATAATTAAATCATGCTTACATAAAAAAATTTTCTTCTCAGTGATGCATACCAAAATATTTACAACTGAAATTAACATATGTCTAAGATTTTCTTTAAAATATTCTACCAATATAGGGGCGCCTGGGTGGCTCAGTCGGTTGAGCATCCAACTTCGGCTCAGGGCATGATTTCACGGTCTGTGAGTTCGAGCCCCGTGTGGGGCTCTGTGCTGACAGCTCAGAGACTGGAACCTGCTTCCGATTCTGTCTCCCTCTCTCCACCTCCCCCGCTCATACTCTGTCCCTCTCTCTGTCAAAAATAAATAAACATTAAAAAAAATTTTTTAATAAAAATAAAAATAAAATATTCTACCAATATAAGAAAAGGAGGGGAATAGATGAAACCAGATTGGCAAAATGTTGGTAATTGTTAACACTGAATAAAGACTACCTGAGTATTCATCATACTGTATGTTTGACATTAGTATATTTTTGAAATTTTCATAGTAAGAAGTTCTTATATACCAAATTATATTATTTCATATTGTATTGCATTGTAGTAGTGTTATATAGATTTGAAAAAGCTACAGGTAGGTACATTGTTATTCATTATGTTTTCTTCTACTCTTTTCTTTTTTTCAAGTTTATTTATTTATTTTGAGAGAGAGAGTGGCGGGGAGAGCAAAAAGAGAAGGAGAGCGAGAATCCCAAGCAGGCTCTAGGCTGTCAGCACAGAATCTGACACGGGGCTTGAACCCACAAACCATGAGTTCATGACCTCAGCTGAAGTCAGACATTTAACCGACTGAGCCACCCAGCTGCCCGCCCCTCTTCTTCTACTCTTTTCTACATGTGTGAAATATTGACTAATTTTAAAAAGAAAAAAAATATTTATTAGAAAGAAAATTCTACATCTTCCCCATGTAACCCTTACCAGGCTCATAAATATCTCTGCAATACCTCTCTTTAAAACTCATCCGAGGCCTACAGGACCTGCAAAGCAGAGTATTTTGACTTTCATCTTAGAAATAAGTCATATTGTCCGGAAAAACCCCAACAACTCAGAATTTATTTCTAAACTAAAATATACAAGATTCAGGAGGCTCCTAAACTTGTTTCCTCTTTGTATTTCCAAAGAGCTATTACTATGCCTTCTTAATACAATACCTTCTTGATCCCCCAAAGAATTCTTGCAGCTTAACATCTCTGTGAAACCCCCATGATGCTGTGAAGTAGGGCAAGGAAAATATTCTCCCCTTGAAGAAAAGTGCTTGACCATAAGTAGTAATTGACCTCTTGGAGCCAAATACACCATTTTGCTGTCAGAAGAAGACTATTTGCCTTGTCAAGTCAAAAGGCAGGATTGTGAATGAGGGTGGAGGGGAAGAAGGAGATAGAATTTGCCAAGGTAATGAAGCAGGAAGGATGCTGTAATAGAAAAAGCACCAGGCCTAGAGCCAGCCACACCACTTATTAGCTGCATACCTTTGGGAAATCCATTTTAACATCTTGACATTCAGAAAAGTTGTAGTTGGTTTATATTAGTGCTCTTCACCCCTAGCTGCACATTAGAATTCCTGGAGAGCTTTTTTAAAATTTTAATGCCCAGCCCCCACCACAGTCAAGTATCTCCAGACAGATCTGAGGCAAGGACCATTCTTAACATTCCTCGGGTGTTTCCAATGTGTAGCAAGGGTTGCTATGCACTGGTTTAGATCTCTAAGGTCTCCTCGAGCTTATTTATCTATCAGGATATAGCTATAGGAAATTATGATAACTATAGTTTTGCTTTCTAGCATGCTCACCCCACACCTTCTTCTAATAATAACCACCTTCTGTTGCAGAACATATTCTAAGTGGTTCTGTGGGGTAATGCCTTATTCATCTAATTCTGAGCATTTTCTCATTACTGTTATATTAAAAAACAATATGTCATTTAAGAGAATCAAGCAAAGGTTACAGCTATTCCCAATTAATACCCCAAAGTCTTAAGAGTCCACAGGCTGAAGGAGCCAAATAAAACATCCTGAACTCACAGTTTTTTGTTTGATTTTGCTTGAATTCAGCAAGAGATATATTCAATAATCAAATCCCTAAGATTCCACAAATCTCTATTTATGACGATGGCCTGCTCCACTAAACCCATAAACTTACTTCTGTTAAAGATCATTTACAGAGTGGGTTTTTGAACAGAGACAATCTGAATCCAGAGTCTACAGCTCTTACCTACAAACCCATATCATCCCAGAGTAAGCAGCAGGGCATGTTATTTGTTTTATTTTCTTGTGATTAACAGAGGGAGATGGGAGGGATAACCTTTCAGAATTGTCACTGGTTATGCAAAATTTTCTGCTGTTTTCCTGAATTTAACGAATTACATTTCAAATTATTATTTTAAAAGTCCATATTGCTATTTGGATATTCCTTTAATTTAACACTAGGGAAAATTCATGGTTAAGTGGCTTAAGTCAATTGTTTCCAGGTTACATCTGTCTAAAAAAAGGCTTAATCTATTTGCCACCAATTTAACTACCAAATCCAAACAACTGTTGAGCACTGTCATGACTAAGTTTCTCTCTATCCCTCTGAAAAGTTGGGTAAATACCTGAGACAAGGAGATAAGAGCTACACCAAATGCTATAATTAGCTTCAGAATTACCATGCTCCTAAGATGCTGAAAAACAAGACCTGAGCTACATTTTTTATTTAACATGGAAAGTTATCTGAAAGCTACATAAAACTATGCATAACTAGACATGTTTTTATCGACCACTCACATCAGAGGAGACTTGAGGGAACTGTTACTTTAGAATTGGTCTATAATAGATAATTCCCTATATGCTCTCTCACATTTGTTTCCCCTCCGATTTCAACATTGTCTAATTCCTTCCATGTGCACATTGTAACTTAAGATGAAGAAAAAAAAACATTAAAGAAACACTGGTGAAAGGGATTAGAATACGCCATCCCAGAATATGCCACTTTGGCATGAGAATTATTTTGAGCTGAAAATAATTAAGACACAGCAAACACTGGAGGAACTCTCTGCCCTCGCCCCTTCTGCCTAAAAGCAGCACATAAATGTCTCTTTGTATAGGTGACATAAATCTCCATTTGTAAAGGTGTTCCCCTCTCCTGCACCTGGAAGAGGAGCCGGGCTGTCATCTGCATAACAAACCGTACCAAACATCCCTTATCTGCCATACATTTCCCAATGGTCTTTACCACCCCTTTCCTTTGACTAGTCACTTCACCACAATTTGGTGTCCTTTGTTAACATGGTATATAAACCTCAAGTTACAACCACTCCTTTGAGTAACTCACCATAGTTCTCCCACATATATGCGTGTTGCATGTATAAATAAACTCTGTGGGGTTTTTATGGTATTGTTAACCTGTCTTTTGTCAGTTTAATTTGCAGGCCTCAGTTACCTATACTAAGAAAAATCAAAAAGATTTGTCCTCTTGTACACTGGATACAGACACTCACCCTGAAGTTAAAGCAAACATACCCCTAGAGGCCCAGCAGACAGGTGGGAGGATAAGGAAGGAAAAAATAAGTCAAGGCACATAGTGCCCAAGTTCAGGAAAGAAAAGGGTCCTCAATTCCTCTCTCCTTCCTAGGCCTCCATTAATTCATCCTGCCTAAAACTCTCCATACAATTCTAGGCAAGTTTAATGTGTCTAATAGTTTTCATTTCCTGCCAACTGCTATGAAAAGATGTTCCCCCAAGTGAAAAAAACATTAGCAAATCTCTTAATCTTTTCTTGCTGTAATCAGTAAAAAGAATATGAAAGGTTTTCCCAGGCTGGAAACTAACCTTACAAAACAAACTTTTTTTTTTAAACTTCTCTAAAGAATGTAAAATTAGGCACATAAATAAGCAATGGTTTCACCCTTGAAATACAGGTAATGGAATAAACTACATCAACCTTAAAATTAAATTTATTCAGGGCGCCTGGGTGGCTCAGTCGGTAAGCATCCGACTTCTGCTCAGGTCATGATCTCACGGTTCGTGAGTTCAAGCCCCGTATCAGGCTCTGTGCTGACAGCTCAGAGCCTGGAGCCTGCTTCGGATTCTGTGTCTCCCTCTCTCTCTGACCCTCCCCCACTCACACTCTGTCTCTCTCTCAAGAAAAAATAAACATTAAAAAAAAATTTAAAGATCAAATTTATTCAAAAACTTAAATTTAAAGTGCTCTCTACTTATTTTTTTTAAAAATTCCCTGGCTTTGGGGCGCCTGGGTGGCTCAGTCGGTTAAGCGTCCGACTTCAGCTCAGGTCACGATCTCGCGGTCCGTGAGTTCGAGCCCCGCGTCGGGCTCTGGGCTGATGGCTCAGAGCCTGGAGCCTGCTTCCGATTCTGTGTCTCCCTCTCTCTCTGCCCCTCCCCCGTTCATGCTCTGTCTCTCTCTGTCTCAAAAATAAATAAAAACGTTAAAAAAAAAACAAAAAAATAAAATAAAATAAAAATTCCCTGGCTTTAACATTGTGTAACTTTAAGGTATGACTTGATGCATGTATATATCGCAAAATGTTTACCACAATAAGGTTAGTTAACATATCCTTCACCTCACATAATTACTATTTTGTTGTTACTGTTAGGGTGAGAATATTTAAGATTTACTTTCATAGCAACTTTCAAGTATACAATACAGAACTGTTAACTGTAATCATCATGTTGTACATTCGATTTCTAGAACCTATTCATCCTCTAACTAAAAGTTTGAACCCTATGACCAATATTTCCCCATACCCCCTCATAACCACTACCACTACCCCCTCATAACCATTAATCTACTGTTTCTATGAGTTTGAAGTTTTTGGATTTCACATATAAGTGAGACCATACATTATTTGCCTTTCCCTGCTTGTTTCACTCAGCAAAAAGCCCTCCAGGTTCATATCCATGTTGTCACAAATGGCAGAGTTTCCTTCATTTGTACAGCTGAATTCTTTATATACATATAAACCATATTTTATTAATCCCTCAAAGCACATTTAGGTCTTTTCCATGCCTCAGCTGTTGTGAACAATGCTGGGATGGACATGGGGGTGCATATATCTTTCCAGTTAGTGCTTACATTCTCTTAAGCTAAATACCCGGAAGTGGAATTGCTGGATTATATTGCTGTTCTATTTTTAATTTTTAGAGGAACCTCCATACTGTTTTCCACAGTGGCTGAACCAATTTGTATTCCCAACAACAGAACAAGATTCCTTTTTCTCCACATCCTCACCAACATTGATTTCTTGTTTGCTTGATAATAGCCATTCTAACAGGCGTGAGGTGATAACTCATTGTCATTTTGATTTGCATTTCTCTGAATTTTATGGATGTTGAGCTTCTTTCTATGTGCCTTTGTCCGTCTGTATGTCTTCTTTGGAAAAATGTCTATTCAGATCCCTTGCCCATTTTTTCACGGGATTGTTTGGTTATTTTGCTAGTGAGTCGTATGGGTTCTTTATATATTTTGTATATTAACTCCTTATCAGATATAAGGTTTGCAAATATTTCCTCCCATTCCATAGGCTGTCTTTTCATTTTGTTGATTCAGTTTGCTGTGCAGAAGCTTTTTACCTTAATGTAGTTCCACTTGTTGATTTTCACTTTTGTTCCTTGTGCTTTTGGTGTCATATCCAAAAATGTATTGCCAAAACCAATGTCAAGGAGCTTCCCTGTGTTCTCTTCTAAGAGTTTTATGGTTTCAGGTCTTACTTTTAACTCCTTAATTCTGTTTTTTTTATTTGAGAGTGAGAGAGTCAGAGAGAGAGAGAGAGAGAGAGAGAGAGAAAAGGTAGGGGAGAGGGGCAGAGGGAGAGAGAGAGAGAGAGATCTATCCATTATTGAAAGTAGGGTATTGGGGCGCCTGGGTGGCGCAGTCGGTTAAGCGTCCGACTTCAGCCAGGTCACGATCTCGCGGTCCGTGAGTTCGAGCCCCACGTCAGGCTCTGGGCTGATGGCTCGGAGCCTGGAGCCTGTTTCCGATTCTGTGTCTCCCTCTCTCTCTGCCCCTCCCCCGTTCATGCTCTGTCTCTCTCTGTCCCAAAATAAATAAAAAAAACGTTGAAAGTAGGGTATTGACATCTGCTATTATTGTACTGTCATTTCTTACTCCCTTTATTTTTGTTTTATTTTAGAGAGAGAGTGTGTGAGTGGGGGCAGAGGGCAGAGGGACTGAGAGAACCTCAAGCAGGCTCCATGCTCAGCACAGAGCCTGACACAGGATCAATCCCATGACCCTGGGATTATGACCTGAGCCAAAATCAAGAGTCAGAGGCTTAACAGACTGAGCCACCCAGGTGCCCCTGTCACTCCCTTTAGATCTGTTAGTATTTGTTTAATATATTTAGGTGCCTCAATGTTGGGTGCATATATATTTACAATTGTTATATCCTATTGATTGATTTGCTCCTTTATAATTATATAATAATCTTTGTCTCTTGTTACAGTTTTCGACTTAAAGTCCATTTTGTGTGATAGAAGTGTAACTACCTTTGCTGTCTTTTTGTTTCCATTTGTATGGAATATCTTTTCCATCAATTCACTTTGGATCTGTGTGTCCTTAAAGCTGAAGGGAGTCTCCAGTATGCAACATACAGTTAGCTGAGTCCTATATTGTAATTCATTTGGCCATTTTATGTCATTTGATTGGATAGTTTAACCCATTTACATTTAAAGTAATTATGGATAGGCAAGAACTTAATATTGCCATATTGTTAAATGTTTTCTGGCTATTTTGGAGTGCCTTTCTTCCTCTCTTCATCTCTTGTTGTATTCCTTTGTGAAATAATGATTTTCTGAAGTGGTATACTTTGATTCCCTTCTTTTTATCTTGTGTATATCTATGATGTGTTTTTGTTTCATAGTTTCCCTGAGGCTTACTTGAAACATCTTACAGATAAAGCAGTTATTTTTTAGGTGATTTCAACTTAATTCTATTTCAACATAATTGCATATGAAAATTCTATCCTTTTACTTCTCTTCCCATATTTTATGTTTTGGATATCACAATTTATATCTTTTTATATTGTATATCCATTATGAAATAATTGTAGCTATATATATTTCTAATAGTTTTTATTTTTAATCTTTATAATAGAATTAAGTTAACATGTCATCATATTATAATATCAGAGTGTTCTAAATTTGGCTATATTCTAACCTTCACTATTATGTTGTATTTTTTATGTTTTCATGTTACTAACTAGCATCCTTTCATCTCAGCTTGAAGAACTCTTTTTAGCATTTCTTATGAGGCAAGTCTACTAATGATGAACTCCTTTAACAGTTGTTTATTTGGGAAAGTCTTTTTTTTTTAACCCAGTAAAGTTGTTTTTCAGAAATAAAGGTGAGAAATCCTTTATTTCTAGAAACTAGAAAAATAGTTGTTTTTTTTTTCTTTCAGCACTTTGAATATGTCATTTTACTTTCTCCTGGCCTGCAAGGTTCCTACTGATAAATCCATGTATTACCTTATAAAGGTTCCCTTGTATGAAAACTTTTTTTCTCACTGCATTTAAATTTTCTCTTTTCTTTGATTTTAGACAGTTGCATTATGTGTCTTCCAGGAGAATTTTTGCACTGAAATTTTGGGGTGATCTATTAACTTTATGAACTTGAATGTCCAGATCACTCCCCAGGTTTGGTAAGTTCTCAATCATTTATTTCTTTAACCTTTCTGCCCCCTTTTCCCTTTCTTCTCCTTCTGAGATTAGAGCAATACATAGATTATTTTTCTTAACATTTTATTTATTTTTGAGAGAGAGAGAGTGAGCATGAGCAGAGGAGGGGCCGAGAGAGGGGGAGACACAGAATCTGAAGCAGGCTCCAGGCTCTGAGCTGTCAGCACAGAGACCAACACAGGGCTCAAATTCACAAACCATGAGATCATGGCCGAAGTTGGACACCTAACCAACTGAGCCACCCAGGTGCCCACAGATTATTTTTCTTAATGGTGTGTCTAAGTCCCATAAGCTTTCTTCATTCCTTTTCATTTTTTTTTTCTTTTTGATCTTCTGAGTGGATTGTTTCAAATGATCTGTCTTCAAGTTCACCATTTCTTTCTTCTTCATGATCTGGTCTGTGTTTAAGCTCTCTAATTCAGTTCAGTCATATCTTTTAGCCCCAAAATTTCTATATGGTTCTTTTTCATGTTTTCTATCTCTTTTCTTAACTTCTAATTTTGTTCTTATATTGTTTTCCTGATTTTATTAAATTGTTTATTTGTGTTCTCTTGTAGATCTCTGAGCATCTTTACAATTATTCTGTATTCTTTGTCAAGCGAGTTGTGTATCTCCATTTCTTTAGAGTCAGTTACTAAAAGTTTATTATGTTCATTTAGTAGTGGCATGTTTCTCTGATTCTTCCTAATCCCTGTAGCCTTGGCTAGCACCTGCTCATTTGAGAAAAGTCACCTCTTCCAAACTTCATGGACCATTTCAGTAAGGAAAGACCTTCACCTTTGGGTGGGGTCATGCTGGAGTATGCTGTCACCCGGGGTCTAGTGGTAAAGGGTACCAAGGGTGAGGGGATGTGGTGGGTCCAGGGATACCGTTTCTTGGCCAGGGTGCTAGTTACATGGCTATGCTTTTGTGCAAATTAACTGAGCTATGCACTTGTAATATGTGCCCTCATCTGTAGGCATATTTCAATAAAACTTAAATTAAACCATATACATGTAAATAACCCCAAATACAAATATACTCAGGAAAATCTAATAGGCCGCCATAAATACCAAGTAATCCTATATGTAGGAATATGTAGGAATTAGAATCAGATGGGATGTAACTAAGAAAATACCTCAGGGTCGTATGGAAACCAATTTGACAATAAATTTCATATATTGAAAAAAAAAAAGAAAATACCTCAGGGTAAGTAAGTTTTGAGTAAGGTTTTGAAGGAAGTTTACAAACTGAAGTGAGGTTGGGGTGGTGAATTTAGGGCTGTTAAAAATATGCTTTCAAATGGGACGAACAGCATGTGTATTGAAGGGCAAGTCATGATATGGCCTGGGGTATGATCTTTAAATCTTTGCTGAGAATTGCAGGGTTATAAACTACACAACATATTTGGAGTAAGACTTCCTCTTCTTATTCTAAAGAGTAATGCAATTACAGTGTACTATTGTGTCATGGACCATTCTCCGAAGGGCCAGTACCAAGTCTTACTGATCTTTATACTCCTAGCACCTGAAACAATGATTAGCATATGGTACCCTCTGAAAAAAATGCTTATCATATGTTTGTTAACTAATAATGAAGTAACTAACCAACTAATTAATCAAGTAAGTATCTAAAAACTATCTTGAACTGTTTATTTGTCCTGTGCATTATGTAAATTAAAACCAGAGAGTTGGGAGGTATCAGGGATTGTCTGATGCAGGCAACAGTTCCCAGATGTGGCCTAATAGGCAAGGAACACTCAGAATTTCTCCTTCTGACCATAAGTACAATGCCAGCTGAGTCAGGTACCACTGGAGCAGATGATGACATATCAAAATCACAGCCCAGCTCTAGGCAAGCAGGAGTTGCTAACAGTTCCTGCCTGGCCTGAGCAGGTCTTTCAGGCCCAGGAAGCCAGGGAAAGTCCTGGTCAAAACTTGCCAGACATTATTCCCGTATGTCTGCTTCATGCTACTTGAAGCACTCAACACATATCATCAGGAAGTGCACTGAGACCCTTATTCCCAAGCCCAGATCATGGTCCTACTTAGATGCCCTATATCTTGGCTCCTTAGGGCAGATGCTTGGTGATTGCTAATATGATCATTTACTGCCCTCTTACATTGGGAAAATAGAAAAAAGCTTTAAGGAATACCTAGTATCTTTTTTTCATCTTTCCACTTTCCCCATCATGTAGATTTAAACAACTCTCTCTCTGCTTTAGGTAATACAAAGAAGTGTCAGAGACACGAAAATCTACCAAAATATTCAACCTCTTTGAGGCTAATAATTCTGCTTCTGAGAATTTATAAAAAGGAAGCATTTCAAGAGAGGGAAAAAAAGCTGTCAGCAGATTTTCATTAAAGTATTATACATAATAGTAAAACTTTATAAATAATCTAAGTGTTATACAATATGAAAACTATTTGGGAATTTATGATACAGCAGGTCAGAATAATATTCTAAGTTATTCACAGTAATTACTGTCTACAAAATGGAAATGTATATAGTAGACTCATAATTTAAAAGCAGAATTCAAGGGGCACCTGGGTGGCTCAGTCGGTTGACCGTCTGACTTGGACTCAGGTCATGATCTCTCAGTTTGTGAGTTCGAGCCCCACATTGGGTTCTGTGCTGACAACTCAGAACCTGGAGCCTGCTTCGGATTCTGTGTCTCTTTCTCTCTCTGCATCCCCCCCCCCCATTCTCTCTCTCTCTCTCTCTCTCTCTCTCTCTCTCTCTCAAAAATAAACATTAAAGGGGCGCCTGGGTGGCGCAGTCGGTTAAGCGTCCGACTTCAGCCAGGTCACGATCTCGCGGTCCGTGAGTTCGAGCCCCGCGTCAGGCTCTGGGCTGACGGCTCGGAGCCTGGAGCCTGTTTCCGATTCTGTGTCTCCCTCTCTCTCTGCCCCTCCCCCGTTCATGCTCTGTCTCTCTCTGTCCCAAAAATAAATTAAAAAAAAATAAAATAAAATAAAAATAAACATTAAAATGTTTTTATTTTTTTTAATGTTTATTTATTTTTGAGACAGAGAGAGACAGAGCATGAGCAGGGAAGGGGCAGAGAGAGGGAGACACAGAATGTGAAGCAGGCTCCAGGCTCCGAGCCGTCAGCACAGAGCCCGACGCGGAGCTCGAACTCACAGACTGTGAGATCATGACCTGAGCCAAAGTCGGACGCTTAACCGACTGAGCCACCCAGGCGCCCCTAAAATGTTTTTAAATAAATTAAAAAAAATAAAAGAATTCATAATTGTATCTATGCTGATTGCCATGTTACAATATCATGGATACAAAGATAAGAAAAAACAGAAGATAAAATGACATTTGATGCTTTAGCAATGTAGATTATGAGTATTTTTTAATTCAACAGATCACATAATACTGTTACAACTGAAGAGTCAACAATTTGTCATCACCCAATCTCAATGTTACCCTAACATTACTTCCTTTGTTTCAGTTAGAACACCAATTAAAAACCAAGGGAAAAAAAACGTAAAGAAATTTTGGGACTGCTCTTTTGAAATCCATTTTCATATTATAATTCCTAGAGGTCATGACCTATGTCATTCCATTTCTAATCCTCTGTATAATCCAACACAGTTTCTTGTACACAGTAAGTACTCTATGAATATTGTTGAAACAAGAGAAAAAAAACAGTTCCCTACCCCACTCCACAAAACAATTGCAACAAAATTGTGGAAAATAATCACATTAAAAGAATTAATCTAAAGGATCCGTCTGGAGTGGCATCTGCCAAGGATTCAGGCACAAGTAGTTTACTTTGGAGATGATGCCATGAAGCTCCAGTGAGGGTGACAGGAAGAAAGCCAGGAAAGGAAAAGAAGCAGATAAAGGGTACATTATTAAGCAGGTTACTGCTATAGGCAACTGAGGCTCAATAATGTTGGGAACCCCTGAGACACACAACAGAACGTGTCTCAGAGCTATCCTAGCAAAGGGTGCGGAAGCTATGGAATTTATCCACGAACTTCTCACCTATCATTTGTTGAGGGCTGCTTCTGGGACGTTAACTTGCCCTGCGCTACACATGGTCTGAGCATAATCCTACCAGAAAAAAACCCATAGGCACAAAAGAGCAAGTGTTCCTAGTGAGAAGCCAATGTTTGTGCTTACAGAAAGCAACAGTGTATGTTGAGAGGCTGTGGAATAGAGGTGCTGACCATGACTGCCACAGGGGCTATATGACAGATGCCAAACAAGTTACTCAGTTGCAGAAGAAGTAGCGTTTGAACCAATCCTTAAAGGAGAAACAAGATGTGGATGGGAATCATAATCTCTATGTCAGAAGGCTCTTGGGATATGTGCATTTACCAGAACCACCCCTAGCCTTTGATATATACTCAGAAAATGTTAGTTTTGATCCTCTCCACAGTCAAGAATATGGAGAGCCTTGAAATTGCTATTCTGTAAGTGCCCTAACACCCTAAGTGGCAGAATGGAGAATGCAAGGCATGAGTCAAGTCCTGGGGCTGGGTGTGTACAAGGGGTGCTGAGAAGATGAAAAGTAAACTAAGTTCGTTGGAGCAAGTCTCTTTGTGGCATCATCATAATCAAATCCAGTGAAACAGAGGAGAGGAAGATATTATGGCAAACAGGAGTAAAGGAGATTTGGGGGCTGACTGTAACCTCAAATCAAACTCCATCAAAAATGTTTGGAGAGATTTGCTTTAACCTAGTTTGTGTGAACTGTGTTCCCTCTACATATGAAGGGCAACCCACCTTTGCTCACCCAGAAGAGAACAAAGGGAAGACAGAGGTAGTGGTAGTAGTGACAACATGATCCTTAGTTTTTTGCTGCTGAGAAGCTTGGAAAGTGCCCCTGTCCCCACCTCAGCCACCTATTCACACTTGAACCAACTGCCAGAAGGGGCTTGGCAGCCAGTACCAGGGCCATCTGCTCCAAAGCTTTGACCACCCAGCAACCAACAGGAGGGTCAGCTCAGTGAAGAGACCCAACTCATGGTCGGTATGATCACAGTGGTCAGACCCTTGCTGCATCCACAGCAAACCCAGGGTTTGTGTTGGACAGGATGAAAGAGGATGCAGACTGAAGTGAGTCAGAATTCTAGAGGGAAATACCAAGTGATGAAGCTGAGAGGGCCTTTTTCATAACCAGCTTCCTGAGCCAGAACTGGAAATCACAGCCCTCAGGTTATGGACACTGGATTTAATATACTCCTGAGAACAGCTGTTGCATGCATTTTTTCCTAGGTGTGAGTGTGTGTGTGTATGTGTGTGTGTGCACGCACGCGCGCGCATGCCTGCTCACAAAGTACACTGTATCCTCCCTAATAATGCTTCCTGGTGACTCCTGATAATTTTCACTTGCAATCCAGTGGAAAGAGTCCTAGACACATCATCAGGCTGAATTCAACCCCATTTGAACTGTGCTACCCCGTTCTAGCTGCACTACTCCGAGCAAGTTAGTTTTTCACCTGTAAAACAGTGTTATCATGAGGCTTAATGATAAACACTAATCCAGTGCCCACCGTGTGTCAGGTGCTGCTCTAACCACTCATTCCAGATTCACCACAACCATGTTGGGTAGGTATTAGTATTACTGCCCTTTACACAGATGAAGAAATAAGGTACAGGGAGGGCATGCAACTTGTCCACGGTCATACAAGTATTAAGTAGCAGATAGGAGGATCCAGGGCTTGCCCTTCTAACCATCATGCTCTGTGACCTCCCAGGAGGTGACAGTGCCTTCCAGACATGGAGGTGGGACTCCATAATTTACATTCACATTTTACATTTTGAAAAATAACGTGGTGCAGTGATGAGAACTTGGGCTTTGAAGTTAGACTAACCTGAAGCCCATTTAATTACTGTGATCATCTCTTTGAGCCTGAGTTTCCTAAAACTGAAAAGTGAAACTGGAATCATAATCCCTATGTCAGAAGGCAGCTGGGATATGTGACTTTACCTCCATCACATTGATGGGTGTGCAGATAAATGTTAGTTTTAATCCTCTCCCTATAATCAGGTATATGTGCAAAGCCTTGAAATTGCTCCTCAATGAGGTCCTAACACTCTAAGCCTTTTTCCCCTCTAAAAAGCCAAAACAGCAAACAAACAGAGCAAATAAAAGCCATCAGCATAGTATCTCAGGATCTCTCTGAAAATTCCCCAGGATTTTCCCTGATAGAACAAAAATGAGAAATACACAAGAGATATTTAGGGAGGCCCCCATCCCTAAATATAGTAACTGACACCAAATAAGACAGACTGGGCAGCCACGAGGTGATAGGCATCCTGTTAATACGATCAGTTGGTATCCTGCCAAATTCCCTTTCTCTAACTAAACCTTATGCACAGTTTACTTAACCTCTGAAAAACTATGCAATGCTGATTATAGAGCATTTTTTAAAATGTTATCTCAAATCCCAAATACTTTAAGACAAATTCACTTCCCTCTTTCATCTTAGGGTAATAAAATAGTTATTCAAACCCTGGAAAACCATGAGTTTCTCTTCCTTGCTCCTGCATCTACCAACTAGTATTTACTGTAAAGAGTAGGCCTATTGTACCACTGCATCCAATAAAGCTTTTTACTAAACTATTTTCTTAAGAACACAGCATCTCACCATAAAGAAAGTAACTCCCAAGATCTCTTCCTCTTTTAGAACGTAAACCGTAAGGGCAAATTTGCACTAACACAAACACCCTATAGGTTAAGTTTCTTACGCCTTGCTAGAAATCATTATAAAACCTGGATCAGGGGCACCTGGGTGGCTCAGTAGGTGGAACGTGACTTCGGCTCAGGTCATGATCTCATGGTTCGTGGGTTTGAGCCCCACATCAGGCTCTCTGCTGTTGGCACAGAGCCTGCTTTGGATCCTCTGTCCCCCTCTCTCTGTACCTCCCCAGCTTGTGCTCTCTCTCTCTCTCTCTCTCTCTCAAAAATAAATATTTTTAACAAATAAAAATTTTTTAAAAAAACAGATCAAATTTGGCATACAATTCTAAGACTTAAAAGCAACTAATGGGCAATATTTTCAATGTGTCCCTCAGCTCCCAAAGCTGTACCTGAGGCAACTATAAAAATCCATGGAATTAATTTCATCCTCAAAATTAAAGCAGCTGTGTTAATAATTAAGTTAGTAAATTTCAAGGCCATCTCAACTGTGCCTACAAATCTAGCACAGATTGAGATCAAACCTGAGACACAATTCAATTTTCCAAACTATGAACCAAATGCTGGCGGAGAGTGAAAGTGCTGACCCACATATACCTATTAGATTAAATACTACTCTCCTCCTCCTCATCATATTGTCCTTTGCATGAGAAGCTGACACCTAATGACCCACTTTTAGTAGGATACGCTCTTGAAATATTTTGCTTGTTAGTGTTGAACTTGCTCCAGATAGCTTCACTTAATTCCAATTCTGATCAACATTTTCAAGGACACTAGCCAGGGTTAAGTGAGCCGTCCATGGCGAGAACTAAAACAAAGCCAACAGTTTCACCAGGGAACCAAACCCGTGACCCTGATCCTGTAAGCATGCATGCAGTTATGGTGAATCAGTCAGAAATCAGCAGCACAACTATTTCAGAGCTCCTCAAGTATAACCCACAGATGCTGAAGAAAACTGGATGAAAGAAGTACTACTCTACCCTTACTCTTTCAGAGCTGTGACTGGAACCATGTATTTAATCACAGGCCATTTAAAAAAACACAGGACAACAGATGATCCCTAAATGTATTGAAGGATTTAAAATTCTGGCTCAGCAGAATGAAAATCACATATCTCCCCTAGGAAATGAAGTCCTTGTCCGTGTCAACTAAAGAAGAACAGATTTTCTCCAACCTGATGACAGCAGCTTTCAGTGCAGCACACTGTGTTATGGTGGGCGTACTAGTGTCTTAGGGCTGCTATAGCTAACTGCCACAAATTTGGTGGCTGAAAACAATCGATGTTTATTCTCTCATAGTTCTGAAGGCCAGGAGCCTGAAATCAACGTGTCAGCAGGACCACGCCCCCACTGTGAAGGCTCTAGGGAATTCTGCCTTGTCTCCTCCTAGGTTCTGGGGGCTCTCAGCAATCCTTGGGGTTCATTTGGGTTGTAGCAGCATCACTTCAGCCTCTGTCTCCACTGTCACCTGGGCTCTTCTCTCCACATCTGTAGGTATTCACTTCCCATCTTGTAAGTACACCAGCCATTGGTTTTAGGGTCTACTCTAATCCTAGATGACTTCATCTTAACCAGTTATATCTGCAAAGACCCCATTCCCAAATAAGGTCGCATTGTGAGGTTCTGGGTGAGCATGAATTTTTGGAGGACAGTATTCAACCCACTACCGTGGGCATTCCCAATGTGCCAACGACTCATAGCTCTTACCAGACTGATCTCCTGTAAGGCTTCCTGGTTATGTTTAAGATAGGAGACTGTAAACTCTTTCCCTTATAGGTCTCTGGACTCCACTATAATTTGATAGTCTGCAAACAATGTCCAATTCAAAATAACGTAGACGTGTATGTAGTGTTTACCTTCTTTTATTTGCTAAGACTATTAGCTCTAGAAAAAGTTAAAACTTATACAGAAATCAGCAGAAGCAGCAATTTAAAAGCATGACTCCTTGTGAAAATTCTGACCAAACATTAACTCACACTAGTCAAAGAAGAAGAATTGATTCTAATGTTCTGCAACAATTCTAGAGGAGTGGTTTCCCAAGTGCAATCCCTAAACCATTAGCATCAGCATCAGCTGAGAGCTCCTTAGAAATGGAGAATCTCAGTCTGCACCCAAGACGCACGGGATCAGAATCATCATTCTAAAATTATTTTCCAGGTGATTCGTATGCTCTGTTCTAAAACTCTGATGCCAAAAGTCAAAGAAAAGTCTAACCCTCCCAAATAATTCCATACTATCTGGCAGGATGGGTATTTGTTTTGCTAAGGGTTGGTAGGGAATATTAAACACACGTACACACACACACACACACACACACACACATACTCACACTGGTCGTTTCCTTCCCACAGAGTGTCAGCAGCTTTCCAAATGAACAAGCTGTTTCCATGACATCAAACCCTTAATTTGAAGCAGACATACCAACCATCTAGGAGTGTGATAGCACAATGCACCATTTCATATATGTTTTATTTGTGTTCTGGGTCTCAGATATCTCCTTCTCGAAAAAGAAACCCTTGTGGAAAAAAAAAACTAACATTTACAGCAACACTTTAATTGACAAATGTGTCACCCTTTATTCTCCTGTAAGTAAGGCACTCTGAATGATTCCGTGCTAAATCTCTGGTCACAGTTAATCGGGGAAAATAATATGAATGACTACTAAAATAATTATACTATTATGAGTACATGTTCTCCCTGTCTAGTGAATGTTTTCCCTCTCCCCACCACACTTCCAGGCCATTTTATTTTTAATATATTCTCAAAGTCAATTTCTTCTTTGCTGTGAACATGCATTTTGTGAACAAATAATGGAAAAATCCTCCCTTCTGTAGCATCTGCACTTAACAATACCCTGAAGTGACAGAGACAAATTCAGGAATGTGACTGTAAGAAGTTCATTTGCATTATTAACAGCAGCCTGGAAACATAGTGAATCAAGTCCTAGCCTCCCCCTAAAAATCTTCCCTTAAATGTTTATCTCCACACTTTTTCAAAATTAATTTACCCAATCAACAAATTTAAAGGGGAAACCACAGTGTGTTTGATGCCAAACAGTTTCAAAACAGCCAAGTCGTTTCCTGCAGGGAATAGACCAAATTCCAACGTGCAGAAAGGAACTGTGTGTAACGAGGGTGATTAAATAAGCACATACTCAGTACAGCTAGCAGCCACAGAACTACAGGCTCAGATGCAAACCAGCTTCGCTGTGGAAGGTTCAGGCAGGAGCTGTTAGGAATTCTTCACAGCATTTTCTAGTCCATGACACTTACTAGGCTTTCGCCCACCTGCTCACACACCAAGTAAGATGCGAGAAAAAGAGAGCGTTGCTTGAATGCATAATTCCCAAATGCTTTTGGCAGCTAGATGTCTGCATTTGAGGGGTTCAGCCCATTCCATGCTCCTATGCTCCTGGGATTCAGCCATTCAATCCCAGGACTACAAGGTATGACTCATTGCCATAAATCACCTTTGATTTCTAAATATACAAAGAGAGTTTAGGAGGAAAAAACAAGGTGGCATTCTCTCCACGACCTTCAAGAACTGGCTGTGTGACAAGAGCCAGCACCAGGGGAACCTAGCCATAGGAAGGAAAAGGCAGCCCAGAAAATCCCTCTGAGACAGACGGTGGGAGAAGAGGCAATGAGAGAAAGGAGCCTGGAGTGAAGTGGGGACTGACAACATTGAGCTGAGCTTAGAGAGCTCAACCAGCTGCCTCTCCCGCGTGGAAATTTCTCAAGGAGGCACATAGGCTGCATTTTCTAGGCGGTGTCACAGCTGCCTCCCATCCCACCTCTGCAGGAGGTTGTGGCCTGTGTTCATTTTGCTCATTTCAGCACTGAGCAAAGGGAGAGACACCCACTAAAGATAAAATGTGTATTTGCTGATAGAAGGAACAAATCAAATAACTGATTAATGAAACAAAAATTTCCCAGCAAAGTTTATCAAATACTATTTTTGGAGAATTATTATAAAGTGATACCTTCTTCTTCTGGGAGACATGGGGAAAGATTTGTTTCCCTAGATAAAATAAAATCACACATTGAAATGTAAGAAAAATTTTAAATTTCATTAAAGGAAATGACTGTGTTTTCCTAATAAAATACTACATACATTATAAGTTGAAACATATGCAAGAAATTCAGTCAAGATTGTTTTTGAGTTCATCTCAATAATTTATCCTTCTTTTTTAAAGTTTATTTATTTATTTTCAAAGAGAGAGAAACAGCAAGGGAGGGGCAGAGAGAGAGGGAGACAGAGGATCCGAAGCAGGCTCCATGCTGAGGGCAGAGAGCCCGATGCAGGGCTGGAACTCATGAACTGTGACATCATGACCTGAGCCAAAGTCAGATGCTTAACCGACTGAGCCACCAGGTGCCCCAATAATTTATCCTTCTTTGATATCCCAGCTGAACAGAAACGTAAGGCCAAAGTTACTGAGCTTTTAACAGCACTTTGCCTCTCCATATTCCATAATAATGTTCTGCTTTTCCTGGTTCCTCAGATTCAAGCACACTATGGAAGCTGATGGCGGCGAGGAGTAAATGTCCTTGGATGCATGAACCAAGCAGGTTTATGAACCAATATGCAGTAGCAATTACCAAGCACATGAAAAGGATACTGACTAGAATATACGAAAGAATCTGGGAAAGAGGCACGTTTTTAGCATAACCACACACAGTAGACCTCTAAGACGGAGTAACTGTTGGCAGTGTTATAGGTCTGATTGTCTTGCAGATGGCCTACTATGTAAGAGATCTTAAGCTCTGACACCGTCCTGACTGCCCCTGAGCTGCCCCTGCCCCAGACCCAGTCAGTATCCAGTAACAAGAATAGACGGACCTAAATAACTCTCAGCCCACCCAGCACACGCAGGAGGAGTGGGACATTGTTATGGGGGAGGTGGACGCCTACTGCTCCTTCCAGCACTAAAACCCTATTGGAACCCGGATTGCTCAGGCCACAACGGCCGTTAGGCACTAAAACGGGCTATATTAAGGTTGTGTGGCTCTCCAATCCCTCCCTAATGCCTTCCCGAAGTTGGGATGTTTCTAAGGGGCACCTCATGTGAGTTCTGCATTTGACTTCTCTGCTGCCCTCCCTCCCTGTGGGGGCTCAGCTGTGGGCACTATCAGAGCTCCTGTCTTAGGCTCTTCTGTCCACTGCAAAGCAGACAAAGAGGTCACCTCCCTCTCCCCCCGCCCCACCACAGGGACGACTGTCCTGTTGCCAGCGCCTCTCCCAGTTCCCCCACTGCCAGCACCTGCGGCTGGCTCTCCACCCAAGGGCTTTCTCTCAGTGTGTGTTGAGAGGCGGGAGGAAAGCGTCCAGGAGTTTCCCCAGGAGCACTTCTCAGCCAGTAATGATTAAACTGGAGGATTAAAACCCCCAGCTTCCTTGCCCCTTGGGTGGGATAACTCTGACACATGTTGTTGTTTTAATGATCTCTCCAAGGCCCCAGTAGGATTGAGCTTCAGTTAGTCACAGTGGTGACCAGCTCGAAGGTGTACCCTTTATTAGCATTTGTGGCCAAATACACTTTTGCATTTTGTTAACAAGCAAAGAAACAAATGCTTTTGTTCCGTGTGCTCTCACAATGTCTATGAAAGGGGAAGTGGGGCAGATACAGCAGAGCCTGCCTGGATCACCCCAGGCCTTACACTGTCCTGACCTCCTGGTCCACTGCTGACTGCCAACACCCGCAGCTCTCCGCCTGTGAGCTTTCCCCGACTCCCAGAGCCCACACTGCTACCCACGATAGGCTGGGAACGGCAGGCAGCGGATGCTCCCAGGAGCAGCCCTCACCCAGCGACTGGATGAGATGGTTCAGAAGCACCTACCCTACTACTGGCTCCCAGGGTGTGCAGCGGGATTACCCAAGACGCTAACTTGCTTGACACACACGCCCTTCCCTTCCTCACTTCACTCTCCTGCCAGTGCTTCCTGGGATCTCCTTCCAAACCAATGACTTGTACTGGAATCCTTGCCTCAGAGTCTGCTTCCAGGGCATGGTAGTCCAAGATAGGGAAGAGACACAATTCCAAATGTCTGGGACTCTAAATGGCAAATAAACAGCCAGAGGACATAAACCCTTAAGTCGCTAAATTCTGTTTCCTAAAGTTTCCTAAAAAGTGAAGGCAAAATGAAGTGCTTGGGGTCCAAAGGCCTCAGGCTTCTTGACCAAAAAGTTCAATCTAAAGGAGCATTATGAACCCCATGTTAGATTACCAAATATTCTCATCTACCCTGATCCTTCAGCACTTTCTCTCACATCTTCCACAGAATTTGATGGGCCTCCTCAAGGAACACTACCTAGTCGATCTTCTAAAAGCTTCAAGTAGTAGTCAACACACACTTAGAAAATATTAAATCACTGCATCCATTTGTTCACCACTCAAACAGAACTTGAATAAAATAATCATAATACCTTTTATTCTTATTATAAAAGAGGCTCATTGTTGATAGTCTGAAAAACAATGAACAATGAAAAGAGAAAATAAGTTCCATCACCAAAGAAATCCATCATTAAATTTTTATGTATTTTCTTCTACTCCTATATGTGTGTGTGTGTGTGTATGTGTGTGTGTGTGTGTACTGCAAAATTAGGATCATTCTATATGGTATCATTTTAAATATATATAATGACAGCTCTCACTTGCCATTATCATTACAGCTGGAGAGTCATGAATCATATCAACTCACCAAATAATACACAAAAAAACCACATCATTTTACTTTTCTTTTTTAATCTCCTCCCTTTCCTCTACTTTGATGAAACCATCTTACATGGACTATTTTTAACCTAAGCAGACTGACTAAAATGTAACAACCTTTTCCTTCTCTGCCCATCTTTCTACAAACTGTTAATGAACAGTGAACTGGTCAATCAGCAGGTGAAAGCAGAGCAAAGGGACAGAGGCCAAGCCGATGGAGCCGATAACCAGCTTCAGATAATCAAGGCTGATTGTGCATTTACTTTCCCATGAACGTCTAAAGCTGTGAAAGGCAATTACCAAGTGCATTAAGCAGAGAGAGTTCTACACTGCTTCTTTTGTTGTCTCTGATCATCTGTTGAGCTGTTAGAGACCTCTTTCTGAGAGTCATTTGTAATCAGTACATAGAAGGAAGATGGCCCCCAACAGGTGTGCCCATGAATTTGGTAAAAGGTTGGAAAATAGCCCCTCTGAAATAACAGTTAATAAGAGTTAGAATATGAAGGGTAGATGCCTCCCCAACAGACAACTCCATCTGAAAGGTAACTTCAAAGACACTGGTTGCTGATAATAGAGAATGATTTTCCAAATCTCATAAAGAGGCTTGGGTTCTTCTCTAAAATGAAATCTAAAATACCACTACTGGCAGATAAACTATAGCCTTGCAAGCCATCTTCTCTGAAATGAGGAAATGTATACAGGTGGAAAATTGTGATAATAGACGAGGGAGGGAGGAGGAGCACCGTGATGAAAAGGAACACTTACCGAACACTGTGCGTGCGTTTGGGCCAGGTGCTTCCTGTCAGTTAAGCTTCAGACTACTCCATCAAATGCATTTTAGTCTTTCCACTTTATAGATGCAGAAACTGAGGCCTCAGAGAGATTAGGTAATAAACAGGCAGTAGGTAGAAGAGCTGGCCATTCCAATCCAGGACTGCCTGATTCCAAAGTGTAACACAGTAAAATCTCACTGTTTATTAGAAATATTTCCAGCAAGAGAATGCCCTGATTCTATTAATTTACCATGGTTATACAGACTGAAATGCTTTGACAAACAGCTATAAAACTTGATGGAATATTCCCTAAGTCCATTCAGTTCCTATTTCGTATCAAGAAAACATGCAATGTCACCTCCTGACTGAGCATACGCACATAAATTACCGTGAGCCATTATTTTGCCAGAGATAGTTCTTGATAAACTGACAGCCTAGGACTTGGATTAGTGTAGAAGACACTGCATGTGTCACCCAGCAAGCATTTACTCCACTTTGCCTGCCTTGACTTTAAACTTTCTGACAGAACCTCTAAAATCCTCCTCTACGTGACCACGTGCTTTACTAGATCAAACACAGGAATCCCATTCTTCCAACCAGGGAGTGTGTTCGGCATGGGCATGTGAGGCAGTTCTGACCAATGAAATGAGAGGGAAAGTATGCTACGAGGCTTATAAAAATAGTTTCTTCTTTCTTAATGAGAAGCACAGTAAGTAGGGCTCCTTGAAGAAGTTACTCATTTCACGTCTGGGGCAGAAAATATAATTGACTGAAACCTTTTGAATGCATAAAAATCCAAGAGCTCAAAATACTATTTTTAAAAGAGAAAGTCAAAACAAACACTATTGTCACCATTACACCAAAACTTTACTTTGAAGATCGGTAATTAAAAGTTAAGAGTCAACTATCTTGCCTCTCTAGGACTTCAGGGTAACCTAATGGTAAATAATCCTAGTTGATTCTCCTCTTTCCATAAAAGTGCCAGCTACTAAATATCATTTTATAAACACTAGTAAAACAATTAATTCAGGTAACCATCTTTACTGGAAGCTAAAGCCATTAGGCAAAAAAGTTAATGGGGAACTGGACAGTTATATCCAGTGCCAAAGTACCAACCTTCAAACTATTTACCATTTGCAAGGAAAATGTATTACAAAATGTTATTTTATAATAGAGAGATCCGGCTGAAATGCCCTTGTTTTAGCACGACTGAGAATGGGGCAATCAGATATTACATGATTCTTAATATGATACAGTAAGTACATATCACCTGTTAAATATTTCCTCTAAAATTTGGTAACATGAATCTATACAACTCCTTATTTTTTTAAGTTTAATTCTTTTGAGAAGGAGAGACAGAGAGAGAGAGAGAGAGAGAGAGAGGAGGGAGAGGGAGAGAATCTCAAGCAGGCTCTGCACTATCACCACAGAGCCCAAATGTGGGGCTCAAACCCAGGGACCATGAGATTATGACGTGAGCTGAAATCTAGAGTTGAACACTTAACTGACTGAATCGCCCAGGCACCCCTGAAACTATATAACTCTTTAGATCTAACGTCCACTTTACAGAAAATATGGAGGACAGAAAAACACTTCAAAGAGATAATCAAACAAAATCTGAACTTAGGTCATTCTGCAGGACAACAGACCTGGGCCCTTCCACGTTTCAATTTTAAGGGAAAAAAGAAGGGAGGTAATGTTCTAGAATCATGATTAAAAGAGATTTAAGAGAGGTGCCTGAGTGGCTCAGTCAGTTGAGCGTCCAAATCTTGAATTTGGCTCAGGTGATGATCCTAGGGTCATGGGATTGAGCCCCACGTCAAGCCCCACATCGGGCTCCGCACTGTGGAGTCTGCTTAAGATATTCTCTCTCTCTCTCTCTGTCTCTCTCTCTCTCTCTCTCTCTCTCTCTCTCCCCCCCCCCCCCGCCATCCCTGCCCCCTACTCACACACACGTGCTCTCTCTCAAATTAAAAAAAAAGATTTAAGAGATATAACAATAATATAGAATGACCCCTGATTGGATTTTGGTCTGAACAAACCCAGCCATAAAAGACGTTTTGGGGAAAAATGTGAAATTTGAATATGGATTGGGATATTAGATGCTATTAAGGAACAATTATTAAGTTTTAGGCATGATGATAATATGGTGATTAGTTAGGGAAACATCCTTGTTTTTCAGAGATACATTACAAAGAAATTTCTTGATATCAATAATTTAAAATTATTCACCAAAAAATAGACGAAGCAAATAGGTCAAAATGTTAACAAGGATTACATCTATGTGATGGATAGCAATAATTTTCATCTTATTCTTTCTACTCCTATGTGCAATTGAACTTTACACAGTCCAAACAAAAGTGATGAAGAGTCTTCTGCTGGCTATTATTTTCCCCCTCCCTTCCCCTCTTCTACTGGCTATCATTATGTCTGCATACAATCCTGGAAAATGAGGCAGTCACCCTGATACCATCAGGAGAGCAAGCCTGAAGGAAAAAGCTAGCACGGTGCAGCTGGAAGAGCAGGAAGATGGAAAAGCTGGGTCCGTGATGACATTGCTGAGCCAGGCAATTATTCAGCCTGAGCACTTACTGAGCTTCTTATTATTTATACCATTTTGAATTGCCAAATTCAAATGTCCAGGAATATCCCAAGTAATACAGTTATTGAAAATCCATTTCCAAATGCTCTATTCCCGCTTCTTCGAATGCTCTTCCTACAGACACTTGCACAACCTGCCCCCTCACCTCCTTGAGGTCTCTGTTCAAATGCCACTTTCTTACAGAACCCTAGCTGGGCCACTCTATATAAAATGGCAGTCTCCCTTTGTTCAGGGTAAACTAAACACTGGAGCTCCTCAGCAAGTTGAAGACTACTTGCAGAATCCACAATGACCCAATCCATGTGCAAGCACATTAAGACCTCCAGGAAAAAGGAGTATCTTCCTTTAAATTTTCATAACTTTCACCCATTCCTTTTAACACATTCTATTTTATCATGTTTTATGGGATATTTGTGGACACACTTATGTTCCCCCACTAAATTCCATGTATCACTGTACTGAAGCCAGTTTGTATCAACTCTTGAGAACCAAATGTGCATCTCTTTCTAATTATTTCACTGCCACCATGACAGTAGCTTGAAAAGGGCTGTAGTGAGCATATTTGCGTAAGGGAAATCAGCAAATGCTACAAATCAGGGCCTTCCCCCTGACAAACATCAAGATGGTAAAATTAAAGCCAACCATTTTTGGGGTGCCTGGGTGGCTCAGTCAGTTAAGCGTCTGACTTTGACTCGGGTCATGATCTCACTGTTGGTGGGTTGGAGCCCCGTGTTGGGCTCTGTGCTGACAGCTCAGAGCCTGGAGCCTGCTTTGCATTCTGTGTCTCCCTCTCTCTCTGCCCCTCCCCTGCTCATGCTCTGTCTCTCTTAGTCTCTCAAAAATAAATAAATGTTGAAAAAAATTTTAAGCCAACCATTTTTTAAAAATATATTCGAAAAGAACAAAAATAAAAAATAAAAACACCCTAGATAAAAATGAATGAATCACTCTAATTAAAGGACAGAGGTTGTCAGACTAGACTTAAAAAAAAAAAACAAGACTCAACTATATGCTATTTAAAAGAAACACCTTTGAATATAAAAACACAAAGAGTATAAAAGTAAAGGGATAGAAAAAGACATACTACACAAAGACTAAGCTTTCTTAAAATCAAAGTGGATCTGGGGGCACCTGAGTGACTCAGTTGGTTAAGCATCCATCTTCAGCTCAGGTCATGATCTCACAGTTCATGAGTTCAAGCCCCACATCGGGCCCTGTGATGACAGCTCAGAGCCTGGAGCCTGCTTCAGATTCTGTGTCTCCCTCTCTCTCTGCGCCTCCCCTGCTCACACTCTGTCTCTCTCTCCTTCAAAAATAAATAAACATTAAAAAGTTTTTTTAAAAAATCGAAGTGGATGTCAAAACAAGAAATTTTGCTAAAGATAAAAAGGTCCATTTCACACTGATAAAGAGGACATTTATCAAGGAGATACAATTTTAAATTGGTACACACACCTAACAACAGAGCTTTAAAATATATGAAGCAAAAACTGGCCAAACTAAAAGGAGAAATAGGCAACTCCACAAGCACAGCTGCTATTTTAGTACTTCCCTCCTTCCCTCTCTCCCTCCCCCCCCCAGCTCCTCCCTCCCTCCCTTTCTCTCCATCTCTCTCTTTCTTTCTCCCCCCACTTTGGTAATAGAATGAAGAAAAAAATAAGCAGAGGCATAGAAGACTTGAACAATACTTCAACCAGCTTGATCTAATTAACACAGAACACTGCACCTAACAAATGTACAAAAACAATTCTTTTTAAGTGCACAGGTAACATTCACCAAGATACATTGAGCTCTAAAGCAAGTCTCAATACATTTATTTTTCTTTTTTAAATATGAAATTTATTGTCAAATTGGTTTCCATACAACACCCAGTGCTCATCCCAACAGGTGCCCTCCTCAATACCTGTCACCCACCCTCCCCTCCCTCCCAGTCCCCATCAACCCTCAGTTTGTTCTCCGTTTTTAAGAGTCTCTTATGTTTTGGCTCCCTCCCTCTTTAACCTTTCTTTTCTTTTTTTTTTTCTTCCCCTCCCCCATGGTCTTCTGGTAAGTTTCTCAGGATCCACATAAGAGTGAAAACATATGGTATCTGTCTTTCTCTGTATGACTTATTTCACTTAGTCAATACATTTCAAAAGATAGAAATCAATTTATTTTCTGATCACAACAGAATTAATTTAAAAATCAATAACAAAGAAATACTAGAGAATCTGCAAATATTTGGAAATTAAGCCATATTTTCTAAAGAAGTGATGGGTCAAAGAAGAAATCACAAAAAAATAGAAAATATTTTGAACTATGTAATGAAAATAGACCATATCAGAATTGTAAGATTTTGTTTTGTTTTGTTTATAGAGATAGAGAGTGTGGGTGAGCAGGGAGGGGTAAGAGGCAGAGGGAGGGAAAGAGAGAGAATCTCAAACAGATTCCTCACTCAGCGCAGAGCCTGAGGCAGGGCTCAATCCCACCACCCTGGGATCATAACCCAAGCCGAAATCAAGAGTCAGATGCTCAACCGACTGAGCCAGCCAGGTGCCCCCAAATTTGCAGGTTTATCTAAAGCAGTATTTAGAGGGAAACTTATAGCTTTAAAATGCCTATATTAGGAAAAGAGAAAGTTTCCACCTTAAAAAGCCAGAATTTAAAAGGGGAAAACAAAACCCAATTTAAGTTGAAGACAGAAGCTAATAAAAATATAAAAGGAAATCAATGAAATAAAAAAACACAGAAAAACAAAGGCTTAAAAAACGGCTCTCTAAATGATTAACAAAATTGATAAACTTCTAGCTGGGCTAATGAAGAAAAAAAGAGAAAATATAAATTACCAGTATCAGGAACAAAAGTGATAATATCACTACAAATTCTACAGATGTTAAAAGGATAATAAGGAAATATTTGAACAACTTAAACCCAATAAAATTGACAACACAGATGAACAAAATTATTTGAAAAACAAAATAATCAAATTTATAGTTTATAAAAACTGACAAGAAATTAAAAATCTGAATAGCTTTATGTCTTTTAAAGAAATTGTAAACTTTCCTACAAAGAAAACTTAATGCTAGTTTGGCTTTATCCGCAAATCCTATCAAACATTTAAGAAAGAATTACAGCAATCATATATAAAACCTTTCAGAAAACCGAAAAGAAGAAAATTTCCAATTTGCTTTATAAGAGCCAGGATAACCCTGACACCAAAACCTGTGCACAGGGTGTATTTAACCCTATTTGCTTCAGGCCATTGCTTGCCTAGAAATGTTAAACCGAGGTGGATAAAACCACTGCAAGCTCCATAGAGAGGATGCGATTTTTTTTTTCAGCCCCAGCCAGCAATGTTTTAAAAGTAATTATAAAGCTGTTGGTCATGACATTTGGCTTTAAAAGAAAACAGTGCCATTGGGAGCAAGACTGACACCACATTATGACTTTCCCATAATTTAGTCATTAGATTTTAAAGAAATCATTTCTCCCAAACAACAGAACCACCAGAAAGCTTTACTCATGCCAAAGGCTCAGAAATTAATATAAAAGTTAGTGAGTTTTTCTTACACTCTTGGAGAAATTACACTCAGGTAACTAAACTGGCTTATTCAAAATGACTGTTACATGCAAACTAAGCCAAAAGGATAGCTTGACATCAGAGTAAGTTACAGGCACTTCCCATGTATTTCTCCCAAGCTGCACAGAAGGAATTCTAATAGCAACAAAATTTCCTTCCAAATAAATGACAAAGCTTGGCCCTTAACAATGACTCCATTTCAACCAGGAGCTGCTACTCCTTAAGCAATGAGAAACACCTTAGAAGTGGATACCACAGTACTATGACAGCCAGATCATATTTTGACAATATAACAAAAAATGAATCGACAAAGGCCTTCTCTGCATTGACAAGAGGCCCACACTAGAGGAACAAACAGCACATACCTCACTGAACTGTTTGTGGTCGACCACTATTTTGGTAATATAATGAAATGTGATTTTGATTACTTTTCCTTGCCTGTGTTTTAAGGATAACCATGTAAGAGGCCTACAGGGAGACAGCTAGGTGTTTGTCAAAGATGCAGAAAGGTGTTTGTGTATTTGTATGTTCATCTCTGCAGAGCCACTTCCCTTTGAGGTTCTGAAAATTTTTTTAATTCAAACACAAAGGATGACATTACATGGAATTCTGGCTTGGCACAGGAAGTTGTCTAGACTTCCTTTGCCAAAATTCTTTTATTTATTTTTTTTTCAAAATGCTTTTACAAGTAATATCTTATAAAAGATGAGGTTAAAAGTAAAAGAACCAATACCCAATTCCACAACTAGGAATTCATGGCAAAGAACTTTTCGGAGATGCACACAAAGATTTATACATAAGAATATTTACTGCAATGTTAGTTAAAATAGAAATTAATTAATAATAGCCTATATGATTAAAATTAGAAAAATAACTCGGTTAACAATATGATGAGAAAAAATGCAGCCATTAAAAAGCATGTTTCAGAAGGATATAGATACATCCTTTTAAATGACTGTGCATATGCACTGAGGATATATAGTCTGTTTTTTAATAGCTGCATATATTATATATATATATATATATATATATATATATATATATATATATATATACATACATATACGTGCTTATATACTGTCCCCCTAAAATTCATGTCTATCTAGAATCTGTTACTGTGACTTTATTTGGAAGTATGATCTCTTCAGATATAATCACGTTAAGAACAGCTAAAATAGTTTTAAAAAAGAACCAAGTAGGAGGAGTCACACTACCTAATTAACTAACTTACTATAAATAATCAACACAGTGTGCTATTGGCCAAAGGATAAGCACATAGATCAATGGAACAGAACAGAGGCCAGAAACAGACCCACATATACATAGTCAATTGATTTGCCACAAGAGTGTCCGACTTCGGCTCAGGTCATGATCTCATGACTCGTGAGTTGGAGCCCCACGTCAGGCTCTGTGCTGACAGCTCAGAGCCTGGAGTCTGCTTAGGATTCTGTGTCCCTTTCTCGCTCTGCCCCTCCCTCGCTCATGCTGTCTCTCTCTCTCTCTCTCTCTCTCTCTCTCTCTCTCTCTCTCTCTCTCAAGAATAAATAAAACAGTAAAAAATATTTTTTTTTAAAAAGTGCAAATGAAATTCATTAGAGAAAGAATAGTATATTCATCAAAGGTTGCTGGCACATTTGGACATCCACATGTAAAGAAGAAGAAAAAGGAGGAGGAGAAGGAGGAGGAGAAGGAAGAAAATAAGCAAGAAAGCAAGAAAGAATTTTAGTTCACTCTTCACATCATATTAAACAATTAGCTCACAATGGATTATAAAACTAAATGTAAAACCTAAAACCATAAATATTCTAAAAGAAAATATAGGAGAAAATCTTTGTGGCCTTGAGTTAGGTAAAGAGTTCTTACATATAATACCCAAATCAGGATACTTGAAAGAAAAATAATGAATAAATTGCACGTCATCAAAATTAAAAACTTCTGCTCTTCCAAAAACACTAAAGTAATGAACCAACAGACCACAGAACGGATGAAAATATATCTGATATAGGACTTGTCTCCAGAATATATAAAGAACTGTCAAAACTCATCAAAAAAACAAAGAACCCAGTAAGAAAAAATGGGCAAATGATCTGAAAATACTTTACCAAAAAAGATACATGAATAGTGAATAAACATGAAAAGATACTCAACATAATTAGTCATTAGGAAAACGCAAATCAAAACCACAATGAGATAATATTACAAATCATTACAATGGTTAAGATTAAGAAAATGAACTCTACCGAGTGCTGGCAAGGCTGTAAAGTAACTAGAACTCTCGTACATGGCTGGTGGGAATGCAAAATGGCACAGCCACTATAGATCACATGGTACGCAACCTTTTAAGGCCTTCTTTCACTTCACATAATGCATCTAAGATTCATTCATGTTGTGCCTGTATCTGTGACTAGCAGGTTTTTATTGCTGAGTAGTATTCCACTTTGTGGATGTACCAGTTTGTTTATCCATTCCCCTACTGAAGGACATTTGAACTGTTTTCAGTTTGGGGCAATTATGAATACTGCTGCTATAAACATTCACATACAAGTTTTATGTTAACATAAGTTTTGATTCTTCAGGGTAAACACTTAAGAGTGCGATTGCTGAGTCATATGGTAAGTGTATATTTAACTTTAGAAGAAACTGCCAAACTGTTTTCCATAATGGCTGTGCCAAAATGGCAAAACTACAGGGACAGAAAACAGACCAGTGGTTGCCAGAGGCTGGGGTGGAGGGAAGAGTTGGCTACAAATGGCCATGAGGGAATTCGGTGGGCGATGTAACTATTCTATAGCTTGTGGTAGTTGTTACACGACTGTATATGTTTGTGAACACATAGAGCATTACACACTAAAAAGAGTGAGTTTTATTTATGTAAATTATATCTCAATAAACCTGAATGAAAATCATTCATCCAGAAGGAATGCATAGAAATCTTAGGATATCCTATGCCATATTTAAACCAAAGATCTGAGATAGCAGATGGCTTCCCACTGCCTTCAGGATAAAAATCTAACTTCCTTAGTGGGATGTACTTTCTTAGTGGGCTTTTAACCTACTTCTAGGAGGTAGGCATTAGCTCCATTTGGGTCTCATCTCAACAATTACTATCCAGATTTGGGTATTTCCATTGTTTTTTGAGCTTGTTTTCAGCTCTTCCCCTGAAATTCCATTTCCTTTGGAAGTCATGGTCTTCCTGCTTTGATACCCAAACCCTACCAAACCTTCTCACCCAGCCTGGGCATACAGCTCAGCGACAGAACCTCTGGCAGGGTCCCAGAACCTCCCCACACAAGTATCCAAGAGAAGGTGCCTCACCTTCCCAGCCTGGCTTCAGAGAACTGAACCAGACACAAACATAGGTATATATATATATGTATAAGCACGTGTTTCCTGTAACATTTTTGTGAAGCTCTTTACAGATGCCCTACCTCCTTTTATTCTCTCTGCTGATTCAAGTACAGCATCGCTTGACATCCCCAGTGCTACAGAATGTAATACATCTGATTAACAGCAGCAAAAGTAGGAGCAGCAGGGAGCTTAGATGTTGCACTCTCAGGCTCTCATGGAGCAGGTTTTGCAAATTGGATCCACCAAATGTTAGTCACAGGATAGATGAAAGGAGCGAAACTATTATATCCATGTTTGGACCCTGAATTCTAGCATAACTCTCAGCAGTCTGACTGTATCATTCTGTTTCTTGGAAAGCAAGCTTTCTACTCCTGATTTTACCAGAGGAAAAAAAAATGTAGAAGAGAAGAAACAATGTTTGGGCAGATTCTAAAGAAAATAATTTTAAATACACGTTCAAAGTACTTCTTGCTGGCATTAAAAATAACAAAGATGGCTCAAAATGAAGTGAAGATATGCTTATCAAAGACATACAGTTTTAGCAAAGCAGTACATGACAACCATTTCAAATGCCTAGGGGTCTCTCTCAATTATTTCTGACTTCAGAGTCACCCATGTTAAATGCTAAAAGAAGACCTCTCCTTAAGTATGATTATCACTGCACATATTTTTAAAAATTAAAAATCTCTCTTTTTACAAATTTAAACCAACCTATCCCATTAAGCAACTGAGTTTTGCTTTCTTAAAACTCTTTCTTTCTTTGAATGTCAGGACTTTACCTTCTCTTGGTTCCTTACCTACACTCATAAGCCACTTCTCAATAACCACTTGGAGTGATTTCTAGCTTAGGACACATCCCTCCATTTCCCATCCTGATGGAAACCAGCCTGTAATTAACACCATTAGACAAGAATGCTGCACGTAAAAAAAAAAAAAAAAGTGTCAAGAGAGAAAAACAGTACAGACAGCTCACCTCTGTACTCAACCCTTCAAACATCCCACCTATTCCTCTGGTTTTCACTATTCCTTGATTTCCAAACATGTGTCTCTACTCCAGCATTATTTTCTGAGCTCCAGGGTTATCTAGTAGTATATCTGTTGGGAGTGTCACAACCTTAAAGAATCTAAAAGTAAACTCATCCTTTTCCCCCCATCCATTTTCCCAACATATTCTCTTTTGCATACTCCATATCTTAGCCACATCTTAATTTCTCAGACATTAAGCCTTGCCAATTCTACTTCCTAATTATCTCGTGAATCTGCCTCTTTCTCTTTATTCTCACTACTATAGCCTTAGTTCAGGCCGTTTTTAGCTCCTGTGTGGGCTCTTTCCGTAGCAACTAGTTATTTTGCCTACCTCCGGCCTCATAAACACACAACTCCACCCCTCCACCCCCCAACCTCCATCCAGGGTATCCCTTAGATCCCTGCCCAAAAAAAGGGGTTTACAAAATCCGAATGTGATCATATCTCTCTCTTCCCTAGGTAAAATTCTTTAGAGGCTTTCACTGTCTACAGGATAAAAACCAACTTCCTTAAGAGGAGGTGTAAGACTTTATAAATTGCTCCTGCCTACTTGCACCTCTTTATCCTTCATTCAACCTTCAAAATCCTACCCCAATGGCATCTACTCTATGAAACTCTCCCAATCAACCCCTACCCCCATAGTCAAGTTAGTCCCTCCTTCCTGTATGTCATGTAATTAATATACTTCTCATTGTAAAACAAATGATAATTAATTCATATATAGATGCTACTCATCTAAGAGATGAGCTCGGTGAAGAAACAGATTATTTATTGTTCCTATCTATACACTTAGCAATTGTTCTCAATCACCAGATGGTGAATGGATGAATGATTAAAGTGGAGAAGAAATCAATTAGTGAGCCATCAATGGTTGTTTATTTTTCTAAACATTCTAAACTAGATTTCCTAATTGTCTGAAATGAAAAAGTTCCTGCTAGCCATGATCATTTGAGCAACAAAAACTGCTATGTTGGCATCTCCTGTGACAATAACTATAAAAGAAAAATAAAACCTTGTTACATATCTGGTGCTCTGTGTAATAACCTTGAAAACAGGCCATGAAATTTCCCCATTTAAAAAAAAAATCCCAATGATGAGGTCTCTGCCATAGTAATAAAATTCTAGTAAACACCGTGACCATTTATTTCGGAGAAGAATGAATTTGCAGCCTCAAGTGTTAGAGCCTAATGGAGGAGGAGTCAATACAGCCAAGAAGAAAATCCCTGCTACATTCAAGAGGGCTAAAACCTTTATCACCCTGGAATATTCCAGGTCAAATTCAAGATGGATCATTCTTTGACAACTTAAAAGGTGCAAATTAAATATGGTGATGGGTACATTTCACAAAAAATGAGATCTCCTGCAGTCAGACCACAAGAAAGCTCTCTCTTTTTTTTTTTTTAGTGAATACTCACATGCATACGCATGGATATCAAATGAACTCAGATAAGAGAATAACAAGGTTAATCTGTTCAGACAGAAGGTAAGTCAGAAAGAGAAAATTACCACTGTTGTTCTTCAGACTAAGTTAAATTGACCATTTCTGTTGTCTGTCATCATCGACTACAACGAGGACAAAGCCCAGCAGGCTAGGAGATCTCTAACAAGCCAGGAAGCCCTTGTTCCACTGTGCCTAACTAAGACTCTGACCCCTCATGACTCAAGAAACAAAAGAATTTGTCTGAATATTTAAAATAGCACTGAGATCATGGAAAACCTGGGCCAGATTTCATGCATTTCCCCAAAAGAGTGATAATATCATGCAATACTGACATGTCCCTGAAACTGTAAAGCAATTAAATATTTGTCAAATCCAAGCCTTTTCTATTTGGCTCAAGTTCTGTTACTTTAGGTCCTCCTACAGTTCCATCAATGTATTTCCGAAATCAATGGTTTCTGTCAGGGTCCCATTGGGTTGGTACACTTAAATTAGGCTAATTGGAATAGGATGTATTTTAAAAGGAACTTTTTTAAAATGTGTGGGCAAGACATAAAGGAACCACAAGCAGCCCAGGGCCAATACTATAGGGGCAGTTACCATCCCTAGGCCCAAAGAGAGGAGGGAAGAAAGCAGTTTTCAGAACCCAAAAGGAAACAGATGTAAAAAGGAAGCAGAAGTTCTCAACCAGCCCAAGGTGACCTTGCAGCTAGGGAGCCAGGAGATAAATATATGATCTGTCTGACTTTCTGCTAGGCCCACCACAGGCTGAACCGACCTGGAAGCCAGAGGACAAGGGAGAGGACATATCGGCCAGATCTCAGGGCAGAGAGCAGGGTAAAGACAAACAGAGAATGGCCCTGGAGGACAAATGAGAACTATACAACACTCCACGTTTTAGGAGGAAAGGGTTTCCCAGTCACTGACTGCTACTGAGTCACTACTGCGAGCGATGTACAGTTAACTATAAGAATGTAATGGGGATAGAAGTAAAGGAGGTTGAAGATGAAGGGAGGGAGAGTTGCAAAGGAAGAAAGAATTTCGCCTACAGGAAATGAAAACACGTTTCGAACTGTGGCAAAACTCATGCAATGACAATATTTACAAGTAAAAACTCCACTCCAGAGTGTGGTCGTGCAGCAGCAGTAGCAGCAGCATCTGGGAGATTATTAGAAATGCAAAATATCAGGCTGTACCCCAGACCACTTACTCCGGAATCTGCTTTTTAACCAGATTCCCCAGGTGCCTGTTATGCACATGGAAGTTTAAGGAGCAATGCTATAAAGACTCCCCAGAGTTACTCAGGGTAATAAGAGAAGTTTGGAGTAATTAAAACCAGTGGGATTTATAGGGAAAGGTTCGTGGAGGAGGTATATTTGAGAAGGATATTAAAAAACTATTTTATAGAAAACAAGGTTTTTAATTTCATCATAACGTCAAAATGCAAATATAGTTCATCAGTAACTGAATATGTAATGGTCAAGAAATAGTATCATCAAAAACTGATACTATTATTCCATTAATATAAAGTTCTTTCACAGTAAAATAAAATTCTTGTGCTACATACATTCTCTAAAGGTTTTCTAAAGAAAGGAAAAATCCAGGCTGATTTAAATTGGAAAGCTGCTGTTTCAGTTTTGTGATTTGCTGTCTTTCTCTCCTGAATACTACTTTCCTTTCTATTTCAGACCCAACTCTGTTACTTAATGGGTGTTCAGTAAATACTTTTTGATTGATTGAAGCCCAACTGATTTAAAATTGTGTGCTAAACTGTAATAATTGATCAGCATCCAAAAATCTAGTCGATTTCAACTTAGAGAACAGCTCCATCTAGTGTCTCGACAGGAAGGCGCCATCTCCTATCAAGCCTATGTTTACCTACAGGAGGAGAAAATTCTGCTGGTATAACTAACCCATCCCGGCCATGTCTTTCTATCTTACTACACCTGTAACAAAGTCTTAGTATTATTGCAGTTTGCCTTTTCCAGCCATCAGCTCCATCTGTGAAATAGCAGGAGTGCTTTCACCTACTATGGAAAGACAGCTTTCCCTCAACATCTGTGCAGCCCACCCCATACCCTCTTACCTCAATCCTTACCAACTGACCAAATGCCACCCTGTTGCCAAGTTCCAGAACCTGTATGCCTGTGCCTAAGGGCTTTTTCAGGCCACCAAAGTCCACCTTGATGCTCACACAGCAGGCCAGACTTAGAACCGACCCGACTCCCAGAGGGCCCAGACCATGACTAATGGGAATTGGTGTATAAACGTCCCAGTTCCCTCACCCCTCAGGAGGGAGGCTCTATTTCCTAGACTTTTCTCATGAGTTTAAGCACCAATCATTCAGAGTAGTGGCTTTTTTAGCTGTCTTCTCTTCCCTGTCTCACTTCCCTACCCCCCCTACCAATGTTTCCTCAACTCCAGAAAAAACTACTTGTACTTGAGTTTTTCCCTTGAGGTCTGATCCTGGGGAAACCCAGAATAAGACATTCTTTAAAAAACACTTTACTGAGGTCCAATTTACACATAAAAAGGAGTACATACTTCTTATAGAGTGTGGAGATAAGTATACACCCATGAAACCATCACCACAGCCAAGGCCACAGGCATATCCATCACCTTCCAAGGTTTCCTCCCACTGCTTTTACTATCTTTTTGTGGTAAGAACATTTAACATAAGCTCTACCCTTTCAGAAAAGTTTAAGTATAGAGGAGCCAAGACGGTGGAACAGCATGGAAGCTTTTTGTGTGTCTCACGTCCATGAAATACAGCCAGACCAACACTAAACCATCCTACACACCTAAAAACCCGATTGGAAGATTAACACAACAATCTGCACAACCTGAACCACAGAATCCAGCAGGTACATGACACAAAGAGCTGAACTTGGGGACCAAGAATCCCCGAAAGGTAGGGAACCCCTTTTGCCGGCAGAGAGAGGACGGAGACTGGGGAGGGGGGGAGCATACGGGAAAAGCACTCCTCCCCAAAAGCAGCTGGAGAGAAAGTGGAAAATTGGAAACAGCCACAGGGACTAAACTAAAAAGGGAGAAAGGAGAAAGGAGAGAGTTTAAATTCCATTAAGACTGTAAACAAGGAGAGCGCAAAGGCTGCAGCTCCATAGCTCGATGCATGGCGGTGCTCTGGTGGGAAAGGTGAATCCCCAGGAACAGAGTGGGGTCTGGGAGGTTCCCAGGCCACACGGGGAAAAGTGGTTCCACTGATGGAAGGACATTTGGTAGAGACTGTTGAAGCCACCTGGTCCCAGCAGACCCCGGAAGGCAGCCACATTCACTGGTGCTGGGGCAAGGTTGCTGAGGGTGAAGCCTGGTATCAGATGTGTGTTGCGATTTTCCATGGTCCCTGAAACGCTGAGGCTACACTGTCTCACGATTTTGGGGGGGGGGGGGGGCGGCGGGCTGGCACCTGGCTGCAGTCTCGGGGCACCGACAACAGCAGGATCCAGCAGGCATTCCTGGGTGCAGCCGACATTCAGCCATTGGGTCATTCGGCCATCATTGGGTGAGACCCTCCCGCAGAGGGTCAGAGCGGGTCAAAGCCGCAGTCCTTCGGAAGTAAGGGGCCAGGGAAAACAGCCGCATCTGAGACAAAACTCGGGAGAGAGGTACTGCCGGGGGCCTGGTCACAGAGAGTGGAAAAGCAGGGAGTAGACGAGAGCTGAAGATGGAGGACCAGTTCACAACTGCTGATCCGGGAGAACAGACTCGGTGGCTGGGTGGCTCCATTTTTCACCGCTCCTGTGCATGCGCACCGACGAGCACCACAACAATCCACCCCAGTAGGCTAGCAGCGCCATCTAGGGGAGAGCGGAGCTGTTACACCGAGCCCTGCCCAACTGGGCCAACTTCACTCTTCAAGAACACAAACCTCACTGCTGGCATAATTTATGGACTATAAAGAGCTACGTGGACTGACCTCTAGGGGAAAATGAAGCAATTTCAGTCCCACTTCAATCTGTTAGCAGGTTCATCTATTCAGTTTTTTTTTCTCTCTTTTTCCTTTTTCTCTTTTACAATTCTTTTCTTTTTCTTGAATACAGAAAGAGAAAAAACTCATTTTTATTTTCAATTGTTATTAAAAATATCTGTCTTTAATTTTTACTATATTTTTTACCTTTGTGTAAATATTTTCAAATTCTACTTTACTTCCATCATTTTATTTTAGTCTACTTCAGTGTACTCACCTTTTCAAATTTGCAAACAATTTCCTTTTTTTTCTTTTTTTCTCTTTTTCATTTCTTTTTTTTTCTTGAATGCAGAAAGAGAAAACCTTCATTTTTACTTTCAATTTCTTTTGAAAATATTTTTATTTAATTTTTATTACTATATTTTTTGCTTTTATGTATTTTTTCAAATTCTATCTTACTCCCATCATTTTATTTCAGTCTACTACAATGTGTTCACTTTTTCAAATTTTCAAATGATTTCTTTTTTTTTTGCTTTTCCTCTTTTTTAATCTTTTTTCTCTTTTTTGTTTCTTTTCTTTTTTCTTAAATACAGAAAATGAAAAAAATCATATTTCTTTTTAATTTTTATTAAAAGTATTTTTCGATAATTTTTTTCTACTATATTCTCTATTTTTGTGTATTTTAGTCTACTTTAGTGTATTCATTTTTTCAAATACTCAACCGATTTCCCTTTTTTTTCCTCCCCTCCCTTTTTTTTGTTTGTTTCTCTAATCTGTCAAACGACTTTCTTCACCCAGACCAAAACACACCTAGGATCTACCATCATCTATTCGATTTTTGTGTGGGTGTGTTTTTAATTTTAATATTTTTTAATTTTAATTTTTTAATTTCAATGTTTCTACCTCATTAATTCCTTTTCTCCCTTCAAAATGACAAAACGAAGGACTTCACCCCAAAAGAAAGAGCATGAAGAAACAACAGCCAGGGATTTAACCAACACAGACACAAGCAAGATGTCTGAACCAGAATTCAGAATCATGATAATAAGAATACTAGCTGGAGTTGAAAAGAGATTAGAATCCCTTTCTGCAGATAAAGGAAGTAAAAAATAGCCAGAATGAAATTAAAAATGCTATAACTGAGCTGCAATCCTGGATGGATGCAGCGATGGCGAGGATGGATGAGGCAGAACAGAGAATCGGTGATATAGAGGACAAACTTATAGAGAATAATGAAGCAGAGAAAAAGAGGGAGATTAAGGCAAAAGAGCACGATTTAAGAATTAGAGAAATGATGGGGCGCCTGGGTGGCGCAGTCGGTTAAGCGTCCGACTTCAGCCAGGTCACGATCTCACGGTCCGTGAGTTCGAGCCCTGCGTCAGGCTCTGGGCTGATGGCTCACAGCCTGGAGCCTGCTTCCGATTCTGTGTCTCCCTCTCTCTCTGCCCCTCCCCCGTTCATGCTCTGTCTCTCTCTGTCCCAAAAATAAATAAAAAACGTTGAAAAAAAAATTTAAAAAAAAAAAAAAAGAATTAGAGAAATGAGTGACTCATTAAAAAGGAACAACATCAGAATCATAGGGGTCCCAGAAGAGGAAGAGAGAGAAATAGGGGTAGAAGGGTTATGTGAGCAAATCATAGCGGAAAACTTTCCTAACCTGGGTAAAGACACAGACATCAAAATCCAGGAAGCAGAGAGGACTCCCATGAGATTAAACAAAAACCGACCATCAACAAGGCATATCATAGTCAAATTCACAAAATACTCAGGCAAGGACAGAATCATGAAAGCAGCAAGGGAAAAAAAGTCCCTAACCTACAAAGGAAGACAGATCAGGCTTGCAGCAGACCCATCCACAGAAACCTGGCAGGCCAGAAAGGAGTGGCAGGATATATTCAGTGTGCTGTATCAGAAAAATGTGCAGCCAAGAATTCTTTATCCAGTGAGGCTGTCACTCAAAATAGAAGGAGAGATAAAGTTTCCCAGACAAACAAAAATTAAAGGAGTTTGTGACCACTAAACCAGACCTGCAAGAAATATTAAGGGGGACTCTCTGAGGGGACAAAAGATGAAAAAAAAAAAAAAAAAATATATATATATATATATATATATATGTATGTATATATATATATATATATATATATATATATATGTATGTATATGTATATACACACACACACACACACACACACACACACACCAAAAGCAACAAAAGATTAGAAAGGACCAGAGAACACCACCAGAAACTCCAACCCTACAAACATCATAATGGCAATAAATTCATATCTTTCAGTACTTACTCTAAACGTCAACAGACTCAATGCTCCAATCAAAAGACACAGGGTAACAGAATGGATAAGAAAACAAGACCCATCTATATGCCGTTTACAAGAGACCCACTTTAGACCTAAAGACACCTACAGATTGAAAATAAGGGGATAGAGAACCATCTATCATGCTAATGATCAATAAAAGGAAGCTGGAGTACCCATACTTATATCAGACAGTCTAGACTTTAAAATAAAGGCTGTATCAAGAGATGCAGAAGGGCATTACATCACAATCAAGGGGTCTATAGACCAAGAAGACTAACAATTGTAAACATTTATGTGCCAAATGTGAGAGCACCCAAATATATAAGTCAATTAATACCAAACATCAAGAAACTCATTGATAGTAATACCATAATAGTAGGAGACTTCAACACCCCACTCACAGCAATGGACAGATCATCTAATCAAAAAGTCAACAAGGAAACAATGGCTTTGAATGACACATTGGACCAGATGGACTTAACAGATATATTCAGAACATTTCATCCTAAAGCAGTAGAATATACATTCTTCTCCAGTGCACATGGAACGTTCTCCAGAATAGACCATATACGGGGACACAAGTCAACCCTAAGTAAGTACAAAAAGATTGAGATCATACCATGCATATTTTCAGACCACAGTGCTATGAAACTCGAAATCAACCACAAGAAAAAATTTGGAAAGGTAACAAATACTTGGAGACTGAAGAACATCCTACTAAAGAATGAATGGGCTAACCAAGCAGTTAAAGAAGAAATTAAAAAGTATATGGAAGTCAATAAAAATGATAGCACCACAACCCAAAACCTCTGAGACGCAGCAAAGGTGGTCATAAGAGGAAAGTATATAGCAATCCAGGCCTTCCTAAAGAAGGAAGAAAGATCTCAGATACACAACCTAACCTTACGCCTTAAGGAGCTGGAAAAAGAACAGCAAATAAAACCCCAAACCAGCAGAAGACAGGAAATAATAAAGATTAGAGCAGAAATCAATGCTATCGAAACCAAAAAAACAGTAGAACAGATCAATGAAACCAGAAGCTGGTTCTTTGAAAGAATTAACAAAATTGATAAACCACTAGCCAGTTTGATCAAGAAGAAAAAGGAAAGGACCCAAATAAGTAAAATCAAGAATGAAAGAGGAGAAATCACAACCAACACAACAGAAATAAAAACAATAATGAGAATATTATGAGCAATTCTATGCCAACAAAATGGGCACTCTGGAAGAAATGGACAAATTCCTAGAAACATATACACTACCAAAACTGAAACAGGAAGAAATAGAAAATTTGAACAGACCCATAACCAGTAAGGAAATCGAATTAGTAATCAAAAACCTGACAAAAAACAAGAGTCCAGGGCCAGATGGCTTTCAGGGGAATTCTACCAAACATTTAAGGAAGAGAGTTAACATCTATTCTCTTGAAAATGTTCCAAAAAATAGAAATGGAAGGAAAATTTCCAAACTCTTTCTATGAAGCCAGCATTACCCTGATTCCAAAACCAGACAGAGACCCCACTACAAAGGAGAACTATAGACCCATTTCCCTGATGAACATGGATGCAAAAATCCTCAACAAGATATTAGCCAACCGGATCCAACAATACATTAAAAAAATTATTCACCACGACCAAGCGGGATTTATACCTGGGATGCAGGGCTGGTTCACTATCCGCAAAACAATTAATGTGATGCATCACATCAATAAAAGAAAGGACAAGAACCATATGATCCTCTCAATAGATGCAGAGAAAGCATTTGGCAAACTACAGCATCCTTTCTTGATAAAAACCCTCAAGAAAGTAGCGAGAGAAGGATCATACCTCAAGATGATAAAAGCCATATACGAGCAACCCAACACTATCATCCTCAATGGGGAAAAACTGAGAGCTTTCCCCCTGAGGTCAGGAACAAGACAGGGATGTCCACTCTCGCCACTGTTATTCAACATAGTGTTGGAAGTCTTAGCCTCAGCAATCAGACAACACAAAGAAATAAAAGGCATCCGAATCGGCCAGGAGGAGGTCAAATTTCACTCTTCACAGATGACATGATACTCTATATGGAAAACCCAAAAGATTCCACCAAAAAACTGCTAGAACTGATTCATGAATTCAGCAAAGTTGCAGGATATAAATCAATACACAGAAATCGGTTGCATTCCTATACACCAACAATGAAGCGACAGAAAGAGAAATCAAGGAATTGATCCAATTTACAGTTGCACCAAAAACCATAAAATACCTAGGAATAAATCTAACCAAAGAGGTGAAAAATCTATACACTGAAAACTATAGAAAGCTTATGAAAGAAATTGAAGAAGACACAAAGAAATGGAAAAAGATGCCATGCTCCTGGATAGGAAGAACAAATATTGTTAAAATGTCGATACTACCCAAAGCAATCTACATATTCAATGCAATACCTATCAAAGTAACACCAGCATTCTTCACAGAGTTAGAAGAAATAATCCTAAAATTTGTATGGAACCAGAAAAGACCCTGAATAGCCAAAGCAATCTTGAAAAAGAAAACCAAAGCAGGAGGCATCACAATCCCAGACGTCAAGCTATACTACAAAGCTGTAATCATCAAGACAGTATGGTACTGGCACAAAAACAGACACTCAGATCAATGGAATAGAATAGAGAACCCAGAAATGGACCCACAAACGTATGGCCAACTAATCTTTGACAAAGTAGGAAAGATATCCAATGGAATAAAGACAGTCTCTTCAGCAAGTGGTGCTTGGAAAACTGGACAGCGACATGCAAAAGAATGAACCTGGACGACTTTCTTACACCATACACAAAAATAAACTCAAAGTGGATAAAAGACCTCAATGTAAGTCAGGAAGCCATCAAAATCCTCGAGGAGAAAGCAGGCAAAAACTTATTTGATCTTGCCCACAGCAGTTTCTTACTCAACACATCTCTGGAGGCAAGGGAAACAAAAGCAAAAATGAACTACTGGGACCTCATCAAAATAAAAAGCTTCTACACAGCAAAGGAAACAATCAGTAAAACTAAAAGGCAACCAACAGAATGGGAGAAGATATTTGCAAATGACATATCAGATAAGGGGTTAGTATCCAAAATCTACAAAGAACTTCTCAAACTCAACACCCAAAAAACAATCCAGTGAAGAAATGGGCAAAAGACGTGAATAGACACTTCTTCAAAGAAGACATCCAGATGGCCAACCGACACCTGAAAAAATGCTCAACATCACTCATCATCAGGGAAATACAAACCAAAACCACAATGAGATACCACCTCACACCTGTCAAAATGGCTAACATCAACAACTCAGGCAACAACAGATGTTGGCGAGGATGCGGAGAAAGAGGATCTCTTTTGCATCGCTGGTGGGAATGCAAGCTGGTGCAGCCACTCTGGAAAACAGTATGGAGGTTTCTCAAAAAACTAAAAATAGAACTACCCTACCACCCAGCAATGGCACTACTAGGCATTTATCCACGGGATACAGGTGTGCTGTTTCAAAGGGACACATGCACCCCCGTGTTTATAGCAGCACTATCCACAATAGCCAACGTATGGGAAGAGCCCAAATGTCCATCGATGGATGAATGGATAAAGAAGATGTGGTATACATATACAATGGAGTATTACTCGGCAATCAAAAAGAATGAAATCTTGCCATTTGCAACTATGTGGATGGAACTGGAGGGTATTATGCTAAGTGAAATTAGTCAGTCAGAGAAAGACAAAAATCATATGACTTCACTCATCGGAAGACTTTAAGAGACAAAACAGATGAACCTAAAGGAAGGGAAACAAAAATAATATAAAAACTGGGAGGGGGACATAACAGCAGAGACTCCTAAATATGGAGAACAAACTGAGGGTTGCTGGAGGGGTTGTGGGAGGGGGGATGGGCTCAATGGGTAAGGGGCATTAAGGAATCTACTGAAATCATTGCTTCACTATATACTAACTAATTTGGATGTAAATGTTAAAAAATAAAGTTAAAAAAAAGAATACAAATGTTCTAATTCAAAGACAAAAAAAAAGTTTAAGTATACAATGCAATATTGTTAGCTATAGGCACTACACTGTGTAGTAGATCTCCAGAAAGTATTTATCTTGCATAACAGAAACTGTGTACTCTCTGACCAACATCACTCCATTTCCCCCTCACCTCAATCCCTGGACCTACCCTGCTTCTATGAGTTTGACTATTTTAGATTAGACAAATAAGACCACACAATATTTGTATTATTCAGCCTTTAAAAAATAAGGAAATTCTCACTCACATGTGGAATCTAAAAAACAAAACAAATGAATAAGCAAATGAAAAGCAGAGAACAAATAATGTAAATACAGAGAACAAACTGAGAGCTGCCAAAAGGGAGAGGGGTGAGGGAGGGGCAAAATGGGTGAAGAAAAAGTAGGGGGTACAGGCTTCCGGTTATGGACCGAGTAAGTCACGGGAATAAAAGGCACAGCACAGGGCATATAGTCAATGATATCGTAACAGCATTTTGTGGTGACAGGTAGCAGCTACACTTGTGGTGAGCACAGCATAACATATAGAGATGCTGAACTACTATGGTACACCTGAAACTAAGGTAACATTGTCAACTACACTCAAATACAAAAAAAAAAATTGTGAATGAGGAAATTCTGCCATTTGTGACATCATGGATAGATATGGAGGACATTACACTAAGTGAAATAAGCCAACACAGACAGACATTCTTATTGCACCATATCCCATCCAAAGCCACTGGTTAAGAAGACAGGTAGAAAACAAGTGTGCCATGCCTGGTTCCTCACTTGCTAATCCCCCAATCTAACAGTATAATCTCCTCATCACAGGAATTCTACATGAGAGCAAAGGCTTTGTTTTAGTCACTGCTGATCGCCAACACCTACAACAGTGCCCTCAAATAGCAAGTGCTTAATAAATATTTGCTGAATACAAGTTGATGTTGTTGGACACAGATATAGCTCTGAGTTTAAAAGTTTCTTAGTCCCTGGGGCGCCTGGGTGGCTCAGTCAGTTAAGCATCCAACTGTGGCTCAGGTCATGATCTCGCAGTTTGTGGGTTCAAGCCCCGTGTCAGGCCGTGTGCTGACAGCTCAGAGCCTGAACCCTGCTTCAGATTCTGTCTTCCTCTCTCTCTGCCCCTCCCCTGCTCATGCTCTGTCTCTCAAAAATAAATTAAAACGTTAAAAAAAAAACTGTTTAAAAATTTAAAAAAAGAAGAAAGTCACTGAGGCGCCTGGGTAACTCAGTTGGTTAAGCATCGGACTCTTGATTTTGACTCAGGTAACAGATTCACACTTGTGCAATGGAGCCCCGTGTCGGGGTCTACACTGACAGCACAGAGCCTGCTTGGGATTCTCTCTCCCTCTCTCTCTACACCTCCCCTATTCGCTCATGTGCTCACTCTCTCTCTCTCTCTCTCAAAATAAATAAAAATAAACTTTAAAGAAAGGTCACCTTACAGTGACAAAGATTATGTATGAAAATATTAATTTCTTCTCTTTTAATTCTCAATATTTTCCATTATGAAAACATTTCTGGCAAAACTCAGATCTGTAAGTCCACATCTAATGTGCTAAATCACTCAGAATACATGTGACTAGAATAAAAGTGCATTAGAGCTAGGAGAATTTGTGAGTATGAGTATTAAGATAGTTATTTCCAGGGTTCATATTTTGCCAAATTAACATTTTAATTAATTCTATTATGAGAAAATTTTAAATTTCAAATTTATACCTAAAGCCACATTTAAAAAATTCTCCCCTTTTCCCTACAAAATAAAACATGATTTTCAATTGACTATGTCTTCAAATTAAACATACATTTGAGATTTGTTTGTTACCTTTGACCACATTCACACAGTAGAGTGTTCTAGTATGTGAGATGTTTTCTTAATCCAAGGATATTGTCAGATTACTAAGGAAAATTACTGAACTCTGGAAGTTTAGACCAGAACAGGTCGAAAAGATAATGTTATCTGGTCTCACTCAGGGCAGCTGTAAGGCATGCTAGACCCATGACCATTCATCAGGGACAGTGAGGTAAACTAGGATTAGGCAGGGCCTAGGAGTGCTGGCCCTCCAAAGTGTGGCCGAGCTCAGCTGTCACAGCCCAAAGAGACCTCTATCCAGAAAAGCACTGAAAACCAAGGGGTTCAATATGGTGGGTAAAGGTTGGCATGTAGCAGCTTCCAGGCTCAAGAGAAGGGTGGTAAGCCTGGGTTTCAGCAAAACACAGGTCATATCTGTAGCCACAGGGCAAAGAGAGATAGGCAGAGGTGGGCTTTAGGCAGGTTTTCAATGCCCTAAGTAACTGCAGTCCAAGGTGAGGGCAAAGCTCAGCCCATGACAGGAACTGGAATGGAAACCAGGAATTAGGAGGGTGCATCCACGTGGAAGACTGGGACACACAGCTTCACTGATGCCCTGAACCTCATCCCAAGAAGGTCTGAAACTGGGAACAAACACAGGTTAATTCCAAATACCCTCTAACAGGGATATGGATGGGGTCTGGAACGCATGTTTACAGTGACTGACAGGACCTAGGCCTAAAGGTCAAAAGTCATCAGGGTCTCCAGGTAGACAAAGCTGCAAGGGCATTAGGAAATCCGTAGAAGGTGGGAAATTGCCCTTCTTCAGCTAGATTCCCCTAGACAAATCAGAGAAAGATCCGTATTTCTGTAAAATGAAGATTTAGCAGAAGTGTTGGATGTGGGTGGAGGATGAGCGTGCTTACTGTTATTTTCATAGCCGGTTACATTCTCTGAGGATAAAGAAGCTGCAGAGCACACTGAGTTGCAGAGCTGTGCTCTAGAAGACAGAAGAACATGTTATTCAGATCTACTGCCCAACTGCACAAATTAAGCGCAAATCAAAGAGTCATGCTGCACCCAGAAAACACACATTAATTTGAGTGTTCATTTATTTGGATCTCTTTTTTCCACATGGTCTAAACGGGTCCCAAACATCCCAGGATCACAACAGTCATAACAAGACTATTCAACGACTATTTCCCCTAGTGTCACATCATGATATGATCAGGTTCAAGGCCAGTCCTATGCAAAGGCCATTTAGGTTTATTCACATTAAGGCCAGGACCCCAGCACAAATTAAATTCCCATTAAAAGTCAAACTGTGAAGAGAAAAGCAATTTAAATATTGAACAAGGTGAGTCTCAAACCACGTCGCCCACCTTCAGCGCAGCTCACTGATGTGGTTAATGATCTAGAGACAGGACCACCGGAACGCAAGTCAACCAGTCTGGGGGGAGGGGGAAGCAGACTGGCTACTACAGTAAACACTGATCCAGGGTGGCTGAGCTTGTCAAGGCAGGGTTATCAAGCACCCAGATGCAATACACTCGAGAAGAAATGCCATGACAGGCACTTCTAATTGTGTCCCTTCTCTCTCACAGTAAGAGAACTCCTGATTTGAAGCCAGACTCATAGCCTCCCCAATTTAAAACACTTTCCATGCTACTCTGCAGCCAGGTATGATGCCATGTGTCTATATGCTGGTCAAATGAAGATGAGCAAAAGTAAAGTTTACAGCTTTGGGGTCATGTACTTAACAGCAAAGGTGTGGCCCTCCACTGCCATTTTATACCTTTTGTGCTGGCTGGAATTCAGATGTTAGGAGAATCATCTTGGACCATATGGAAGAGGTCAAATTCTAAGAACGGCAGAGCAACAAGATGAAGGGTCCCTAGGGGCGCCTGGGTGGCGCAGTCGGTTAAGCGTCCGACTTCAGCCAGGTCACGATCTCGCGGTCCGTGAGTTCGAGCCCCGTGTCAGGCTCTGGGCTGATGGCTCGGAGCCTGGAGCCTGCTTCCGGTTCTGTGTCTCCCTCTCTCTCTGCCCCTCCCCCATTCATGCTCTGTCTCTCTCTGTCCCAAAAATAAATAAAAAACGTTGAAAAAAAAAATTAAAAAAAAAAAAAAAAAAGATGAAGGGTCCCTGGGCCCTTGATGACTTCTCATAGAATGCTACTGAAACTGCTGAGATTGTAATTTGAGAAATAAATAAACTTCTATACAGTTCTATACAGTTTAAAGCACTGTTGACTTTCCTCTCTACTAAAGCAGAGATTATATACTATTACAGATACATGGCAAATAATGTCTTAGTAATAACATTTTAAGGACAGATGTGACTTATTTCTTCTGGTATAAATTACAGTAGGTGTCCTGTGGTAACACTACTCACATTAATTTGCATTGCAAAACGTCTTACAGAGAAGGGGAAAAGGAGTGTAATAGTATGTAGCGTGTTGTGAACTGTCTCAAGTCCATCATGCACCCACTGGATGTGTCCAACGTGTGAATGCCATCTGCTATGTGTACTGTGGGTTGAAAACTGCTATACTGAAAACAGGAAGCTAAGGAAACCACGGCTATAGGTTTAATATCCATGTGGATTGTTTGTCGTCATATGCAGATTGTATTCCTCACCTCAGTTATTAATTTGCCTAATTCTATCATAAGGCAAAAAAACCATCAAGAAAGCTGGACGCACAATAATCTTCACCCATGGAAAAACGCACAGGACACAAGTCCAACTGATGGGAGGGAAGCTTAATGACAGTCAAAAGGGCATAACAGAAGTATAATGAGCCAACCAAGAAAAGCATGTTTTATTTATAAAATTGTCAGGAAATAAAAATAAATACATAAGAGCCTATATTGGCCAGAGCAAGCTTCCCCCTACACTACAGTGTATGTTCATTCCAAAGGAATCAGACAAGAAAGATGGAATGTGCTAAGCTGTTCGTAACAGTGATGGTTCTAACAGTGAAAAACTGGCTGCACCTACATGTCCAACAACAAAGAACTCGCTAAATAAATGTGTTGTGTCTCTGACATGGGATAATTTGCAGTCATTAAAATTGAACTTGAGAAGATTATTTCATTACATTATATTAAGTGACAGTACAAGTTTAAAAATATGTGAAGTATGATCTCGATTTTGTTAAAAAAAAATACCCTACTACATAAGGTATAATTTACACGTGTTTGAAACATTTAAAATGTTACAACTCTGATATTATCTCAGAGAAGGGAGATATGAGTAATTTTTATTTTTTTCCTTATACTTCTGTTGTTTTTCCAGAGTCTTCAGTAGACGTATATGTTAATTTTATAATCAAATAAACAGATAAATGTAATCTTAAAGGAAGGATAAAAGGAAAAGAAGAACGAAAGGAGGGAGCAAGGGAGAGGAAGAGAAAACTGTGACTCTCACACAGAACAGATCTGAGTCTGCATCTAGACTCTACCTCATAGTTCTCTGATCTTGACAAAATTAACAACTTCTCTAAGCCTTAGTTTCCTCACCTGTAAAAACAGTATTAATACTTATCTGAAAGGGCAATTATGAGGGTTTAATATATGTATTTCCCTAACTTCTGAAGAACATTAATCTCTTAAAATGATCAAATAAAGTATTTCCTTGGGAAAATCAAAATGTATATTTAGATATTAAAGATCCTAACAAGTCTCCCTTCCCTTTATTTTATTTATTTATTTATTTATTTATTTATTTATTTAGGAGAGAGAGAGCATGAGCTGGGTAGAGGGGTGGGGGAACCTGAACTGACATCAAGAGTTGGACGCTCAATCGACCAAGCCACCTGGGCTCCTGTTAAACATACCAGTTTAATTTCATTTAATCCAGCCTTCCCTGAATTTATCTGACTGTAGAATGGTGTTTTTACAGAATATCTGTGAACACACTTAATTCTGCCCAACACACCTGAGGAAATGCTGACAGGTTAACGGACACAGCCCAGTGCCCAGAACACAATGGGTGCTCAGGTAGTTTTTGTCCTTTTCTCACCTATAAAGGACTGAGACTGCATTATTACAATGCCAGAAATAGTGAACTAGAATGGGTAGAATACAGCTCCTAAGTAAGAACCTAGAAGAATAATGAGCTTAAAAAGAGGAAAAGTCGGACTGAAAATAACACTGACAAATGACACAATGCATTATTTCCCAACATAGGAATGAAGCATTTGCTGGCTAAAAGGGAAAAAGGAGGATGATATTACACCCTGTGAACATAAAATTGTGATTTCTGTTACTGATACTAAATGTAACGTGCAATTAAAGAAATGAAGTTTACATGGAAGTAAATGTTGATGAATCCTAATGCATGCCAAGACCCTGACAGATTAAAGTGAACCAATTTCAACTTATAATTTCATAATGCATAAGCATTAGCCAGAGGCTCTTCCAACAAGAAATAGCAAGGTCCACCTTCAATATAATTCATCTTTTTACTTAGAATTTCAATCATCAGACCCTATGGATATTCTTTAGAGGTCAGTATGAAAACTTCCCAGAAGAAATTCTACATGATAAAACCAACACTTCGGGCAGCACCATAAGAATTCAAAAAGCATTTTAAGTTTCCACCATTGTTACCTTTTGCTTAGTACAAATGATTAATGAATGAATAACTGAATAAGGTAAAAGGTGCTTTGCATATGACTCACAAGTGTCAGAAGTAGGTGAATTAAATACTCTCTCAAAATCCCTTATAACCCTGTATTCCTCATCTTTGTTATTTTCTTGACATTAGAAAACAGTTATCATATGCCAACTGAACCAAGAGAGAACAGCAGGAATAAAAAGACATCAGAATTAATGAATTAGCCCAATCTAATTATGTTCAGGAATCAGAAGAGATCATGTTAACTACCGTGGGTGTAGGCAGGCATAGTAATGGCCCGCAAAGATGTTCATACCCAAATCCCAAGGACCTGTGAATGTTACCTTACATACAAAAGAAGCTTTACAAATGTGATTAAGTTAAGGACCTTGAAATGGGGAGATTATCCTGGATTATCTGAGTGACCCAAACTAATCCCATGAACACTTAAAACCAGATGATTCACCCCAGGTGAGTCAGAGAGAGGCATGACCATGGAAGTCATGACGGAGTATGTTAAAAAGCACATAAGGAGACTTCCAGTTAAACATGGAAGACCGAGAGACTGCACACAGGCATTTAACTCTGTTTTTCTGGTCCCTCAAGAAAGAAGAGTAAATACACATTTTTGGAAAACATAGCCCTTTAAGGACAAAGAGAACAGGAGAAGAGATAGATGCAACAAAATTTTGGATGCTGAAAAGAATATCAGTAAGTGGTAAACTGACTTAGCAGATATAAGAAGCTGAAGCTGTAGGGAACAAAGTTAAGAACCAACCTGGAATCCTCAATAGGCTACTAAACTGACCAAACCAAGTGGTATCTCAGGGAGGCAGGGGTAAAGGTGGTATGAAAAACTACAGCACTGTTTGACAGTCTGCTTATCAGGTGGCAAGGCCCCCCATTTTGGGTAATTGTGGGAAAGACTCTTTGGAATAACCTCTGGCTTCAAATAAATACAAATGCACGAAATTTACAAAGAAAAAACCTAAAAGGACTGAAGAGATGACAAGAAAATGAGAAATTAAAAGATTAAAATCTAAGACAAGATATGAACTCAAAGAGGTAAGTAGATTACAGAAACTGCATTTGATCTAAACACATTTTCCCTTACCCAGAAACCATAAACTTTTTTATAGCCTCACTATTCAAGGAGAACCTAAGTTAAAGTCCAGGTACCACTCAACGTGGGTAATCAACTAGGAAACCCTCCCTACATTAAGCACAGATTCCAAAGAGATAGAACCACAAGGAAAAAGTTGCCTTGGTCTTGAGCAAGCAGTGGCCGAAGGGAAAATCTCTGAGACTTTGTATTAACAAGTAAGCCACCAGCAGGTTTGCAGCCCAAATCCAAATCACCTGGGAGGGCCAAAAAACTTCAAGCAGAGACGTTATTTTCTATCTCCAGTTCTCAGCCTTGGATGTTCACAGAGATCACCTGACTAGCTTTAAAAACTACTGATGCCAGATTCGACTACTCCAAATTCCGATTTAAATACTCCATAGTTCTACCCTACGACCCAGTAATATCACTACTGGATATTTATCCAAAGAATACAAACACACTAATTCAAAAGTATATAGGTACCCCTACATTTATTGCAGCATTATTTAAAATAGCCAAATTATGGAAGCAGCCCAAGTGTGTATCTATAGATGAATGCATAAGGAAGATGTGGCATAGAGATAAAATGGAATATTATTCAGCCATTAAAAAAGAATGAAATCTGCCATTCGCAACGACACGGATAGAACTAGAGAGTATTATGCTAAGGGAAATCAGTCAGTCAGAGAAAGACAAATACCATATGATTTCACCCATATGAGGAATTTAAGAAGCAAAACAAAGGAAAATAGAGAAACAAATCAAGAAACAGACTTTGAACTATACAGAAAAAACTGATGATTACCAGAGGGGAGGTGGGGAGGATGGGTGAAATAGGTGATGGAGATTTACAAGTACACGTACCATGATGAATACTGAGTAATGTATAGAACTGCTGAATCACTATATTATACACCTGAAACTAATGTAACACTGGATGTTGACTATATTGGAATTAAGGTAAGAAACTTAACAAAATTTTTTTTAATTATAGTCTAAAAAAAATTATAGTCTATAGTTCGTTCACCTTGGGCATTTTTTAAAGTTCCTCACATGATTCTACAGACAGTCAAGTTTGAGAGCCACTGTTAGTGATGGTAGGCATATAGCATACATAAACGCAAATTCTATTTGAAGAAAGGAGTATCATGCCTAGGTTTCAACAGAAACCCATACCTTGGGGTGCCTGGGTGGCTCAGTGAGTTGTGTCCGACTTCAGCTCAGGTTGTGATCTCGTGGTGTGGTTCTCACGAGTTCCAGCCCGGATCAGGCTCCCTGCTGTCTGGGTGGAGCCTGCTTCAGATCCTCTGTCTTCCTCTCTCTCTATGCCCCTCCCCTGCTTGTTCTCTCTCTCTCTCTCTCTCTCTCTCTCTCTCTCTCTCAAAAGTAAATAAACATCAAAAAAAGAAACCCATACCTTTTTCAAGAACAATGACCATAACATTGAAAAAAAAAACAAAGCTCCATGAAACAAGATAACATAATTAAGAGACTGTAGAAACAAACTCTCAAAGATTTCAAATTAAGGAATGAATTATAAGACACAGAACTAAAACAACTATTCTTACTATGCTTAAGGAAATAAAAGGCAAGCTTGAAATTATCTTTACTGGAAATCATAATGTGTCCAAAGACATTTGAAAATGTAGCCAAAAAACTTACAGCAATAACCACTACAATCCAAAATTTAAAACTCGGTGTATGAGTTTAAAAGCAGATTACACATAGCAAAAGGGAATTAGTAAACTGATACATAGATCAGAAGAAAATGTCCAGATGCTTCACAGAAATATAAAAATAAATAAAATTAATAAAAGCATTTATGAGACTATATGGAGTATAGAGTGAAATGGTTCATATATCTTTAAGTAGAGTTCCAGGGAAAAAAAGAAAGGAGAGAAGAAAAAAAAATAGTGGATGAGAATTAATGAAAAACACAGATTCACAAATACAAGAAGCTCAGTGAGTCCCAACCAGGATATATCCATAAGGACTTTTACCACAGACACATCATAGTAAAACTGCAGAACACCTAAGACAAGATCTCAAAAGCAACCAGTGGAAGATAAGAACAGAATGCACCCCACTCAAATGAATGAGACCAAAAGCTGACTCCTTAACAAGAGCAACGGAAACCAGAGAGAGACAGAATGATACCTTCAATGTGCTGAAAGGGAATAAACACCAATTCTATTTTGATAATTCTCAAGAGTGACTGTAAATTGAAAACAGTTCGAGACAAACAAAAATTGACAGAATTTTCCTCCCAAAAAAATCGCACTAAAGGAAATTCTAAAGGATGTATTTCAGGAGAAAAAAACGTATTCCAGAAGAAATAATTAAGAAGGAACAAAGAATATATAGCAAAAAAAAAAAAAAAATGGGTATGTGGGTAAATCTAAAAATGTATTATTTGGGGGCACCTGGGTGGCTCACGTGGTCAAGCATCTGACTCTAGATTTCGGCTCAGGTCATGATCCTGCAGTTCGTGAGTCCGAGCCCTGCATCGGGCTCTACTCTGACCATACAGAGCCTGCTTGGGATTCTCTCTCCCTCTCTCTCTGTCTCTCCCCTGAGCGTTCTCTCTGTCTCTCTCAAAATAAATAAATAAACTTTAAAATACATACATATTATTTTTAAAACACAACAATAGTAATGTTCTTTGAGATTAAAATATAGTTAAGATACAAAACAAGAATAATTTATAACTGAGGAAAAAATAATGAAATTAAAAGTGTTCTAAGACCCTTATGCTGTCCAGGAGAAAAAAAAAAAAGAACCTATTAATTTTAGATCTGATAAATTAGGTAATAAGCATACTGTAATTCTAGGGACACTACTGAAAGGAAAAAATGTATAACTTTCAAAACTAATAGAAAGAAAAGAAATAGCATGATTTAAAAAGCACTAAATATGAAACAAGGCAATAAAAGAAATATAAAGCACGAAATAGGATAAGACCAAGACCTATTATTATTTTAATATAAATATAAATCAATCCAGTGCCCCACCTAAAAGACAAATGTTCTTAGGAAAACCACATTTTAATCAAAGAACTAGATTGTAATCAAAAGAGACAATATCTGAAAACTAAGGATAGAGAAATGCTAAAGCAGAAAGATAGGGAAAACTATATCATGCAAATAATGAAAAGAACGCTGCAGTAGCAGGGCGCCTGGCCAGCTCAGTCGGTAGAGCCTTTGACTCTCGATCTCAAGGTGATGAGTTCAATCCCTACATTGGGTGGGGAGCCTACTTAAAATTAAATAAATAAATGAATAAATAAATAAATGTGCCAGTCACTATAGTACTGTCAGAAAATATGCAAGTAAAAAGTATTCCCAGAGATAAAGTTAATCACTTTATATAAATAAAAGGTACAGTTTACCAGGAAGATAAAATACAAAATAATATACAGCAACAAAATAATTAAAGCAAAAACTGACAGAACAACAAGGCAAGATACACATACAATGGGAGATTTGAACATGGGTGTCGGTAACAGAACTAATCGATTTTTAAAAATCAGAATGGAAATGGAAGCAAAAACACGATTAACACACAAGCTCTATTGTTTAACATTTTATGAGATTTCATCTTTGGTTTGTTCTTGCCAATCTCTGTGATTCTGTAAGGGTTTTTTACACATAGACCTTTTGACTTGATTTTGTCAGCTACTAATTTTAATGCTCATGTATCAGTTGCAAATTGTAAAGCAGTGACAAACTTTAATTCTCTTTATTTCATAGCTGAGTGGCCTGCATTCTTCCCTTACAAATAGATAAAAAAAAAAATTTCGGGGCACCTGGGTGGCTCAGTAGGTTAAGCGTCCGACTTCAGCTCAGGTCACGATCTCACAGTCCGTGAGTTCGAGCCCCGCGTCGGGCTCTGGGCTGATGGCTCAGAGCCTGGAGCCTGCTTCCGATTCTGTGTCTCCCTCTCTCTCTGACCCTCCCCTGTTCATGCTCTGTCTCTGTCTCAAAAATAAATAAAAACGTTAAAAAAAAAATTTCAAGTGTGCGAACTTTACAAGTGCATCTAAATTTTGTCAAGTTTCAAATAATGGCAGTGTAGCTGTAAGTACACTCTCTTTCAAGTCTTTGTCATTTTATAATGAAGGGTTCTCTCTAAATCAGTTATTTTTTTGAGCTGCAGATTAAGACCCACTAGTGAACTCTAAAATTGATTTAGTGTGTCAAAAGCATCATTTTTAAAGAAATAAGCCAGCATAGAAAAGGATTAGAGTACACATAAGAGTAAGAATTGTTTCCTGTGGAACTTGTTTCCATGTATGTAGCTATTTACAAATATATTATGCATGTGTTTCCATATGTGCTATGTCTAGACACATACATGAACACAGATATTTGAGTGTTCAGAGTTATAACGTAAAATTCATTTTTTATTGTGGGTCATGGCCAAAAAGTTGAAAGTCAATGTTGTAAATCATCTCTCAGGTTCCGTGCAGATGTGAAGCCACAGAACAAAACATGCATGTAAGATTTCTACTTCCTATCCTAGAATATCCCAAGGTCCCTCTTCACACCTTGAGAGAGCTAGTGAATTAGTCAGCTTTGCTCTAAAGTGGGAAACCTCACAAATCTGAAGACTGTAACAACAAACATGTATTTCTTGCTCATATGTATTGGCACCTGCTGTAGTGGTATTGTAAACTCCACCTTCAAGGTGGGACAGTAACTCAAATGACAACAAGCAAGGACACATAAACTTCTCATTTACAGGACCCAGTATTTGGGAACAATAGTATAATCTATCAGAGCAATACATTTCTCTCCTTCTCCTTTCTAATCACTTTGTGTGACAAAGGAAACAAGAGTATTTCTTGTCCCCTATGTAGGAAAGAGGCCAAGGTCATGGCTTATATGAGTTGTGGCCTGGTTAGTTTCCTCTGGGTTGTGGTTAAATACTTCCCACTGAATTTGAGCCACAATCCTGCAAATAGATTAGTACTTTAAAGTATAACGAAACAGGAAAAATCCGTTCAGGTACTGAAAAAATTACCTAGAGAACATAAAAGGAAGACAACAATAATTACCTAGAAATCAAAAACAAAAAGTTTATAACCTAAAAAGTTACCCCAAAATGGATTAACACAGGTCTTTTTTCCTAAGGGCACCAATAAATTTTTATAAACCAAGTACGAATAGTGCTAATAAAACTTAATGGGAAAGTGGATTTTTTACAGTATATACTCAAAATACTCATTTTCTGTTCTCCCGTGGAAGTCTGCATCAGTAAATGTTATTGTCGTTTTCTCAAGATCAAACTATTGGAGATTATGCATACCAGCGTTTCTCCCTTAATTCAAAAATAGTTCAGAATCCCAGTCATGAAGAGAAGAAACAGCTAATAATAAATCTCGTGAACGCCTACGACTCTCTGAGAACCCTCTGAAAAGTGACAAATTAGGTATTCATAAGCGGACATCATTAAAAATTTTTCGACTAGTATGAATCACTCCAAACTAAATTATAGTAGAAATGCCATATCCATTTTAAATCCTAAACTACCCACTTAAATGGCCAATAATTTACTCTTTGAGAGAACACGAACAAGACTCCAATCAATTTACATGAAACCACTGCCAAGTTCCAATTGTTCCATCCTAGTAATTTTATTTAAAAAAAAAAAAAAAAGGTTGAGTGGAAAACAAGACAGTTGTTTTTATAACTTAGCTATAAATAAAATGCATTGTGGGTGTGGGTGGTTGTGTGCAAAATCTCATCAAAGAATGTGTGAATGTGCTTGAGGAGTAAGTTTCGACAAACTAGAGTCACCTCTAGGCCACATGCTAACTCCTCTTTCTCTGAACACCTTTATGCCATATACACAAACACACATTTCTGTGTAATAATAGCCCTGCACCAAAACTATTCTTAGAGTCGTGACTAACTTCTATCTTATTTATCAAAAGGGAATACAATCATTCAGGACCTACTTTATCCCCAAGTGAACCCTCGCCTCAGCAGACACAACCTGAGAGGAAAGCCTGAGAAGAAACACAGTGGCAATTCAGTTTGCCATGGCCCAAGCAAGACTCTCATCAATTCTACGACATGTTGCTCTCATTTCACTGAGATATAAAGGCAAGTGAGGTGTGAAGAAAATCCCCCAAACTCCAGGGTGGCCACGCCAATAGTCACCTAAACTCTGGATAGAACAGAAAACACAAGGTCACTATTTCCACGAAAGGTGACTGAATTGGCTCTTGATGGTGATCCCCAGAGCAAAGAAGTTGCTTTAAGAAACCCCCAACTTCTATATTCATAAAGTAAAGAAGAAAGGGGGCTTCCCAAAGGATAGTTGAGGTGAACAGTAAGAGTTAACTTAATTTGACCCTTTTCTTTGACATATAATTAAAGAGATGCAAGGCATTTCAATGACTTGCCCAAGGTTATCCATCTAATGTTTTATAACAATTAAATTTGACCTTATGTCTCACGATTCAGATTCACTGTTCTTTCCAGAACAACTCTGAAACCCCAGTTTCAGCAGTGAATTCTCAACAAAGGAGCACTGGACAACTACAGCCAGGATACTGCTGAATAATATTTAATGCTGGGGCAAAAAGGAACTTTATTGAGTGATAGAAATATTCTATACTTGATAGGGATTTCGGTCACATGTGTATACACTTGACTGTACATTCACTGAACTTAGGATCTGTACATTTCACCATAAATCATAAATTATTTTATTATTAAAATAACAACACTTGGGGAGGGCGGGGCCTGGGTGGCTCACTTGGTTAAGCATCCGACTTCTGCTCAGGTCATGATCTCGCAGTTTGTGGCTTCAAGCCCCACAACAGGCCCTGTGTTGACAGCTCAGAGCCTGGAGCCTGCTTCGGATTCTGTGTCTCCCTCTCTCTCTGCCCCTCCCTGGCTCAGGCTCAGGCTCTGGCTCTCTCTCTCCCTCTCTCTCAAAAATAAACATTAAAAATTTTTTAAAACAAAACTATGAATAAAGAATTTTCTGAGAAAATTGAAGGCAAAATGAACATTTTCATTTTCTATATTTGTACTTTACTTCATTCTAAAACTGATTTCAGACAACTTATAGTAATACATAAACTCTAACACGTGAAAAATACATAAGAACTCAAGGATAAGGGAAAATAAAGGAATAATGATAAGATGTAGCAAGAAAAGTATCCTTTATACCTAGAAGGCAGGGAGGAAGAACAGACTATAAATAATTATACTTTATTGTTTTTCCCCTGTCACTGTGACCATGTAAAGTTTCTGTACTGTGAGAAAAGGACAGCAAAGTATTCAATTCTCCCTGAAAAATAATCAATTAAAGAAAAATTAGAAAATATCTGCTTCATGTCTGAAATATAACAAATTATTCCTGGTTAAGCTTGGCCTCAGAGTCTACTGATAGAAGTAAGATTCAGTCCTCAAAGTAGGGTTTTTATAGAACCTCAAATATAAATTTATATGTATGATATAAAATTAAATATAAAAACTCCCAATAGTTTCCACTCGTTCTAAACAGGTTGATAGGTTGCAATCTTTATCCTTGAATAAGATCAACTGGAAATAGCATAAAACTTGAAAAATGTTACTATTCTTTAACCTCTCAAAATATGTCGAAGTGTAGCCCAGATTATCATCCAAGTAACAGATGCTATGGACAGCAAATGAGGAGACAAATTTAAACAGGAAGTTTTAATAATAATTTAATAACAATTATAAAAATAAGACATACCCTGAAGACTCAGGCTACTCTGAGAACAATTCAGTTTGAAAGGATCAAGTGTTGATTTGAAATGTAGTTTGGTTTGTTTCTTTGTATTAAGTGAAAGAGAGTCTAACATAAATCTTCTTTTATACAGGAATACACAGAAACATAAAAAATTAAAGAGGATAGGTGTAATTCTATTGATTTTTTAAGTTAAAAAATACAACCAAATAAGCTCATGCTTATATGGTAAACTAATCTATGACAAAGAAGGCAAGAACATACAATGGGGAAAAAACAGTCTCTTCAATAAATGGTGCTGGGAAAACTGGACAGCCTACATGTAAGACAATGAACAGGACCACTTTTTAACACAATACACAAAAAATGAACTTCAAATCAATTAAAGACCTAAATGTGAGACCTGAAACCATAAAATCCTAGAAGAGAACACAGGTAGTAACTTCTCTGACATTGACCATAACAACTTTTTTTCTAGATGTGTCTCCCTAAAGTAAAGGAAACAAAAGCAAAAATAAACTATTGGAACTACATCAATATAAAAAGCTTCTGCAGGGGCACCTGGGTGGCTCGGCCGGTTGAACGTCCAACTTCGGCTCAGATCACAATCTCACGGTTCATGAGTTCAAGCCCCGCATTGGGCTCTGTGCTAACAGCTCAGAGCCTGGAGCCTGCTTCACATTCTGTGTCTCGCTCTCTCTCTGCTCCTTCCCTACTCACACTCTGTCTCTCTCTCAAAATAAATAAAGATTAATTTAAAAAAAAAAAAAGCTTCTGCAGAACTAAGAAAACCATCAGCAAAACAAAAAATACAACCTACAGAATGGGAGAAGATATTTGCAAATGATATATTCAAAAAGGGGTTAATACCCAAAATATATATGGAGAACCTACACAACTCAACACTAAAAAATCACACAATCTAATTAAAAATGGGCAGAGGACCTGAAAGACATTTTTCCAAAGAAGACATACAGATGGCCAACAGACACATGAGAAGATGCTCAACATCATTAATGATCAGGGAAATGCAAATCAAAAGCACAGTAAGATATCACCTTACCTTACACCTGTCAAAATGGCTAAAATCAAAAAGATAAAAACAACAAGTGCTGCAAAGGATGTGGAGAAAAAGGAACCCTTGTGCACTGTGGGTGGAAATGTAAATTGGTACATTCACTGTGAAAAACAGTACGAAATTTCTCAAAAAATTAAAAAATACAAATACCATATGATCCAATAATTCCAGTATTGGGTATTTATCCCCCCAAAATGAAAAACACAAATTCAAAAAGATATGTGCACTCCTATGTTTACTGCAGCATTATTTACAAGAGCCAAGATATAGAAGCAACCCAAGAATCCACTGAAAGAAAAATGGATAAGGAAGTTTGTGGTTTGTGTGTCTGTGTGTGCATACACACAGACATACAACTGAGTAATAGCCATACATACATACAATGGAATATACATACATATATACATATATACATACATACATACAATGGAATAATAGCCATCAAAAAGAACGAAATCTTGCCATTTGCAACAATATGGATAGACCTAGAGGGTATTGGGCTAAGTGAAATAAATCAGACAGAGAAAGATAAATACCATACGATTTCACTCATATGTGGAATTTAAGAAACAAAACTAACAAACAAGAGAAAGAGAGAGAGAGAGAGAGAGAGAGAGAGAGAGAGAGAGAAGCCAAGAAACAGACTCTTAACTACTGAGAACAAACTGATGGTTACCAGAGGGGAGGTGAGAGCGAGGATGGGTGAAATAGGAGACAAGGATTAAGGAGCGCACTTGTTGTGACTAGCACTGGGTGATGTAGGGAAATGTTCATTCACTATATTGTACACCTGCAACTAATATAACATTGTATGTTAACTATACTGGAATGGAATATATAATATACTGAAGAGATGTACTAACCAATTCCAATGTACAGATCTTATTTGTACCCTGATTCAAACAAACTGTAATATGTGTGTGTGTCTGTGTGTGTGTGTGGGGAGGGGGGGGGGGGTGTGTGTATAACAATCAGGGAAATGTGATCTCTAATTAAATATCTGATCCTAATAAACTACTGTTAACTTTTTAACTGCGATAAATGATACTATGTTTTAAAAGGTAAGCATATTCACCTTCAAATTTATATTCTAAAATATTGAAAGATGAAATACGATGGCTGGAATTTACTTCAAAATAATCTAGTGAGTGGGTAGGGATACAGGTAGAACAAAATTGGAGATGAGCTGAGCACTGTTGAAGCTGAGTGGCAGGTACATGTAAGGTCATCATACTATTTCTCTACTTTTGTGTATGGTAGAATGGTGAAATTGGTGAAATGGTGAAAATGGTGAAATTTTCCATTATAGAAGTAAGGAAAAATACAATAAAAGAATTATAGGGTATACCAATTCTTCTTGAATTTCAAACGTAAGAAAATATATCCTATAGAAGATAATAGCATCATCATTCATTCATTCATCCATTCAGCAAATATTTGAGAAACCAATGTACAAGAAGGCAGGGGGAGGAGGAATCAAATATACATCATAAGTTCCCTCTACCCACAAATAGCTTACAGACCATTAATATTCACTATATATTTTTCTTTCAATGAAATGGACCAACTGTTTATGAAGAATAAAGAATTCTCCTTTCCGTAGGAATCATTACTAATACCACAGAATGCTTTCCCTCTTCCCCTTTCCTCCCTGAGAGCACAGAGGACAGTAAAAGCATTAAAGATCTGCTTTATATTTCAGCCTCAGGGATCACTGATCAGTTGAAATGGCCAAAGTCCATGATTTCAGCCTCATGGCTGTAGCCAGTAAAAAGCTCAAAACATAAGATTGGCTTAGGGGTAGTAGCTGGAGAGGAGGAAGACAGATCCTCTGGTTAACATTACCAAGAAACCCCTCCTTTCACTCCAAGTAAATGGATTTCCTGAAAGAAAATTATTTTCCTATCCTACTGAGAATAAAGGAAGAGATACAAGAGCTAGTATCCTGAATGCAGTGCTCAGCCAAAAGCATGGACATGAGAAAGACAAAAAGTGGCAATTCATGTGTAGAGAAAAAAGAACAGAGGACAAAGAAAGGAAGACAGCAAAAGGTGATGCTCTCAAAGATTAGAACCAGTTCCACTGTAAGAAAGGAAAAATGTGGACAATACAGTTTGAACAAAACAGAAGAAAGCAATTAAAAGAAAAATGAGACAAATGGAGTAACAGCTCACTCGGATCTTGGGGAAGACTGAAATATAGAGCAAACTCTCAGGGCGCCTAGGTGGCTCAGTGGGCGTAAGTGTCTGACTCTTGGTTTTGGCTCAGGTGATGATCTCATGGTTTGTGGGCTCAAGGCCTGCGTCAGGATCTGCGCTGACAGTGTGGAGGCTGCTTGGGATTCTCTCTCCTTCTCTGCTCCTCTTCTGCTTACTCGCTCTCTCTCTCTCAAAAAAAAAAAAAACTTTAAAAAATAAAATAAAGGAAACTCTTCTTTGAACACATTTACATACTGTGGATTCCAACATCATTTAAAAAAATTTTTAATGTTTTTATTATTTTAATTTTTGAGAGAGAGAGAGAGACAAAGCACGAGCAGGGGAGGAGCAGAGAAAGAGAAGGAGACACAGAATCCGAAGCAGGCTCCAGGCTCTGAGCTGACAGCACAGAGCGTGATGCGGGGCTTGAACTCACGAACCACGAGATCATGACCTGTGCTGAAGGCAGAAGCTCAGCTCAATGGACTGAGCCACCCAGGGGCCCTCCAAGATCATTTTAAGCCAAGTTAATATGTTTAATTAAAATGCTTAGTAAAGATTTAAGGTGCTTAGTGATAATACCTTTTGTTACAGTAAGTAAGCACCCAGCAAGCTACTGGTTGGATAAGTCATGAGGGATGCTAATGACCCCACAGTTGTTAATACATATTCAGCTAGAGTCTTCCAATTGCTGATTATGTACCTACATCCTTTCCTACCAGATAAATAGAGGAAGAAGCTAAACCACACTTCCTGGGTGAGAAAACCTCACTAAGTTGGGATTTTAATTAAGATTCAACAACACAATGAAATATCATGCAATCTTAAAAACAATTATAATGACAGTTGGAAAATGGTCAAACAAACATTTATTACAGAATGTTAAGTTCCAATAGCAGAATATAAAGTATGAGTATATTTGTGCATTAAAAACTAAAACTATTGGGGTGCCTGGGTGGCTCAGTCACTTGAGTGTCCGACTTCAGCTCAGGTCATGATCTCAGGGTTCATGGGTTCAAGCCCCACATCAGGCTTTGTGCTAACAGCACAGAGTCAGCTTGGGATTCTCTCTCTCTCCTTCTCTCTCTGCCTTCCCCTACTCATGCACTCTCCCCCCCCTCTCTCTCTCAAAAATAAACATTAAAAAAAATTAACTACAACTATTTAATGATACACCATCCATATGTAAAGTAACATGCAAAAATAAAATCACAAATCAAGATGACAGAAGTGTTAACGATTTCATTTTTGTAAAGTTTACACTTGTTATTATTAAAAGAGCAGAAAGATGCAGAAAGTAACTAGAAAGGTTTCAGATTTTTGAATAACAGGAATATACCAATTTTTAAGAAGCTCAAAAAGTAAATAAAGTCCCCCTCCATGGGAGAAACACTGAAAGCATCTCTGCTCAGAGTTCTGCCTCATCCCCGCCCTGCTTGCTAAGCAAGCAGGGAGGTCAGGTTCTCATTTAGTCTCCAATGCAAAATAAAGAGCTATCATTTCTAACACCCTGGTGGCTAATATCTATTCCTAGGTTCAGATGGTCTAAAAGTGAGGATGAGTACACAGTCAGGTATAGAATCTCCTCCCCTAGTGGTAACCAGGAACAAGGATCACACTCTTAGTGTCTCTAAAATAAACACCAATCTGGGGTGCCTGGGTGGCTCAGTCAATTAAGCCTCCGACTTCAGCTCAGGTCATGATCTCACAGTTCGTGGGTTCGAGCCCCGCATCAGACTCCATGCTGACAGCTCAGAGCCTAGAGCCTGCTTCGGATTCTGTGTCTCCCCCCCACACTCTGTCCCTCCCTTGCTCATGCTCTGTCTCTCTCTGTCCTCAAAAATAAATAAATGTTAAAATAAATAAATAATGAAATAAACACCCATCTGTACATCACTCTAATAACATCTAGATCAGTGACATCCAGCAGAAATATAATGCTGGCCACAAATAATAATTTTAAATTTTCTACTAACTATATTTTGGAAAGTAAAAAGAAACAGGTGAAATTAATTAATTTATTTATTTATTTAATATAATTTATTGTCAAGTTGGCTAACATACAGCGTATACAGTGTGCTCTTGGTTTCGGGGGTAGATTCCCATGGTTCATCACTTACATACAACACCCAGTGCTCATCCCAACAAGTGCCCTCCTCAATGCTCATCACCCATTTCCCCCTCTCCCCCGCCCCCCATCAACACTCAGTTGGTTCTCTGTATTTAAGAGTCTCTTTTGGTTTGCCTCCCTCCCTCTCTGTAACTATTTTTCCCCTTCCCTTCCCCCATGGTCTTCTGTTAAATTTCTCAAGTTCCACATGAGTGAAAACATACATCTGTCTTTCTCTGACTGACTTATTTCACTTAGCATAATACCCTCCAGCTCCATACATGTTGCTGCAAATGGCAGGATTTCATTCTTTCTCATTTCCAAGTAGTATTCCATTGTATATATAAACCGCATCTTCTTTATCCATTCATCAGTTGAAATTAATTTTAATAATATATTTTATCAAACCAACTACAGTAAAACCTTGGATTGCAAATAACTTTCTGCGAGTGTTCCACAAGACAAGCAAACATTTCTAATAAATTTAAACTTGATAAAAGAGCAGGGTCTTGCAACATGAGTAGTACATGTTGTCGAACATCACATGATCACAACTGACCCAATGATTCTTCTCTCCCTTCCTCCCTCCCTCCCTCTTTCTCTCTTTCTCTCTCCCTCCCTCCCTCCCTTGCTGCAGGACTGTGGATGATCATCTCCCATGCTCAGTCTCAGGCCACAGTGTCTGGAAGAAACCAGTGACTTTTCAGAACAGTGGAAGGTGCCCAAAATTGGCACTAGAGTATTTTTTGTCACTTCAAAGCACCTATGGACAGTCCTTTGCTTTTCCAGACAAAAGTAAGCTTAGGAATGCTGTGCTTCTTTCTAAGCCAGGCTGCTTGCCTCTGCCACCTTATTGCCAGTTACATTACAGTATATGACAAGAGTTTATTAATAGTGTACTGCAGTCAACATCTGTGCAAGTGTGACGATGGCCCCCATGCAGAAAAAGGTTGAAAAGAAAGGCGATGAGAAGGAGATGATTACAGTGCAAGTTAAGAAGGAAATCATCGAGAAGTACAAACAAGATATGTGAGTGGCCAAGATTGCAAGATTTTATAAGAAGTCTACATCTGCATCACATCTGCAGAGGAGGAGGAGAAAAAGGTGGAGGAATCCCTCAACTCAAATGAGATTAAGGAGATGTCTAAAATGTGGGAGACAGTGCAAAATTTTGTAGAAAAGCACAACCCAAATAAGGCTGGAGCAGTGTGAACAATGAATTTGTTTAACAACAGGACATTAGGTCACATTTCCGCAAAATCCTCAAAAGGTGGCAAAAGCAAGCATCATTGGATAAGTTCTTTGTTAAAGTTGCACAAAAAGAAAAAGATTCCATTGAGCCAATAGATAGCAGTGATTCCATTAGTGAGAATGAAAGTCGTCCTACACAATAACCCTCCTCTCTCTCGTCTCCCTCACACCAGCCACGAAGGTTTTCAAAGGTAAGTGCAGGTTAATTTGTTTATTTTTCTTTATATTTTGAATTTTATTTATTATTTTGTACCATATAATAGTATTGTAATCATTTTTATATGAATATTTTTGGGTTGTGGAATGAATCATCTCAGTTTCCATTATTTCTTATGGAGAAATTCGCTTTGCTACACAAGTGCTTTCGATTACAAGCATGTTTCCAGAACGAATTATGCTCACAACCAAGGTTTTACTGTATATCCAAAATAATATAATTTAAATATGAAATCAAATATTGAATATTATTAATAAGATATTTAACATTATTTTTTGCATACTAACTCTTTGAAATCAGTATATATTTTATACTCAAAGCACATCTAAAGTCAGAGCAGGCACATTTCAAATACTCAACAGCCCTATGTGACTAGTGGCTACCAGAGTGGACAACACAGCTCTAGATTGATAGATAATAATTTTGTGAAGTGATTCTTTTAATCAAGGAATCTATTTCTGGCAAAGTAAGACCAAATATGGAGACTTGCTGTTTATCACTGAAACACAATGAACATTTAATAACAACATTAAAAATGAACCTCCAAACTAGCAAAGACTATTCTTATGACAGCATGTTTGCAGTTTCATTGGTTTTCTTATGAGTTTTGTAATGGTGATGGCAGTCTTAATAAAACTACTAATTATTTATGTACTATTTGTTCTATTATTTGGTTAGGTTGGTTTTACAGTCAAGCACCTTAAAAGCCTGCCAAAGTGAAACCATATTTTTAACCTATTATTATACTCTACTTATTTAAGATGGACTGTGTTTAAATCATTTCTGGCTTTACTTTCATCACAAATGCAGAAACTTTCACTGCCATTTTTAGGATAATTGCTTTTTCATTTTATGAGTTTTACTTTCATTACATCTTATTCTAGATTCAGTTAATAAATACTTGTTGAGCCACTTCTGTAAGTACTGGAATACAGTGAGAAGAAATACAAGAACTCTGTTCTTCTGGAGTTTCCATTCCAGTCAGGGAGATGCTACAATGACGGTATTTTAAGACACTTAGTAAAATAAATAAGTCATGGAGATGAAAAGTACAACATAGGGAATACAGTCAGTAATATGGTAATAATGTATGGTGACAGATGGTGACTATGCTTATCATGGTAAACATTGAATAATGTATAGAAATGTTGAATCACTATGTTGTACACCTGCAACTAATATGACATTGTAAGCCAACTATATGTCAATAATAAAAATAAGTAGAAAAATACTTCAGAGCACACACTGTGATAGTAAATGTGTATCGTTTTGTTAAACTTCAATTCTAAAAACAATCAGTTGCCTTACTCAAGATTCTATATTCCTGTAGTGGTCAGTTAGCATAATACCACAGACTATACTCCAAAGGAGGCTATTCTACTACAAGTTCTTCTGTTACACTATCAAGACCAATGTGCCATGCTTTGTTAAATTAGCACACTGAAAGTCAAAAAGCAGGATTCTGATGAAATCGGTGATCTATGAATTAACATGATGAATGTGTGAAATGAGCTTTCCCTGATAAAGGTAAAGCTACTCAAGAAATATGGACTGGATTAAAACATTTTAGAGTCACTGTCCACATTTACATAAACAAGGTATTAGAAAGCATCAAGGCCCTGAGTTACTAGGAAGATGGCGGCATAGGAGGACGCTGGGCTCACCGCGCGTCCTGCTGATCACTTAGATTCCACCTACACCTGCCTAAAGAACCCAGAAAACCACCAGAGGATTAGCAGAACGGAGTCTCCGGAGCCAAGCGCAGACGAGAGGCCCACGGAAGAGGGTAGGAAGGGCGGCGAGGCGGTGCTCGCTCCACAGACTGGTGGGAGGGAGCCGGGGCGGAGGGGCGGCTCGCCAGCCAAGCAGAGCCCCCGAGTCGGGCTGGCAAAAGCGGAGGGGCCGGACGGACTGTGTTCCGACAGCAAGCGCGACTTAGCGTCTGGGAGGTCATAAGTTAACAGCTCTGCTCAGAAAGCGGAAAGGCTGGAGGACAAAGGGAGGGAGAGCTGCTGAGCCCCCGGACGGACGGCAGAGCTCAGCTTGGCGGGGAACAAAGGCGTTCGCCAGCGCCATCTCCCCTGCCCATCCCCCAGCCAAAATCCCAAAGAGAACCAGTTCCTGCCAGGGAACTTGCTCGCTCCGCGCAAACACCCAACTCTGTGCTTCTGCGGAGCCAAACCTCCGGCAGCGGATCTGACTCCCTCCCGCTGCCACAGGGCCCCTCCTGAAGTGGATCACCTAAGGAGAAGCGAGCTAAGCCTGCCCCTCCCGCCCCCGTGCACCTTGCCTACCCACCCCAGCTAATACGCCAGCTCCCCAGCACCACAAGCCTGGCAGTGTGCAAGTAGCCCAGACGGGCCACGCCACCCCACAGTGAATCCCGCCCCTAGGAGAGGGGAAGAGAAGGCACACACCAGTCTGACTGTGGCAGCAGCAGTGGGCTGGGGGCAGACATCAGGTCTGACTGTGGCCCCACCCACCGACTCCAGTTATACACCACAGCACAGGGGAAGTGACCTGCAGGTCCACACCACTCCAGGGACTATCCAAAATGACCAAACGGAAGAATTCCCCTCAAAAGAATCTCCAGGAAATAACAACAGCTAATGAACTGATCAAAAAGGATTTAAATGATATAACAGAAAGTGAATTTAGAATAACAGTCATAAAATTAATCGCTGGGCTTGAAAACAGTATACAGGACAGCAGAGAATCTCTTGCTACAGAGATCAAGGGACTAAGGAACAGTGAGGAGGAGCTGAAAAACGCTTTAAACGAGATGCAAAATAAAATGGAAACGTCCACGGCTCGGATTGAAGAGGCAGAGGAGAGAATAGGAGAACTAGAAGATAAAATTATGGAAAAAGACAAAGCTGAGAAAAAGAGACATAAAAAAATCCAGGAGTATGAGGGGAAAATTAGAGAACTAAGTGATACACTAAAAAGAAATAATATACGCATAATTGGTATCCCAGAGGAGGAAGAGAGAGGGAAAGGTGCTGAAGGGGTACTTGAAGAAATTATAGCTGAGAACTTCCCTGAACTGGGGAAGGAAAAAGACATTGAAATCCAAGAGGCACAGAGAACTCCTTTCAGACGTAACTTGAATCGATCTTCTGCACAACATATCATAGTGAAACTGGCAAAATACAAGGATAAAGAGAAAATCCTGAAAGCAGCAAGGGATAAACGTGCCCTCACATATAAAGGGAGACCTATAAGACTCGTGACTGACCTCTCTTTTGAAACTTGGCAGGCCAGAAAGGATTGGCACAAGATCTTCAATGTGATGAACAGAAAAAATATGCAGCCGAGAATCCTTTATCCAGCAAGTCTGTCATTTAGAATAGAAGGAGAGAGAAAGGTCTTCCCAAACAAACAAAAACTGAAGGAATTCGTCACCACTAAACCAGCCCTACAAGAGATCCTAAGGGGAATCCTGTGAAACAAAGTACCAGAGACATCGCTACAAGCATAAAACATAGACACATCAAAATGACTCTAAACCTGTATCTTTCTGTATTCAGTATAATAACATTGAATGTAAATGGACTAAATGTGCCAACCAAAAGACACAGGGTATCAGAATGGATAAAAAAACAAGACCCATCTATTTGCTGTCTACAGGAGACTCATTTTAGACCTGAGGACACCTTTAGATTGAGAGTGAGGGGATGGAGAACTATTTATCATGCTACTGGAAGCCAAAAGAAAGCTGGAGTAGCCATACTTATATCAGACAAACTAGACTTTAAATTAAAGGCTTTAACAAGAGATGAAGAAGGGCATTATATAATAATTACAGGGTCTATCCATCAGGAAGAGTTAACAGTTATAAATGTCTATGTGCCAAATACAGGAGCCCCCAGATATATAAAACAATTACTCATAAACATAAGCAACCTTATTGATAAGAATGTGGTCATTGCAGGGGACTTTAACACCCCACTTACAGAAATGGATAGATCATCTAGACACACGGTCAATAAAGAAACAAGGGCCCTGAATGATACATTGGATCAGATGGACTTGACAGATATATTTAGAACTCTGCATCCCAAAGCAACAGAATATACTTTCTTCTCGAGTGCATATGGAACATTCTCCAAAATAGATCATATACTGGGTCACAAAACAGCCCTTCATAAGTATACAGGAATTGAAATTATACCATGCATACTTTCAGACCACAATGCTATGAAGCTTGAAATCAACCACAGGAAAAAGTCTGGAAAACCTCCAAAAGCATGGAGGTTAAAGAACACCCTACTAAAGAATGAGTGGGTCAACCAGGCAATTAGAGAAGAAATTTAAAAATATATGGAAACAAACGAAAATGAAAATACAACAATCCAAACGCTTTGGGACGCAGCGAAGGCAGTCCTGAGAGGAAAATACATTGCCATCCAGGCCTATCTCAAGAAACAAGAAAAATCCCAAATACAAAATCTAACAGCACACCTAAAGGAAATAGAAGCAGAAGAGCAAAGGCAGCCCAAACCCAGCAGAAGAAGAGAAATAATAAAGATCAGAGCAGAAATAAACAATATAGAATCTAAAAAAACTGTAGAGCAGATCAACGAAACCAAGAGTTGGTTTTTTGAAAAAATAAACAAAATTGACAAACCTCTAGCCAGGCTTCTCAAAAAGAAAAGGGAGATGACCCAAATAGATAAAATCATGAATGAAAATGGAATTATTACAACCAATCCCTCAGAGATACAAACAATTATCAGGGAATACTATGAAATATTATATGCCAACAAACTGGACAACCTGGAAGAAATGGACAAATTCCTAAACACCCACACTCTTCCAAAACTCAATCAGGAGGAAATAGAAAGCTTGAACAGACCCATAACCAGCGAAGAAATTGAATCGGTTATCAAAAATCTCCCAACAAATAAGAGTCCAGGACCGGATGGCTTCCCAGGGGAGTTCTACCAGACGTTTAAAGCAGAGATAATACCTATCCTTCTCAAGCTATTCCAAGAAATAGAAAGGGAAGGAAAACTTCCAGACTCATTCTATGAAGCCAGTATTGCTTTGATTCCCAAACCAGACAGAGACTCAGTAAAAAAAGAGAAATACAGGCCAATATCCCTGATGAATATGGATGCAAAATTCTCAATAAGATACTAGCAAATCGAATTCAACAGCATATAAAAAGAATGATTCACCATGATCAACTGGGATTCATTCCTGGGATGCAGGGCTGGTTCAACATTCACAAATCAATCAACGTGATACATCACATTAATAAAAGAAAAGATAAGAACCATATGATCTTGTCAATCGATGCAGAAAAGGCCTTTGACAAAATTCAGCAACCTTTCTTAATAAAAACACTTGAGAAAGTTGGGATAGAAGGAACATACTTAAAGATCATAAAAGCCATTTATGAAAAGCCCACAGCTAACATCATCCTCAATGGGGAAAAACTGAGAGCTTTTTCCCTGAGATCAAGAACATGACAGGGATGCCCACTCTCACCACTGTTGTTTAACATAGTGTTGGAAGTTCTAGCATCAGCACTCAGACAACAAAAGGAAATCAAAGGCATCAAAATTGGCAAAGATGAAGTCAAGCTTTCCCTTTTTGCAGATGACATAATACTATACATGGAAAATCCAATAGACTCCACCAAAAGTCTGCTAGAACTGATACATGAATTCAGCAAAGTTGCAGGATACAAAATCAATGTACAGAAATCAGTTGCATTCTTATACACTAACAATGAAGCAACAGAAAGACAAATAAAGAAACTGATCCCATTCACAATTGCACCAAGAAGCATAAAATACCTAGGAATAAATCTAACCAAAGATGTAAAAGACCTGTATGCTGAAAACTATAGAAAGCTTATGAAGGTAATTGAAGAAGATATAAAGAAATGGAAAGACATTCCCTGCTCATGGATTGGAAGAATAAATATTGTCAAAATGTCAATACTACCCAAAGCTATCTACACATTCAATGCAATCCCAATCAAAATTGCACCAGCATTCTTCTCGAAACTAGAACAAGCAATCCTAAAATTCATATGGAACCACAAAAGGCCCCGAATAGCCAAAGTAATTTTGAAGAAGAAGACCAAAGCAGGAGGCATCACAATCCCAGACTTTAGCCTCTACTACAAAGCTGTCATCATCAAGACAGCATGGTATTGGCACAAAAACAGACACATAGACCAATGGAATAAAATAGAAACCCCAGAATTAGACCCACAAACATATGGCCAACCAATCTTTGACAAAGCAGGAAAGAACATCCAATGGAAAAAAGACAGTCTCTTTAACAAATGGTGCTGGGAGAACTGGACAGCAACATGCAGAAGGTTGAAACTAGACCACTTTCTCACACCATTCACATGAATAAACTCAAAATGGATAAAGGACCTGAATGTGAGACAGGAAACCATCAAAACCCTAGAGGAGAAAGCAGGGAAAAAACCTCTCTGACCTCAGCCGTAGCAATCTCTTATTCGACACATCCCCAAAGGCAAGGGAATTAAAAGCAAAAATGAACTACTGGGACCTTATGAAGATAGAAAGCTTCTGCACAGCAAAGGAAACAACCAACAAAACTAAAAGGCAACCAACGGAATGGGAAAAGATATTTGCAAATGACATATCGGACAAAGGGCTAGTCTCCAAAATCTATAAAGAGCTCACCAAACTCCACACCCGAAAAACAAATAACCCAGTGAAGAAATGGGCAGAAAACATGAATAGACACTTCTCTAAAGAAGACATCCGGAGGGCCAACAGGCACATGAAAAGATGCTCAACGTCGCTCCTCATCAGGGAAATACAAATCAAAACCACACTCAGATATCACCTCACGCCAGTCAGAGTGGCCAAAATGAACACATCAGGAGACTATAGATGCTGGAGAGGATGTGGAGAAACGGGAACCCTCTTGCACTGTTGGTGGGAATGCAAATTGGTGCAGCCGCTCTGGAAAGCAGTGTGGAGGTTCCTCAGAAAATTAAAAATATATCTACCCTATGACCCAGCAATAGCACTGCTAGGAATTTACCCAAGGGATACAGGAGTACTGATGCATAGGGGCACTTGTACCCCAATGTTTCCAGCAGCACTCTCAACAATAGCCAAATGATGGAAACAGCCTAAATGTCCATCAACTGATGAATGGATAAAGAAATTGTGGTTTATATACACAATGGAGTACTACGTGGCAATGAGAAAGAATGAAGTATGGCCCTTTGTAGCAACGTGGATGGAACTGGAGAATGTTATGCTAAATGAAATAAGCCATACAGAGAAAGACAGATACCATATGGTTTCACTCTTACGTGGATCCTGAGAAACTTAACAGAAACCCATGGGGGAGGGGAAGGAAAAAAAAAAGAGGTTAGAGTGGAAGAGAGCCAAAGCATAAGAGACTCTTAAAAACTGAGAACAGAGGCGCCTGGGTGGCGCAGTCGGTTAAGCGTCCGACTTCAGCCAGGTCACGATCTCGCGGTCCGTGAGTTCGAGCCCCGCGTCAGGCTCTGGGCTGATGGCTCGGAGCCTGGAGCCTGTTTCCGATTCTGTGTCTCCCTCTCTCTCTGCCCCTCCCCCGTTCATGCTCTGTCTCTCTCTGTCCCAAAAATAAATTAAAAAAAAAAAAGTTGAAAAAAAAAATTAAAAAAAAAAAAAAACTGAGAACAAACTGAGGGTTGATGGGGGGTGGGAGGGAGGGGAGGGTGGGTGATGGGTAGTGAGGAGGGCACCTTTTGGGATGAGCACTGGGTGTTGTATGGAAACCATTTTGACAATAAATTTCATATATTGAAAAAAAAAAAAAAGAAAGCATCAAGGCCCATTGCCTGTGCACTTAAGGATAGCACCCAAAGCTTGATCCCTGAACATTTCTGGGTCCAACTCTTCAGAGAATTTCTCATGGCCTGACCTAACCAGAGGTAATAAAATCCTGCCTGTGGGATACTGTTATGCCTCTGCCAGAACAGAACCTTTCATACAAGGTAGAAGACAAAACATATGAGAAGACAGAGGCCTGTGGCTCTAAAAAGCTTAAAGAATGGGTTGAATTAACTGTTTTGTACCTGCTTGAGAATGAACACTTATTTAAGATCTGTATATGTGGCAGGATATGGTCTGAGACTTGCTTTCATTATGACATAGGAATGAGGCTGTAGGTGACTAACAAGCCAACATCCACTAAAAATTTCTTCAGCAGCTACTATTTTTAAATTTTTTTATGTTCATTTATTTTTGAGAGACAAAGAGAGACAGAATGTGAGCGGGGGAGGAGCAGAGGGAGAGGGAGACACAGAATCCCAAGCAGGCTCCTGGCTCTGAGCTGGCAGCACAGAGCCCAACGTGTGGCTCAAACTCACAAGCTGTGAGATCATGACCTGAGCTAAAGTCGGATGCTCAAATGACTGAGCCACCCGGGGGCCCCTTAAGCAGCTACTATTATCCACCAAAATGAACCTTAAAATTGTACATGACTAAGTGACACAGGTAAGTACATTTAACATGAGACAGTCAATAAGCACACAGAAGAATAAGTAAATAACATAGGTTCAGATAATGATGACTATAAAAAAAAAATAAGGGGCAAGAATATAGAGATTGAGAAGCCAGAGAGAACCTCTCTGATAAATTAATACTTGAACATAAGCAACCAAAGCCAAAATTGGCTTTTGTTTAAGTTTTTATTTGAATTCCAGTTCGTTAACATACAGTGTAATATTGGTTTCAGGCACACAATATAGTGATTCAACACTTCCATACAACACCCAGTGCTCATCATAACAGGTGCACTCCTTAATCCCCATCACCTACTTCACCTATCCCCACACCCACCTCCCCACTGGTAACCGCCACTTTGTTGTCTATAATTAAGAGTCTATTTCTTGGTTTGCCTCTCTTTTTTTCCCTTTGTTTATTTGCTTTGCTTCTTTTTAAATTTTTTTTTTAATGTTTATTTTTGAGACAGAGAGAGAGCATGAGCAGGGAAGGGGCAGAGAGAGAGGGAGACACAGAATGTGAAGCAGGCTCCAGGCTCTGAGCTGTCAGCACAGAGCCTGACGTGGGGCTAGAACTCACGAACTGTGAGATCATGACCTGAGCCGAAGTCAGACGCTTAACCAACTGAGCCACACAGGCGCCCCTGCTATGCTTCTTAAATACCACATGAGTGAAATCATATAGTATTTGTCTTTCCCTGACTTATTCCGCTTAGCATAATACTCTCTAGCTCCATCCATGTCATTGCAAATGACAAGATTTCATTCCTTTTTATGACTAATAGTCCATTGTATCTATATACCACATCTTTATTCATTCATCAGTTGATGTACATTTGGGCTGTTTCCATAATTTGGCTAATATAGACAATGCTGCTATAAACATCAGGGTGCATGTATCCCTTTGAATTAGTATTTTTGCATTCTTTGGGTAAATACACAAAAATAAATTCATAATGGATGAAAGACCTAAATGTGAGACCTGAAACCATAAAAATCCTAGAAAAAGGATAACTACAGACTAATTTACCTGATGAACATGGATGTAAAAATCCTCAACAAGATATTTGCCAACCAGATCCAACAATACATTAAAAAAATTATTCGCCATGACTAAGTGGCATTTATACCTGGGATGCAGGGCTGGCTCAATATCCGCAAAACAATCAATGTGATTCATCACATCAACTAAAGAAAGGACAAGAACCACATGATCTTCTCAATAGATCCTGAGAAAGCATTTGACCAAATACAGCATACTTTCTTGATAAAAACCCTCAAGAAAGTAGGGATAGAAGGATCACACCTCGAGATCATAAAAGCCATATATGAAAGACCCAACATTAATATCATCCTCAATGGGGAAAAACTGAGAGCTTTCCCCCTAAGGTCAAGAACAAGACAGGGATGTCCACTCTCACCACTGTTATTCAACAAAGTATTGGAAGTCTTAGCCTCAGCCATCAGACAACACAAAGAAATAAAAGGCATCCAAATAGGCCAGGAGGGGCTCGAACTTTCACTCTTCACAGATGACATGATACTTTATGCGGAAAACCCAAAAGATTCCACAAAAAAACTGCTAGAACTGATCTATGAATTCGCAAAGTTGCAGTATATAAAATCAATGCACAGAAATTGGTTACATTCCTATACACCAATAATGAAGCGACAGAAAGAGAAATCAAGGAATCGATCCCATTTGCAATTGTACCAAAAACCATAAAATACCTAGGAATATGAGGTGAAACCAGAGGTGAAAAATCTATACATTGAAAACTATAGAAAGCTTATGAAAGAAACGGAAGAAGACACAAAAAAAAATGGAAAAATATTCCATGCTCTGGATAGGAAGAATAAATATTATTAAAATGTCAATACTACTCAAAGCAATCTACATATTAAATGCAATAGCTATCGGGGCGCCTGGGTGGCTCAGTCGGTTGAGCGGCCGACTTCAGCTCAGGTCATGATCTTGCGGTCCGTGAGTTCGAGCCCCACGTCGGGCTCTGTGCTGACAGCTCAGAGCCTGGAGCCCATTTCGGATTCTGTGTCTCCCTCTCTCTGACCCTCCCCCATTCATGCTCTGTCTCTCTCTGTCTCAAAAATAAATAAACGTTAAAAAAAATTAAAAAATAAATAAATAAATAAATGCAATAGCTATCAAAATAACACCAGCATTCTTCACAGAGCTAGAACAAACAATCCTAAAATTTGTATGGAACCAGAAAAGACCCCAAACAGCCAAAGCAATCTTGAAAAAGAAAACCAAAGCAGGAAGCATCACAATCCCGGACTTCAAGCTATACTACAAAGGTGTAATCATCAAGACAGTATGGTACTGGCACAAAAACAGACACTCAGATCAATGGAACAGAATAGAGAACCCAGAACAGACCCACAAACATATGGCCAACTAATCTGTGACAAAGCAGGAAAGAATATCCAGTGGAATAAAGACAGTCTCTTCAGCAAGTGGTGCTGGGAAAACTGGACAGCGACATGCAGAAGAATGAACCTGGACCACTTTCTTACACCATACACAAAAATAAACTCAAAATGGATGAAAGACCTAAATGTGAGACAGGAAACCATCAAAACCCTAGAGAATAAAGCAAGCAGCAACCTCTTTGACCTCAGGTGCAGCAATTTCTTGCTTGACGCATCTCCAAAGGCAAGGGAATTAAAAGAAAAAATGAACTATTGGGACCTCATCAAGATAAAAAGCACAGTGAAGGAAACAATCAGCAAAACTAAAAGGCAATCGACGGAATGGGAGAAGATATTTGCAAATGACATATCAGATAAGGGGTTAGTATCCAAAATCTACAAAGAACTTATCAAGCTCAACACCCAAAAAATAATCCAGTGAAGAAATGAGCAAAAGACATGAATAGACATGTCTCCAAAGAAGACATCCAGATGGCCAAGCGACACCTGAAAAAATGCTCAACATCACTCATCATCAGGGAAATACAAATCGAAACCACAATGAGATACCACCTCACACCTGTCAAAATAGCTAACATCAACAACTCAGGCAACAACAGATGTTGGCAAGGATGCGGAGAAAGAGGATCTCTTTTGCACTGCTGGTGGGAATGCAAACTGGTGCATCCACTCTGGAAAATAGTATGGAGGTTCCTCAAAAAATTAAAAATAGAACTACCCTACAACCCAGCAATTTCACTACTAGGTACTTATCCAAGGGATACAGGTATGCTGTGTTGAAGGGACACATGCACCCCAATGTTTATAGCAGCACTATCAACAATAGCCAAAGTATGGAAAGAGCCCAAATGTTCATCGATGGATGAATGGATAAAGAAGATGTGGTATATATATATATATATATATATATATATATATATATATACACACACACACACACACACACACACACACACATACACAATGGAGTGTTACTCGGCAATCAAAAAGAATGAAATTTTGCCATTTGCAACTACATGGATGGAACTAGAGGGTATTAAGCTAAGAGAAATTAGAGAAAGACAAATATCATATGACTTCACTCATATGAGGACTTCTAGATACAAACAGATGAACATAAAGAAAGGGAAGCAAAAATAATATAGAAACAGGGTAAGGAACAAAACATTAAAGACTCTTAAATATGGAGAACAAACTGAGGGTTACTGGGGGGGGGGTTGTGGGAGGGGGGATGGGCTAAATGGGTAAGGAACATTAAGGAATCTACTCCTGAAATCATTGTTGCACTATATGCTAACTAACTTGGGTGTAAATTAAAAAAATAAATTAAATTTTTAAAAATCCTAGATAAGAACACAGGCAGCAACTTCTTGGACACTGGCCATGGCAACTTCTCTCTAGCTATGTCTCCTGAGGCAAGGGAAACAAAAGCAAAAATAAACTATTAGGGCTACATCAAAATAAAAAGCTGTGGGGGTGCCTGGGTGGCTCAGTCAGTTAAGTATCCAACTTCAGCTCAGGTCATGACTTCATGGTTTGTGGGTTCAAGCCCCGCATCAGGCTCTGTGCTGAGAGCTCAGAGCCTGGAGCCTGCTTCAGATTCTGTGTATCCCTCTCTCTCTGCCCCTCCCTTGCTTGCACTCGCTCTCTCTCTCTCAAAGATGAATAAACATTTAAAAAAATTTTTTAAATAATAAAAAGCTCTGCACAATGAAGGAAACCAATCAACAAAAGTAAAAGGCAACCTAGGGACTGGGAGAAGATATTTGCATATGACATATCTGATAAAGGGTTAATATCCAAAATATAAAAAGAACTTATACAACTCAACATCCAAAAAAATGAATAATCCAATTAAAAATGGGCAGAAAATACGAATAGATATTTTTCTAAAGAAGACATACAGATGGCCAATAGACACATGAAAAGATACTCAACATCACTGATCATCAGAAAAATACAAGTCAAAACTACAATGAGATATCACCTCACATCTGTCAAATTGGCTAAAATTAGCAACACAGGAAACAATAGGTGTTTGTGAGGATGCTGAGAAAGGGGAATCCTCTTGCACTGTTGGTGGGAAGGAAACTGGTGCAGCCACTATGGAGAACAGTATGGAGGTTCCTCAAAATAAAAATAGAGCCAACCTACCACCCAGCAACTGCACTATTGGCATTTACCCAAAGAATACGAAATTGCTTTTAAACAGCGGGTTGGTTTCCCCACATCATTCCCCCCTCCTCAAAGCAATCCCTGAATTCTTCTAACAAAATAAACCTCAACAATAAGTCTCCAATTATATTCCAAAATAAAATTTCATTGAACCTGAGCCTAAAATAATAAATCACAAGACACTACAAATACAAGCCGCTATGGGTAAGAATCAGAAAAAAAGAAGCAACAGAAAATTGGCTTATAAAGATTACAGGGGCACGTGGGTGGCTCAGTCGGTTAAGCGTCTGACTTCAGCTCAGGTCATGATCTCATGGTTCTTGAGTTCGAGCCCCACATTGGGCTCTGTGCTGACAGCTCAGAGCCTGGATGGAGCCTGCTTTGGATTCTGTGTCTCCCTCTCTGCTCCTCCCCCACTCACATTCTGTCTCTCAAAAATAAATAAACATTAAAAAAAACCTTTAAAGATTACAAATACTGGAGTTATCAAATACAAAATGCAACATAAGTAAATAAAATACATTAGAAGAAATAAAGCGTGGTACTGAAATGTTTAAGGCATAAAAGACTATCAAAAATGACCAGAAAATATACTGAAGAATAACTTCTACAACTAAAAATATTATAAAAATTAGATAGAGTAAATGGACAGGATAAAGAACAGCATACTGGGGTGCCTGGGTGGCTCAGTCAGTCGAGTGTCTGACTTCAGCTCAGGTCATGATCTCACAGTCTGAGAGTTCGAGCCCCATTTTGGGCTCTGTGCTGACAGCTCAGAGCCTGGAGCTTGCTTCGGATTCTGTGTCTCCCTCTCTCTTGGCCCCTCCCCCACTCACACTCCGTCTCTCTCAAAAATAAATAAACATTAAAAATTTTAATTAAAAAAGGAACATATTAGACACAGGTGAAAAAAGAATTGGTAATGATGAACTAGGTAATTAAACCTAACTCTCTAGCCAAGACCAATTAGAAAAGCTGAGAAAAACTTATTTTGATTTTGATTTTTTAAAGGCAGTGAAGACATACTACTCAGTGACGGATTTGGGGAAAGGGAGAATGGACACAGAAGAGCCAAGAAAAGAAGGAAAGAAGGATAGTGAGCAAAGGAGATGAAAGAGAGAATTGGGGAGTAGCACTATTTAAAGAGATAATGGCTGATAATTTTCCAAACTGAGGAAAGACATCAAGCCAGAGATTCTAGAAGCACCATTAATCCTTAGACAAATGCAAAGAAAACCATCTGTGATGGTTTATTTTATGTGTCAGCTTAGCTAGGCCATGGTACCCAGTTTTTGGTCAAACATCAGTCCAGATGTTGCTGTGAAGGTATTTTTTAGATGTGTTAAACATTTAAATCAGTGGATTTTGAGTAAAGCAAATTATCTTCCATAATGTGGGTGGTTCTAAATATATCATACATACATCAAATGTAAATACAAATTAAAAGATTAAAAATAACTATATGTTGTTTATAAATGATACACCTTAAATATAAGAATATAAAATGTTGAAAGAAGGTAAAAAGATGTATCATACATACACTAACCAAAAAAGGCTTCTATATCTATATTAATATCAGACAAAATAGACTAATGCTGAAAGCATTAACAGAGTTAAAGACACATATTTCATAACAATAAATGATTCAGTTTACTATGAAGATATAACAATTCTAAATTGCCATACATGTTATAACATGCCTTCAAAAATATATACAGCAAAACTTGACATAACTAAAGGATAAAAGACAAATCCACAATCTTAGTGGGATATTTTAACTTATCTGTGTCACTAACTCATAGAAAAAAACAGATCAAAAAATCCTTAAGGAGAAGCTTTGAAAAGCGTGGCTAACAAACTTGACCTAATTTATAATATGGAGAGGACTACATAGATAATCGCAAAACTGCAAAGCGCACAACCTTCTCAGGCACACTTGGAAAATTTAAAAAGCTGACCATATATGAATGTATGGTCTCTGATGACAACAGAATTAAGTTAGAAATAAACTACAGAAATATAGCTAGAAAATCTTTCATATACAATATTTGGAAACTAAGCAGTACTTAAATGACCCATGCATGATTCAAAGAAGCAAACACGACAAAAATCAGAAAGTATTTTCAACTGAATGATAATTTCAAAAACCAATGTATCAAAATTTACGCATGTAGCTAAAGCTACGTTTTAGGATGAAATTCACAGAATTAAACGCACTATTAGAAAGAAGGCCTGTAAAATAATGATCTAAGCATCTCAAGGAGTTAGAAAAAGAAGAGCAAATTAAAACAAAAAAAGGAGAGTTACGGGAAAAATTTAGGGCAGAAATAATAACAAAGAAATCAATCAATCAACACACTCCTGAAAAAACAAGGTGGGGGAAGTCATTCTATGGGACATCAACCTACTCTACTGCTACAGACAGTAAGACATCAGGGTATTGGCACAGAGACAAACAGAACAGGGGAGTAGAACTGAGAGTCCAGAAACAAACTCCCACACATATGCAGACACTTGATTTATGACAAGATGGGACTACAAGGCAGAGGACAAAGGGTGGTATTTTCAATGAATGGTGCTGAGTCCAGTTAATATCTACATGGAAAATATAAAAAACTTTTTTTTACTCCTATCTCCAACAGTATACAAAAATACATTCAATAATCTGGTGTACCTAAATATGAAATAAGAAAACAATAAATCTTCTGGAAGATAAGTTAGGAGATTTCTTCATGATGTAGGCACAGGGCAATAAGATTTTTTTTTAATGTTTATTTCATTTTTGAAAGGAAGGGAGCCCACAAGTAGGGGAGGGACAAAGAGAGAGGGGGGCAGAGGATCTGAAGTGGGCTCTGCACTGACAGCAGACAACCTGATGTGGGGCTTGAACCCACGAACCGTGAGATCATGACCTGAGCCGAAGTCAGATGCTCAACCGACTGAGCCACCCAGGCGTCCCAGAGCAATAAGACTTTTAAACTAGACATAAAAAGCAACAACCACTAATAAGCTATGTTACATTAAAATTAAGATCAACTTTTCATCAAAAGACACCAGTAAAAGGGTGAAAAGGCAAACTTCAGACTGGGAAAGATACTTGTAATGCATACAACAAAGGGCTCATACCTAGACTATAGAAAAGATTCCAATGAATCAATAAGTGAAAGACAAATGTGTTATTTCGGGGCCTCGCAGAAGCACATGCCAAAATGGGATTCAATGTGCAAGGATTTATTAAAGAAAATGGCTGCGAGAAAAATTTTACGTAATCCACAAGATAGTGTTTTAACACTTTCAGCCCCGTAAAGGACACAGAATTTTTTTAAATACTTTTCATTTATGTACATTTCTGTAGAGAAGTAAGAGACGTGTAAACATGAAATAAATTAGGATAAAATTCTGTAAGAGAAGTAGAATAGAATTAGGAGCTCACAGAGAAAAGTGAAGAATGTAAAACTCACAGAGCTTTGTTTTGTTTTTGAGATCAAGAGAACGCGCGTGAGTGGGGGAGAGTGGTAGAGGGGAAGAGAGAGACGATCTTAACTATGCTCCATGGCGGGGCTCAATCCCACGACCCTGGGATCATGACCTGAGCTGAAATCAAGAGTCAGACACTCAACTGACTGAGCCACCCAAGCACCCCAAACTCAAAGAGTTTTCATTTGAAATGACATGAGAAAAAGAGGCTGGAAGGGACTGAGTTTATTGGGAACTGACTAGATTACATTTTCTGATAGAGAGTTCAAGATAGAAACTAGTTTCAGTCCTCACTCCACCTCCAAGTCTGATGCAACTGAAAATTTATCCTGTCTACATGTGTAACTGAATACATTTATACTAATATGATATTTAATCAAAATGGAAAAAAATCAGTGTATCGAACTATAATATTCAAACATATGCTTTACTTTTTATACTTAAAGCCCTCCAGGAATTACTTAAAAAATTGAAGCTTTTATAAATATGATAAACATGACATAAACATATTTTTAAATGCTTTTCAACTCTCAATTTATATCCACAAAGGAGCTTGTACACTCCACAGCATCTACTTCATTCTGTGAAGTAACTGATACTGCACCAAAAAAGAAAAGAAAAAGAAAAAAGCCTAAGGAGAGAAATGGAGTATTAGCCCATTTAGGACTGAGCACAAATCTGAAATGGAAGTGTAAGAGAATAAGTAAACAGGTTGTAGAGACAGAATGAAGGGACTCTTTCTTAAGTGAAAATGTACTCATGTCAAGTACTTATAACCACTTCACAGATGTTTATCTATATAAGAACATGTAAATACAAACATCTGTTTAGTTAAAAGCAGGTTATAAATCCAGTGCTTTAGAACTGAAATGTATTAACTACTATTCAAGCTAAGAGTCTCTAACCACAAAATGTACAATGGGACATACAGGTTTGGGGAGTTTTTATTTTGCTTTGTTTTCTTCTACAAAAAAATTAGTTACTTAGAAACAGCATATGTAGAATCATACTACATTCTTCATAACATTAATCCAGAATATTTGACAGATGTAGTTTGATGTTACAGAAAAAATCAAGGGCTTTGGATTCAAAAAGAAGTGAATTCAAATCATAACTCTCTGACAGAACACTTGTGTGGCCTTAGACAAGCCACTTAACTTCTATGGGCCTCAATTTTTTTCTTCTGTAAAACTACAGAAGCCAACATCTAACATAATAGGATGGTGGAATGCAGCTCTTCGTACCCGAGATATCGAAATAATAGATGTCAGGACACAAATGTGAAACCACACTTCTTCATCCACCACTCCTAGAGAGTCGCTAAGGAAACGGCCCATGACTCTTTTATCAGTTAGATTTTGCTGCATGACAAGCCGCCCCACAAGTTGGTGCTTAACAATACAAACACAGAGTATTTCTCACACTTCTGGGAACTGTCTTGGCAGTTCTTCTGGGCCAAGACCCTCTGGGCCAGCTTGGCTGGGCTAGATGATCTACAGGTCTGGCTGTCGACCTGATGTCAGACGGACTGATAGGAAGAGCTTGGCGACGTGACTCTAAACATCCAGCGGCTTAGTCACACAGTCATAATCACGGAGTTCCCAAAAGCAGCAAGAAAGGTCAAGCCCCATGGTGCAAGCACTTTTTTTAAAGTGTCCACTTGTAGCACATCTTCTATCGTCCCACTGGCCAAAGCAAGTCGCATGGCCAAGCTACCACAACCTCTGAATCGCTCAGAAAGATAAGAGATGTAAAAAGAGGTTTGAGCACATAGTCCTTAGCTGCTAGTAAGAACTCAGTAAATATATGTTGAATAGAATAATAAATGAATGAAAGAAAAAAGTGAGAGGATGGCGGTGCCTGCCATTAACCAAAATAGGAGGTTTAGATAAAGAAGCAGGCTGAAGATTTAGAGCTTCAAACAGTGAACTCCATTCCAAACACATAGAACCCTGAGGTACTCGCGAGACACTCAATAAAGATATCCAATAGACAATTACATATACCTTTCTGGAAAGTTGCAAAATGACTTCCTGGAGCTATTTTAGAAGTTAAAACTAATTTTTTAATTTGGGTCTGTCCTTTATTATTATCCTTTATTTACAATTGTAACTTACATTGCAGTGAGCTTGAAATATCACATTTCCTTAAATCTAAGATGTATTTTCCACATTTTAACAGTTCAATTGACGTGTGTTATATCCATGTATTCATTTAACAGGATAGTATTCTTTATGAGAAGCTGATATAAATCAATGTAGCATTTTAAAATTCAAGGCATCTTAAAATCAAGGAACTATGATGAAGCGTAAACTCTTGGCCTGCTGTGTCCAGGAGTAGATTTTAACCCATTAGGTAAGGCTAGTTTTACTGCAGACCCAATCAATAAGTTTCCCTTGATCTTTCTGCAAAACTGGTACCACATTCTCTTTTACCTGTCTCAGAAAAAGCCAGTACCATCCAGCCCATATTTACACTTCAAAACCTGACAGATATTTGATCACTTCTTCTTCCTCATCCATAATAATCAGTCCATTGCCACGCACCACTGAATCTACCTCCCAAATATGACTCAAACACGAGTCTACCACCACCACCCTATATCAAGTGCCATCACCATGCACCTGATCTATTCTGATCGACTCCGTGCTGGTGTTCTTGCTTCCAGTCTGGCCTTCCTGCTATTCACTTTCAGCGTGGCAGCCAAAGGACTTTTTTCTTTTTTAATTTTTTAAGTTTATTTATTTTGAGAGATAGACATTGAGAGTGGGGGAAGGGCGGCGGGGGGGGCGGGGAGAGAGAATCCCAAGCAGGGCCCGTGCTGTCATCACAGACACAGATGTGGGGCTTGAACCCATGAAACCGTGAGATCACAACCTAAGCTGAAACCGACAGTCAGATGCTTAACCAACTGAGCCAACCAGGCACTCCAGCCAAAGGACTTTTTTTTCAATGTAACCTACATCATATTACTCTCCTACTTAAAATTCTTCAAGTTCCCATCGTTCTCAGAATAAAATCCATAAGGACATCCACAGCCTTCCATAAATTTCAAGCCTGTAGACAACCTCTTTAACCTCATCTTGCACCACTTTCCACTTTGTTCCATTAAAACTCATCTACTTTCAGTTTTCCTAATTTTTTAAGCTTATTTATCTTGAGAGAGAGAGAGGGGGAGGGAGGGAGAGGGAGAGAGAGAGTGGGAGCACAAGTAGGGGAGAGGCAGAGAGAAAGAAAGAGAAAGAATCCCAAGCAGGCTCCACACCACCAGCACAGAGCTGGATGCGGGACTTGAAGTCACAAACCATGAGATCATGACCTGAGCCCAGGTCAGACACTTAACTGACTGAGCCACCAAGGTGCACCAGTTTTCCTAATTTTTATTAAGCTCTTCCCCTCCTCAGAACCTTAATCCATGCTGTTCTCTCTGCCAACCCTATTCTTCTCCCCTTTCTTCAGTTCATCCATACTTTATCTTTTAGGTCTCAGCTTAAGCGTCCTATCTTCAGAGAAAACTCCCCTGACCTTCCCGCCCACATACATATGTATATGTATAGGTGTGTGTACATATACGTGATGTTAATTTTGTCTCTTCCATTGGACCATGAATTTCATGAGGGCAAAAACTATGCTTGTCTTGTTTGCTATCCAATTGTTCCCATACTGCCCACAGCAGAGTAGACAATAACTATTCCTGAGGAATAAACAAAGAAATAACAAAAACACCCTCACACAAAGGAGTAAAATTGCTGGTGACACATAAACACAGTGGCTTGTGACCAGAGAAACTAGAAAATGGAAGGCTCGGGTGAATAATGGACAAAAGCTGCAGATTCTACAAACAGAATGAGAAGTAATTTTCAGTTAAAAAGTTATAGCAACCAGCACAAAATGCTGGCAGGAAGCAAACCTTTGAATTTCCTTAGCAATACAAACATTACAACATTTAAAATATAAATTGGAAACAAAGACTGAGCATTTTCCACAGATACCAAGGGCCCTGATACAAGTAAGTGACTTTCTAAAGCTGATGGTTAAATGGCAATGGCGAATGATCCAGAGGAAGACCACAGAAACCCAGGTTTGAAAGAGGCTGCTGGTTGTCCCCCAACATCCACCCTCCCTTTATTCTATGTAATCCAATTTTTTGACAGTGGCCATGATCGATATAGGCAAAGTTCCAGAAGCACAGAGAAGAAGGCTGTGTGTTGTGGCATGAAAAAAGGTTGCAGAGAGGTGACATGTATGTGGTGTTGCCACTGAATGTTCTAGAGTCTTGTGCCTTGAGCAGCTGTTCCACATTATACATTTAAGTGAAGGAGAAAGGTCTCTTTTCTGGGAAGAGAGGCATATGGGGTACAGTGAGGAATGGAATGAAGAGAGCCAGGATGCAGGCTCTGGCTAGCTTCTTACTCTCTGTAAAGCCTGAGCAGGGGCAGTCAGCTCACTGGGCCTCGTGTTCTCCATATGAAAATGCTGACTATGAGGACCCTGTGTAAACAGAAAGAAACCTGCTCAGGACCCCCAGAGAGATAATGAGTTGTGTCAGGCCTAGAAGGCTGGGCATGATCTTGTCAGATGGAGATTGTGCTCAACTGTGCAGTCACACAAGGATCCCAAAGGATCCCTGAGTCAGAGTCAGGAATGCTGTGGTTCTGCTGCTACCTGGTTGTGTGATGTTAGACAATTCATTCACTCTGTCTGGGCCTCCCTTTTCCCAGCATGCAAAATAAAGGTAGTGAGTAAGATGACCTCTGAGGCCACCCTGCCTCAATCTATGCCTTTTATCACCCAGTATCTTCCATTTATAGACTTGATTTATTTAAGTTTATTTATTTATTTTGACAGAGAAAGAGCACGTGTGAATGTGCGTGGGGTGGGGGGACAGAGAGAGCAGCAGAGAGAATGGGAGGAGAAGAGTCCCAAGCAGGCTCCCCACTGCCAGCACAGAGCCCAATGCGGGGCTCGAACCTACAAACCGCGAGATCATGACCTGAGCTGAAATCAAGAGTCAGACGCTTAACCAAATGAGCCACCCAGGCACCCCAACAAACTTTATTTTTTAAAGCAGTTTCTGGTTCACAACAAAATTCAGGGGAAGGTACAATGATTTCTCATTCACTTCCTGCCCCCACGTATGCATCATCCCCGCTATCAATATTCCCTATCAGAGCGGGACATTTGTTACAACTGATGAACCTACACTGACATCTCATTATCGTCCAAAGTCCACAGTTCACATCCCAGTTTACTCTTGGTGTTGTACATTCCATGGGTTTGGACAAATGTATAATGACATATACCCACCACAGTATCATAGTATCATATAGAGTTATTTTCACTGCCCTAAAAATTCTCTGTGCTCTGCCTATTCATCCCTTTCTCCTTGCTAAACCCCGTCAACCACTGTTCCTTTTACTGCCTCCATAGTGTTGCTTTTTAAAAATTTTTAATGTTTAATTTTGAGAGAGAGAGACACAGGGAATGACTGATGGAGGGGCAGAGAGAGAGGGAGACACAGAATCCGAAGCAGGCTCCAGGCTCCAAGCTGCCAGCACAGAGCTCAATGTGGAACTCGAACTCACAAACCTTGAGATAATGACCTGAGCCGAAGCCGGACGCCCAACCGACTGAGCCACCCAGGCGCCCCACCATCGTGTTGCTTTAATGGAATATCATATAGTTGGAATCATATAGTATGCAGTCTTTTCAGATTGGCTTCTTTCACTTGGTAATATGCATTTAAGTTTCCCTCCATGTCCTTCTTTACATAGCTTAATAGCTCATTTCATTTTAGCACTGAATAATATTCTGTTGTCTGGGTGCACCACAGTGCATTTATCCATTCACATCCTGAAGGACATCTTGGTTGCTTCCCAGGTTTTGGCAATTATGAATTAAGCTGCTATAAACATCCGTGTGCAAGTTTTTATGTGGATATTTTCAACTCATTTGAATAAATACCAAGGAATGCAATTGCTGGAATTATATGGCAAAATACGTTTAGTTTTCTAAGAAACTGCCCAACTGTCATCCAAAGTGGCTGTACCATTTTGCATTCCAATTAGCACTGAATGAGAGTTCCTGTTGCTCCGCATCCTCACTAGCTTCTGATACTGTCAGTGTTCTAGATTTTGGCCATTCTAAGAGGGGTGCAGTGGTATCTCATTGTTGCTTTCTTTTTGCATCTCCCTGATGACATATGATAAGGACATATGATAAGCATCTTTCCATATGCTTATTTTCCATTTGTATATCTTCTTTGGTTAAGTATTTGTTAAGGTCTTTGGCCCATTTTTAAATTGAATTTTTTTCCTACTGTTGACTTTTAAGTCTTTGTGTATTTTGAATAACAGTCCTTTGCCATATATGTCTTCTACAAATAATTTTCCCAGTATGTGGTTTGTCTTTTTTTCTCTTGACAGTATCTTCCAAAGAACAGAAATTTTTAATTTTAATGAAGTCCTGCTTACAAATTCTTTTTTTCATGGATTGTGTCTTTGGTGTTGCAACTAAAAAGTCATCACCAAAACCTATATTATCCAGATTTTCTCATATGCTATCTTCTAGGAATTTTATAGTATTGCATTTAAGTCTGTGATTCTTTTTTTTTTTTTAAGAGACATGCAAGTTGGGGAGAATAGCAGAGGGGGAGAGAGAGAGAGAATCCCAAGCAGGCTCCACACTCAGCACAGAGCCCAATGAAGGGCTCAATCTCACGACCCCGGGATCATGACCTGAGCCAAAACCAACAGTTGAACACTCAACCGACTGAGCCACCCAGGCACCCCTGTGATCCATTCTGATGTAATCAAATTTTATGCTTATTATGACTGCCCATCTAAAGGCTGAATTCCTGGGGTACCTGGGTGGCTCAGTCAGATAACCATCCAACTCATGGTTTCAGCTCAGGTCAGGATCTCGCAGTTTCATGAGTTTGAGCCTCACAGTGGGCTCTGCACAGACAGTACAGAGCCTGCTTGGGATTCTCTCTCTCTCCCTCTCCCTCTGTCCCTTCCCCACTTATGTTGTCTCTGTCTCTCTCAAAATAAATAAATAAACTTAAAAAAATAAATAAAGGCTGAATTCCTGAGCCTCTTTTGCTGCTATGCATGGCCACGTGATAAAGTTCTGGCCAACAGAATATGAAGTTATGTGTGCAAATGTTAGTTCTCACCCTTAAAGGGAAAAGCATATTTTCCTTCCCTCCCTCTTGTGTCTTCTTCCATCCTGCTGTCTGGAACATGAATATCATGGCCAGCCACCTTGAACTGTACAGACAAGTACAGAGGAGGGACAGAAAACAAGATAAATGGGGACCTGATCCCTGTACAACCATGTAGAGCAGTGTTGTCATACCAGCCAGGGACTACTACCTAAAAGAAAGAGGGGTGCCTGGGTGGCTCAGTTGGTTAAGGGTCTGACTTCAGCTCAGATCATGATCTCACGGTTCGTGTGTTCGAGCCCCATGTCAGGCTCTGTGCTGGCAGCTTGGAGCCTGGAGCCTGCAGCCTGCTTTGGATTCTGTGTCTCCTTCTCTCTCTCTCTGCCCTTCCCCCACTCATGCTTTCTCTCTCTCTCTCTCTCTCTCTCTCTCTCTCTCTCAAAAATAAATAAGCATTAAAAAACATTTTTTAAAGAAAGATAAATTCCTATCTTGTCTAAGCCACTGTTAATTTACATTTCTGTCACAGGCGAGAGAAGTTACATCCTAACTAACAGATTGAGTCATGCAAAAAGAGAAATAAAGACATTGGGAGATCAGAGACCATTCTTTTGGTCACTTCTGAGAAAGGGTTTTCACCTGGGGCACCTGGGTGCTCAGTCCGTTGAGCATCCGACTTTGGCTCAGGTCATGACCTCACGGTTCATGAGTTTGAGCCCCGCCATCAGGCTCTGTGCTGACAGCTCAGAGCCTGGAGCCTGCTTCGGATTCTGTGTCTCCCTCTCTCTCTGCCCCTCCCATGCTCATGGTCTGTCTTTCTCTGTCTCTCAATAATAAATAAACATTAAAAAATTTTTAAATACAGTGGTTGCATACAATTATGTAATATTCATCATATAATGAAATGTTTATGGGTTCCATTAAATAAATGTATTCATCATTCTTTTGCATTCTTTACCTAAAGATCAGTTATACAGACCTTCTAGACATAGTATAAAATGAGTTTCCTGATCGGACCCTACTTAGCAATGGCAGTAAAGATTCTGGAGGTGAGGATGGGCAAAACCAAGTAAAAAGCTTCCTCATACCTATCCTCACTCTGATTCACATACTCCTCACAAAAGGTTTGCTTTAACCAATTCATGGTATACACTATACTGTGACAGAACTGCATTTGAGGTATTTTAAATGTGTATGGCTGAATATTCTGTTTCCCCTCCATCTTATTCCTTCCTTCTTTTGCCTTGTAATCTTCATGCAATGCATGAGTTGACTCCCTTATGCTCTGACTTCTGCTTGGGTTTGGCCAATCAGAAGCATAAACGGGGGACCGGAGGGTGGGAGAAAAGAGAGATTGGGATATTTATTCCCCCAGCTTCTTCCCTGCCTGGCCACAGTTGGCAAATATCTGTTTTTCTCAGTTGAAGGACAAGAAGGGAGCATAGAGTGTCCATGTTGTACATTTGTATAATTTCTCAGACTGGGGGCTAAGTGTGGTTATGAATTGCTGACAGACTGGAAGCTACCACCCACCTTAGGCCATAACAATCAGAAATTGAGCCCAGTATGAAACACTGTTGGGACAGAGGTATAGTGGCATGGCAGCCTCTGCTGCCTCACATTTTAGAACCTACTTGCCGCGACACAGCCAGTAAACCTTGGACTCAACTGCATTGGGAGTGACAAAGTACAAAAAACAAGAAACCTAAATTCTCAAACTTGACATACGAATCACCTAGAGTACTTGTGAAAGATGTAGATTCCTGAGCAGCGTTTCAGGAAATTCTGATTCACCTTATCTGGAATTTGTCATGGAATCTATAACAAGTTGCCTGGGTAGTTTAGGTCCAGGTAATCAAAGGGGCACAGGTTAAGAAACACTGAATTAGAACTTTGTGGCTAAAAAAAAAAAAATCTAATATCCAAGTAGCCAGTGTTCTTTACCTGGGCAACAGAAAGTTAACCTCCAGCTGAACTCCATAATTCCTGCAGGATGTCTTTTATAGCTATAGCAGTTTCCCAAATAATCTGGAGGGGGCGGGTCTTGTTAATCACAGCCTCATTTAATCACAAAATTCAAGAAGCATTTGCTAAAGATGAATGAAATCAAATTCTGCAACTCTTGAAAATTAAAATGATTACAAGAATATGTAACTGAAACTTGTGTTGATACAAATTGCTAACTATAACAACATAAGAGAAGCAATTTCTCAACTGCAAATATAGTTATATTGTTAATTTAAACATAGGTAAAATGAAATCTCTTAGCTAATGCTAAGTCATTAACTGACTTAAAATATTTCTGTTTTGCTCTGTAATTTTCTATGTTAATTTGATATACACCACTTGATTATATTTACCTTACACTTAAGCAGAGTTATTTAATTCAGCTTGACTATTATATTATGCTTATGAAGAAATGCAACATTCAGTAAAATGTAAAAATAATTTATTTAAAAAATTTTTTTAATGTTTACTTCTTTTTGAGAGAGAGCACGCACACGCATGCAAGCAGGGGAGGAGCAGAGAGAGAGGGAGACACAGAATCTGAAGCAGGCTCCAGGCTGTGAACTGTCAGCACAGAGCCCGATGCAGGGCTAAACTCACGAACCGCGAGATCATGACCCAAGCTGAAGTCAGATCCTCAACCCAATGAGCCACCCAAGCACCCCAAATGTATAAATATTTTAGAATAAGTTTTCATTATTTGATTATTTTTCTTCTATGCATTAATACATTTTTATAAACATTTGTTGTTTTATTCAGGTTCAAATATTTCTCAACTTGTAACTGTATAAAATGTATTTTAAAAATGGCATTGATATGGGAATGCAAGCTTGTCCAGCCACTCTGAAAAACAGTATGGAGGTTCCTCAAAAAACCAAAAATATAACTATCCTACGACCCAGCAATGGCACTACCAGGCATTTATCCAAGGGATACAGGGATGCTGTTTCAAAGGGACACATGCACCCCAATGTTTATAGCAGCACTATCAACAATAGCCAAAGTATGGAAAGAGCCCAAATGTCCATCGATGGATGAATGGATAAAGAACATGTGATATATATATATACAATGGAGCATTACTCGGCAATCAAAAAGAATGAAATCTTGCCATTTGCAACTATGTGGATGGAACTGGAGGGTATTATGCTAAGCGAAATTAGTCAGTCAGAGAAAGACAAATATCATATGACTTCACTCATATGAGGACTTTAAGAGACAAAACAGATGAACATAAGGGAAGGGAAACAAAAATAATGTAAAAACAGGGAGGGGGACAAAACAGAAGAGACTCATAAATATGGAGAACAAACAGAGGGTTGCTGGAGGGGTATGGGAGGGGGGATGGGCTCAATGGGTAAGGGGCACTGAGGAATCTACTCCTGAAATCATTGTTGCACTATATGCTAACTAATTTGGATGTCAATTTTAAAAAATAAAAAATAAAATTAAAAAAATATTTTTATGGCCTAGTTGGCCTGACAAAATTTTTAAAAACATAAAAAAAAAAGATTGAAATAATATTGTATGGTGACAGATGTTGATTAGCTTATTGTGGTGAGTATGGAGTAATGCATAGGATTGTTGAATCTACATGTTGTACAACTGACATTAATGTAACATTGTAGGTCGAGTATACTTCAGTTAAAAAGAAAAATGTAGGCAAAGCTCCAAGTGGGAAGAAAGGACTACTAAGGTGTGTAACAGCTCTGTTTCTTACATCAAAATTAAGCCCCCTTTTCTCTCATCAAGAGAAAAAGAACCAATTTATATTTTTATAATCAAATGAAGATGTGAAATTTAAAAATGGCCTTGATATAACCACCAAACTAAAAAATTTTGCACTAGATGACAGTGTACATCAATGTAATTATGACTTCTTTAGAATGTATGGTTTAAAACAATCAAGACTTTTCATACAGTTCAATTCATCACATGGTATCTATTCAAAGACTCAGCCCCAGTAGTCTGAGTCTTTATAATCTCTGTTTAAGGATTTATGGAGCTGAGGGGCGCCTGGGTGGCTCAGTCGGTTGAGCGTCTGACTTCGGCTCAGGTCGTGATCTCACAGTTCGTGGGTTCGAGCCCCACATCAGGCTCTGTGCTGACCGCTTACTCAGGGCCTGGAGCCTGCTTCAGATTCTGTGTCTCCTTCTCTCTGCCCCTCCCCTGCTCACGCTTTGTCTCACTCTGTTTCTCAAAAATAAATAAATGTAAAAAAATTTTTTTTAAAAAAGCATTTATGGAGCTGAAATCCTGGTAACTCCAATAGTTACCATTTACTTACAATCTACTATGTGTCACGCACCTTACTGGGTGCCTCACAGATGTTATTTCATTTGAAACCCACGAGAAGACCATGAACTTGGTATTATTATCCAAAATGTTAGGTAAGGAAATTGAAGCTCACGAAGTGAAATGACTCACCCAATTTTTCACTGCAGGCAAGGAGGCAAAGCCAGAATTTCAAGTCACTATTGCAAACTCTACCTCTTTACACCCTGCCATGATGGCTTGATGGAATATTAAAATATATTTGTTGAACACCTGTTCTGTGCAAGACCTTGTACCCAACTTCAAAGAGGACTCAGGATGAATGAACACAATCCTAACCCTCAAAAAAGAAATTTCAATCTAACTGAGGTAGAAGATAAAAATAAAAGATGTACAGGAGCATCTGGGCGCTCAGTCGGTTGGACACCCGACTTCAACTCAGGTTATGATCTCGCAGCTAGTGACTTTGAGCCCCGCATCAGACTCTCCGCTCTCAATGTGGAGCTCACTTCGGATCCTCTCTCTCCCTCTCTCTCTGCCCTTCCCCTGCTGGCGTTCTTTCTCTCTCTCTAAAAAGTAAATACAAATTAAGAAAAAAGATGTGCATAGTTTTATTATTCACAAAAATATAGGTAAATTGTGCTTTTTTATTAAAGTTTTTAGTCCAAAATGGGAGATGCTCATCATAAATTATATTACAATAGATCTACAATATTTGTCTTATCACGTGTTCCTTCACAAGCTAAATCTCAGATAAGAAATCTCATTAAAGAGTTTATTTGGCGAAATGGACCTCATCAAAACTAAAAACTTCTCCTATGTGAAAGAGCTGTTAAGAGGACGAAAAGACAAGGTGCATACTGTAACAAGATATTTGAAAGCCACATGTCTGACGAACAACCAGTATGTATAATATACAAAGAGCACTAAAACCTCCACAGTGAAAAAATAAATAATTCAATGAGAAGACAGGCAAAAGGTATACAGAGACATTTCAGTGAAGAAGATATAGAGATGATGAATAAGCACATGAAAATATGTTCAATATCATTATCCAACAGGGAAAAGCAAACTGAACCTACATTGAAATATCACTTCACACCTATCAGAATGGCTAAAATATAAAATAAGGACAGCACTAAGTGCTGACTAGCATGACAAGGAACTTGATCACCCATATATTGCTGGTGTAAATGTAAAATGGTACAGCCACTCCGGAAAAATTAGATGGATTGTTTTAAAACTAAACATATAAATATCATATGACTCAGTGACTGTAAACCTGTGTATGTATTTATCCCAGAGGAATGAAAATTATGTTCATGCAAAAACCTGTAGGTGAATGTTCATAGAAGCTTTCTTTGTAAAAGCCAAAACCTGGAAACAGCCCAGATGCCTCTATACGGGTGAATCATTAAACAAACTGGTACATACATATGTGATACCACTCATTTGCTTGCTTCAATCCTATCTCTTTTGAAATGTCTATTTTTTTTAAATTTTTTTTTCAACATTTTTTATTTATTTTTGGGACAGAGAGAGACAGAGCATGAACGGGGGAGGGGCAGAGAGAGAGGGAGACACAGAATCGGAAACAGGCTCCAGGCTCCGAGCCATCAGCCCAGAGCCTGACGCGGGGCTCGAACTCACGGACCGCAAGATCGTGACCTGGCTGAAGTCGGACGCTTAACCAACTGCGCCACCCAGGCGCCCCTGAAATGTCTATTTTTAATCAGGTTATCCTTAATTAAACCGTGAGCCACTAGCAGACTACCTATATGAAACTCTGTTTGGCAAAACTAATGAAAGGTTTGTAGAAAACAGATCAAAAGCAGATGAAATCTTGTTTTAAAATGTTTACTTATACTATCATTCCACCGTCACATTGAACTCCTCCAAGTGTTCTCTTCATTTCAAATTTTATTGCAACACAACCAACTTCATGACTGACCATGGGAATCCAGGAAAAAGGCATTTTATTTTTTGTAAGTTAATAGTCCTTTTACTGGGGGAAAAAGACCAGGATTTATAACTTGGAATGGATATAAATTATAATTTCTTGAACAGCAATGTTGATAGTTGTGCTGAAGTCCACAGCTACAGCCCAGTCTGCTGGCTCCAACCCATGGCTCAGAAGATTTTAAAACCAGAGTCCAAAGACGTTCCCTTGGTAAAGGTTTCTTTTGAAACATTTGTACGAATGGTGACAGCCTGACACCCCCGTTTCGTGCCAATACAACACGGACAACACCAAACCAACACACGCAGCATGCCGCAGGGATGTGTGTCCCCACCATCACAGGTGGGCGCATGGAAGTACCAGAGGGCCAGCCAGCTCAGTGGGGCTGCGCTTAGACATTCTATCCTTCACCCGTTTTTCTGCACAGCGTCCTGAGGTAAGCCAATTTTAAAGGTTTGTTTTCAGTAAACCAGGTTCGACAATGTATACTAACAAACTGAACCGGAACACATTTTGAATAGGTTTCAAATTTGATTTTTCATTTTTCGTTTTTAATACAAAAGCCTGACAGTGCTCAATTGTCAAGCTACATTCATGAAAAACTGGCCGTTAGCAAATGGACACACAAGGAGTCCACTAAGTGCTTTCCTATCATTAAGGGAGTACAAGCGTTTATATAGTAACATTGACATGTAGCTTGATCTTCAGGAGGCAGGACCACCAACGCATATGTGCGGATTTTGTGTGTGTGGACAGAAGGTACTTTCGACATTCAGTTTTGCTTTATAGAAAGAGAATGAGTAGATGAACGGTTTGTTCTGTTTTGTTTTTTTGCTTTTGTTTTTGTTTTCGTTTTTTTTGCAAGAGGTAAGTAAAATATTCAATATGATTCTTCTAGAGAGGGGAAAAGGAGCTGAAAGTAGGTCTTCATTTTGCAGTCATCATCCGTATGAATTCTTCATAGTGGACTTACCCATCTCCATCAATATCTACTTCTCTGATCATTTATTTCTTCATCTGTTAGTGTTTCTCCTAAGTTTGCCATGACATGACATAGTTCTGCCACACTGATATAACCATTCCCATCCTTGTAAAAAACTCGGAACACTTCGCAAATTTCTTCTTCACTGCTTGTATCTTTCGTTTTTCTAGCCATTGCAGTCAAAAATTCTGCGAAGTCAATGGTGCCATTAGCATCAGCATCCACCTCATCATTGATCATCTCCTGCAATTTGGCTCCTGCTGGGTTCTGACTCCATGACCTCATGACAATTCTACGTTCCTTTGTTGTGATGGTGCCATTGCCATCTTTGTCAAGTAGGGAGAAGGCTCCCTTGAACTCGGCAATCTGTTCTTCGGTCACCTCGTCAGCCATGGTGCTAGCGAAGGGAGGACGAGCAGACGGAGCGAGGGTGGCTGCACCAGAGCAGGGGCTGTGACGGCAGGGGTGGCTCTACGGCAGCCACTACTGCTGCAGCTAAGGTGGTGTGCACTGCATGCTGGGCCCCTGCCGCTGCCCCACTCCAGGGACAGGTCATTTAAAAGCATACAAACTTCGTAACACTAGGAGAAATAGTCCATACACGACCCACAATTTTCTGCAAAATTTTATCAAATACAAATCAAAAGCCACCAGAAACCAGGCTTGGAATTAATGTTTTCTTGCCACTTGAAAAGACTATTAGGAAAAGAAGTTTTATCTGCCTTTTCTTTGACAGACTTAAACTCAACTGTGTTTTACCCTCTCCAAAGGAAGCAGCATTTCAGATACAATTTTTACTTTCCAGAATTGTTCTTCTAATTTTAGAAAAGTTAGCATTTTGGGGTGTCTGGCTGGCTCAGCTGGCCAAACATGCAACTCTTGATCCTAGGATTTTAAGTTCTAGCCCCATGTTGGGTATAGGTTTTACTCAGAAAAGTAAATAAATAAAATCTTAAAAAAGAAAGAAAGAAGGAAAAGTGATCATTTTATAAACAACACAGTCACTGTAAAGGTATAAAACAACCATTTGCTACCATCTAGTGGAACTATTAAGTTTTGCACAGAAACATTTTTTGCTTTAACATAATCATTCTACTTCATTACCTTTATCGGATTCTCCTTGGTTACACGGAATTATGGTTGTAAAAGTAAAATTTCTTGGTATCTGATCCAAAATTCTTAAAATATAAAGATCACGTGTAAGGGACAAGATACAGAAGAAAAGTCTGCTGAAGACACATTATTGCACTTTTTCCCATTTAAAATAAAATGATTTTGATGGTCATCCATAAACTGATCAGAGGAAAAGGTCGTGAACTATACTCCACCTACATTTATGCTGAGAAGGCTTGATTTTCACGCAAATTGGCACCATATCCTCATTTCCAGCTTGCTCCTATCCTACATACTATGTCATTTTATTGCCAGACTTTTTCTCCAGTGTGCTTATGTCATGCAAAGCATGTCAAATATGTATGGTCATATTAATTACATTCTTCTTGAACATGACAAAGTAGTTCTGGTGGAATGTGAAAACTGAGAAACCAAATTACAAATGTGCCACATGGTCATTGATGGGAAGACAATGTATAGCAAACACTATGTTCCACAGCACTGATTATGTTGCTTTGCCTACAGGACAGCTATTCCGGAATACAGGAGGGCTTTATCAGTATCCCTTCCTATGCTCTCAGTAGTCACAATTGTAAAGATGAGCCTCCTACCTAAAACATACATGATTCTCTGCCTGTTATCTTTCTTAGATACCTCAGTTCTCTTAAGGTTTCCTTCAGCATGTTTGCATTCTACAAGAACATTATACCGGAGAAGTGTATGTATTGTGAAATGAGTATTTAGTCATATTTTTGACACAGGATTTATTCTCCCAGTCATCACAGTCCCCTTGAGTCTGGCTACAGAATATTACGTGGCATCTACCACATCATGGGAGTCAGGCAAAGGTTTATACTGATAAGACAGACTCCCAAAGACATTTTCACAAGGATTATTTACATTCCAATACTACAAAAAATCATTTTTTGGAGTCCTCCTCCATGTCAATCCTCCCATCCCCAGGAAACACACCAAAAAAAATTCAAGAGACGGCCCTGGTGCCATCTTGACCAGAGAGCCATATCCCGTTTCGTGCTCTGCAATGAACATTACTTCCAAATAGCTTTGAACTGAACTCACAATAACCCAGGTAGTATAAAGTTTAAATTTCCATTGAAATAACTGGAATATTTATGGGGTGCCTGGGTGGCTCAGTGGGTTGAGAGCCCGACTTCGGCTCAGGTCATGATCTCACGGGTTTCAGGTCATGATCTCACGGGTTTGTGGGTTCGAGCCCACATGGGGCTCTGTACTGACAGCTCAAAGCCTGGAGCCTGCTTCAGATTCTGTGTCTCCCTCTCTCTCTGCCCCTCCCCTGCTCATGCTCTGTCTCTCTCTCTCTCTCAAAAATAAATAAATATTTTAAAAATTTTTAAATAAGTGGGATATTTAAAGTTATTAGCCAAGGACAACACAAAGAAGAAAAAATACAAGGAAGCCACTACTGTAATGAGATGATCCTTCAGACTAGTCTGTCCTTGAGGACATGATATCACCTAATAGAAAGGGAGTAGCTCCAGTAATTCTCTACTCTAATACACCCCAAATTTGATTAGAATACTATTGGGGAAGTAACCTTTGCATGATCTATTGCCCCCCACCCCAGGATTGTCTGCTAATCCTGGCCCTGGCCCTGGAACATTCCCCTAAAAACGTTGGGTACTGAGGTATCACTTGGCCCCAGATTATTCCCAGTAAGAAAACTTTTCCCTGAAGGATTCTCCCCTGCCCTGGGGAAACTGTGAACTTGTTTGTATTCCTTACGTATGTGTCATATGGCACCTGGCCTTCCCCATCAGTGTATCTGCTCCCTCTGCTCCCACCAGCAGCAAAGGAATGGAGGTCTTCAATTGCAGCACAAGAGTGATGTGTACAGTCCATCACCCTGCATCAGTTATCAGGAGGGACCCGCTAGCCATGGGAGACTGGCACACATTACAGATGCTGGTCATGTGTCTCTTCTCCTTTCCATGAGTAAAGCACTATTCTAACCAAGTGTCTTGTGTGTTAAGTCCTACTTGGTAACTCACAACCCATCGAAGATGCAGTGGGCCAAGGTCCGTGCGCTCCTTCTTCTCGTGGTTGGCATTGTTACGATCTCTGCCATCCTCCACACAATGGCCCTCCTTGGTTGGGACTGGTAGCTGGATCTTCGTACTCAACAAACACTAAGCCTCAACATGAGGAATAATAAAGCTACCTGAGCAAGAGAAGCCTAGTTATTTATCAACATTCATTACTTCCCTTCTTATACAGAACTGGAAGTTTTACCTGAGCAAACAGCCAGGACTCCAGTTACACACCTCAGCCCCTTCTCCTTGCACCTCCTCCTATGGGCTAGACATGGTGGTGAGCAATCCCTGACCATGTAAAGGCAGGAAACACTCCAAGATGCCAAAGTAATGAGACAGCAGCACAACAACCAGCCTAAAAAATAACCAAAATTCCCACCCAGAATCGTACATAAGACTGGAATGAACAAGAGATGTTAGAGGACAATAGCCAAATTACGGAAGCAGTCCAAATGTCTATCGACTGATGAATGAATAAAGAAGATGTGGTATATATACAAAATGGAATATTACTCAGCCATAAAATAGAACAAAATCTGGCCATTTGCAACGACACAGATGGAGCTAGATAGAGAGTATGATGCTAAGCAGAATAAGTCAGTCAGAGAAAGACAAATCCATATGATTTCATTCATAACGTGCAATTTAAGAAACAAAACAAACACGTTGGGGGAGAGAGACAAACCAAGAAATGGACCCTTAACTATAGAGAACAAACTGATGGTTACCAAAGGGGAGGCGGGTAGAGGAAATAGGGGATGGGGATTAAGGAGTGTGCTTGTCGTGATAAGCACTAGGTGTTGTATGGAAGTGCTGAATCACTGAACTCAAAACTAACATTACACTGTATGTTGGTTAACTAAGTGGAATTTCAATAAAACCTTGGAAGAAAAAAAGAGACGCTAGAGCAGGGAGCCAGAAGAAAAGTGAGAGCTCTAGAGAGAAAATATGGGTTGGAGACATCATCTCCACACTGGTAAGATTTGGCAAAGAAGGGACCAGAGACAAGGAGGAGTTTAAAGACAGGTCCTTGGAAAACACTAAAACTTCGAGGATGGCAAGAGAAAGACAAGACAAAGAAGGAACAGAGAAATAGGATGAAAAGCCGGAGCACAAAAATCATAGGATAAACTCAACAAAAATGACAATAACAAAAAACAATTAAAAATGGACAAAGGACTTGAACAGGTATTTCTTCTGAGAAAGTATACGATGACAAAAAAAAATAATAATAAGCACATGAAAGATGCTCAACATCACTAATCATTAGGGAGATGCAAATCAAAAATACACTAAGATACCACTTTATACCCATTAAGATGGCTACTATCAAAAAACCCCAGAAAATAACAAGTATTGGTTAGAATGTAGAAACTGAACTCTTACGCACTGTTGGTGGGAAGGTGAAATGGTACCTACCACTGCTGTGAAAAACAGTATGGCATTTCTTCAGAAAAACTTTTAAAAAATTGCCACATGATTCAGCAATTCCATCTGAGTGTATACATCCAAAATAAATGAAAGCAGGGTCTAAAAGAGATGTATCCGCACACCCATGTCTATAGTAGCGTTACTCACAACAGCTAAAATGTAAAAGCAACCCAAGTGCCCATGGACAGATGAATGGATAAGCAAAACATAACAGAAACAAAAACTACAACGGTGGTTTCCAGGGGATGGGAGGAAGGGGAAATGAGGAGTTCTTGTTTAATGGGTATAGAGTTTCAGTTTCTTGTTTTGTTTTTTGGGTTTTTTAAGTTTATTTCTTTTGAGAGAGAGAGAGAGTGAGTGAGAGACAGAGCGCGAGGGCGGGCCAGAGAGAGAGGGAGAAAGAAAATCCCAAGCAGCCTCCAGCTGTCAGCACAGAGGCCAACTCAGAGCTCGAATACACGAATCCTGAGACGTGACCTGAGCTGCAATCAACAGTCGAACGCTCACCCAACCAAGCCACCCAGGTGCCCCTAGAGTTTCAGTTTTATGAGATGAAAGTGTTCCGGAGACGGATGGTAGCGCTGGTAGCACAATAATGTGAATGTATTGAATAGCACACTTAAAAATTATTAAGATGGTACATTTTGGTTCGCTGCCTCTCCCACGCTCCGGCGCGGACCCCGAGGCGGCGCCGGGCTCCGCCGCCTCGGTCCCAGGCCCGGGCCCGACGCCCGCGGTCTCGATCCCCCGCAGCGCTGCCCGCTGGCACCGCTGTGGAGAACAAGGCCAACCCTGCGGGGATGGCAGGGGGACCTGGGGCTGGAGCTGCGGCAGGGGGCACGGGACCCGTGGCGGCACGGGCCGGGGAGCCGGCCAAGCGGCGCGGGGCGGCTCCGGTGTCTGTCGGCGGGCCGGCGCGGCGCCCCCAGAGGGGGCCACGTCTAAAGGGGTTTACGTGCTGTAACGGGGTTTACGTGCGGCCAAAGGAGCCGTGAGGCCGGTGGTGTCCAGCACGCCTATGGTGGACTTCCTGATGCAGCTGGAGGATTACACGCCTGCGATCCCAGCTGCAGTGACTGGTTACTACCTGAACCGCGCTGCCTTTGAGGCCTCGGACCCACGCATAATTCGGCTCATCTCCCTAGCTGCCCAGAAATTCATCTCAGATATTGCCAGCGATGCCCTACAGCACTACAAAATGAAGGGCGCAGCTTCTGGCAGCTCCCAAAGCAAGAGCAAGGACCGCAAGTACACTCTAACCATGGAGGACTTGACCCCTGCCCTCAGCGAGTATGGCATCAGTGTGAAGAAGCTGCACTACTTCACCTGAGCCACCCAACCTAAATGTACTTGTCTGTCCCCTTGTCCCCACACCAGCCTGCTTTCATAATAAACTTATTGTGACAGGCAAAAAAAAAAAAAAAAAAAAAAAAAAGGTAAATTTTATGGTGCTTATTTTACCACAAAACAATTGGAAAACAGCACTCCTGGGGGAAAGGGGCCATCAGTTAGACTGAAGAAGAGGCCTGAAAAAGGACTCACAGATCCGTCCAATTATGAGATGTTGCCATAACCACTCCCTGCAGCACTTGGCCTTTTTACCACGCTCCCATTATCTTACCCACAGTTTCCCCAGACTGTCCCTATGTGGCACATCAATTCCATTCTTGTACCTTGTAACACGTTAGGACACCTACCCCCAGCCATGTTGGCCGCACTAGGAACACATTAGAAGTTATCATCTCAAAATCATGATCATCATCATACACAGAGAGAAAAAAATACTTTCTCCTTACACTCACGAAGGCAAGCTAAACAATAACATAACTGTGGACATGGTGAACAAATTACCACCTGAATATGTTCCAAAGGATTCGGACAGCCAGGTAATGAAGCCAGGTAATGAAGACTGTAGGAGAACACTCCTCTCCGGACTATGACAGCTCAAGGTGGAGATAAAGACACTTGGTGACTTCTCAGCATAGGAATGGATGGCCTTTCAGTCCCGGAAAATCACATCCCATTAAGTGACTACTACATGAGGATAAGGCCTGCTCCACGAGCCAAATACCAGTCTGCACCACTCTGACGTTTTCAGTATTATCAAGGAAAAAACCTGCACCTGGCTACCAAGGACTACTAGACAGAGGCTTCCCAGGAAGGCCACTCCCTCTTGCTCTTCTTCCAAAATGTGAATTAAAGTGAAAATTCTATTTGAAATTTCCCCTTCCCTTCCACAACATTCACTACATGATGTACAAATGATGAACTAAGAAGTTTGTTCCTGTTTCCCTAGGGGCTACATTCAAAGTTCAAATGTCCAAATACCCAAGCTAGAACCACCCTTTGGGACTCTCCACTGATCAACCTAAGCTCACACTTTCTTTCTATGAACTCACACTTTTTACACTCGATCTGACATTTGATTGATACAATGAATGAGAAGTTTACAGTATTAAGTATCAGGAGCTGTACTAAGGCTTTATATTTATCATCTCATTTCAGCTTCAGCATACAGGGAGGGTCATGCGATATCTATCTACAGTGTAAAAGTGAAGAAATCTAGCCTCGGGGAGATTAAATGCCTCTCCCAAGGCTACAGGTTCAAGAAGTGGCAGAGCTCAGACTAGAACTGAAGGTGTGCCACTCCAAAACATATGCTCTTATATAGGAAGAGGGTGTTTCACACCAGATTCAACTGCCACCCCCATACCCTTTTGAGTCAGTAAATCTCTCTGAGGGTAACCCTGAACCCACAGCAGTGACCAGTCACTACCACTTGATGTGACTATAGCGCTATGTCCAAACACCAAGAGGAGTGTTTAAAATATATAAAGTCGTTCGAGAGAAGCACGTGCAGTGCCCACAATTAAAGATTTGGTGCATGAGGGTGCTGGGGGTCAGACATATCCCTGAAAGGCTGCACTGAACAGGACACTGAAAGCAACATGTCCTATCAGGTAAGAGATCTGGGACTGTACCCTGACTACTCACTCACTCTGACCCCACTCCAGAATAAATCTTGGGTTCCATATACCATGAGCTCTTATAACATCCAGTGTGTGTTTTCTCCTACCAGAATACACAGAGTACTTCTTATACAACAATTCTTTAGTTTTATGAGTAAACCCTAAACCACTGATAAACCCTGGAGCGTGTTAGCACGTTAAGAGCAGAAACAAGTCCCTCTGGTTAGTGCTGCCTCCCAAAGGAGTGCCTGGTCCTTCATCATGAAAAGATGAATATTCAGCACAAAGAATAAGCAGATCGATGAGAGAATATTGCACAATGCAACAGGTAACAGATAAAGACATTCAGATAAAGACTTGCAGGAGATGTTCATGGACTCACATCCCCTAAGGGACGGCCTCCATCTGGACAAGGCCTGCCCCACAAGCCACATACAAACACCATAACCTTTGCATTTTAAAAATATGGTAGAAAGATGCGTGCACTTTGCCAGTATGGAATACTGGAGAGACAATTTCCACGAGTGGACATTCTCTCTTTTTCTGTATCCAAAATAAAAATCACTTTGAAATCTGCCCTTCTCATATTCTTCCTTCTTATCTAACTTTGACTATGTGTACAAATGTTAGACAATCAAATTTATCCACATTCAACTAGAGGCTACTTTCAAACAGTTAATTCAAATAGATCAACACAAACGTCGAAGATTCTCACCTGATGAGCCTTAGCTCACTGCCCTTGGTTTGAATTCCTACATTTTTGACTGAATATAACATCCGATTGCTATGATGAATAAGAATACCTACAATCCTAAATATAAAGTTGTAGACTTCTCATCTCATTTCAGTTTCAATACATAGGGAGCATCATAAAATATCTCCCGTGTAAAAGTGAAGAATCTGAGGCTCACAGACATTAAATGTCTCTCCCATGGCCACAGGGACGATAACCGGTAGAGCTCAGATTGGAAAAAAAAATAACGAATCAAAACCTGTGTGCTCAGACAAAAAGAAGAGGATGCATCACACCAGGTGAAGGTGTCACCCCCTATCCTTCTGTGTAGGTAATCCTCCTCTTTCAAAGTAACCCTGTGACCATAGCAATACACTTGCTGGAACCACAAGGCTGTACACAAAGATGGAGGAGTGTTTGAAATATGTAAACTCCATTAGAAAATTACCAACAGTGCCTACAGTTAAGGATGGAACAACTGAAGATGCAGTGACTCAGACATATCCCTAAAGTCTCCGTTGAACAAGATGTTGAAAGCAACATGTCCCTTCTGTAAGAGGTATGGCAAATATCCAAAGGGCAAATCATTTAGTGCTCAGTACAATCATATTCTAAGTTGAGAAGCTAGGCCATCTCACAAAGAAACGGACCATAACTGGTTCTGCTGAAATTATCCCATGTCCCCAAGCAAAGATATAATATAGTTTAGTTGAGGGGCCCCTGGGTGGCTCAGTTGGTTGAGCGTCTGACTTCGGCTCAGGTCATGATCTCACGGTTTGTGAGTTCGAGCCCCGTGTCGGGCTCTGTGCTGACAGCTCAGAGCCTGGAGCCTGCTTTGGATTCTGTGTCTCCCTCTCTCTCTGCCTCTCCCTCACTTATGCTCTGTCTTTATCTCTCAAAAATACATAAGATGTAAAAAAATTAAAAATTTTTTAAAAAATAAAAGAGTTTAGTTGAAGAAATACAGAATTCTTTCATCAGAGTGGTCAGTATGGTAGTCATACTCTCTACCATCAAGAGTCTGGCCCACCCAACCCCAAAATACATAATTAAATGTTCTATTTAAATGAAAGCCAGCCTTCTGGGGCAACTGCTACATTAAAACCCAAACTAACTTTCTTAATCATGTGCTCCACTGGGAGTTGAACATCAGTAATGTATTCCTCTTTTCCCGTATATTCCTTAAGAATCCAAGCCATCCTCCGATGGTAGCTCCTATCTGGCTATTAAACAGAGAATAAACACTCCAGGAAACATCCTAGGAAGCTGCCCAAGCTGTATACTTCATCCTGTAAAGCAAGCACCATTGTTACAGTATCCAACCATGAAGCAAAGTCAGAGAGTCCTCATATAGAATTCCGACTTGGGAGTGAACTGCACTTCCACCATCTGCAGAAGAAAAGGCTACGATCAACGACACCCACATGCAGAAACTATGATGGTAAGTGGTCTGAGATTGTATCCAAATTAAATCACTCAAGAGGAGCCCTTAGAAAGAAAAGAGGATGCACAACAGCAGGGTGGGTCACAAAATCCTAGGGGCCAGGGACTGTCAACCAGTCCCAGCAAATGCAAATTCCTAAAAGTGTGCATCGAATAGAATGAAGACAAGCTCTCTCAAGGGAAAGACTTGGCAGAAGACCTATTATGGGTTTAATTGTGCTCCCCTGCCAAAACTCATATTTGCAGTCCTAGTGCCCAATTCCTTGGAATGTGCTCTTATTTTAAAAAGGGTTTTACAGAGGTAATCAAGTTAGAATAATATCACTAGAGTGGCCCTAAACTAATATGGCCAGTGTCCTTATGAGAACAGAAAACGTGGAAAGAGATACACATGCATGGAAAACACTACGTGAACATGTAAAAGGCAATCTACAAGCCACGGAGAAAGGCCTGGAACAGACCCTCCTGCACAATCTTCATTCGTTTCCCATATAACCAACAATGTCAACAATTTCATTTTTTACTTCGAGGCCCACATGTGTGATACAGTAAGTTTTTGTTGTTAAAACCACCCAGTTTTGGTTACTTTCTAAGGCAACGCTAGCAAATTAAAACACTCTCCAAAGGCGAAGACAATTTGTGTCAAATACACTCATATTCTATTTTTTTTTTAAGTTTATTTCTTTTGAGAGAGCATGAGCATGGGGAGGGGCAGAGTGAGACGGAGAGAGAGTCCCAAGCAGGCCCTGCACTGTCAGCACAGAGGCCAATACAGGGCTCAAACCCACAAACCACAAGATCGTGACCTGAGCCTAAACCAAGAGTCCAACACTTAACCCACTGAGCCACCCAGGTGCCCCAAATACACTCATATTCTGAAGTGAAGTGCTAGCCACATGGCAAACAAATGATACCAAACAGGCCTGCCAGTAGTACTCCATTAAACTACCAAAGAGATATAAAAGAATTAACAAAGAGGAAAGAGAGAAAGAATTTTTAGAGAATTCTGTCAGTGTGCTGGGTATTTTCTAAACACTCATAAGGGCGGGCTAAGTACTGTTTCTCCCTTGCTGTGAATCACCGACCAGGAGCTTCGGAAAACAATGACTGACGCTTGTGAAGGTTGAGGGATACAGGAACAACTGTGTGACTCACGCATGTATCATCAAGAAGTGAAGGCTTGAGGTGCCCCTGGAGAAAGGAAGTAAGTGCCTACCTTGTGAAAGAACAGCAGTTCCAAAGAAAGATATTGATTTCCTAGGTTGACAGGTTGTTCTGGAAAAAGAGAAGCCTGAGAATTCTTTCACAGGGAAACCACCCTAGAGGACCGCCTAGTAAAGAAGAAAGTCAACAACAGAAGTGATGGTCATAGCAGGCCGAGGGATTGAGGTGAGGGTCTAAGAGTCAGAGAAAGGTCAGTGCATGTGACAGGGCATAAAGTCTGAGGTCCCTGAAGAAAAATGAAAATATTTCCTGAAAGCATCACATCATGGCATCCTCCATATCTCAGAGCCTATCATCCATCACATTACAACTTTGCCAACATGTCATTTCTCTTGTCTCTCTGGGGAACACAATAGGGGGAAAAGGACGAGAAACTGGAGAATAGATAGACTGAGAACAGAAAGACAAAAAGTGTTTGCCTATTACTGACTCCATACTCATATATACATATCACCTGCAGGATTCCAGTCTGTGAACAGGTCCCATCTGGGACTGAAAAATATTCCCCAACGTTCAGGAATTGAGGCAAACCTGGATTAATACCCTGGAATAGATTTCTTACCAAATGGAAGTGGCAACAGAACATTTATCTATATAAGAATAACAAAAAAAAAAACTTTGGAACCCTGCTGGGCTTTCCTCCAAGACATGGGAAGAAGTCCCCAAGTCGGTTTTTGGGGAAAAGAGCACAAATAAAGTTACTTTCTTTCTGAACTCATTAACATAAGCTCAACACTAATGCAAACAAATAGTGATCAAATTCAATTCTGCCTATGTTCTAACGTAACGCGACCATACAGAAATCGGAGTGAGAACTGTGGGAGAACCAAGCACGCCTGCATTACTGGATAGCACAAGGCAGGACATTCAGACACACTGTGACTTCTTGGCTACCCCAAAACATATACTTTTATTATTTTTAAAGGCACTTTCAAAAACACAAAAGAAAAGACATTCTCTGAGATAACGCCCTACTTAAAAGACCCCTTATTTATTTATTTCAACCAGCTTTTAAATATATTTATTGATGGCACAAAAACAGACACATAGACCAATGGAATAGAATAAAACCCCAAAACTAGACCCACAAACATATGGCCAACTAATCTTTGACAAAGCAGGAAAGAATATCCAATGGAAAAAAGACAGTCTCTTTAACAAATGGTGCTGGGAGAACTGGACAGCAACATGCAGAAGGTTGAAACTAGACCACTTTCTCACACCATTCACATGAATAAACTCAAAATGGATAAAGGACCTGAATGTGAGACAGGAAACCATCAAAACCCTAGAGGAGAAAGCAGGAAAAAAACCTCTCTGACCTCAGCCGTAGCAATCTCTTACTCGACACATCCCCAAAGGCAAGGGAATTAAAAGCAAAAATGAAAAAAAAAAAAAAATGGAAAATAAATAAATAAATAAATAAATAAATAAATAAAGCAAAAATGAACTACTGGGACCTTATGAAGATAGAAAGCTTCTGCACAGTAAAGGAAACAACCAACAAAACTAAAAGGCAACCAACGGAATGGGAAAAGATATTTGCAAATGACATATCGGACAAAGGGCTAGTCTCCAAAATCTATAAAGAGCTCACCAAACTCCACACCCGAAAAACAAATAACCCAGTGAAGAAATGGGCAGAAAACATGAATAGACACTTCTCTAAAGAAGACATCCGGAGGGCCAACAGGCACATGAAAAGATGCTCAACGTCGCTCCTCATCAGGGAAATACAAATCAAAACCACACTCAGATATCACCTCACGCCAGTCAGAGTGGCCAAAATGAACACATCAGGAGACTATAGATGCTGGAGAGGATGTGGAGAAACGGGAACCCTCTTGCACTGTTGGTGGGAATGCAAATTGGTGCAGCCGCTCTGGAAAACAGTGCGGAGGTTCCTCAAAAAATTAAAAATAGAGCTACCCTATGACCCAGCAATAGCACTGCTAGGAATTTACCCAAGGGATACAGGAGTACTGATGCATAGGGGCACTTGTACCCCAATGTTTCCAGCAGCACTCTCAACAATAGCCAAATGATGGAAACAGCCTAAATGTCCATCAACTGATGAATGGATAAAGAAATTGTGGTTTATATACACAATGGAGTACTACGTGCCAATGAGAAAGAACGAAATCTGGCCCTTTGTAGCAACGTGGATGGAACTGGAGAGTGTGATGCTAAGTGAAATAAGCCATACAGAGAAAGACAGATACCATATGGTTTCACTCTTACGTGGATCCTGAGAAACTTAACAGAAACCCATGGGGGAGGGGAAGGAAAAAAAAAAAGAGGTTAGAGTGGAAGAGAGCCAAAGCATAAGAGACTCTTAAAAACTGAGAACAAACTGAGGGTTGATGGGGGGTGGGAGGGAGGGGAGGGTGGATGATGGGTAGTGAGGAGGGCACCTTTTGGGATGAGCACTGGGTGTTGTATGGAAACCAATTTGACAATAAACTTCATATATTGAAAAAAAAATAAACCCTAAAGGAATAAAGGAGAAAAAAAATAAAAATAAAGGATGTTTTGAGTATTCCTGAAAAAAAATAAATAAATGTTATGTTATTGTTTAAAAAAATAAAATAAAATAAAATAAAATAAAATAAAATAAAATAAAATAAAATAAAATAAAATAAAATAAAATAAATATATTTATTGAATGGGGCGCCTGGGTGGCTGAGTCGGTTGAGCGTCCGACTTTGTCTCAGGTCATGATCTCGTGGCTTGTGAGTTCAAGCCCCATGTCGGGCTCTGTGCTGACAGCTCAGAGCCTGGAACCTGCTTCTGTTTCTGTGTCCCCCTCTCTCTCTGCCCCACCCCTGCTTGTGCTCTGTCTCTCTCTGTCTTTCAAAACTGAATAAACATAAAAAACAATTTTTAATATATTTATTGAAAAAGAAGCATACTATTGGTCAGTTTGAGTGCTATATCTATGATAAAACAGATTATGAAAACTATAGAGTGAAACCATTATTTTATAGAACTGAATCATCTGATATGCTACCTCTTGCAATAACTTAATGGGTCCAACTATACCCTTTGAATGGACCAATTTTATAATTCTCCTAGAAAGTTTTGACTTGGGTATAATCTCTTGCTGCTTTCTTTCTCTGATCCAAGGCTTAAGAGAAAATCCCTGGAAATCAGCAAGTGGAATCAGACCTCTCCAGGATTGAGAAGAGACAGGAATGAGAAAAAGGACATCCTGCCACATTTTAAAGACCCACAATTGCGGTGCTTTGCAGGATAGAGGGGAAAAGGGATACACAGTGGAGAAGGAAAAACAGTCCCAACAATTATAATGAACATTTCTAAACTGTCAACATCATGGATTAATTTCTAAAACACAAGCTTATAAACAAAAGCCATCCAGCTAGCCACTAACTGAAATGCATACGCAATATAATCAAGGAGATACTGTGCTTATAAAACCATATGTGTCTTATTTATCTCTAATTTTATTTTATTTTTTCCATCTTTTTTTCAAAATTTTATTTAAAGTCTAGTTAGTTAACATATAGCGTAATATTGGTTTCAGGAGAATTTAGTGATTCATCACTTACATATGACACCCAGTGCTCATTATAACTTATCTCTAATTCTTAAATAATTCATTCTCTTATTGGGTATGCAAGTGAGCAATGGAGAAAATGGTACATCTTCAGTACCAGCCAGTGCTAAGAGTTTCAACACTTCCAGAAGATGCAGACTAGAGAACTTTATTAGGCACCGGAAGGGTTTCTCTCTCAGCCAAGATGCCCCCATTTAAGTTACTTTTGAATTTCATTTCAAGCTTATTTTGTACAAAGTCTACTCTTAGTTGAGGATAGTCTCCAAAAGCTTCTCTTTTTTTTTAAGTTTATTTCTTTATTTTGAGAGAGCATGTGCATGAGCAAGGGAGGGGCGAGAGAGGAAGAGAGAGAATCCCAAACAGGCTACGTGCTGTCAACGTAAAAGCCCTATGTGGGGCTTGATCTCATGAACCAAGATCATGACCTGAGTCGAAATCAAGAGTCAGATGCTTAACTGACTGAGCCACCCAGGCACCAGTCCAAAAGTTTCTTGAGTCACTCTGTGGACTCTCTCATTTTCTACTCTGTTTTCATGAATAATCCTTGAATCCATGTTTATATCTAGCCCAAGGCTTTTTTCTTGTAGAGATGTAGTAGAGTTGCAAGTTTCAGAGGTCTGATTATACTGTTTAAAAACAATAGCCTTGGGGCACCTAGGTGGCTCGGTTGAGTGTCTGACTTCAACTCAGGTCATGATCTCGCAGTTTGTGGGTTCAAACCTTGCATCAGCCTTGCTGCTATCAGTGCAGAGCTTGCTTGGGATCTTCTGTTCCCCCTTTTCTGTATCACTCCCCTGCTCCCACTCGCACTCTCTCTCTCTCAAAAATAAATAAAACATTTAAAAAATTTTTTAAAATTGTGGCACCTGGGTGGCTCAGTCAGTTAAGCGTCCAACTTCTGCTCAGGTCACGATCCCATGATTTGTGGGTTCGAGCCCCACGTCAGGCTCTGTACTGACAGCTCAGAGCCTGGAGCCTGCTTCGGATTCTGCGTCACCTTCTCTCTCTCTGCCCCTCCCCTGCTCATGTTCTCTCTCACTCTCTCAAAAATAAACATTATAAAAAATTAAAAAATAAAATAAAAAATAAAAAAATAGCCTTAAGAGAGTCCAGATACCAGCTTCTGAACTCCATTTTCACAATGTGATGGTATCTGCTAGCAACTGTCACTGCCTGACCCAGAAAGGGTATATTATTCCTCAACTGGGAGAAAAAAGAAGGCATACGGAGTTTGGGAATGACACACCACATAAGCAAGTTTGTGTTGGTGTGGCTTTCCATACTGCACTCCCCAGAGATTCAAATCCATACTGCATTCTCCTCAGCATCTCTGAAACTTCTCAGAATTTTCTTAACTGATCTTTTGAATTGTTCCATATAAAACAGGTCAATGTCTTCACCTGGTCCTTTATTCATTTGAAAGATATCCCAAATTTTCTGGTGCTGAGGAAATTGAGTATAAATGACGTCTACAAGGGCTGCATCATTGACACTTGCCTGCTTCTCCTCACAAAGCATAACCAAGCGCTGAACAAGCGATTCCTTTTTCTTCCAGAAGTCTGCGGTCTGCTATTGATTTTCAGACCAAAAAAAAAATCCCAGGCTTGGAGGACTGTCAGCATTTCAGTTACTGGGATCTTCAAAATGGTTCTCTTGATAAACTCGGCAACAGCTCTGTCCATCTCTTTGGCACGTCCAACATGACCAGTAATGTGTCTCCTCAGCAGCTGTCGCCTGGAGGTGATCCACTTTTTTTTAATATGTATTTTTTGAGTGAGCACAAGCAGGGGAGGGGCAAGAAGAGGGAGACAGAGGATTTGAAGTGGGCTCTGTGCTGACAGGCTGACAGGCCGACAGCAATGAGCCGGACATGAGGCTCAAACTCACAAACCGCAAGATCATGACCTGAGCCAAAGTTGGACACTCAACCGACTGAGGCGCCCCTGGTGCCCCTGGAGGCGATCCAATTTTAAATTTAGACCCAAGAACAGTCTTTATCAGCTTATCTCCTAAAGGGGATAAACTCACCCATAAATTCACATCAGTCCTCATTTTAGTGTGAATTATTTCCACACACAGTCCAAGGAAAACATTAACCATGCAGATGGGGACTTCTATGCTTCCATGGATTGTGCCCCATTTTCTCTACAGGTGAAAGCTTTGGCAATCATGGGTACCTTCAAGTCTTGACCAGTGCACAAAGCCTCTGATTCCTCACCGCACCCATCTTTGTGTTTCCGGATTTCTCCCAATTCAACCCCTTTCTCACTTCTTTCCCCTTTTCGTTTTTGTCCACTATTCCCCATGTCTCCTGTGTTCCCATTCATTTTGCTGAGTGATATATATATAAAAGAACATGGACTCTCTGACTGAAGACAGGATTTCGGTCATTAAAAGAAACTTTCAGAGGGGTAGCTGTGAAAGAACCCCGATGGAATCCATTTCCACATACTCTTCTCCCATATGTATGGTTTACAAAGTTCTCTTGGCCCAAGAATGACCAGGGAGCACATCCACCATCTCCTCCTTCCCTCTCACTAGCAACATGTCCTATTTCAACCTTCAAGGTCTCACCTATCTTTGCCCCAAAAGGGCAATGAAACCCAGATAAAGGGAATTAAAAGTCACATGGAATAAATCTGTCAAAAGGAAGTGAGGAGTTAGTCACCCACACCATGTGGGAAAGAGGGCTGGGTAAAACAAGGAAATAGGGCTCCCTGAGTGCCACCACCAGCTGACACAAAAGTTGGGACCATACTTCTACTTTAGTATTTGGAGACCGTATAAATCACAATCCAAATGGCAGAGGAAGTAAAAAACTAGAGAATGATATACCCTAAATTGAAAGGTTACATACATTAGTCACCAGAATCAAATTATTATCTGAACCTGGAATAAGGTCAAAAGCCAAGAAATAGCCAACTCTTTTCAGGAGGCTTTCAAAATACAAAAGAGGCTCCCAGAGAATACCAAAAGAAGCTATATACCCCGACATGACAGCTGAAGGATAAGTCTGAACTAGAGATAATCCAATATGAAATTCTAGTAAATAACAACAAGGAGGCATTTGCTCCAAAGACAGCTGGAACAGACACACATGTGGCAGTGTTTGCATGCACCCTGACCATAAACGAACGAGGGGACAAAGGGATACTGGCTTACTCCCATTCTGGTTCTAAGGTAAGCAAATGAATGAGGAAATACACTCAACTACCTATAATAGGAGTGTAGTTCAGGTGCTGTAGGTCTGATACATCTATAAAAACCTACCTTGAATAGGATGATATAAGTAACAGGTCCTTAAACGTAAGAGTTTTGCTTGACACTTCAAAGGCCAAAACAATAAAATCGAAGTACTCCATATTATACAGCAAAGTCCTCAGGTACGTTAGTTACCAAAAACACCCAAAAATGGCTCAGCTGCATTAACCCAGTGTACACTTCTAGGACATAAAAACTTGGGTTGAAAGGAGGAAAGGCATCTTGGAGGGAGGTGTCAATGTAGCAGGCATTTCCTTCCCAATTCTGACTCTAGGCCTGCTTCCCTTTGCTTAACTGAGCAATCTAACATTCTATTTATAGAGAAGGTATGAGCTGGGGATATGCCATAGTTAGAGCCCAAATTTATTTTCTAAATTATGTGCTCCACTAGGTCTGGAGTATTGGTTGTTTACTTATCTTAGTCTTTTCTCTGAGAATCCATGCAATTTTCCAACAGCATTAGCTGCTGAGGAATAACCTGGGGCATGAATGATCCAGTGAAAGTCCCACAAAGCTGATGACTACTGTGTTTATTTTCCTGACACCGTTGTCCTGTTGGATATGGTAGGAGGATAAAAATATGAAACACAGTCCAAATGAGAGTCCTTGCATACTGCCTCCATTTGTGATGCAGACAGGGAGGCCAGTGTCATTCTTTGTGAAGCTATCTACTGCATGCATGGTCAGAGATATGCTTGAGAGAAGTTAGGGCGTCAGGTCTAGTTTTTCTGGCTATGAGACATGGAAATCTCTTCTGTACTGGTGTACGGCTCTGAGGATATCTAACAGGCTACCTTGGTCTCATGTGCTGGAATTATTATGTCTTGGTTTGGGGCCAGATTCCGAATCAGAGATAGATTATCATGCCCTGTGTGAGAGTCTACGCAGGTGACCATGGCCCTAACTTGGGCAATTCAGGTCTGATGAACTTTATGATCTTGATGATTCTATTAATTTTCATCTTGGAAGGGTCCCTATATATATATCTCCACATAGGCACAAAACTACATGTGTATCTTGGGTAATCTGATGATGATTTTTCTCTCTGCAGGGGCTGAGACATGATGATCCATCCAGTCAGCATGCTCCCAGACACCACACTAGACTGCCAACCCATGGATGACTGCCCATGAGTGATTCGAAATGCAAAAAAAATGTATAGTGGAAGATATTTTTTCCAGAGTAAGCAACACAGCCCCTATCTCTACCCGCTGAACAGAATTCCATTTTCTAAGCCATAGCTGCAAGCAGTTTTCTTTGGGGTTAGACAGCTTCCACAGCCCACTACGACCCATCTGTCTTGAACTTACCAATGAGTTCACGAAGCAGACCCAGGCATCCTCAGAAACCTGGGTGTATCGAAGTCACGAGAGCCTGAGGTGCTGCCATGATCTCTGTATCTGAGACAGCTACATCTGGAGTGTGAATGGACACTTTTTCCTGCACCTCTGAGACACCATTAGAGCCTAAGACTTCCTAAATATACCACTTTCACCTAAAATGTATGTTTCCTAGGTGCCTCGTTAGCGCAGCAGGTAGCGTGTCAGTCTCATAAAATGTATGTTTCTTATACAATACTCACTTTGTTGGTGTTCTCCTTTAAGACCAATGCCATAATATAAAAGCCAGGGTTTAACAATCCTCATTCTTGTTTTGTTACTTTCTCGATGTCCACCAGCATCAACAAGCTAACAAGAGTCTCTCAAATTGGGTATAGCATGTGTCAGATTCAAGCAAGGACCATGAACAAATAGGTATTTAGTGCCATTGCTTAGAAGATACATATTTTAGCCACAGGATCCATTCTGCTTAAATGTCGGTCACTGACAATTTCCCTAAAAACACGCCGCATGGATGAGGAGCCTGAGTGAAAGGTTGTCTGTATAGCCGAATGGATCATTTCTAATGTAGGCTGTTGGTCAACTTCAGTGCTTATCTGGTGATCTTATGTAATGGGCTGAGTTGGATCCTCATGTGAAATATAAAGAGCATCCAATATTGAATGGAGTTATCAAATACTCTGCCCTCCTTTGATTTCCCGGAGATTTTAATGCCATCATTTTTGTTCATGAATAGATTCAGATTGTTTCTAGGTACCAGGCCATGGTTTCCATAAAGTTAATCTTGGTAGCCGACCAACAACACTTGTCAGGATTAAGAGTCCATCCCTGGTTACGCAGATATTAGCCCAACTCTCTCAGGTAGATGGTATGCTACCCTTAGTCCTTTCGATCAGGATAATGTAATCATGTGAGGGTACCAAGACCCCTGGTGAGATGTCAGTTCCCTAGGTCTCAGCCTATCCACTGCTGAGAAATCATTAGAGGGTTCAGGCTGTCACAGGCATGCAGCGTGAACAGGTATTGTCCTCTGAGTCTCATGGAAGCAAATAAGCTCCGATCTTCTGCTTGCAGTGGGATCTAAAGAAAGCATCGACACATTCACCACTGCGTATCAGGCCCTTCAGTCTGTACAACAGACTATATCGCCATCATGATATCTACAACTACAATGGTAAAGATAAGTGCTGTCACACTGAGCTTACGGCAACCTGCAGTGAGGTGTCAAGAACCAATGGCTTCTATCACTAGACACAGGATGATTGTAGAATGGTCTGGGCTCTTTAAACACTCCTGCCTCTAATAGTTCCTTAACAAGTGTAGGGACCTCCTTTTACCATCCCCAACACATGCCAGTATCCTACTTTGCTTTATTTATACTCCATTGCTGGAATGGGAAAACCTGGTAGCTCCCATTTTTCTACTTACTCTACCACCAGTACTATAATTGTAGCATTTCCCCATTGGGAACATTCCTTAAAACTCAAAAGAAGAATTACACATTCTTATCACAACTCTCCCGAGAATACATTCAGCAGTATCAGTTACAGCACTTTCGGTATATTGGCTCAAAAGAGCCTACCCATTAACTCACATCAGTCCATAGTGCAATCTGAGACTTACTTCCACATCAAAAGTAAACTTCTGACTGAGCCCATGGAGACTTCTAGGCACCACAGTGACTTGTGCCCCAGTGTCCCTAGGGGCTGAAAAGTGTGACAACCTTAAGTGCCAACAAGCCCTCAAAACACTTGGATGAGTGTGTCAGATATTTAGAGAAGGAGAGGCCACAACCCTGCCCTTGACCTGTTCATTCTTGAAAACAGAAAAGTCTGGGTAGAAAGGTGGTGCTGAATGTGTTACATTAACATCAATCAGAACGGTACAGATATCAGAATATGATCTAGGTCCTCCTGATCCTCCTATTATGAGCAATGTGGTCATGGCCAAACTGGCTTATAACATGGGGTTGGTCATAGAGAATGGGGTGATCACTCCTCATCTAAGTAACTGGCAGGGCCCCCTCACCTATGAGTCAAGAAGAAAACCTCTAAAATACCACTAGGGTTTTCCCAAATCCATGCTTAATATCAGTTCTTTGCAACTCAATTTAAAAGCAGATCTTGGGCTGCCTGGGTGGCTCAGTCAGTTAAGCATCCAACTCTTGATTTCAGCTCAGTTCATGATCTCATGGTTCATGGGTTCGAGCCCCATATCAGGCTCTGTGCTGATAGCACAGGGATCCTCTTGCTTAGGATCCTCTCTCTCCCCCTCTCTCTCTGCTCCTCCTCTGCTTGCACTCACTCTCTCTTTTGCGCTCTCTCTCTCTCTGTCAAAATAAATAAATAAATATTTTTAAAAAGCAGATCTTAGTACATTTTGATGTAACCAACTATCCCTTGTCACCAAACACTTCATCCGTGAGGTTGGCTACTGGCCCACAGATCCCATTCCATATTGGATGGATCAACCTGCTGAGTGTCACCTATATTTTTACAAAAGGGCTTTGTGACCTTATCAGTTTCCAGGAGAAGAGAGTTAAACACACACACACACACACACACAAAGACTCATAAATGGAGAGAACAAACTGGTGGTTGTCAGAGGGGTAGGGGGTAGGGAGATAGGTGAAATAGGCAAAAGGGACTAAGATGTACAAACTTCCAGTTATAAAATAAGTAAATCATGGAGATGAAAAGTACAGCATATGGAATATAGTCAGTAATACTGTAATAACCCTGTATGGTGACAGATGGTGACTACACTTACTGCAGCGAGTATTTCATAATGTATAGAATTGCTAAATCACTATGTTCTACACCTGAAGCTAACGAAACATTGTGTATCAACTATACTTCAGAAAGAAAGGGGAGGGGAGGGCAAGGGAGGGCAGGGGAGGGCAGGAGAAGGCAGGGGAGGGGAGGAAAAGGCAAGAAAAAACAAAATTCATGGAGTCAATCTGTCAAAATCAGGTGGGACAGAGACCCATGTAGTGGTGCCTCATATTAAGAGACAACTTTTAGACCAATTTTGTAGTAGACACAACTATTCTCTCAGGAATATAGAACACTAGAGTGCATAAAAGACAGAAATTGTTCTTTAATGTGGGATTCGATTCTGTGTATGAAATCACTATGCCCTCAATTTTGTTGAAAATTGTAAGCCTCCTCTCTGATGGGCATCCAAGGCTATACAGAATGACACTTTCCACTTGCCAATCAACAAGATATTATTAACCTTGAAAACTTTGGACATCAGAGAAATTTTTTTGATGCAATATAAATATTCAAAATTTTAAAAAAAGCACATTTTAATACCAGTTACACATAAGTGGACAGCATCTCAATGGCACCATAATTTTTCATTTTTTACCTTTTCACTGCAACTTCTCCCAGCTGCACTCAGACACATTTTTCATAAACACAAATCATAAATACTTTCTCACAGACACTACAACACAAGCGTCAACAATACATGTAGTTTCTCCAAGTGGAAGCCCAGGGACAAGAGGGAAGGGAACACATGGATAAGAAATGACGCCAGTAAACACAGGTTGTTCATACTTTCATTCCATTTCAGGGCACAAGGACACTTTTATCAACAACTAGGCACCAATTAGCTGATTCTGATCTCACCTCTTGCTACCTAACCCTCCAAGCTTTTTTCAACAAGTAGAATATGTTATTAGATGCCAGAGAATCTATCTTACTACCAAGCTGGCCCACACACCTTGGAAGAGGTTGGACAGAAGAAGGACCCTTATGCTTCCCCCTCACCTACCATGTAGACACAGGTAGGCTACCAGATCCAAAAGATCTATATCTCTCATAACCTGGCCTGCACTGCTCTACTTATGTGGGGGAAGTCTTCATCCCTCCTAACCCACCCTTGCTTTATGGCCAGATCAGGAAAGTTTCATGTCATCCAACGACTCAGCCAGGGTATTCTCAAGTACCACACATCCCAGATGATTTATCCATCCTAAAATGGAATATATATTGTCCCTTTCATCCACCACTTAGATGGCACCATATACTAAGAGATGCTAGGAAACCTAATTAGACACGAATCTGGCCAGTGCGGCCTTTTGTCTAAAAGGTGGGGGCACTATAACTTTACTAGTCATAAATTCAGTCACTGAAAGCACAAAGACATGCAAGGCAAAGGAAAAGGCTCAACTATTTAACACTTAAAAATATAAATATTCCTTTTATATTTTGACACTTTACTATCTAAAAGCCCAGCAAAAATAAGAATGAGGCAAGAGGGCCAGCTCCCTGTGATTGCTGTCTCACCCGCCAAGAAGGACAACAGGATAACAAAAGGGGGCAAATGTCTTCACCGCAAGCTACAGGATACCCCCTTGTGGGCTTCTGGACTGCAGCTAAGTGGTTTCCTATTCTGCGGCTCTATACTTAAGGGAAGGCTAGGCAGAAATCTCCGTATCTTAGCAAATTCTGGAAGGGATGAATACAGTACCTCATGAGGGGTGAGGACTGGAACAGCCGGCTCCCGTGCAGCGGTGCAGAAAGCTTCACTCGTGCTGCCTGGACTTAGAGTGGCGCAGGGCCTAGCGTGTGACTCAAGTGAAAGAAAAGTTAGGGTTGAAGCTGTCGCGCCGAGTAAGAACAAAATAAGCCTGTTTTCAGAGGTAACTGCACTTCCATCGGCCACAGAAGAAAAAATGTCTTTTCCGAGCTCAACATGAGCTCTCTGAAACAGACTAACTGGACATTTCCTCGTCTTTCATGGAGGAGGGACAAAGGTTACTTCCCCCTGTGTTATTGACCAGGACAGTGACAAAGAGCTTCAGAAAACTGAACTGGAGTTAGGGGGACATCAGCACTAGTGTATGACACATGCAAATGAAGTCAAGAGTCTAGGACTGTAAATACACGGGCAAAAGACACAATCAACAGACTTGTTTATAAGCGAACGGCACTTTCACCACACACAGTTCTGTTTTCCATGGTCGACATGAGAACCCAATAAAACTAAGTGTACTCAGATTATTTTGAAAGGAAAGCACAGAGAAGAAGCACAGGAGGGCTAGATGACCACCACAGAAGTGTGAGACTAAAGAAGCTAAAAGGGACTCCTGTGGCAGGTCAGGAGAAAGGTGCTGAATGGGGCGGCAGCCCACAGGCTGAGAACCTTTTAGGAAGCTCCAACTGTGCCTGGGAAGCATTAGCTCAAGATCCATACTGCTAACTTCGCTGCAAACTGCACCCCACCACCTGCAGAAAAATGGGATGTGCTCTCCACGGTCCACATATGGATCCACACAAAGGGAATGCAATGGGTATTTTCTCCACGCTCACGAGGGAGGCATGAAGACTACCTGAACTTTGTTCCAAGCAAACAGCAAACAGCTGCAGGAAGCTTGTCTTTTTCTTTCCCTCAGAAAATCCTTAATTTATTTACATTTGTGTTATCCAGTCACTTTGTAGGGTCATTTACTTTTACACACTCAAAGTCATCAGACCTACATATTTCATTCTTTGGTACTGTCTTGAAAGAAGCATACACTTGCTGACACATGTTTCTGCCACATTCTTTGCTTCCCGCAACAGGCAAGTTCAGACTCAGGAAGCAAAAGTCCAGTGGAAAGTACCAGAACCAAGGGAAGACTATTTGCCTCATCACACATTCCACAAAATACTTTCTTGGAATCTGCTATGTGTATAAGATGGTATCCTACTCCCACGCATGTAACCTTTGTCTTTCTGAAAATCAAATCTGATTCTACAAGGAAATCACAAAAACAAAAATACTGTTCTCTCAAGTTATACTGGATTTGATTTCAAAAGGAAAAAAAATCTGGCACAAAAGAGACACTCAGACCAATGGCACAGAATAGAGAACCCAGAAACGGATCCACAAACATATGGCCAACTAATCTGTGACAAAGCAGGAAAGAATATCCAATGGAATAAAGACAGTCTCCTCAGCAAATGGTGCTGAGAAAACTGGACAGTGACATGCAGGAAAATGAAACTGGACCGCTTTATTACACCATACACAAAAATAAACTCAAAATGGATGAAACACCTAAATGTAAGACATCAAAATCCTCAAGGAGAAAGCAGGCAAAAACCTCTTTGACCTCGGCCCAGCAACTTCTTACTCAACACGTCTCTGGAGGCAAGGGAAACAAAAGCAAAAATGAACTATTGGGACCACATCAAAATGAAAAGCTTCTGCATAGCGAAGGAAACCATCAGCAAAACTAAAAGGTAACTGACAGAATGGGAGAAGATATTTGCAAACAACATATCAGATAAAGGGTTAGTATCCAAAATCTACAGAGAACTTATCAAACTCAACACCCAAAAAACAAATAATCCAGTGAAGAAATGGGCAAAAGACATGATATGGACACTTCTCCAAAGAAGACATCCAGATGGCCAACTGACACATGAAAAGATGTTCAACATCACTCATCATCAGGGAAATACAAACCAAAACCACAATGAGATACCACCTCACACCTGTCAGAATGGCTAACATGAACAACTCAGGCAACAACAGATGTTGGCGAGGATGCGGAGAAAGAGGATCTCTTTTGCATTGTTGGTGGCAATGCAAACTGGTGCAGCCACTCTGGAAAACAGTATGGAGGTTCCTCAAAAAACTAAAAATAGAACTACCCTACCACCCAGCAATGGCACTACTAGGTGTTTATCCACGGGATACACGTGTGCTGTTTCGAAGGGACACACGCACCCCAATGTTTATAGCAGCACTATCCACAATAGCCAATGTATGGAAAGAGCCCAAATGTCCATCAACAGATGAATAAAGAAGTGGTGTATATATATACAATGAAGTATTACTCAGCAATCAAAAAGAATGAAATCTTGCCATTTGAAACTACGTGGATGGAATTGGAGGGTATTATGCTAAGTGAAATGAGTCAGTCAGAGAAAGATAAATATCGTATGACTTCACTCATATGAGGACTTTAAGAGATAAAACAGATGAACATAAGGGAAGGGAAGCAAAAATAATATAAAAACAGGGAGGGGGACAAAACAGAAGAGACTCATAAATATGGAGAACAAACAGAGGGTTGCTGGAGGGGGTGTGGGAGGGGGGATGGGCTCAATGGGGAAGGGGCACTAAGGAATCTACTGAAATCGTTGTTGCACCATATGCTAACTAACTTGGATGTAAGTTAAAAAATAAATAAATTATTAATTTAAAAAAGGAAAAATTCAAGCTAGTTTAAAAAATTGTAAACTGTCCCACATCAAGTATCTAACCATTCGTGGAAGTTGGCTTTTCTATCTCAGTTTTTAACCAAAGGTAGCAGAGGCTTTACTTATAAGAAAAAAAAAAAAGTTTAAGTACAACTAAGCTACATAAATTATACTAGTGTTTTATTTTGTTTTGTTCTAATCTGTCTGGAACTTCTGTTCTTTTCAGTCCTCACTAACTTTCCTGACTATCCTGAACTGAAATTTTCTTTGCTAAGGTTATCTTTGACCTCTGACTTCCCCAACCCCAGACTTTTTATAGCACTTGTTACATGATCCATCTATGACATTTAACCCAACCAGCTATTTTCTCTGTGGAAACTGCTGCCGCTGGCTTCTGTGACATCATTCATGGGCCCCTCTCCTGGTCTTTCTAGCTACTTTTTTCCAGTCTCCTTTAGTCTCTCTTTTTATTTATTTCTTAATTACTGGTTTTCCCTACGGTTCCATTCTTGACCCTATTGTTTCCATATATATTCCCTGGGCAACTTGACTAAGCCATGAATCAAAGTATCACATGAACACTGATGAATCTACAATTTCAAACTCCAGCTCTGTCTACCTGCCCTGCTCAATGTTTTTCAGACATTTTGAACTTAATAGGTCCCAAGTACAGCATTTTTTTTTTTACTTTCTTCCCCTGCTGCCCTTAGACCTGCTTATTCTCTTCCTGTATTTTCTATCCTACAGCACAATCATCTGTTGTGGAGCCCACTAAAATCTTTTTAAGTGAGTTTGTGCTAGACTCCCTTCCCTCCAGGACGTCACTAATGTTCTTTCTCTACCTGCAACATTCTCAGAGGGCTCCTCCCTTAGTTAACTCTTAAATATCCTACATTTTCCATGCTAATTTCTCAAAGATGCTCTCTTAGCTTTATTTTCCAAAAGCTGTTTTAAAACTGACTTTTCCTTCTAAGATTTTAGCACAGCACAAAACAATGCACACACTTGAGTGGTTATTAAATAAATGACTATGTTTTTCACTTCCCCACTATTTTCCAAAAACACAGCAGACATATTTATTTTGGTCCATCATTTTATCAAGCACAGTCACTGGCACATGGAATGCTCTTAATAAATCCTCCTGTATATTGAATAAGTGACTTCTAGGTACCTCCTAGGCAGAAGTCCTCCGCATTCCTTGCCCACCATCAGCCTCACCTCCATCCACCAAACTATTAGTATGGTTACTTTTTAAATACAAATATGAATGATTCTCCCACTCTGGAATCTTCAGTGACTCCCAAATTTCTCTAGGAACAAATTTAAACTGCTAAGCCTGGTCTACAAGATTATGGACAATGTGACATGAATCTTCAGGAAGCTTGTCTTATCTCCCCTGGAGCTGGGAAACACATGAAGCAGTGTCTGACTCAGGTGAATGAATTCCACACCCGGGGCTGGAGCTGCCTTGAGAAAGGCACAGTGAGGTGTGTGGTTGGCCAAATGAATGACACGATTGCACAAGGCCACACTGGAAAGACGGGGCCTCATTAGGACACACAAACTTGGGCACCTGCCCATCCCCGGGCTGAGCCCAGGGCAGCTGAATCCCAACATACCACATCAAAACGAGAAAACTGAATAAAAATTTGGAAACTTTTGTTGGCCAAAATGAAGGACTGCCCACACTGGCAAGCTAACAGTGACTAGATACATGAGCTACTATGCATTTGAAAGCCAACAAATGCCACATCTTTTTTTTTTTTTAATTTTTTTTTAACGTTTATTTATTTTTGAGACAGAGAGAGACAGAGCATGAATGGGGGAGGGTCAGAGAGAGGGAGACACAGAATTGAAACAGGCTCCGGGCTCCGAGCCGTCAGCACAGGGGCCCGATGCGGGGCTCAAACTCACGGACCGCGAGATCGTGACCTGAGCCGAAGTCGGCGCTCAACCGACTGAGCCACCCAGGCGCCCCAAATGCCACATCTTTTTAAGGAGCCTACAAATACATAACACAGGCTCCCTGAGAAAACCCATAGGCTTAAGCACCCAGGTGTGAATGTTAAGGGACAAATCCACACTGGAGATGATAATCAATATAAAAAATTCCTTCTGAGAACAACCAGAAGACTTTGAGCCAGCAGACAGAAGGGAAGCAATATATGGGAGGGTTTGCACGAACCCCTACAACTCCTAGAATGATGGGATGAAGGGATACTGGCTTCCCTTCTATGTGAAATATTTAAAGTGGATGAGGAAATGCACCCACAGGGCGTACAATTAAGCGTACAGTGGGAGAAGATGCTCTGGGGCAGGCATATACCTGAAAGCCTGCCTTGGGAAAAATTTTGAAAGCAAAATGACCTTGATACAAGTATATGCAGATGCCCCAAGGACCAAATTGAAAATTGCCACAAACCTCAAATTCTAAAGTAAGCACTGTAATACCCAACGAAACCAGTTGTGATGGCATTAGCCCACTCACTACCTAAGGATGTAAAAACTGAGGTGGAAGCAGGAGGAAAGATATTTTGGACAGAACTGAGAATGTGGGGGCATTTTCTACCTGCCTGTAAATCTGTGCTCCCTCCCTTTCTACTCAACCCTATAATTACATTTTCTATTTAAATGGGAGGTACCTGCTGGGGAAATGACACATTTAGAACCCAAACTGACTTTCTTTAGTGTGTGCTCCACTGGGGGCCATACATGACGTGTGCACTTCTCTTCATGTTTTTTCTTTAAGAACCCAAGCCATCCTTCAATGGCACCTGCTTCTGGGAAATGACAATGGATATGAATAGTCCATCAAATGTCCCATGGAGTTCCCCACTGCTGGATATTTTGCCACAAATGTGGCACCATTATTTGATGGCTGTCCCAGGCAAATGCAAATTTAAAACACAGTCCAATTAACAGTACTTGCATGTGATGTTCATGGGGGGTTCACAATAATACTCAGAAAATGGATCTACCACTCTCCATGCCCAGTGGTAATCTTGAGAGGAGAGCAGAGCGCTTGGTCTGCCACATCTGTTCTGGAAACTGGAGATCCCCTACTAGACTGTGCAGCTAACATTCTAGGCATGTCTGCCAGGCTTCCTTAGCCTGATGTGCTGGAATCACTAGGACTTGTTTTCGGGACAGGGCCTAACTTATAGATGCATTACCATTTTGGGGGTTTTTTGGTTTTTTTGGTTTTTTGTTTTTTTGGTTTTTTGGGTTTTTTTGGCCAATTCTATCCAGGTAAGCATGGTCTTAAGCTGGGCAGTGCAGGTATCATGAGCTTGTTGATTCCATTGATTTTTGTCTTCAAAAAGTCGTTATCTGTGCTCCACATGGAGCATGAAAAAGAGGTGTTTATCTCATGCAATCAGAAGATCATGTTTGCCATGACAGAGGCTGAGACATGAGAACCTGGGCATGGCCTTACCAGGCACCAGTCCACACTGAAAGCACATGAGCACAAACCCTAACTTGGTCAAAAATGAACAATGTGTGGAGCACCTGGGTGGCTAAGCTGGTTAAGCATCTGACTCTTAACCTCAAGGTCGTGAATTTGAGCCCCACGCTGGGAATGAAGCCTACATTAAAAAAAATTAACAATGTGCATTTTGGGAAAGAGGGTGTTCAAGGCAAGCCGCCACAGCCCAGACCCCACCCAATGAGCAGTATTCCTTTTTTTCTTTTCTTTTTTAAAACATGTCTATTTAGGGGCGCCTGGGTGGCTCAGTCGGTTGGGCGACCAACTTCGGCTCAGGTCATGATCTCACGGTCTGTGAGTTCGAGCCCCGCGTCGGGCTCTGTGCTGCCAGCTCAGAGCCTGGAGCCTGCTTCTGATTCTGTGTCTCCCTCTCTCTCTGACCCTCCCCCACTCATGCTCTGTCTCTCTCTGCCTCAGAAATAAATAAACATTTAAAAAAAATTAAAATAAAATAAAATAAAACATGTCTATTTATCTTGAGAGAGAGAGAGAGCGGGAGCAAGAGAGGGGGCAGAGGGAGAGAGAGAGAATCTTAATAGATCTAAAAGAAAGACAGATACCATATGTTTTCACTCTTATGTGGATCCTGAGAAACTTACCAGAAGACCATGGGGGAGGGGAAGGAAAAAAAAAAAAAGGTGAGGGAGGGAGCCAAAACATAAGAGACTCTTAAAAACTGAGAACAAACTGAGGGTTAATGGGGGGTGGGAGGGAGGGGAGGGAGGGTGATGGGTACTGAGGAGGGCACCTGTTGGGATGAGCACTGGGTGTTGTATGGAAACCAATTTGACAATAAATTTCATATTTTAAAAAAAAAATTTAATTAAAAAAAATTTAAAAATAGATCTAAGAGAGATCTCTAAGAGAGATCTTAAGAGAGAATATATATATTATATATATCATTACCATGTCCACCACAGTGAAAGCTGCCTCCAGTCTACAGAACAAACTCTTTGATTACTATGATATATGGATGTTCAAGTTCAAAGAGGACTAAAAAAAAAGAAACACACACAAAAAAGTACTCCCCCATTCAGCTATGATACAGCACAGTGAGGCATCTAACACTAATGCCTTTTCACAGACCTCACAGGGTGGTTGTAGGGTGGTATAATCTAAGCACTCTCTCCCCATTAGTTCTTTGCTCATTATAGAGTCATCCTTTCACCCATATGCTCCCTTCCCCTGACATCCCGGTATCCTACACTACTTTAATGGTACCTACTACGTGGCATAATACCCTCTAGTTCCATCCAAGTTGTTGAAAATGGCAAAATGACATTCTTTTTCATCGCCAAGTAGTATTCCATTGTACATATAAACGACATCTTCTTTATCCATTCATCGGTTGATGGACGTTTGGGCTCTTTCCATAATTTGGCTATTGATAGTACTGCTATAAACTCTGGGGTGCATGTGCCCCTTTGAATCAGCACTTTTGTATCCTTTGGATAAATACCTAGTAGTACAATTGCTGGGTCATAGGGTAGGTCTATTTTTAATTTTTGAGGAACCTCCACACTGTTTTCCAGAGTGGCTGTAGCAATTTGCATTCTCTCCAAAAGTGCAAGAAGGTTCCCCTTTCTCTGCATCCTCACCAACATTTTTTGTTTCCTGAGTTGTTAATGTTAGCAATTCTGACAGATGTGAAGTGGTATCTCATTACAGGTTTGATTTGTATTTCCCTGATGAGGAGCAACATTGAGCATCTTTTCATGTGTCTGTTAGCCATCTGGATGTCTTCTTTGGAAAAGTGTCTATTCATGTCTTCAGCCCATTTCTTCACTGGATTATTTGTTTTTTGGGGTGTTGAGCTAGGTAAGTTCTTAACAGCCTTTGGATACTAACCCTTTATCCAATATGTCATTTGCAAATATCTTCTCCCATTCTGTCAGTTGCCTTGTAGTTTTGTAGATTGTTTCTTTTGCTGTGCAGAAGCTTTTTATCTTGATGAGGTGCCAATAGTTCATTTTTGCTTTTATTTCCCTTGCCTGCAGAGCCATGTCAAGTAAGAAGTTGTTGTGACCGAGGTCAAAGAGGTTGCTGCCTGTTTTCTCCTCTAGGAATTTGATGGTTTCCTGTCTCACATTTAGGTCTTTCACCATTTTGAACTTATTTTTGTATATGGTGTAAGAAAGTGGTCCAGTTTCATTCTTCTGCATGTTGCTTCCAGTTCTCCCACTACCATTTGCTAAAGAGACTGTCTTTTTTCCACTGAATATTCTTTCCTGCTTTGTCAAAGATTAGTTGGCCATACGTTTGTGGGTCCATATCTGGGTTCTCTGTTCTATTGCATTGATGTTATGTGTCTCTTTTTGCCAATACCATACTGCCTTGGTGATTACAGCTTTGTAATACAAGTTCAAGTCCCGAACTGTGATGCCTTCAGCTTTGGTTTTCTTTTTCAACATGACTTCGGCTATTTAGGGTCTTTTGTGGTTCCATACAAATTTTAGGATTGTTTGTTCTAGCTCTGGGGGAAATGCTGGTGTTATTTTGATAGGGATTGCATTGAACGTATAGACTGCTTTGGGTAGTATCAACATTTTAACAATATTTGTACTTCAATCCATGAGCATGGCTGGGGAAGCCTGGTGGGATCCTGGCTGTGTACTCATTCCACTATCATTGTTCTAATAGTAGCATTTCCTCCACTGGAACATCCCTTACAGTCAAGAAAGAATTACATGCACATAACAAAACTCTTCCCACAATACACTCAGCAGTATCACTTACAACATTTTGTGTATATAATGGCTGAAAGGGCCCAGCTTTAAAATCACATCAGTCTCCATTCCAAAGTAAGAATAACAAAGAAATGGAAAGACATTACATGGTCATAGATTAAAAGAACAAATACTGTTAAAATGTCTATATTAGTCAAAGCAATCTACACATTTCATGCAATCTCTATCAAAATACCAATGGCATTTTTCACAGAGCTAGAACCAACAATCCTAAAATTTGTATGGAACCAGAGAAGACCCCCAAGATAGCCAAAGTAACCTTGAAAAAAAGGAGCAAAGTTGAAGGCATCACAATTGCAGACTTCAAGGTATATTACAAAGCTGTAGTGATCAAGACAGTATGCTACTGACACAAAAATAGACACATAGATCAATGGAACAGAACAGAAAACCCAAAAATGAACCCACAACTATAGGTCAATTAATCACTGACAAAGCAGGGCAGAATATCCTATGAGAAAAATAATGTCTCTGCAACAAATGGTGTTGGGAAAACTGGACAGCAACATGCAACAGAATGAAACTGGACTACTTGACTACCATACACAAAAATAAATTCAGAATGGATGAATGACCTAAATGTGAGACCTGAAACCATAAAAATCCCAGAAGAGAACACAGGCAGCAATGTCTCTGACATCAGCCATAGCAACTTCTCTCTAGATATGTCTCCGGAGGCAAGGGAAACAAAGCAAAAATAAACTAGTAGGACTATATCAAAATAAAAGCTTCTGCACAGCAAAGAAAATAATCAACAAAACTCAAAGGCAACCTATGTAATGGGAAAAGATATTTGCAAATGACAAATCTGATCAAGGGTTAATGTCCAAAATATATAAAGAACTTCTAAAACTCAACACCCAGAAAATAAATAATCCATTTAAAACATGGGCAGAAAACATTAATAGATATTGTTCAAAGAAGACATACAGATGGCCAACAGACACATGAAAAGATGTTCAACGTTAATGATCATCAAGGAAATGCAAATCAAAACTACAATGAGATATCACCTCACACCTGTCAAAATGGCTAAAATAAACAGCACAGGAAACAACAGGTGCTTGCGAGGATGGGGAGAAAGGGGAACCCTCTTGCACTGTTGGTGGGAATGCAAACTGGAGCAGCCACTCATGAAAAACAGTATGGAGGTTCCTCAAAACGTTAAAAATAAAACTACTCTATGATCCTGCAACTGCACTACTGGATATTTGCCCAAAGAATACAAATATACTAATTCAAAGGGATACATGCACCCCAATGTTTATACATAAAGCAGCATTATCTACAATATTTCTACATTATTTCCAAATCTACATTATTTCCAAATTATGGAAACAGGCCAAGTATCCATCGACTGATGAATGAATAAAGAAGATGTAGTGGTGGGGCGCCTGGGTGGCTCAGTCGGTTGAGCGACTGACTTCGGCTCAGGTCATGATCTCATGGTTTGTGAGTTCGAGCCCCGCGTTGGGCTCTGTGCTGACAGCTCAGAGTCTGGAGCCTTCTTCTGGTTCTGTGTCTCCCTCTCTCTCTGTCCCTCCCTTGCTCATGCTCTGTCTCTGTCTCAGAAATAAATAAATATTTTTTTAAACGTTTTTTTATTTATTTTTGGGACAGAGAGAGACAAAGCATGAACCGGGGAGGGGCAGAGAGAAAGGGAGACACAGAATCGGAAACAGGCTCCAGGCTCCGAGCCATCAGCCCAGAGCCTGACGCGGGGCTCGAACTCACGGACCGCGAGATCGTGACCTGGCTGAAGTCGGACGCTTAACCGACTGCGCCACCCAGGCGCCCCTAAATATTTTTTAAAAATTTAAAAAAAAAAGAAGATGTAGTGGGTACACACACACACACACACACACACACACACACAAGAATATTACTCAGCCATAAAAAGGAATGAAATCTTACCATTTGCGATGACATGGTTGGAACTAGAGAGTATTATGCTAAGCAAAATAAGTCAGAGAAAAACAAATACCATATGATTTCCCTGATAACTGCGATTTAACAAACAAAACAAACAAGCAAAGGTAAAAAGAGAAAGAGGCAAACCAAGAAATAGACTCTTAACTACAGAGAACAAATGATGGTTCCCAAAGGGGAGGTGGGTCGGGGGATGGGTGAAACAGGTGACGGGGATAAGGAGGGCACTTGTTGTGATGAACACCAGGTGTTGTATGGAAGTGTGGAAATGTCAAATCACCATATTGTACACCTGAAACTAATATTACACTATGTTAACTGGAATTTAACCAAAAACCTTTAAAAAAGAATAACTTTCATATCCAGCGAAAGGAAAAATTTCAGAATGCTGGTGGAGACTCTAAGGTAGCAGACTGTCTTAGGGTCCAGTATATAGACAAATGAAAGGCTTCAGCAACCTTGACCAAAAGTTCCTTGTTTGGGGCATAAAGCCTTTGATTACTATGAGAGAAGGTGGGATCTGCCCCTCTATATTAGACCCCAATGTACTTGAAACAAGTAAGTCTGGGTACAAAAGTGGTATGGAGGTTTTAGATGAACAACAGTCCAAATAGCAGAGATTTAACGAAGGCTTCTAGGCCCCCTTAGTCCTCCTCCTGTCATTAGGCAGGCGGTCTATATATATGTGTTTTCTTAAATTAGTTCTACCCTAAATGACCATGGAGCATGTAAGGGTTCTCGCCCCTCCCTGCTAATATTCAACATGTCCTATGTTAGCTACAAGGCTGCATATTATTTTTCCAAAAGAGCACTGTGACCTTACCTGCTTCAAGCATGAAGGGGTTAAATGTCTCAGTGAGTAATTTTGTCAAACAATGAGGGTTACGGAAGGTTCTCTCCTGGCAGGGCTCAGGTAAGGGTGCAACACAGATATAGGCCTCCTGAGGTGTCGCCACCAACTTACTCACAAATACGGGATCCCACTTAACAGTTGAGAGTAAGTTCAGACTGCAAATAATCCAATACAAAATTCTAAGAACAACCAGGAGGATTTAATCCCAGAAGAGCACAAAAGTCAATACGCAGGCAGGGTCTGAACATACCTTGATATCTCATAGAATTATGAAATGAAGGGATACTGACTTCCATCCAGTTTGGAAATAAAGTCAACAAGAAAATGCACTAGCAATGCCTCAAAATGGATGTTTAAATCAATATGTTTTCAGATATAAGAAAATAAGATGGGGGATGCCTGGGTGGCTCAGTCGGCTGGGCATCCAACTTCAGCTCAGGTCATGATCTCACGGTTTGTGGGTTCAAGCCCCTCATTGGGCTCTGTGCTGACAGTCAAAGCCTGGAGCCTGCTTCGGATTCTGTGTCTCCCTCTCTCTCTGCCCCTCCCCCCGCTCACACTCTATCTCTCTTAAAAATAAACATTAAAAAATTTTTAAAAAAAGAAGAAAATTAGAAGATGCTCCAAAAGCCAAAATAATAAATGTCTAGGATAACACTATAACACTTGCTAAAAACATGAGCAAAACTGGGTCAGCTAGCACTAGTCCATTTCAAAATTAGAAATATGAAAACTGAGGTTGAAAAAGAGGAAAGAAACTTTGGTGGAAGTTAGTATGGTATGAATTTTCCTCCCCAGAGTGAATCTGGGCCTCCTCTCCCCTCCCCAAACTTATCATGGGAGCACTCAATTTAAGTGGAAGGTAACTGCTCAGAAAATGCCATATTTAGACCCCAAACTGTCTTTCTTAAGCGTGTGCCCCATTGGGAGTTTAACAGCAGTTATCAATTCCTCTTTAAATTTTTTCTTTAAGAATCCTAGCAAACTCATGCAGCTGCTCTGGAAAACAGTGTGGAGATTCCTCCAAAAGTTAAAAATAGATCTACCCTATGACCCAGAAATAGCACTGCTGGCAATTTACCCAAGGGATACAGGAGTGCTGATGCATAGAGGCACTTGTACCCCAGTGTTTATAGCAGCACTTTCAACAACAGCCGAATGATGGAAAGAGCCTAAATGTCCATCAACTGATGAATGGATAAAGAAATTGTGGTTTATATACACAATGGAATACTACGTGGCAATGAGAAAGAATGAAATCTGGCCATTTGTAGCAACGTGGATGGAACTGGAAAGTGTTATGCTAAGTGAAATAAGTCATACAGAGAAAGACAAATACCATATGTTTTCACTCTTAAGTGGATCCTGAGAAACTTAACAGAAGACCATGGTGGAGGGGAAGGAAAAAAAAAAAAAAGAGAGGGAGGGAGGCAAACCATAAGAGACTCTTAAAAACTGAGAACAGGGGCGCCTGGGTGGCTTGGTCAGTTAAGCGTCCGACTTCGGCTCAGGTCATGATCTCACGGTCCGTGAGTTCGAGCCCCGCGTCGGGCTCTGTGCTGACAGCTCAGAGCCTGGAGCCTGCTTCAGATTCTGTGTCTCCCTCTCTCTCTGTCCCTCCCCTGTTCATGCTCTGTCTCTCTCTGTCTCAAAAATAAATAAACGTTTAAAAAAAATTAAAAACAGGGGCGCCTGGGTGGCGCAGTCAGTTAAGCGTCCGACTTCAGCCAGGTCACGATCTCGCGGTCCGTGAGTTCGAGCCCCGCATCAGGCTCTGGGCTGATGGCTCGGAGCCTGGAGCCTGTTTCCGATTCTGTGTCTCCCTCTCTCTCTGCCCCTCCCCCATTCATGCTATGTCTCTCTCTGTCCCAAAAATAAATAAAAAACGTTGAAAAAAAAATTTTTTTTTAAAAAAAAAAATTAAAAACAAACTGAGGGTTGATGGGGGGTGGGAGGGAGGGGAGGGTGGGTGATGGGTATTGAGGAGGGCACCTGTTGGGATGAGCGCTGGGTGTTATATGGAAACCAATTTGACAATAAATTTCATATTAAAAAAAAAAAAAAAGAATCCTAGCCATCTTTCAATGGCATCTGCTTTCTGGGGATCACACAGTAAGTCAATGGTCCATCAAATACCCCATAGCATGAGAACATTTTACTACAAAGGTGTCACTATTGTCTGATTGCATGTGGTCAGTGAATCCAAATATAAACACACTCCAACTAAAAATCGTTGCATAGATTTCTCCCATATGCTATGCACACAGGGGTTGGCAGTGCCCATACTCAGAAAAGGCATCTACTACATCAATGCCCAGCAATAACCTCAAATACAGGGAATGAGCCAGATCCAGAACTTTTGTGTTTGGGACCTGGAGATCTCCTCTCTACTCAACTGTGTGGCTGACCCTCTGGGCCCCTTTCCAGGCTTCCTTGGCCTCATATGCTGGAATCACTAGGTCTTGTGTTCATGCCAGGTCCTTAATTGTAGATGGATTTCCATGCCTTGTTGCACAGTCTATCCAGGTGATCATGGTCCTAACCAGAGCAAGATAGGTCTGACTGTTTGTTGATGCCTTGAATTTCACTCTCAAAGGACCCCTATCTTTGTGCACATGGCACACAAATATGATGTGTACGTTTTCTGTAATTAGCTGATTATGTATGCCACCTTAGAGACTGAGACTTGATAAATCAGCTATCACAGTGCTAGGACCTCTCTACGCTGTTAGCCTCTGGGCGTCTGCCAAGAGTCAATCAAAATGTAAAAAGGTGCATTTGATTAAAATTTTCAAGGGCAAACACAGCCCATATCTCCATTCATTAAGCAGGATTTCCTTTTCCATGTACAGATGAAAGCAGCTTTCCTTGGTGTTCTACAGCTTCTGCTGCAACTACAATTGCCTTGAATTTAAAAAGCAAATAGATCCACATATTAGACCAAAGCACCTTCAGGAACCTGAGTGTACTGCCAGCACACAGGTTGATAGCATAAGCCCTGCATCTCAGTCAGTTGCATCTTGTCGGTGACTGGACACTTTTTCCTGCACCTCTAAGATACCATTAATGCCTAGTTTACTTCTTCTCTGGATACGCCTTTTGTTTTCAAATGGATGTTAGTTCAGCAATACCCACTTTATTGCTCTCACTTAGGATCCATCCAATGATAGGGAAGTCAGCATGTAAAAAACCGCCCTCTTGCTTTGTACTCTCTATGTCCACCAGTACCCACTAACAGAGAGCAATATCTCTCTCAAATGTGGTATACTGGGTGGCGATGTCAGGCAAGCACCATTAACAAATTCCAAAGGGTGCCATCTTTTTGCTAGAAGTTACAGACTGCACAAGTGTGTAGGAACATATTCCTCAAAATACACCGTGCCGATGACTGGCCCAGTAGAAATGTGTTCTGTACAGCCTGTTGTATAGTTTCTAAGCATGTTGTTGGTCCAAGTAGACGCCTTCTGAGTAATGTGATTCAACGAACTGAGAAGGATCCCCACGTAAGGTATGAAGTTAACCCAATACTGATCAAGATTATCATATGCTATGCCAAAGGTGATTTTTCTGGAGGTTTTAAGGTCATCAGATTTTCTTGAACAGGCTAGGAGATTGTTATCAGGTCATCAGCTGACATGCTTCACCAGAACTAAATATGCGTGGCTGGCCACTGACTCTTATACTGGTTACTCAGATATTGGGCTATCTATCTAAGGCAGAAAGTACGCTGTCCTTAGTCTTTCCAATCAGAACAATGTCATCATTAGATAACAGGCCTCCTCTGGTGAAGATTTAGTCTTTGTCGGTCTCAGTCAATGCGCCAGTGACAAGTCCTGGAAAGCCTTAGGGCACCATGTGGCAAAATAGACAGCATACTTTGCATGCTGAGCCCCATAAAGGCAAAGAGGTTGGAATCATCTGATTACAGTGGAATATGAAGAACACAGTAACATGTCCAGCCAGCCCTTCATACCAGACTCTTCAGTCTGTGGAATGGACTCCATGACTATTATGATATCTGGAACTGCAAGGGCAAGGAAGTCTGTTGGTGCACTGAGATCATGATAATCCACAGAGAGGGGCAAAGTACACTAGCTTTTCTCATTGGTCACACAGGACTACTGTAGGGTGGTGTAGACTCTTTAAGCACCTCTGCCTCCATTAATTCCTTGATCATTGTAGGGACCTCTTAACACTTTCTCTCTAACCCAGTTTCCTACACTGCTTTACTGATAACTCATAGCAGGGCTAGAGAAGGTTTTTGGGCTCCAAATTGTCCATCTGTCCCATTACCACTACTCTAATCATGGCACTTCCCCCATTGGGAACATCCCTTACAATCAAGAAAAGAACTACACACAGTTATTTCCACAAAACATTCCAACATTACAATTTGCATGTGTATTGGTCCATATGGGCTCTATCATAAACTCACATCAGTCCATAGTTCAATGTGAGAGTTATTTCTACATCCAAAGTAAAGTTTTGACATGAGGGTGTCAAGGCAGCAGAGTGATTTCTACTTCCGTGCCAATAACAACCAAAAAAGTTTAGAACCTGTCTGTAGTCAAGTCCCCAACACACCTTAATGAGTGGATAGAGCTTCCTGTCCCAGTTGTAGAACGTCTAGCATGTCTTGATCTCTACTTTTAACACTTGCTTATTCTTGAGTTTTGAATGAGCTAAATAAACACCAGTCAGAAGAAAACAAATCTCAGCAAGGTTTTCTAGGTCTTCTTGGTCCTCTTCCTGTCTTACCATGTGCTTGTGGCCTAACTGCCTTAGACAGTCAACAATTACTGGGGACATTAATTAGGCAACTGGGTGATCTCCACTCCTTGTCCTCCAGCAAAACTGACAGAGCTTTCTCATCTGCTACTCAAGAAGGAAGCCTCCATTGTTTTGCTGGGTATTTGCCTAAACACATCCTTAATATCACTTCTATTTTATCCACTGTAGGAACAAATGTAAGTACATTTCCAAGTAACTGGCTGCCTCTTGTCACTACTTTATCCATGAAGTCTGCTACTGCCCCCTGGGTCCTGATTTATGCTTCACTAGTCAAACCGCAATACCAATTACACATTTTATGCCGTGTATCGCATGAATGGACTTGCAGACCTCTCAATGACAAAATCACTTTTAACTCCTTATCTTTTCACCATCAGTTCTGCAGTTGCATTCAGACACCTTTTTCAGAAACACAGACCACGGATATTTTTACACAAACCCTACAACATGAGCTTCCAAGAGACTACCTATTCTCCTGAGGTAGAAGCTCAGGAAATAAAGGGGGAACATTCAGGGGAAGCTACTGGAATCAGAAAGTGCAGATTTGTACCTAATTCCAGCCATTCTTGGGCCACAAAAAGTATATTTGAAAAAACAATGAGGGGCCAATTGGACAGATAACTTCAATCCTACCTCTTGCTGCCTAACCCTCTAATTTCTTTTATGTTTTCTTTATTTTTGAGAGAGAGACTGCGTGCAGGGTAGGGACAGAGAGAGAGCAGGACAGAAGATCCAAAGTGGGCCATGTGCAGAGAGCAAGAAGCCCGATGCGGGGCTCAAACTCACAAACTCCAAGATCGTGACCTAAGCCAAAGTCGTATGTTCAACTGACTGAGCCACCCAGGTGCCCCTAAAATTTCTTAATAAGTAGCGTACATGATCAGATCCCAGAGGATCTATCTTTACCCCAACCTGGCCCACACACCCTGGAATAGGCTGAACAGTGAGAGGGCCTTTAGGCTCCCCCTTCATCCACCATGTAGACAAGGGTTAGTTACCACATCCTGGGGAGCTGCATCTTTCATTAACTGGCCCATGCTGTTTTGCCTGATTCAAGAAAGATCTGATGTCCTCCAAGGCACCCATGCTGGGCAACAGTATCAGGAAAGTCTCATCTCATCCACTGAAATGGGGAAAAAAGCCCTGTCAATCCTAACACAAAATTCCTTAGTAAGGGGACCCTATATCCACGTCTCACTTACACATTAGGTGAGAGGATGTGACTAGATGCCGGTGATCTGTCCTAGGCACTAATCAAGCCAGCATGCCCCCTTAAGTAATAAAAGGGCAAGGTACTTTTATCAGCCACAGTTTTGAGGCCAAATTTGTCATCTCATGCACAAAGACATGCATGGACAAGGACAAGGCCCAAAATACTGTTCCAGTAAAAATACAAAAAAGTCATTTTTACATTTAGATAATTTAATGCTTACAAAGACAGCAAAAAGTAAACAAGGTAAAAGTGCCAGCTCTGAGTGAACCTTGGCCCACACCAAAAACACAGGATGACAGAAGAGAATGAATGATGTCAGTGCAAATTCTAGGTTATCCCCTTGTGGATGAGCCACTTCTAGACTGCAAGCTAAGTGGTTTTCTATTCTGCAACTCTATACTCAAAAATACCTATATCTTAAGAGACCATAAAGGGGATAAGTAAAGTGCCTTATGAGGATGAAGGTTGGGATGACTGACCCAAGTTCAACATTTGAGAAGGCTTCACTCATGTTCCCTGGAGTCACAGTGACACAGGGGTGGTATCTCACTAATGTATTTGCAAAGCAAGAGATGTTGCCTCTGCCGAAAGGTACAAAAGAGGGCTGGCTGGGGAGAGAAATGCACTTCCAGAAGCTGCACAAGAGAAAAATGTGCTTTCCAAGGTGGAGATATGGAGCGTGTGAAAGAGAGCTTGGTGGGCATTTTCTCCACCCTCAGGAGGGAAGGAAAACGACTGCTTCGCCCTTGCCTCAAGCAAATAACAAACAGCTTCAGTATGCTTGGTTTCTGTCTTCCTGAGTTAGGGAAACACTAGGAATACTATCTCATTCATACAAATGAAGTCAAGAACTTGAGTCAGGATCTGCCCAGATCTGAAGGAACAACGAGAGGGCTGGATTAGAGCAAACAACTCTTACGATACATTCAACAGTATCACTTACAACATCTTGTGCAATTGGCCCCAAAGAGCCCACCCATAAACTCACATCAGTCCACAGTCCAATCTGAAATTTATTTCCACATCCAAAATTAATTTTTGACTGTGCTCATTGGGGAATTCTAGGAACCACAGTGATTTGTGGCCCAGTCAGTCACACTATAAACGCTGAAAGGCCTGACAACTTTAAGTGCCATCAAGTTCCCAACACACCTTGACCACTGTATAAAACGTCCAGTTTCAATTAGAGAAGGAGGGTCTCAACCCCTGCCCTGTACCTATTTACTGTTGAAGGAGAAAGGACTGGGTAGAATGGTGGTACTGAACGAGTCAGTTTAGCATCCACTGATTTCAGGCAAAGGGCCGAGGTCCTCTTGGTCCTCCTACTGTTATGAGCAGTATGGTCCTGGACAGACTGACTTACAACATGGGGTCAGTCACAGAAAATTGGGTGATCTCCACTCCTTGCCCTCCAGGAAAACTGGCAGACAGTTTTCTGGAAAACTCCCTCATTTGCTAGTCAAAAACAAAGTCTCTATAATCCCATTGGGCTTCTGCCCGAACCCACCCTTAACATCGCTTCTTTCTCCCTCATTGTAGGAGTGGACCTTAGTACGTTTTGACAAAACCAACTGCCCAGAGTCATCAAACACTTTATCAGTGAGGTCTGCTACTGCTCCCCAGGTCCTATTCTATACTTGGGTATGCTGGGTCTCACCTACGCTTTTCCAGAAAAGCACCGTAACCTTAACTCCTCCAGAAGGAGGGAATTTTAAATCTGTGGAGTCAATCTGCAAAGAGAAGGTGGTACAAATCCCAGGGTAGCGTTGCTTGTTTTAATGAGAAACAACCAGGCAACTTTTGCAGAAGTTTTGAAGGAGCAGCAACTATTCTGTCGGGAACACAGAATACCAGAATGTGTGAAGGACAGCAGTTGTTTTTTGACTAAACTTGTAATTCTGAGTGTGAACTCATTTAAATAATTTCAAGTATTGTATCTAGCAAGTATGCCCTCAAATTTGTTGGGAACTGTAATTCTTCCTTCTGCTGGGATCCAAGGCCATCGAGAATGACATCTAAAACTTGCAGATCAACAAGACATCCTTATACATTGAAAACTTTGGACATCGAAGGAACCATCCCCTGATACCATAGAAACACTGACAGTTCAGCATGTAACACATTCCAATTACACATCAGTACGTGCTGCAGGCAACGGATCGGCTTGCCGGCTTTTCAAGGACAAAATCACTTTTAACTTTTCATCTTTTCACTAGAAATTCTATAGCTACGTTCAAACACTTTTTACAAGAACATACACCACAGATATTTTTATACCTTTATAACACACCAGCTTATAGGAGACCATCTACTGTCTTTGGATGGAAGCAGAAAGTAAAGGAGAAGCAGGGGGTCCAAATGGTACCAGTAAACATGGGTGTGCATATCCTTTCAGCCATCCTTTGGCCACAACAAATGTAATTTTAACAACTATGCACCAATTGAACAGTTGATTCCAACCCTACACCTTGTTGCCTAACCCTCTGAACTATTTTCAGTAGGTAACATTTGCTATATGATCCCAGAGAAATCTCTTACTCTACCCCGGCCCACACACTCTGGCAAAGGTTGGACAGTGGGAGGACCCTTGGGATCACATCTCACCTACCATGTGGACAAGGAACACGCTACCAGATTTTGAGGTGCCACACCTCTCATAAGCTGGCCTGCGCTGCTCTCCTGATCTGAGAGAGCCTTGAAACCTAACCTGTCCCTGCTGTGCTAGCAGATCAGGGAAGTCTCATCTCATCCGCAGACAGGTTCAGCTGGGATCATCAAAGGTACCACCATCACCATTTTAAGTGACAGAATGTGACTCCAGACGCTGGGGAATCTATTCCAGCCACTAACCTGACTGGAATGATGGCCTCTTATCTAACAAAGGAGCATCATAACTGCATCAGCCACATGATCAGCGCCAAATTTGGCATTTCATTCACAGAGACATACAAGGCCAAGGAGAATATTTTTAAAGGCCTTTTTTACATTTTGACACTTTAAAATTTACTAACATAGCAAAAAAAAAGAATTAGGCCAAATTCCATCTCCCTGTAATCCTCAGGCCACACAGCAGAAAAGACATGTGAGAAGAAAATGGACAAACTACCTCAGGGCAGGCTGTAGAGTACCTGCTTAGGCAGGAGCCACCTCTAGGCCGCAGCAAGGTGACTTCCTATTCTGCAGTTCTGTGCTCAAATGAGGGCAGTGAAAATTCTGGTATCTTAGCAGACCCCAAGGGATGAGAAAACCATCTCAGAAAATAAGGGCTGGAATGACTGATCCAAGTGCGAGAGCTTCAGAAAGCTTCACTTTTGCTGTCTGTGTTTACAGTGACATAGGTATGGTGGCTGATTAGTGTAAAAAGAAAAACTAGGGCTGGAGCTCCCCTTGCCAGGAGAGACGAAAGGGAGCTGGCATGGGAATGAACTGGAGATGGTAACGTTCCACTTCACAACTATGATGTTCAAATGACAGCATTGCATCTAGGCCTACAGAGACTCACCACTATTTTCTTTTCTTTTTTTTTAATATGAAATTTTTTGTCAAACTGGTTTCCATACAACACCCAGGGCTCATCCCAACAGGTGCCCTCCTCGATGCCCATCACCCACCCTCCCCTCCCTCCCACCCCCCATCAACCCTCAGTTTATTCTCAGTTTTTAAGAGTCTCTTATGCTTTGGCTCTCTCCCTCTCTAACTTTTTTTTTTCTTCCCCTCCCACATGGTCTTCTGTCAAGTTTCTTAGGATCCACATAAGAGGGAAAACATATTGCACCAGCATTGTTCTCGAAGTTAGAACAAGCAATCCTAAAATTTGTATGGAACCACAAAAGACCCCAAACAGCCAAAGTAATATTGAAGAAGACGACCAAACAGGGAGGCATCACAATCCCAGACTTTAGCCTCTACTACAAAGCCGTAAGTAATCATCAAGACAGCATAGTATTGGCACAAGAGCAGACACATAGACCAATGGAATAGAATAGAGACTCCAGAATTAGACCCACAAATGTATGGCCAACCAATCTTTGACAAAGCAGAAAAGAATATCCAATGGAAAAAAGACAGTCTCTTTAGCAAATGGTGCTGGGAGAGCTAGACAGCAACATGCAGAAGAATGAAACTAGACCACTTTCTTACACCATTCACATGAATAAACTCAAAATGGATAAAGGACCTGAATGTGAGACAGGAAACCATCAAAACCCTAGAGGAGAAAGCAGGAAAAAAACCTCTCTGACCTCAGCCGCAACAATTTCTTACATGACACATCTCCAAAGGCAAGGGAATTAAAAGCAAAAAAGGAACTATTGGGACCTCATGAAGATAAAAAGCTTCTGCACTGCATGGGGCGCCTGGGTGGCGCAGTCGGTTAAGCGTCCGACTTCAGCCAGGTCACGATCTCGCGGTCCGTGAGTTCGAGCCCCGCGTCAGGCTCTGGGCTGATGGCTCGGAGCCTGGAGCCTGTTTCTGATTCTGTGTCTCCCTCTCTCTCTCTGCCCCTCCCCCGTTCATGCTCTGTCTCTCTCTGTCCCAAAAATAAAAAAAAAAATTAAAAAAATTAAAAAAAAAAAGCTTCTGCACGGCAAAGGAAACAATCAACAAAACTAAAAGACAACCAACGGAATGGGAAAAGATATTTGCAAATGACATGTCGGGCAAAGGGCTAGTCTCCAAAATCTATAAAGAGCTCACCAAACTCCACACCCGAAAAACAAATAATTCAGTGAAGAAATGGGCAGAAGACATGAATAGACACTTCTCTAAAAGAGACATCCGGATGGCCAACAGGCACATGAAAAGATGCTCAATGTCGCTCCTCATCAGGGAAATACAAATCAAAACCACACTCAGATACCACCTCATGCCAGTCAGAGTGGCTAAAATGAACACATCAGGAGCCTATAGATGCTGGAGAGGATGTGGAGAAACGGGAACCCTCTTGCACTGTTGGTGGGAATGCAAATTGGTGCAGCCGCTCTCGAAAACAGTGTGGAGGTTCCTCAAAAAATTAAGAACAGAGCTACCCTATGACCCAGCAATAGCACTGCTAGCAATTTACCCAAGGGATACAGGAGTGCTGATGCATAGGGGCACTTGCATCCCAGTGTTTATAGCAGCACTTTCAACAACAGCCAAATGATGGAAAGAGCCTAAATTTCCATCAGGTGAGGAATGGATAAAGAAATTGTGGTTTATACACACAATGGAATACTACTTGGCAATGAGAAAGAATGAAATCTGGCCCTTTGTAGCAACGTGGATGGAACTGGAGAGTGTGATGCTAAGTGAAAGAAGTCATACAGAGAAAGACAGATACCATATGTTTTCACTCTTACGTGGATCCTGAGAAACTTCACCAGTATTTTCAATAGAGTGCTGTGGCCTCAGCAGCCTCTAGGAGGAAAAGATAAAATCTCCTGGAGTCGATCTAGGCCCAACATGAAGACAGGCCACTCGAAGGGCAGCCAGGAACCACTGCACGAGCTGGTGGCCTCAGGTTTGCCAGCTTGGTACTAAGCCCGCAGTATGCGGGGGCAGTGGCAAGTCACTATACACAAGTCAGGAGGAGCACAAATGTGAGGAACTGGCATCACCGAAATGAAGTGCTACCCCACAGTGGTTTGGGAATACGGGTTCTATCAAACCCGTTAATACATTAACCAGTGCATGAACTCTCCAGTTCTTTTTAGTGACGAAGGGACCTCAACTTCTGCACAGGCTTCTTTCCTCCTGAATGAAGTAAGGTCTGACTAGAAAGGCCATTTTGAAAGCTTTAGATCTACAAAAGTCCAAACTGCCAAGATCTCAGGAGATTTTAATCACGCCACTTGCTGCGTAAAGCCACAAACATTTGTCAACAGGCTGCATATACTGTCAGGTCCAGAAAATCTATCTTCAGGAAATCACAAGATGAAGGCATACTGGATTACACCCACATTGTATGTGCCTTGTCTTCCTAGATATCTTCCAATTCACCCCCTTTTCTCCCTTCTTTCTCCTTTTCTGTTTTTATCAAATGTTCCCAAGTTCTCCTTCTCACTCATGCCGACTGTTCTCTATAAAGAATGCAATGGCTCTAAGACTGAAGACAGGACCCCAATCATTTGAGGAGACTCTTAGGTAAGCTGGGCAGGGAGAATCCTACTGCAATCCATTTTCACATACTCATCTCCTATAGATAGATAGACAGATAGATTCCTAAGTTACTTCTGCCAGCAAATGATCATGGAGCAATTCTAGAAGCTCAGCTCTCCCTTTCCAATATCAACTTGTCCTATTATGAAAGACAAGGTTGGGGCGCCTGGGTGGCGCAGTCGGTTAAGCGTCCGACTTCAGCCAGGTCACGATCTTGCGGTCTGTGAGTTCGAGCCCCGCGTCGGGCTCTGGGCTGATGGCTCGGAGCCTGTTTCTGATCTGTGTCTCCCTCTCTCTCTGACCCTCCCCCGCTCATGCTCTGTCTCTCTCTGTCCCAAAAATAAATAAAAAACGTTGAAAAAAAAATTAAAAAAAAAAAAAGAAAAGAAAGACAAGGTTACACAAAAATACACAAGTATTTTTTCTAAAAAGACACTGTACTTTAGCTGACCTCAGGAGAAGGAAGCTAAAATATCACGGAGACAATGTGTATAAAAAGCTGGGGCCAGACTGCTCTGTCCATGGGAGAGCTGAACCCAAGGCCAACATGGAGACAGGAGTCCTAAGATGCCACCACCATCATACATGCAAGCTTGGGATGGAGATTCCCAGCCTGGTGCTGAGAGCCCCAATAAGTCACAACCCAAATGGCAGAAAGAGTTCAAAAGTGGGAAACTGGCATTTGCCAAACAGAAGGACTACACACAACGGTCAGCCCAGATTGACTAGACACCAGAAGCTGCAATCAACAGCCAACAAACACCAACTCTTTTTAGGGGGCCTTGGACAATACAAAAGAGGGTCCCAGAAAATATTCACTAGTCTAAACACTTTCATTGGACAGTAGGAGGAGAAGTTTGGACTGGAGATAAATCAATATAAAGTTCTAAGACCAACCAAAAGATGGCAGCCCGAAGAGAAGACAAGGGAGTCAACATGTAGAAGGGTCTGCAGGTGCCCTGACATCTCATAGAATGATGGGATGAAGAGGTACTGCCTTCCTCAACATTTGAAAGTGGTAAGGAAAGGCACATTCAGTACCTACAATTAAGGGTGCATTGAAGGAAGGTGCAGTCAGACATGACCAAAAAGCCTGCCTAGAATAAAATGTTGAAAGCAACATGCTCCTCGGATATGAGCATTTGGGCAGAGGTTCCAAAGTCCAAAACAATAAATGTCTGGAACTTCATATTCTAAAGTGAGGTCATATACTGTCTTGCCAAAAACCTGAGCAAAACTGGGTCAGTTGGCATTAGTCTGTTTCCCAATACAGAGATGAAAATTTTAGGTAAAAAGCAAGAAACTTGGGGGCAGTTATCGATGTGGTAGGCATTTTCTTCCCTGATCATAATCTGGGCCTCCTCCCCACATCCCTAAATTCATTAAACATTCAATTTAAATGGGAGATACCGGCCGGAGGAACGCCACATTTAGACCCCAAACTGACTTTTCTAAGCTTGTGCTCCGCTGGGAGCTAAGCATCAGCTATCCATTCCTCTTCTTTTCTTTAAGAATTCAAGCCATCTTTCCATGGTATCTGCAGCCTGAAGAAGGCACAGGAAATCAATGGTCCATTGAATGCCACACGAAGTAGCCCACTGCTGAGTGCATTTTACTATAAAAGTGGCCCCAATATTTGATTACATGTGGTCAACAAATCCAAATGAAGTCATAGTTCAACTACAAGTCCTTGCATAAAATACCCCCTTCTTCTGTACATGTGCATATGGTTGATTTACTGTAGTCTATGTCCAGTGGCAACCTTGAAAGGAAGGTACAAAACCAGGTCCGCACCTCTGTGCATGGGACCTGGAGATGTCCTCTCTACTTGACTGTATAGCTGGCCGCATGTGCTAGAATCACAGGGTCTTGTTTTGGGGCCAGCTCCAAAACTGTAGATGGATTACACTCCCTAGTGCACAGTCCATCCAGGTGACCAGGGTGCTAAGCTGTGCAGGACATAATCTAATAAACTTGTTAATTCCAATGAATTTCATTCTCAAGATGATTCATGTGCAACACATAGGGCAGAAACAGGAGGTGCACATCTTGTGCAACTGAATGACTATGTTCGCTGCCACAGAGATTGAGAATCAATCATCCAGTCATCCCGTTGCCAGGCACCCGTCCACATTGGCAGCCTGTGGCATCCTGCCCAGGAGTCAGTCAAATGTAACAAGGTGCATTTCAGGGCCTGTTTTTCAGAGCCAGCACCACAGCCTTCAGGCTATGCAGATAAGCTCTACCATCTGAGCAGACTGCCTTCTTCCACACACAGGGGCAAGTGGTTTTCTTTGAGGTGGTACAGCTTCCACAGCTCATTACTATGTGTCTGCCTTGACTTTAGTGTACGTGCCTATGCACCAGACCCAGGCGACTGCAGGAACCTGGGTGAATACAGGTCAGCAGAAAATGGGGTGTTAGCACCATCTCTGCATCTCAGTCAACCAAACTTGGAGAGTGACTAGACACTTTTTCCTGAACCTATGACACACTATTAATGCCTGGTTTAGTTCTTCCCTGGATATGCCACTTTCACTTAAAAAGAGATTATTTCTTGGGCAAGAGTCACTTTTTGGGGGTTCTTATTTGGTGTTCATTGTATGATAGGAAAGTCAGGGCATATCGACACCTGGTTGTGCTTTGTTACCCTCTCAGTATCCATCAGCACCCACTAATAAGCCAGCAGTAATCTTTCAGATGGGGTGTATCAGGTGACGCTACCAGGCAAGCACCATAAACAAAATCGCAAAGGGTGCCATTGCCTTTCCTACAGGTCTCAGGTCACAGAAATGTCAGTTTCTGATACTTTCTTTCAAAACACACAGCATGAGTGATGTGCCTCAGTAGAAAAGTGGCATGCACAGCTTGAGTTCTATAGCATGTTAGTCAAATGGCTAGCTTTTGAGTAATCTTTTATAAAGAGCTTAACAGGAACCCTACACGGGGCACGAAGGCCATCCAATACTGATCAGCAGTGCCAAGTTTGGTTTTCTGGAGGGTTTTAGGCTATCAGTTTTTCCTGAATACACTCAGGGAACGTTATCTGGGCATCAATCTACATGCCTCACCAGAACTGTATCTAGCTGGCTAGCTGCTGATACTTCTCGGGGTTAAACTTCCGACATGAGTTACAGAGGTAATGCACTGTCTACATAACAAACACAATACACTGCCCTTAGCCCTTCTATCAGAATTATGTCATCATTTAATGACACCAGGACTCTTCTGGTGACAATCCAGCCTTTTGTGAGTCTCAGCCAAACACAATGATAAACTATAGAATGCCTCAGGATACCCTGCAGTACACTGGAGAACATACATTACAGCTCCATAAAGACAAATAGCCTCTGATCATCCAATTGTCATACGATCTGGAGGAAAAAAGCATCAAAATAACCAGTGATGCATACCAGGCCCTTCAGTCAGCACAATGGACTCCATGACCATCATGATAACTGGAACTACAGGGGCGAGGAGGGTTGCTGAACTGAGTTTGTGGTCATTCATATTGTGGTGTGAGGTACCAATGGTTTTTCTCAGTGGTCACACAGGGTTACTGTAGGGTGATGTACTCTCTTTAAGCACCTTTCTCCGTTAGTTTCTTAATCAGTATGGGAACCTCCTTTCACCACCCTCCTCATAAGGCTTTACTGATACCTCACGACTGTGCTGAGGAAGCCTGATGGGCTCCCACATGTCCACTCATCCCACTACCATTGTTCCCATTGCGGCATTTCCCCACTGGGATCATCCCTTACAGTCAAGAGAAGAAGTGCATATATTTAACACAAATCTTCCCACAATACATTCAGCAGTAACAGTTACAATATCTTGCATGTGCATTGGTCTGTAAAGGCCCACACGTAAACTCACATCAGTCCACAATCTGATCTGAAAGCATTTCTTACAAACTTTGACAATGTTCACAGGAATTTCAAGGCATCACGGTGATTTATGTCCCTGCGTGCATAAGGACTGGAAAAGTGTGAAAAACATGAGTGTAGTCAAGCCCCCAACACACTCTTACCAGTGGATAAAGCATTTTGTCCCAGTTAGAGATGCTCTAGAGTCTAGACCTGTTTGCTCTTGAAAGAATAAAGGCCTAGGTGAAAAGTCCACATTAAAGAAACATCAGTCTAAACACGAAAAATCTAGCAAATTTTTCTGTCTTCTTGGTCATCTTCCTGTCAATACCAATGGACTCATGGTGAGACTTGCCTGGAACACGGGGGTTGGTTGTTGGGTTACCGAGCAATCTCCACGTCTCTCCCCCCAGCATAGCTGGCAGGGCTTCCTCATCTACTACCTGAGGAGGAAGCCTCCATAGTCTCATTAGATTTTAGCCCAGACCTGGCCTTACTGTTCTTTCCTTTCTGCTCTCTATGGGAGCAAAGCTGAGTATATCTCTCCATAACTGCCTGCACTTGAACAAGAAGGAGTATTTTATCTGTAATCATAGCCATCCGTCATACAGAAGCAATATCAATTCCCCAGTGACACAGATGAGTGGGTAATAACCAAGGAATGTTTTTCTTAGATTTATGGGGTTCTCTACCCTTTATGTCTAACTGAAACTACCTACCCAATTTATCAGAGGTATCAAGGAAAAGGTGAAGGTTTACATGCTTCCCCCTCACCAAAGCATTTAGAAACATGATCCACAACTGTATACCAATGTTGTGGACACTGCAGTCTTATCTATTCTGCAAATCTATTTTGAGGGGTAGAGGGTGGGCCAAAAGTCCCACGTCCCAAAAGACTGTGGAGTGAATGAGAACTTGCCTCATGACCAACTTGAAAAGGAGCTAGAAAGGTGAGTGGGACATGGCAAATATCTGCCACATTCAAATGAGATGTGTTTCGAGTTTTTCCCTGTGTGACCTATAGGGATATGTACAAAGCCACCAGCGCAAAAACGCAAAGGCAATGCCCTAAACCTGGATAATACCAGGGAGCTTCTTCATTTGGGACACCTGTAAGTCATAAAATCACTGCATTCTCAGAAGAAACTTCCACTGACCCTCGCCATCACATGTTTCTCTGTAATACTCAGATTTGCATGACAGATTATGAGATGAGGGATGATGTTATAGATTAAGCATTTGTGTCCTACTCTCCCCCCCCCCGCCCCCTGCACCACAAACTTATATGTTGAAGCTCTAATCCCCAGTGTGATGGTATCTGGAGATAGAGCTTTGGGGAGGTAATTAGATTTAGATGAGGTCATGAAGGCAGGGCCCTCATGACGCGATTTATGCCCTCATAAGAAGAATAAGAGACATGAGAGCTCACTCTTCATCATGCGTGAAAACAGCAAGAAGGCAACCATCTTCAAGCCAGGAAGAGGGTCCTCCACAGGAACCAAATCTGCCAGGACCTTGATTTTGGACTTCTCGCCTCCAGAACTATGAGAAATAAATGCCTGTTGTTTAAGCCAACCATTCTATGGCATTTTGTTGTAGTAGCTGAGCCGAATAAGACAGATGGGACAAATGACATAAGTGCAACAGCCTTAGCAAGCTTCACTCATGACTCTGGAGTTAGAAGTACAAAGGGACTAGTGTCTAATTCACACAAAAAAATAAAGTGGAGCCAGAGATGCCCTTACCAGAAAGTACAATAAGAGCACTGAGTTGGGAGCACCTATACTCCCACCTCCTAAAGAAGAGAGGATCCGGGTCACCATGTGGAGTCTGAGAAAGGAAATGTGGTAGGGTTGCTCTCCACTCTCATAAGGTAGGGACAGCATATAATAAAGAGCTTCAGAAAGCTTTTCTCAGGTCCCATGGAGTTTTTGAAACACAAGGTACAGCATCTGAGATACATAAATAAAGTCACAAACCTGGGGCTGGAGCCAAAGCTACTCCCAAAGGCATCATAAAAGGGTGGTTTGGGAGCGCGCTGCGCTTCTACCACATGCAGAAGAAAGGGTTGCGTCTTCCATGTCCACATGTGAACGTTAGAATTGTGAGTGGCATAAGATTGTGTTAAAAGGAAATCACCCAAGGGAATATGTGGAATGAACAGAGAGAGCCAAACAGAAGTGTCAGTCACCAAGACCAAGAAGTTAAGTATGAGTCAGGTGGACAGTCAAGGAAAAGCATATTCCTGAAAACTTGCATTGAATATGACTGTGAATACATATTGTCCCAGGTAAGACAGTGGCAGAGGCTCCAAAGGCCAAAAGCAATAAATGCCAAATACGTTCATAATGTAATGTGAGGAACTAGGATGCCTGTTACGGACTGAACTGTGTCACCCAAAATTCTTATGTTGAAGCCCTAACCCCCAACGTGACTTGTTTGGAGATAGGGCTTTAAGGAGGCAATTAAAGCTGAATGAGGTCATAAGAGTGGGGCCCTAATCCACTAGGACTAATGTCCATTTAAAAATAGGAAAAGACAGGGGCGCCTGGGTGGCTCAGTCAGTTAAGCGTCTGACTTGGGCTCAGGCCATGATCTCACAGCCTGCGGGTTTGAGCCCCGCCGTCGGGCTTCTGTGCCGACAGCTCAGAGCCTGGAGCCTGCTCTGGACTCTGTGTCTCCCTCTCTCTCTGCCTCTCCCCTGCTTACACTCTGTCTTGCTCTCCTTCAAAAAGAAATAAACATTTAAAAAATTTAAATAAGAAAAGACAGGACACCTGGGTGGCTCAGTCAGTTAGGCGTCCAACTCTTGATTTCAGCTCAGATCATGATCTCATGGTTTGTGAGTTCAAGCCCCACGTCAGGCTCTGCACTTTCAGTGCAGAGCCCACTTGGGATTCTCTCTCTCCCTCTCTCTCTCTGCCCTGCCCCCACTCGCACTGTCTCTCTCTCTCTCTCAAATAAATAAACTTAAAAAAAGGGGCACCTGGGTGGCTCAGTCAGTTAAGCGTCCGACTTCAGCTCAGGTCAAGATCTTGCGGTCTGTGAGTCCGTGAGTTCGAGCCCCGCGTCGGGCTCTGGGCTGATGCCTCGGAGCCTGGAGCGTGCCTCCGATTCTGTGTCTCCCTCTCTCTCTCTGCCCCTCCCCCGTTCATGCTCTGTCTCTCTCTGTCTCAAAAATGAATAAACGGGGGCGTCTGGGTGGCTCAGTCGGTTAAGCGTCCGACTTCAGCTCAGGTCACGATCTCGCGGTCCGTGGGTTCGAGCCCCGCGTCGGGCTCTGGGCTGATGGCTCAGAGCCTGGAGCCTGCTTCCGATTCTGTGTCTCCCTCTCTCTCTGCCCCTCCCCCGTTCATGCTCTGTCTCTCTCTGTCTCAAAAATAAATAAAACGTTAAAAAAAATTTTTTTTAATGAATAAACGTAAAAAAAAAAGACTTGTTTCCCCATAAATAAACTTAAAAAAAAAAGAATAGGAAAAGACACCAAACCATACACTCTCTCTCTGTATGCATGCACAAACAAGAAACCATGTGAGGATGAACAAGACAGCCATCTGCAAGTCAGGAAGAGGACTCTCACCAGAGACCAACCCTGACACTTTGGTCTTCCAGAACTGTGAAAAAAGTAAATTTCTGTTGTTCGAGCCACCCAATCTGTGATATCTTGTTATAAGAGCCTGAGCAGGCTAATAAACCATCCTGCAAAGAAACGGACATATGTGGGTTCTCTTGACATTAGTTTGTCATCCACTGCAGAGATATAAAAGAACTGAGGAGAAAGGAGAAAAGAATTCACAGAGGTATCAGTGTGACAGGCATTTTCTCCATACTCATGAAGCAGGGAAAAGGACTGTTTCCCCCTTGCCACAAAATCACTGGCAAATGGCTTCATAATGGTTGACTAAGGCCCCTGAAGATTGGGGAAGACAGGAACTAGTGTCTGACTCACCCAAGTAAAATCAAAAGGCTGGAGCTACTGGTACCTCTGGATAAGGAACAGCAAAAGTGCATCTTGGGAGTAAGCAGCAATTCCACCATTTACAGAAGAGAGATCTTTGATTTCCTTGGTTTATATATGAATTCTAGGGGGAGAAAGTAGCCTGAAAATTACTTAAATACCAAGAGAGGCACATGAAGAGGTAAAATGACCCCAAAAGAGGTAAAAAACACAAAAGCCCTATTGACTGACGGAGAGTCTCATGACCACACAGAGGAAAGGCATTGCATTTAGCAGGGCATAAAGCCTTAAGTCCCTAAAGGATGAAATGAAAACACCTCTAAGAGAGCAGCCACTCGGGATTTCCTCAATATCTCAGACACCAGACCCACGCTATCATTTAATCAACTAGGCAAGGGTAGGCTCTTCTCCCTAAGCCTCTCTCTCGCTGGAAACCACATGGGTGGTGGGAGGATGAACAACTGTACAACAAGGGAGAAGTTGCACAATTGTTCATTGATTAAAAAATAAAGGCAAGGGGCACCTGGGTGGCTCAGTCGGTTGGGCGTCCGACTTCAGCTCAGGTCATGATCTCACAGCTCGTAAGTTCGAGCCCCACGTCAGGCTCTGTGCCAACAACGCAGAGCCTGGAGCCTGCTTCAGATTCTGTGTCACCCTCTCTCTCTGCCCCTCCCCTGCTCATGCTGTCTCTCTCTGTCTCAAAAATAAATAAAAACATCAAAAAAATTTTTTAAATAAAGGCAAAACATGATTGCCTATTTTGAACTCCACATCCATATACACATCATTTGCAAGACTCCAATCTTTAAGCAGGTCCTAGCTGGGGATGGAAGATATTTCTCAATGTTCAGTAACTAAAGTTTTGGTTGTTGCCCTGTAACAAGCTTCTTGGAGACTGGAGGTAGCAACAGAATATTTTCCCTACCTAAGAGTAATGAGAAAAACCATGGGACCCTCCTGGGCTTTCCTTCCAGACATGGGAAGAACAACTAGGTCCCCAACATAGGTTTCACAGGAAAGAGAAAAAGAATAAATCTTTGTTCTTTTTGACCTCACTTACATCAGCTCCGTAAGAACTCAAGGGAATAAAATGATCAAAGTCCAATATGACTATGCTCCAAAGTTCTTTGAAAACCCAAAAGCCACAATGAGGACATAAGGGATCCATCCACGTTTCTGCTATTTGATACCACCAGGTGGGAGGCAATGACACATGGTGACTTGTCAGCTCTCCATAAATATATTTTTCCTAGTGTTTTTTAGAGGCCTATAAGACAATTAGAAAAGACCTCGATTCCCAACATGTCACATTATGACAGGAAAACAATAAAAATGCAGAAACTGTTATTGAACAACATGAAGCGCTTCCCACACCAGCAGGCCCAAATTGACTAGATCCCCGAAGCTGTGCTGAAATCAACGGCCAGCAAATACCAAGTCTTCATAAGGGGCCTTTGTAGGTCACGTATGTGGGAAGTCTGGATGCATCCTGACAATTTATAGAATGATGGGATGAAAGGGTACTGCCTTACCCCAGCATTTGAAACATGAAAAATGAGTAAAGAATTTACCCGTAGTTCCTATAATAGAGTGAGGAAATATGCTATGCGTCAGACAGATCCCTGAAAGTCTGTCCTAAACAGAATGTTGAAAGCAACTCATCATTGGAAAAGCGTTTGTGGCAGAGGCTCCAAAGGTCAAAACAAAAGTGCCTAGGACCCCATATTCTAAGGTACAGAACTGTACTATCTTGCTAAACATCAAAACAAAACTAGGTCAACAGCAGCAACCCACTACCCCCCTCAGGGATATGAAAAATTCAGGTGGAAGAAGGAGGAAAACATTGGAGGGAGTTAGCAGCATAGTAGCCACTGTTGGGCCTCATCCCCTTTACCTAACCTCATAATTAAAGATTTTACTGAAATGTGAAGCACCTGCTGTGGAAATGTCACAATTAAAGCTCAAACTGGGGCGTCTGGGTGGCTCAGTCAGTTGAGCATCCGGCTGCGGCTCGGGTCATGATCTCACAGTTTGTGGGTTCGAGCCCCGCATCAGGTTCTGTGCTGACAGCTTAGAGCCTGGAGCCTGCTTCGGATTCTGCATCTCCCTCTCTCTCTGCTCCTCCCCCACTCATGCTTTGTCCCTCTCTCTCCTTCAAAAATAAATTTAAAAAAATAAAGCTCAAACTGACTTTGATAAGCATAGGCTCCACTGAGAGCTGAGCATTGGTTGATTGGTTGTCCTTGCTCATTATCTTTTTCTTTTTTTAAGAATCTAAGCAATCTTTCAATAGCATCTGCCTTCCTAGGATGACATGGGGACGAATGGTCCATTGAATGTCTCTTTAATTTCCCCACTGCTGAGTACTTTTTGCTGTAAAGTTGGCACTACTGTCTGATTGGATGTGGTCACCAAATTCAAACACAAAACACAATCCAACTAACAGTCCTTAAATACAATTTTCCACGTGCTGTGCTCAGAGAATTGCTAGTGCCATAGTCAGAAAAGGAATCAACTGCAGTTCGTGCCAGTCATAACCTTGAGAGGACAATATATCACCAGGTTTGGCACATCCATTTATGGACCCAAGATTTCCCTCTGTACTTGACTGTGTAACTGGCACTTTAATCACTTTTCCCAGGCTTCCTCGGCCTCACGTGCTAAAATCTTATTTTCAGGCCAGGTCCTGAATTGAAAATAGATCATGCCCTATGCAATCGTCTATCCAGTTGACCATGGCCCTTTCCCCAGCAGCTCAGATTGATGAGCTTCTTGATTCAACAGATTTTTATCCTAAAAGAGTCCCTACTCATGAGTATTCACACGAAGCACAAATAGGAGCTGTGTGCAACTGGCTCATAATGTTTAGCTAAATAGAGCCTGGGCCAAGCATCAGTTCACAATGTCAGCCTAGACGCATCTACCAAGGGGTCAGTCAAAATATAACAAGATACGTTCCAGGGGAATTTTTCCAGTGAAAGCACCACAAACTCAATCTTCACCCACTGAGAATATCTTTTTCTATGCAGAATTAGTTTCATTCGGGTTTGCACAGTCTTTGGGTTTTCTCTATCTCACTACACTCCTTTTTCCATTATTTACTGGATTTGCCTATCAAGATCCACCCAATCAGATCCAGGCATCTTCAAGAATTTGGGTGTATCTGGACACTTTTTCTTGTAACTCTGAGACATCTTTAACAATGCTTTATTTCTCCTTTGTATATACCACTTTCCCTTAAAAACACATGTTCCTTGGGGCATAGCCACATTGTTGGGATTCTCATTTGTAACCCATCTCATGATAGGGAAGTCAAGGTTTAACAACCCCTGGTCTTGCTTCATCACTCTCTTTGGGTCCATCAGCACCCACTAATAAGCCAGTAACAGCCTTTTAAATGGGGTATATTGGGTAGTAGTTCCAGGCAAGCACCATGAACAAACCCCAAGGGTGCTATTGCCTAATGGCCATATCTTTTCGCCATAGGTCCCACTCTGCATAAATGTTGGTCACTGACACTTTTTGTCAAAACACACTGAATAGGTAATTGCTCCTAATGGAAAGGTGATTTGTACAGCTTTTGTATATTTTCTAAGGCAGACAGTTGGTGAATTCTATGCCTTTCCAATAATTTTATATAACGGTCTGGGTAGGATCCCTATGTGATATACAAAGTCTGTCCAATACCAAACGGGTTTACCATATGCTGTGCCAAAGTTGGTTTTCTGAAGGGTTAACGACACCAGTTTTATTAAATTAGCTTGGGGCTGTTAACTGGGCATCAGCCACATGGTTCACCAGAACCTATCTGGGTTGCTGAACACTGATTCTTATAAGAGTTAATCTATTGGCCTGATTACCTAGATAATGGACAGTTTGTCTAACAAGGACAATCCACTGTCCTTAGCTCTTCCAATCAAAATAATGTCATCACATAATAGTACCATAAATTCTCTAGTGAGAATTCTTATTTTATAGATCTCAGCCTATCAAGTGGTGAGGTATCATGGAAAAGTTTAGGTTGCCTTATATTACAACATAAACTCCATGAAGGCAAGTTAGTTCCCATGACATGGATGCAGATAATTAAAGAGAAGATTATCATGTCCACCCATGCGACTTCATTACATGCCATCACCTCCATAACCTGGAAGTGAAGAGGTGATGAGTAACACTGCTGCACTGACCTTGCACTCCAGCACACTGACACGAGATAGCATAGGGTTTGTTAACCAGCCACACAAAGCTATTCTGTAGCACTATATAGTTTTCCTAAGCACCTCTGCAACTATTAATGCTTTGATCTGTGGAGGGACCTCCTTTCACTCCCCTGCCCCATATTCCTGTATCCTACAGTATCTACTGGTAACTCATGACCATGTTGAGGAAGCCTGGTGGGCTTCCAGTTGCCCATTCACCCCAATATCACAATTATATTGTGGCATTTCCCATTGGGAACATGCCTTAAAATCAAAAAAATTACACTTAACACAACTATTCCCACAATACATTCAACAGCATAAGTAACAACATCTTACATGTATATTGGCTCAAAAGTAACCACACTTCACGGTGCCTGGGTGGATCAGTTGGTTAAGCGTCCAACTTCAGCCCAGGTCATGATCCTACAGTTTGTGGGTTTGAGACCTGTGTCAGGTTCTCTGCTGTCAGTGCAGAACCTGCTTCAGATCTCTGTCTCCCTCTCTCTCTGGCCTTCCCCCCATGCTCTCTCTCTCTCTCAAAAATAAAAAAATTAAAAAATTTAAAAAGTACCCACGCTTCAGCACACATCAGTCCACAGTCCAATCTGTGAGTTATATCCATGTCTAGGGTAAGTTTTCTACCATACCCATACAAGTTTCTAGGAACCATGGTGACTTTTGCCCCAGGACCCATAACAGGTAAAAAGTTAGACAACTTTGAGTGCCATCAATTCTCCAACACACCTTGACCAGTGGATAAAGCCTCTTGTTCCAAAAAAATAGAGATGGTTCTCAAGCTCTACCCTAGATCTCTTTGTTCTTAAAAGAAAGCTCAGGGTGCCTGGGTGGCTCAGTCGGTTAAGCGTCTGACTTAGGCTCAGGTCATGATCTCACATTTCATGGGTTTGAGCCCTGTGTTAGGCTCTGTGCTGACGGCCCAGACCCTGGAACCTGCTTCAGATTCTATATCTCCTTCTCTCTCTGCCCCTCCTCCACTCATGCCCTGTTTCTCTCTGTCTCAAAAATAAACATAAATTTTTTTTTAATTTTAAAAGAAAGCTCGGGGTAGAAAGATGGTATAGAATACATTAGATAAACAACAGCCTAAACAGCACAAATCTCAGCTAAGGGTCTAGGTCTCTTGCACTCTTCCTGCCATCAGCAATTCTACCTCCTGCAGAAGGAAGATGTGTGTTCTCCATGGAGGACATGGGATTCTCAGAGACTACGCTCAGCTTTTGTTCCATCTTAAGTAAACAACACCCACCTCATTTTCTGGTGCTCAAACATCACACCCTCAGGAAAGCCTTTTCTGACCACTCTCTCATCTATCCCAACACTGAACTGGGCAAAGTCCTGTGTTCAGTGATAGAAAATACAGACCATGGGGGCACCTGGTTGGCTCAGTCACTTAAGTGTCCGACTCTCGATTTTGGCTCAAGTCATGATCTCACAGTACATGAGTTCAAGCCTCACGTCAGGCTCTGTACTGACAGCACAGAGCCTCCTTGGGATTCTCTCTCTCCCTCTCATTCTGCCCCTCTTCTTTTCATGCTCTCTCTCTCAAAATAAATAAATAAAACTTTAAAATTTTTAAAGAAAAGGAAAAAAAGAAAATACAGACCACGTATCATTTCACAGTTGTATAGTTATATGAATATTTCCTAAATTCCCGATAACATAACTAAAATTTTAGCTCCTGAAAGGCAGAAATATGCATCTTTGGTTATTGCAGTCTCCCAAATAATAGTGCCTGAGACATAGTGGGCACTCAAAAGTATTCCAGGGGCACCTGGGTAGCTCAGTCGATTAAGCCTCCAACTCTTGTTTTTCACTCAGGTCATGATCTCACGATTTGTAAGATCAAGCCCCATGTCGATCAGCACAGAGCCTGCTTGGCATTCTCTCTCTGCCCCTTCCCTGCTCACGTGCATGCATGCATGCATGTGCTCTCTCTCTCCAAAATAAATGAATTTTTAAAAAAGTATTCCTGAGGGGCGCCAGGGTGGCTCAGTCGGTTGAACGTCGGACTTCAGCTCAGGTCATGATCTTAGAGTCCATGAGTTCGAGCCCTGTGTCGGGATCTGTGCTGACAGCTCAGAGCCTGGAGCCTGTTTCAGATTCTGTGTCTCCCTCTCTCTCGGCCCCTCCCCTGCTCATGCTCTGTCTCTCTCTGTCTCAAAAATATATTTTAAAAAATTTTTTTAATTTAAAAAAAAAGTATTCCTGAAATTAAATAGTTAATATAATGTGCATTTTCAATGTCTTAATTTCTTTGATTATGAAAAAGACATAGCATAGAAACATAAAAACATATTGCAAGGGGTGCCTGGTTGGCTCAGTCAGTTGAGCACCCAACTTCAGCTCAGGTCATGATCTCGTGGTTTGTGGGTTCGAGCTCTCCATCGGGCATGCTGCTGTCAGCACAGAGTCCACTCCAGATCCTCTATCCCCCTCTCTCTGCCCCTCCCCTGCTTATGCTCTCTCTCTCAAAAATAAAAAAAAAACATTTTTAAAAACCATATTACAAAGAAATAAGTATTATAATGACAGAATTTGGGACTATGGGCAAGAGATAAGGGAAGACACTGGGGATGGGTGCACTTTCCTGGGGCTCACGGAATCACATGCCTTAAGTGACTGTCTACATGTGGATGAGGTCTTTTCCATCAGCCAAATACCAATCCACTCCACAAATGAAGGTGTAAACCCCATGAGCATCTACTGATTTTCAGCAATACACAGGCTCCACAACTAGGAAAGACAATCAATTATTTTACTTCAGACCAGGGGGAATGTTTCAAACATGTAAAGAACATACGGATATATACCCACAGTGCAAAATTATGGTTGCGGCAAATGAAGGTGTTGTGGTCAGATACAGTTTTGAAAGCTTGTATTGAATGGGAAGGTGAACACACATCCTCTCAGGTAAGACACTAGCAGAGGCTCCAAAGGCCAAGACTAAATAAATAAATAAATAAATAAATGTAACATTGTGTGTCAACTATACTCAAATTTTTAAATTTAATAAACAAATAAATAATAAAGTGAGTATCAGGCCACCTTGCAAAGAAATGGATCCAAATGAATTAGCCCATCACTCAACCCAGGTATAGAAAACTCTTTAGTTGAAAGGAGAAGAGAATTTTCAGAGGGAGTTGTTAGCATGCTGGGAATTTTCTCCACCCTCATGAGGGAGGGACAAGGACTGTTTCCCAGTTGCCACAAAATTACTGACAAAGCGCTTCAGAAATACTGCCTGACATCCACGAAAGCTGAAAGAGGAAGAAAATGGTAGGAACAAAGGGCCTGGACTCATAAGACCCATACTTGGAGAATGGCTCTGACACTTCTACCACAGTGCCCTTCTCCTAAGCTGAACATTCTGATGTCTCAGTTAAGGTGGGCAATTCACATTACATACTTATTTGGGTCTCTCCAGGTCCTAGGGTCCACATTACCCCTTCCAGCATCAAGATCTTCCATAATGTTGTTTTCTGGACCTCTCGGAAGCTCATTCCTGATCCTTAACTCTGCCCTATACACAAGGGATTTCTTCACCTAGTGACAACCACACAATCAGTGCCTCAAAATTACATTATTCGGAAAGTATTCCCTGATGACTCACTCACCCACTCTGACCTCACCATAGAAGAAATCCTGCATTCTTTCTATGGGCCCTCATAGCATCTGGATTTTTTATTTCAGAAAGAGCATTTTACAGTTTTTTAATGTTTATTTATTTTTGAGACAGAGAGCACATGTGTGCAAGTGGGGAGGTGCAGAGAAAGAGGGAGACAGAATCCCAAGCAGACTTTGCACTGTCAGCACGGAGCCAGATGCGGAGCTTGAAGCCATGAACCATGAGATCATGACCTGAAGTGAAATCAAGAGTTGGACGCTTAGCTTGTCAATGAGGAAAACGATAGAGAGAAAACATAAAAGTGGGAACTCTCACTCAAGCTCCTTCCCCCAAATAAAAATGACAATCATGTTTGGCCTCTACCCTTCTCTCTTTCTTCCACACCACCCAACCTTGGCTACATGTACAAATGACAGATGTCAAAACTTGTCCATGTTCAACTAGAGGCTACTTTCAGAGTTCAAATGGCTCCAAAACACACAGGTCTGGGAGAAACATTTGTGAATCCCAGCCTTACCTACACATCCTTTACTTTTGAGTCTCAGAAGCTATGTTAAGATTCATATTTAAAAAAAAAGATTCATATTTATCATTTATTTCAGCTTCAATCCATAGAGAAGGTATTGAGCTATATCCCATATAAAGATGAAGCAATGAGGTAGAGAAATTTAGTATCTCTCCCAAGGCCACCAGGACATAAGCAGATGCTCTTAAGCCACAGGAAGAGGAGGTTTCACACCATATGGAGGCATCATTTCATGTCCCGAGCAGATAAACCTCACCTTTCACGGGTGCTCTGAGAACACAGCAGTACACAGGAACCACCACTGTACTTAAAATAAGCAGTGTACAAAAGGAAAACCACCCATTGTGCCTACAACTAAGGATGCAGCAAGTGAAGCTTCTGTGAAACAGACTCACCCCTCAAAATATGTATTGAACAAGATGTTGAAAGTAGCCCCTCTTCTCTTCTAAGACATATGGCAAAGACTCAAAAGAAACAACCAAGGCCTAGTATAACCATATTTGAAAGGGAGGTGATGGGCTATGTTGCAAAATAGACCAAAACTTGTTCTGCTGACACCGTCCCACGGCCCTTCCGGATGTTCAGTTAGAAAGAATATAGAATCATCAATGAGAGTTGTTGTGGTCGGCATATATTCAACTGTCATGACTCTGGGTCTCCTTCCCCTACTCTCAAAGACATAATTCTACATAAATGAGAGGCTCCCTTCCAGAAGCTGCCACAGTTAGAACCCAAATTCACATGTGTTCTACTGGGAACTGAGCAGCAGTCACCCCTTTCTCTTTTTCAGTTTCTTCTAGGAGAATCGAAGCCATTCTACAATGAACAGTATGTGCTACCTGGCTATTCTACTGACCATGAACAGCCCTGGAAACATCCCAGAGAGCTCAAAATGCCGGGCACTTCTTAGAAACTAGGCAACCCTGTCTGACTGGAAGCAGTCAATGAATGCAAACACAAAGCAAAGTCAACGTTTATTGCAAAAATTCCCCAATCTGCTCTGAAAATGGTTTTGCAGTAACATACTCAGAAAATTTATCTAATATAGTCCATGACCAATGGTACACTTGAAAGTGCAATAGAATACCAGCTCTAGTATTTCTGCTATGGGACAGAGAGATCCTCTCTACTTGACCGTGCAGTTGGCACTCTGCACATTTCAGAGAGTCCATGGCCTGAGGCAATGGAATCTCTGGGTCTTGTCTTTAGTCAGGTTCAAAACTGTAGATAAATCACCATGTCTTGTTGCATACACTCTCCAGGTAGCACTGGTCCTAACCTGGGCATGACATGTTTCATGAGCTTGGTGATTCCATAGAATTTCCCTCAAAGGGTCCTTATCCATGGTCATATAATGCACAAATAGATGGTGTGCATTTTTAGTGTCCTGGTGGTTAATGTTCATTCCAATAAAGGCTAAAAATTGATCATCTAGCCTTTCAGCTGCCAGCCACCAGCCCCCACTGCCAGGACATTACCAGCTGCACATGAGTCAGTAAAATGCAGCAAGATCCATTTGGGTGCTTATTCTCCAGGACAAGCATCCAATCCTAAACTCCACTAATTGAAGAGAATTCCCATTCCAGGCACAACTGTCAACAGTTTTTGTTGGTGTTGTGCAGCTACAGTGGCCCCCATCACCCACTGGAATTTAATTTAGTTGGTAAATCCACAAACTAGACCCAGGCATTCACAAGAAATTTGGTGTACCAAAGCCACCAAGAAGCTAAAGTTGATGTCCAAGCCTCTGCATTTATGACAACCATACATGGAGAGTGACTAGGTACATTTTCCTGTAGCTGTAAGACACCATTAATGCCCAATTAACTTATTTCCTTGATATAGCACTTCCAGGTAAACATGGAGGCTCAGTGGGGCATAACCACTTCATGGGATTCTCATCTTACCAATTGCTTGATAGAGATGTGAGAGTGTAAAAACCTCCACCTTTGATGTGTTGCTCTCTCAAAGTCCATCATTACTCAAAAACAAGCCAGCAACACTCTCTCAAATGAATACACCCAGTGGTGCTATCAGGCAAGCACAAAAAACAAAAGCACATAGCTACATTTGTGGTGAGCAGAGCATAATGTATAGACTTGTCAGAATCACTATGTTGTACACCTGACACTAATATAACACTGCATGTCAACTACACTTCAATATAAATAAATAAATAAATAAATAAATAAATAAACAAACAAATAAATAAATAAATACAGCAAAACAAAACAAAAGCACACAAAGACATTGAGCTACCAATATTGGATATTATGTTAATGACTTAAGTTCAGAATACTTTTGAATGCCTAGTGGCATTAATAGACTATAATCCATTAATTCACAGATATAAGAATGTGAATAGTTAAGTACTAAGAAGGGAAGACAAAACCCCAAACTGTGTCATTTCCTTACTTCAGTGGCTGTTGTTACTTAATATGTAACAGATTAATCTTCTAGAGCCAATTACTAAGAAATTGGACCAGCTAAAACAGACCATCCACCGCTCTTGTCACTTTCAATCAAAATAATGTCATCCATGAAATGGAACTGGGACACCTCAGATGATGTATTCATCTTCTCTAGGTCTTGACCTATCCACTAGTGAGAAATTATGGGTCTTAATGCACTGCCACATTAACATATAATGTAATCTGACCCATGAAGGCAAATAGACTTTAATCATATGGCTTTAGTGGGATCCGAAAAAAGCATTAGCATATCCCACCACTGACAAGGCCCTTCAGTATGCACAACGTACTCCTAAAATGTTATGATATCTAGAACTACCAGGATAAGAATGTCTGCTGCCACATCAAGCTTATTGTAATCTATAATGAGGCCCCAAGTACCCTTTGTTTTCTCCACTGGCTGCCTAGGGCTACTGGACATAGTCTCTTTAAGCACATCTACCTTCTTTAGTTCCTTGACCAATGTAGAGTCTTCCTGTTATACATCCCTCAAACCAGAATCCTACACTGCTGTACTGATACCTCATGGCTGGGCTGGGGAAGTCTAGTGAGCTCCCAATTGTCCATTCGTCCCACTACCACAATTCTACTGTTGCATTTCCAATTGGGAACATCCCTTACAATCAAGAGAAGAATTACACATACTTAACACAACTCTTCCCACAATACAGTCAGAGTATCAGTTACAATAATATGTGCGTGTATTGATCAGCTGCGTTTCAGGATCTGGCTGGGAAATGAATTACACCTCCACCTACTGCAGAATTAAGTTTTGTGTTCTCCATGTGGACAGACAGACCCTTAGAAAGAAAATACAGTACGGGTTGCCTGGGTGGCTCAGTCGGTTAAGGATCTGACTTCAGCTCAGGTCATGATCTCGCACTTCATGAGTTTGAGACCCACATCAGGCTCTGTGCTGACAGCTCAGAGCCTGGAGCCTGCTTCAGATTCTGTGTCTCCCTCTCTCTCTGCCCCTCTTCTCTCTCTCTCAAAAATAAACAATCATTTTTTTTTTAATTTTTATTTAAAAAAAGAAAGAAAGAAAATATAGTAAACTTCTCCACCCTGAAGGATGAGGAACAAAGATTATTTCTCACTTGCTTCAATCAAATGACAAAGAACTTCAGAAAGTTTGTCTTACATCCTGTGGAGTTTGTGAAAAACAGAAGAATTAATATTTGGCTCACACAATCAAGTCAAGAACCTGAGACTAAAGCTGCACCTTGAAGGTATAATAAGAATGCTGGCTTGGAAGTGAAACACACTTCCATTACATGCAGAAGAAAGAAAAGACTGTGTTTTTCGTGTCCACATCAGAACTGTACAATGGTTGAGAGGCCTGAGAGTGCATTAAAATGAAAGTGATGATGGGGCGCCTGGGTGGCGCAGTCGGTTAAGCGTCCGACTTCAGCCAGGTCACGATCTCGCGGTCTGTGAGTTCGAGCCCCGCGTCAGGCTCTGGGCTGATGGCTCGGAGCCTGGAGCCTGTTTCTGATTCTGTGTCTCCCTCTCTCTCTGCCCCTCCCCGTTCATGCTCTGTCTCTCTCTGTCCCAAAAATAAATAAAAAACGTTGAAAAAAAAAAATTTAAAAAAAAAATAAAAAAAAATAAAAAAAAAAAACGAAAGTGATGAAAAGTGCACATAGAACATTCTCCACAATAGATAACATATTAGGCCACAAAACAGGCCTCAACGCATTCAAGATCAAAGTCATACCATGCACCTTTTCTGTCTACAACACTATGAAACTAGAAGTCAACCACAAGAAAAAAATCTGGAAAAACCATAAATGCATGGAGGTTAAATAACATGCTACTAACCAATGAATGGGTCAACCAGGAAATAAAATAAAAAATTTAAAAAAATACAGGGGCACCTGGGTGGCCCAGCCAGTTAAGAATCCAACTTTGGTTCAGGTCATGATCTCACAGTTCATGGGTTCGAACCTCACGTCAGGCTCTGTGTTGACAGCTCAGAGCCTGGAGTCTGCTTCAGATTTTGTGCCTCCCTCACTCTTCCCTTCCTCTACTTGCATTCTGTCTCTCTCTCTCTCAAAAATGAACAAATATTAAAATTTTTTCTAATAAAAATATGGAAGCAAATTAAAATGAAAACACAATGGCCCAAAACCTTTGGGATTCAGCAAAAACTATTCTAAGAGGGAAGTTCACAGCAATACAGGCCCACCTCAAGAAGCAAGAAAAATCTCAAACAACCTAACCTTACACCAAAAGGAGCTAGAAAAAGAACAACAAGCAAAGCATGAAGCCAGAAGAAGGAAGGAAATGATAATAATTAGAGCATAAATGAATGATACAGAAACTAAAAAAAAAAAAAATAGAAATGATCAATGAAACCAGGAGCTGGGTCTTCAAAAAAAATTAATAAAGTTGATAAACCTCTATCCAGACTTATTGAAAAGAAAAGAACCCAAATAAATAAAATCACAGATGAGAGAGGAGAAATCACAACCAACACCACAAAAATGCAAATGACTATAAGAAAATATTATTAAAAATTATATGCCAACAAATTGGACCACCTAGAAGACATGGATAAATTCCTAGAAACATATAAACTACCAAAACTGAAAAATGAAGAAATAGAAAATTTGAACCGACTGGTAACCAGCAAAGAAATTGAATCAGTAATCAAAAAACTCCCAACAAACAAAAGTCCAGGACCAGATGGCTTCACATGCAAATTGTACTAAACATTTAAAGTATCAATACCTATTCTTCTCAAACTATTCCAAAAAAAAAAGAGAAAAGGAAGGAAAAATTCCAAATTCATTGTATGAGGCCAGATTACCCTGATACCAAAACCAGATAAATCCACTACTAAAAAAGAGAACAACCAGCCAATATTCCTGATGAACATGGATGCAGGAATCCTCAACAAAATTCTAGCAAACTGAATCCAACAATACTTTTAAAAAAAAAAATCATTCACCATAATCAAGTGGGATTTATTCCTGGGTTGCAAGGGTGGTTCAGTATTCACAAATCACTCAATGTGATACATCACATTAATGAAAGAAATGATAAGAACTACAGGATCATTTATATAGTTGCAGAAAAAGCATCTAAGTACAACATTCACTCCTAACAAAAACCTTCAACAAAGTAGATTTAAAGGGAACATATATCAACCTAATAAAGGCCATATATGAAAAACCCACAGCTAACATCATCGTCAATGGGGAAAAACTGAGAGCAGGAACAAGACAGGGATGTCCATTCTTATTCAACACAGTACTGGAAGCCATAGCCACAGCAATCAGACAACAAAAAGAAAATAAAACACATCCAAATCAACCAGGAAAAAGTAAAATTTTCATTATTTGCAGATGACATGATACTCTATATAGAAAACGCAAAAGACTCCACCAAAAAAAAAAAATGTGCAGAAATGTGTTGCAATTCCATAGAGCAATAATGAAGCAGCAGAAATAGAAATTAAGAAAACAATTCCATTTACAATTGCACCAAAAACAATAGGATACCTAGGAATAAACCTAACCAAAGAAGTTAAAGATCTGTACTCTGAAAACTATAAAACACTGATGAAAGAAATTGAAGATGACACAAAGAAATGGTAAAATATTTCATGTTCATGGACTAGAAGAACAAATATTATTTAAATGTCTACACTACTCAAAGCAATCTACATATTTAATGCAATCCTTGTCAAAAATAACAACAGCATTTTTTTACAGAGCTAAAACAAATAATCTTAAAATTTGTATGGAGACACAAAAGATTTCAAATATCCAAAACAACCTTGAAAAAGAAAAGCAAAGCTGGAAGTATCACAATTCCAGACTTCAAGCTATATTGCAAAGCTGCAGTAATCGAAACAGTATGGTACTGGCACAAAAACAGACACAGAGATCAACAGAACAGAAGACCCAGAAAGGAACCCACAACTACTATATGGTCAATTAACCTTCCACACTGCAGGAAAGAATATCCAATTGGGAAAAAATGTCTCTTCAACAAATAGTGTTGGGAAAACTGGACAACTACACACAAAAGAATGAAACTGGACCACTTGACTACACCATACATAAAAATAAATTCAAAATGGATGAAAGACCTAAATGTGAGACCTGAAACCATAAAAATCCTAGAAGAGAACATAGGCAGCAACATCTTTGACATCAGCCATAGTAACTTCTCTCTAGATATGTCTCTGGAGGCAAAGGAAACAAAGCAAAAATAAACTGCTGTGACTACATCAAAATAAAAAGCTTCTTGGGGCACCTGGGTGACTCAGTTGGTTAAGCATCTAACTTCAGTTCAGGTCACAATCTCACAGTCTGTGAGTTCAAGCCCCACATGGGTTTTGTCCTGACAGCTCAGAGCCTGGAGCCTGCTTCTGATTCTGTGTCTCCCTCTCTCTCTCTCTCTGCCCCCCTTCCCCTACTCAGACTCTGTCTTTCTCTCTTTCAAAAATAAACACTGGGGCACCTGGGTGGCTCAGTCGGTTGAACATCCAACTTCGGCTCAGATCACGATCTCACTGTTCATGAGTTCTAGCCCCAGGTTGGACTGTGTGCTGACAGCTCAGAGCCTGGAGCCTGCTTCAGATCCTGTGTCTCCCTCTCTCTCTCTGCTCCTCCCCTGCTCATGTTCTGTCTCTCTCTCTCTCTCTCTCTCTCTGTCTCTCAAAAATAAATAAATGTTAAAAAATTAACTGAATAAATAAATAAAATCTTTAAAATTAAATAAACATTTAAAAAATTTTAATAAAATAAAAAGCTTCCACACATCAAAGGAAATAATCAACAAAATTCAACGGCAACCTATGGAGTGGGAAAAGATATTTGCAAATGACATAACTGATCAAGGGTTAATATCCAAAACATATAAAGAACTTATAAAACTCAACACTCAAAAAAATGTATAATCCAATTAACACATGGGCAGAAGACATGAATAGTTATTTTTCAAAGAAGTCATGCAGATGGCCAACAGACACATGAAAAGTTGTTCAACATCAATGATCATCAGGGAAATGCAAATCAAAACTACAATGATTTTGTACCCACCTGTCAGAATGGCTAAAATCAACTACACAAGAAACAACAGGGGTTGGCAAAGATGGGGAGAAAGGGGAACCCTCTTGCACTGTTGGTGGGAATGCAAACTGGCATAGCCACTCTGGAAAACAGTATGGAGTTTCCTCAAAAAGTTAAAAATAGAACTACTCTATGATCCAGAAATTGCACTAGGAGATACTTATCCCAAGAATACAAAAATACTAATTCAAAGGGATACATGCACCCTGCTGTTTATAGCAGCACTGTCTACAGTAGGCAAATTATGGAAACAGCCCAACTGTCCATCAGTGGATGAACAGAGCAACAAGATGTGGTATATAGATACAATGGAATATTACTTGGCCATAAAAAGGAATGAAATCTTGCCATTGATGACATGGATGGAGCTAGAGAGTATTATGCTAAGCGAAATAAGTCAGACAAAGACAAACACCATATGATTTCACTCATATATAGAATTTATGAAACAAAACAAACAAGCAAAGGGGAAAAATAAAAGAGAGAGAGAGAAACCAAGAAACAGACTCTTAACTGTAGAGAACAAACTGATGGTTACCAGAGGGGATGCAGATGGCGGGGGGGGGGGGGGATGGGTGAAATAGGGAATGGGGATTAAGAAGTGTACTTGTGATGAGAACAAGGTATTGTATGGAAGTGTCGAATGACTATATTGCATACCCGAAACTAATATAACACTATATGTTAACCAACTAGAATAAAATAAAAACTTTAAAATAACTTTTAATAAAATTAAAATTAAAAAAGAAACATTTAAAAAAAAATTAAAAAAAAAAAGTGGCGCCTGGGTGGCTCAGTCAGTTGAGCGTCCGACTTCAGCTCAGGTCACAATCTCACGGTTCGTGAGTTCGGGCCCCGCGTCAGGCTCTGGGCTGATGGCTCGGAGCCTGGAGCCTGCTTCCGATTCTGTGTCTCCCTCTCTCTCTGCCCCTCCCCCGTTCATGCTCTGTCTCTCTCTGTCTCAAAAATAAACATTAAAAAAAAATAGAAACATTTAGCTATGTAAGAGTAACTAGAAAAGCTATGAGACTATCTGGGTTTTTCTCCCAGACCTGGGAAGAAGAGGTCCCCAACAGAGTTCCCATAAGGAAAAGATAAAGAATCACGTTGCTTTCTTTTAGACTCTGCTTATATCAGACCAACAGAAACCAGAATGAAGAAAAGCTGATCAAATTCCAATTTGATAATGCTCCAAAGCTACATGACATTCCAGAAATCATAGTAAGGACTTCAGGAGAGCCATAAAGTCACCCACTCTAATATATGATAATACAATATGGGAAATGACACATCGTGACTTGTCAGCTCTCCACAAATATATTTTTCTATGACTTTCTCAGGGTCTTTGAAATGACAAAAAAAAACCCACCTGGAACCCCAACATGTCTTTCTACAATAGGAAAACAGAGTACAAATGTGGAAATTGGTTTACGACAGAATAAAGGGCTCCCCACAATGGTGGGCCTGGTTTGACTAGGTACCTGAAGCTATGGTGAAATTAACAGTCAACAAATAGCAAGTCTTTTTAAGAGAACTTTAATATGTGAAATGGGCTTTTTCAGAAAATCTGCAAGGCTAAACACCCAGGCTTGAAAGTATAAGGACAACATCACACTAGGGATATTCCAATATATAAATTCTAAGAACAACTGGAAGGACTCAGGCCTGGAGAAAAATGAAGGAAGTCACATATGTGAAAGGTCTGCATTCTCTCCGACAAGTCCTGCAAGGATGAGAAAAAGTATACTGGTTTTTCTCCCACTTTACCTGATCATGACTTCCTGATAATTCTCTCGGTCTTCTCTGTACTCCACTTGACCCCAAAATTCCCTTTTCTCTATTTTTCACTCCTCCTCTCCTATTTTCACTCATTCTGTCTAGTTGTATCTATAAAGTATGCAGCGGTTCTCTGACCTGGGTCAGGACTCCAAAGCTACAAGTGGCCTGTAATATTTAGTATCAGAAGATGTACTAAGGCTTCTTATTTACCATTTCTTTTCGGTTTTACACATAGTGAGGGTCAAAAAATATCTCCCACCTACACTAGAGGAAACTGAGGCTCAGGGAGATTAAATACCTCTCCCACTGGCACAGGGCCAATAAACAGCAGGTGTCAACTAGGAACAGAAAGAAATTTTTCAATATTCAGGAACAGGGAGGGGTTATGGTTATTATTTTAGATTGAGTTTCTAAGGATGTGACCATAGGATAAGTTATTTAAAAGTAAGCAAATAACTACTGGAATTTCTTCCCATACATAGGAAGAACACAGCCCTAAGCCAGTTTTCATTTATAAAGAGAAGGAAAAAGTTACTTTTTTTGTGTGCCCGTGAAGGCAAGCTGAACAATAACACAACTGCAGACACAGTGAACAAATTCCCATCAGAATATACTCCAAATGAACTGGACAGCCAGGTCATCACAGTGAGGACTGTAGGAAAAGGACTCCATCCTGGACTATTTGAAAGTCCAAGGCAAGAGATTATTATATATGATGACTTCTCAGCTATGAACAAATCTATTTTAGTAATTTTTTTATTTATTTTGAGAGAGAGAGAGAGAGAGAGAGAGAGAGAGAGAGAGAGAATCCCAAGCAGGCTCTGAGCTATCAGCACAGAGCCTGAAGAAGGGCTCAAGCTCACAAACCGTAAGATCATGACCAGAGCCAAAATCAAGAGTCAGACGCTTAACCCACTGAGCCACCCAGGAGCCCCTGTTCTAGTATTTTTTTTAATGTTTATTTATTTTTGAGAGAGAGAGACAAGAGCATGAGCAGAGGAGGTGCAGAGAGAGAGGGGGACACAGAATCTGAAACAGGCTCCAGGCTCCGAGCTGTCAGCACAGAGCCCGACGTGGGGCTCGAACTCACAAACCCTGAGATCCTGTCCTGAGCTGAAGTCACATGCTTAACCAACCGAGCCACCCAGGTATGCCCCCCTGTTGTAGTATTTTTTAATTAGACATTGAAAATATGAAAAATAAAGAGGCCTCCTGACAAAATCCATTGGTACAAATTCCCCTGCTTGACACGGGGAGGAAATTTTCACACTGGAGATGATCCTCCAAGAATTAAAAGGGGTTACTAACCCAAAGAAGAGCTCAATGCATTCACATATGTGGAGGGTGTGCATGCAAGCTGATTATCCAGTGAAGGATGGGATGAAGAGACACTGGGTTACATGCATATTACACCCACTTTGTCTTCCTGAATTTCTTTCAGTTCTACCCCCTTTTCTCCTGTCTTTACCCCTTATTGCTCATTGTCTATTTTTCCCCATGCCTCTCAAGATTCTCATTCACTATGCTGAGTGATATCTACAAAAAACACAGCGGTTCTCAGAATGACAACTGGATTCCAATCATTCCAGGACACTTTTCTAACAGTGGCTGGGCTAGGAAAATCCTAATGGAATCTATTTCCACATACTCATCTTCTGTACATGTGGTTTCCTAAATTAGGTCTGCCCTTGAATGACCATGGAATACATCCAGGTTCTCCTCCTATACTTTTCACTATCAACTCGTCCCGTTTTAGCTGGCAGGATCAATTATATTTTTCAAAAACTACACTCTGACCTTAACAGCCTCTGGAATTAAGAGGCTAAAACTTCACCAAGTAAATTTGTCAAAAGTAGCAGACACCTTGAATTCCTACTCCACACAGGTGCCGACACCAGGGCCCGACACGGAGACAGGGCCATTCTGAGATGCCACCACCATTTCATTGCAAATGTGAGGTCACACTTTCTACCTGGCAACTGGACATGTAAAGTGCCATGACTCAAAAGGCAGGAGTACAAATAGGAGAAAACAGTTTTTGCAAAATTCCAGGACAATTCATGGATTGGCTGGACACCAGAAGCTATAGTGAACTCAAATCCAACAAAGACCAATCTTCTCCGAGGAGCTGAAAAATATAAAAGAGGCTCTCAGAGAATACGCACTCATCTAAATACCCTACCTGAACATTAATGGAAAGGAGATAATCCAATATACACATTCTCTCTGACAACAACCAGACAGAGCAGAAAGAAGGAGGTCAGGATGTAGCAGGGTCTCATAGAATGACAAGATGAAGGAACACTGGCTTACCACCACTTTTGAAATACATAAAGTGGGTAAGGAAATGTGCCCACAGTACCTACAATTAAGGGTACAATGAAGGAAAAGGCTATAGGTCAGACATATTGCTGAAAGTCTGTCTTGAACTGGATATTGAAAGCAACTCGTCCTCCGATAATAAGCATTGGCCAAGACTACTGAGACCCAAGCAATAAATGCCTAGAACTGCATATTCTAAGGTGAGGTACTCTGCTAACTGGATAAAACCTGACAAAAACTAGGTCTGCTAGCATTAGCCCACCAAGTGGAAGTGGAAGAAGGGGGAAAGAAACTTTGGACGCAGTTACCAGTGTGGTAAGCACGGTCTCCACTGTCCTGAATCTGGGCCTCCTCCCACTTCCCCCAATCTCATAACCAAACATCTGGGAGACACCTTCTGAGAAAATGCAACATTCATTTTTTTTATGTTTTTATTTTATTTTTGAGAGAGAGACAGAGTGCAAGCAGGGGAGGGGCAGAGAGGGAGACACAGAATCTGAAGCAGGCTCCAGGCTCTGAGCTGTCAGCGCAGAGCCTGATGCTGGGCTTGAACTCACAGACTGTGAAATCATTACCTGAGCTGAAGTCAGACACTTAACCAACTGAGCCACCCAGGCGCCCCGGAAAACGCTACATTTAGAGGCCAAACTAATTAAAAAGAGAAACAGCTGGGTAGAACAGTGATGCTGAAGGTGCTAGACAAACAGTAAGAAGAACACGGATCTCACCAAGGGGGTCTAAGTCTCTTGATCCTCTTCCTGTCATTACCAATACAGATGTGGCCAGACAAGCTTGAAACATGGGGTCGGGCACAGATAACCAGATGACCTCCACTCCTTGTCCTCCAGGACAGCTGGCAGGGCCAAGGAGCTACGTGCACAGCCAACTACAACCTTCATATCATTTTCCCAATATACAACCTTCCCAAATACATTTTCCCAAATACAATCTTCATGTCATTTTCCCACTCACTGTATTTATGGACCTCAGTACATTCTGCATAACCTACTGCCCCAAATACTTTATCACTGAGCTCAGCTACTGCCCCTGGGTCCTGTTCTATACTTAACCGTATTTTTCCAAAAGGGCACTGTGACCTACCTGATCAGCATCCAGGAAAAGGGAGTTTCAAACCCTGTGGAGGCAATCTGCCAAAAGCATGTGGGACAAAGCCTGATGTAACTTTCCTTCTTTTACATTAAGACAAACTGGTCAACTTTTGTGGCCATTTTGTAGCAGCAACGACTTTTCTCTCAGGAACATAGAACAGTTTTGAAAAGATGGCAAATTGTTCCTTGGCTACAAGGGATATAATGTGTAAGACCATCTACATGGTTTTATGCATCAAAACTGGCCGGTAAACCCTGAATTTTGTTGAAGATTGCAAATCTCCTTGCTGGTGGGCATCCAAGGCCATAGATAATAACACCTTCAACGTTCAAGTCGACAAGATACCAGAATACCATGAAAAGTGTTGAACATAAGAGAAATTTTTCTCTGATACCATGTGAACATTCACAGTTCAACACAGAACACATTAAAATACCAGTTACAGGGGCGCCTGGGTGGCTCAGTCGGTTAAGCGTCCGACTTCAGCTCAGGTCACGATCTCACAGTCCGTGAGTTCGAGCCCCGCGTCGGGCTCTGGGCCGATGGCTCAGAGCCTGGAGCCTGCTTCCGATTCTGTGTCTCCCTCTCTCTCTGCCCCTCCCCCGTTCATGCTCTGTCTCTCTCTGTCTCAAAAATAAATAAACGTTAAAAAAAAAATTTTTTTTTAAAATACCACTTACATATTAGTACACAGAGTAGATGATGAATCGCTGGATTCACAGGTCTCTCGATGATAAAATCATTTTTTAGCTTTTGATCTTTTCACTACAAGTTCTCTCTCCTGCTTTCAGACACCTTCTGCAGAAACAGAGACCGGGAATATTTTTACGCAGACAGCACACCGCCAGCTTCCTGGAGATCATCTACTATCCTCAGCTGGAGGCCCAGGATGTGAAGAGGAGGGGCTATGCGGTGGGAGCAACAGGCACTAGTAAGCACTGACTTGCACATTCTTCCAGCCATTCTCCAGCCCACCAAAAAATGTACTTTTAAAAACAATTAGGCGTCAATCGGACAGGTGATTTAAGTCCTATCCTACCTCTGCCTGCCTAACCCAACAAACTATTTCAACAGGTAGCATACACAACGGCATCCCAGAAAATCTATCTTACTCCTAAACAGGCCCACACAGCCTAGAAGAGGTTGCATGGCGGGAGGACCCTTACGCGCCCCCTCACGCACCATGTAGATAAGGAATGTGCGAGCAGATCCTAGGGAGCCACGCTACTCATGACCTGGCCTGCACTGCTCTACTGATCCAGGTAGGCTTCATCTCCCCTGATCTGCCCTTGCTGTGCCGCCAGAAAGATCATGGGAGTCTCATCCACTGATTCCACCGGGGTCAACCCAGGTGCCATGGATCCCTGGCGCCCTATCCACTCTGACATGGAAAGCACACTCCTCCGGTGGGGGAGCCCTACTGACCCTCTCAGCCATCTAGATTACAGGATGCTCTACCAGATCCTGAGGAATCGCTCTTAGGCACAAACCTGGCCAGAGTGGCCATCATAATAAAAGGGCATCATAACTTCGGGGACCACACATTCTAGACAAAACCTGTCATCTCACGCACAGAGATATACGAAGCCAAGGCCAGAGCCCAAATCCTCATTCCACTAAAAACATGAAAAAATTTAACATTTTGACACTTGAATACTTTAAAAAAGTAAAAGTGAAGAATGAGGCAAATGTGCCAGCTTCCCATGATTCTCACTCCACACATCAAAATGAAGACGGGGTAACAAAAGGGGACTTAACGACTTCAGTGCATGTTGCTCCCCACTTGTGGAGAACCTCTTCGAGGCTGCAGCTAAGTGCTTGTTCAACCTGCACCTCCATGCTCCGATGGGGGCAGGGCAGAAAGCCCTGTATCTCAACAGGCCCTGAGAAGATGAGGAAGCACCTCATGAGGAGGACGGCTGGAAGAGAGGACTCAAGTGCAACCTTTCAGAAAGCTTCCCTCATGGTGCCTGGACTCCCATAGGAAGAACAGCAGGAGCTAGAACTGCTCCTGCCAATACAGAAAGAAAGAGGCTGACGTTGGAGAGGACTGCACATCAGCCAGCTGCAGAAGAAAGACATGTATTTTCCAGAGTTCACCTGTAGACCGTGAAAAAGGAACAATAGCGGGCATCTTCTCCACCCTCATGAAGGGTGAACCGAGATTACGTCCCCCGTGCCTCAAGCAAATAACAGTTTCAGAAAGCTGGATGTATGTCCCCTGGAGTTAGGGGGACAGTGGGACAAGTGTGTGACACAGAAATTAACTTGAGAACCTGAGGCAGGGACCAACTGGGTCGGAAGATACAAGAGAGGACGGGCTTAGAGCAGACGGCACTTCTAACAGCTGCTGTAAGAACAGCTGTGTTTTCTACGGTCCACACACGTACTCTGCGAAAGGGAATCTCAAAAGTGAAACACCAAAGATGGGCACCTGGACAGACAGAAAACCCCGATACAAGAGAGGCCTAATGAAGCCTGGCTGTGCAGGGGGGTGTAACGTCCAGAGAGAAGCCACATCCCTGGGCCCTTTAGATAACGGGACCCAAGGCACTAGTATCTAACTCACACAGTGAAGGAAGACCTGCGGAGGGAAGGAAGACCTGCGGAGGAAAAGCCTGTGGTTTTCCGAAGTCAGTACGTGTACCCTGAGAAAGCGATAATAGTAAGCATTTTCTCCACTCTCATAAGGACCAAACAAAGATCACTTCCTCCTGACCTTAATCAAATAAAAGCAAATAAAAGCAAGCTGGAGAAAGCTGGACTCGCGTCTTCTTCAGTTAGCCAGATACCAGAACTAATGTCCAACTCGTGCAAGTAGGTCAGGAGTCAAGGGCTGGAGATGTCTGGCTAGAAGATATGATAAGAGGGCTGGACTGAATGCAAACTACAGTTCGTCCACATTCACAGGACTGTGACTTCCAAGGTCGACATGAGAACCCTCTAAAAGTGAGTATACCAGGTTGTCTTAAAGGGAAGGCACCAAGGTAGAGAAGCCAGAGAAGTAGTGACCCCAACAGAAATGTGGGTTATTTCGTGGCCAGTTGGAGGAAAGGCACCTGATGAGGCAGGAGCCAGCAGTCTCAGGTCCCTTTAGGAAGCTCGAAATGTGTCCATGACGGCGTCAGCTCAGGATTGCACTGTTCACAGCCCCCAAACCACATTACAACTTTACAGACCAGGCCAAGGTGTGGTCTTCTCCACACACCTCTCTCCCTGGAGGTCACATCCGGAATGGTGATCAAGGAGTAGAGGGAGCAGATGAAGAGAGGAAAGGCAACAAGAAGTACTATAACTATCCTATTAACACATATGCACACATCATCGGCAGGATGACAAAATCCATGAAGGCTCCGGTTGGTTTGGACAGAAATTCCCAGTATTCAGGAACATAGCATTTTGACTGTTATAGTACACTGTGCTTCTAGCTGTTTGGAAGTGACCACAGGATGGTTGCTTATTTAAGAGTTAACAGTTGGCTATCGGACCTTCTGGAAATTTCCTCCCAGACTAGGGAAGAACATATCCCCAAGGGACTTTTCATGCATAAGTAGGAGAAGAAAAAAGTTACTTTCTCTTTACACTTGTCAAACAATACTCAACAAACTTTTGACAAAGACCTATTCTAGAAGAAAGCCCGTGTTTTGGAAAAGTTTCTGCTTTCCCTCCAACAACTGTAGGACAACAATATCAAAAAAGTATCTCAGAAAAGAAACACTTGGAAAGCTCTGTGCAAATTTGAATAGATAACCTTGGAAAAAGTCACCTCATCTGAGAAAAAGGAACTTCACAACTATGTTGCTCAAATAAAAGCATCCCATTTCGGCCTACAGGACATCACCTATATTTTCCCAACAGCATATTATGGCCTTAGCCTCCACGTGGAAGGAATTAAAAATCCTGTGGGATCAATCTGTCAAAAGCTTCTGAAAGCTCAAGAGCTTGGGCCAGGGGCCCACATGAAGACAGGTCACTTCAAGGCACCTTCACTGCCATGTGCTCAAACTTGGGCTCAGGCTTCCTGGCCTGGCAAGGAACCCACAGAGCCTGCAGGACTGACGTGATGCTATACAAACTGCAAAAGGAACATAAAGGTGAGAAGCTAGTGTTCACCAAAACAAAGCACTGCCTACAATGGCCAGCCAGATGAGTAGATCCCTGAAGCTGCAGTGAACTCAACAACCAGAAAATACTGAGACTTTTTAATGGGCCTTTAAATTTAGAAAACAGTCCCCCTGAGAGAACCCAAAAGGCTAAACACTGAGGCTTGAAAGTGCAGAGACAACATCACAACGGGGATATTCCGATATGGACGTTTTCGCTGAGAGATATATGAAGGCAGTCACATATGTGACGGGTCTCCATGCACCCTGAAAACTCCTACAAGGATGGGACAAAGGGATACTGCCTTCCCTCACTTTACCCCAACATGACTTCCCACTACCCTCTGTGCCCCCTCTTTTCTCTCCTTCTCTGCCATACTGCAACCTTGCGTTCACGTCAGTTTCTTCAGTATGACACTGACAGCATAAGCAACCAAAGTAAAAGTAATTGAACCGGAAATTATCAAAATTTTTAAAATTTTATGTCCAAGAACAGTATCAAAAAGGGAAGACAAACCACAAAATAAGAAAAACTATTTGTAAATTGTATCTGATAACGTTGTAGTACCTAGAATAAACAAAGAACTCTTAAAAGTCTATGAACAGGGGCGCCTGGGTGGCGCAGTCGGTTAAGCGTCCGACTTCAGCCAGGTCACGATCTCGCGGTCCGTGAGTTCGAGCCCCGCGTCGGGCTCTGGGCTGATGGCTCGGAGCCTGGAGCCTGTTTCCGATTCTGTGTCTCCCTCTCTCTCTGCCCCTCCCCCGTTCATGCTCTGTCTCTCTCTGTCCCAAAAATTAAAAAAAAAAAAAAAAAAAAAAGTCTATGAACAAAAGACAACCCAAATAAATAATGGGCATTTCTCCAAAAAAGATACACAAATGGCCAAAATGCACATGAAAAGATGCTTGACCTCATTAAGTCATTAGGCAAATACAAATCAAAACCACAATGAGATACCACTTCACACACAACAGGATGGCTATAATCATGCACATGGACAATAACAAGTGTTGGCAAGGATTTGGGGAAATCAGAATCCTTGTACATTACTAGCATGTGATGGGGATGCTGCTGCGGAAAGCACTGTAACGGGTCCTTAAAAAAGCCAAACAGAGTCACCATACGGTCCAGCAATTCCAGTATAGACACACACCAAGACAACTGAAAAATATGTCCACACGAAAACTTATCCTCAAATGTTCATGGCAGCATTATTCACAATAGGCCAAAAGTGGAAACAACCCAAATGTCCATCAGCTGAAGAATGGATAAACAAATTAGCTTTACTATGAAATAGTATTCACCTATAAAAAGGAGTGAAGGCAGAGGAAAGAGGATTTTTAGAGTACCAAAAGTACTCTGTACGATACTATAATGATAGATATATGTCATTCATTTCTCCAAACCCACAGATTGTACAACACCAAGCATGTACCCTAAGGTGAACTATGGACTTTGGGTGATTAACGAGTCGATACAGGTTCATCCTCACCAAAAAATGTACCATTCTGGTGAGCAACATTGATAATGAGGGAGGCTACACATGTGTGGGGACAGGGGGCATATGAGCAATCTCTGTACCTTCCTCTCAATTTCATATTAAACCTAGAACTACTCTAACAAAAAGTCTTTTTTAAAAAAGAAATGAATGGGGGCAGCTGGGTGGCTCAGTAGGTTGAGTATCCGACTTAGCTCAGGTCATGATCTCACAGTTCGTGAGTTCAAGCCGCACGTCGGGCTCTATGTGGACAGCTCAGAGCCTGGAGCCTGCTTTGGATTCTGTATCTCCCTCTTCCCTCCCCTGTTCACGCTCTCCCTCTCTATCAAAAATAAATAAGCATTATCAAAAAAAGGAATGAATGACTGACTCGTGCTGCAACATGGATCAACCTTGGAAACTTTATGATATATATGCGAAAGAAGTCATTCACAAAAGATTGCACATCATAAGATTCTATTTATAGCAAATGCCCACAACAGGGAAATCCTTAGAGTCAGATAATAGATTAGTTGTTGTCAGGTGATGCACTAGAGTGAGGGAACTAAGAGTGATTGTTAAAAGATATGGGGTAGCACTTTGAGGTAACAGAAATGTTCTAGAATAAGATAGCGGAAACAGCTGTGTAACAATGAATATACTAAAAATCACTGTATGGATGTGAGCTGTGTTTCAAAAAATGGCAAAATTAAACAGCAATGAAGATTCATCAAACTCACTGTTTGTGCAGGTCACAAATTCAGGCACTGCTGAGCTGAGTGCTTCTGGCCCAGGGCACAGCACGAGGCTATGGTCAAGATGTCACCAGGGCTGCAGTCATCAGAATCGACTGGAGCTGGAAGATTTGGTTCCAAGGCGGTGCAGTGACAAGGCTGGCATGGTGGTGCCAGAAGTTCGTGGGAGGCCCAGTTTCTTCCCATTGGCTTCTCCACAGGCTGCTTGAGTGTCCTCATGACTTGGTGCATCACTTCTCCTAGAATGAAAGAGGGACAAATGTTGCTACCTCAAGCAAATGACAAAGGTTTCAGAAATCTTGTGTCTCCTGTAGGTTGAAGATGAGAGGAACTAGTGTCTGACTCACACAAGTAAAGTCCAGAGGCTGTGGCTGGACTGTCCTTAGCAGATGGGACAATAAAATGACAACCTTAGATGTAAACTGAACTGTCAGAAAATGCAGAAAAACCTATGTTTCTAGGGAACAGATGTGGACCCCACAAAAGACAGCGGCCTGATACTGTCTTAAAAGGAAAAGCAGCCAAGGGGCTACCCAACACAGGGGTGGGTCACAAAAGACCTAGGAACCGAGGGGGTGTCTAAGTGGCTATGCAGAGGAAAGACACTCAGTGTGGCAGGGCTTGCACTGTGAGGTCCCTCAAGGAACCTGCAACTGTCCGACGGTGTCAGACAGGGATTTCCTCCAACATCACGGAGCTCCAGCCCATATCACAACTTTGCCAACCATGAGAAGGCATGCCTTTCTCCCACAGTCCTCATACTCTCTGGGCCCCAGTCACAGATCAGAAATAGTGTGTGGTCATATATGCGTTCAGGGCACTCACGTGACCATGGACTCAGGTCTGTGAGTACCATTGGAATTTTAGCTCGATGATAGCAGGGACACATCTGTTTTGTTACTGCTGTCTCCCAATGACAGTGTATGGCACATAGTAGGTGCTCAAAAAATATTTTTGAGCCGTACCTCAAAAATATACAAAATAACTCAAAAATAATCAAATACCACCTATAAATCTCTTAGAAGGAAACATAGGTGTAAAAAAGATAAATTGGACTTCATCAAAATTAAAACCTTTTGCATCAAAGGTTACTGTCAAGAAAGTAGAAAGACAACCCACAGAATGGAAGAAAATATTTGCTAATGTCTGAAAAGGGTTGATCATCCAGAATATATAAACACTTATAACTCAACAGCAGAAAGAAAACCCACCCAATTACAAAATGAGCAAGGGATTTCAATAGACATTTCTCCAAAGACTATGCACAAATCCCCAATAAGCACCTGAAAGGGTGCTGAACATCTTTAGTCATTTGGTCAGTGCCAATCAAAACCACCATGAGATACTGCTTCACACACAATAGGAGGACTATAACCAAAACAATGTACAATACCAGCTGTTGAGTAGGATGTGGAGAAACCAGATCCCTCACACATTGCTGGTATAAATGTAAAATGGTACAGCTCCTTTAGAAAACGCTTTGACAGGTCCTCAAAAAGTTCAACATAGAGTTCCCATATAGCCCAGCAATCCAGTCTTAAACGTATACCCAAGATAAGGGAAAACATATGTTCACACAAAAACTTGTACAAGAATGTTCACAGCACCATCATCCCTAATAGTCTAAAAGTATGAACAACCAGGGTGCCTGGCTGGCTCAGTGAGTAGAGCATGCAACTCTTGACCTCAGGTACTTCATGCCCCATGTTGGGTGTAGAGATTTAAGTAAATAAACGAATGAATGAATGAATGAATGAATGAATGTATAAACAACCTAAAAACCCAACAATTTATGAATGGGGAAACAAAATTAGTACATCCATACAATGGAATATTGTTCAGCCATTAAAAGGAATGAAGTATCAATGCACGCTACAGCACAGAAACCATTAAACTTTGTCGCAAACCATGAGTCTGGAGTTCTCTCTTGTCTAGCCAGAGAGCGGACACAGCACTGAATATGAGAGAAGCTAATGTCCAGGGGGAGACAAGAGCCCCGAGCAGGGGTTTCATCTCCATGTTTATTGAGCTCACAAGATATTACCCCCGGGCAACTGTGAAGAAAACAAGATCTTACACACGTGAACATGGAGAAAACAATCAACAATAATCATTTACTTGCGTGTATAAGAAGCAAAGGGTCTGGGGGCGCAAGTGGAGTTTGTGATCAAAGTGCAATAGTATATTGGCATCATATGGAAAGTACTCATGATCCCATTACAATATCTCACTAGCTAACCTCGGGCACTTTCGCCCAGTGGTGGCGGCTTTCCGCCCTAAGCTTTTTTTCTAAACTGTTTATGTAAGTAGAACCTATTTCCCCACAAAGCTTAAGAAGCCACACACAAAAAGATAAATATTATGTGATTCTACTTATATGAGGCACCTGGAATAGTCAAATTCAGAGACCAAAAGTAGAATGGTGGTTTCCAGGGCCTGAAGGGAGGAGAGAATGGAGACTTATTGTTTAATCGGTATAGTTTCAATTTGGGAAGATGAAAAAATCTGAAGGCTACTGACGAATGCATAACAATGTGAATGTACTTACTGTCACTGAACTATACACTAAAAAATGGTTAAAATGGTATTGTTACGTATATTTTACCACAAGAAAAAAGGAATGAGGTACCAGTATACGCCACAACACAGATGAACCTTGAAAGCATTATACTTAAGTGAAAGAAGCCAGAAGCAAAGGGACACATATTGTAAGATTCTATTTATATGAATAAGAAATGTCCAGAACAGGCAAATCTGTAAAGAGCAGAAGCAGATTAGTCATCACCAGGGGCTAGAGGGAAGGGAGTAATTGACTGCTAAGAGCTTAAAGTTTCTTTTGGGGGGTGATGGAAATGTTCTGGAATTAAATAGTGGTGAGCCCTAACTACAAAGCAGTAATCATCAAGACAGTACGGGGTGCCCGGGTGGCTCAGTCAGTTGAGCATCTGACTTCGGCTCAGGTCATGATCTGAGCAGTCTGTGAGTTCAAGCCCTGCATCGGGCTCTGTGCTGACAGCTCAGAGACTGGAGCCTGCTTTGGATTCTATGACTCCCTCTCTCTCTGCCCCTCCCCCACTCATGCTCTGTCTCTCTCTCTCTCTCTCTGTCAAAAATAAACATTAAAAAAAAAATTTTAAAAAGAAGTATGGTATTGGCACAAAAACAGACACATAGACCGATGGAATAGAATAGAGGCCCCAGAACTGGACCCACAAATGTATGGCCAATTAATCATTGACAAAGCAGGAAAGAGCATCCAATGGGAAATAGTGGTGAGCACAGAGCACAACATGATGGCTATACTAACAACCACTGAATTACACATTTTAAAATGATAAATTACATGTTTTATGAATTTTATCTCAAAAGTAATTTGGACAAAAAGTCTTCCACTAGAATGAGCAATCTAAGCACAGGACTGAAACTATCCTCTTTATGACTGAGCCTAAGAAATCACAAAGCATTCCTCCTGTCATATCCATAAGAAGTGAGTCCTAAGTCTAGCCCACATTCCTAATCAGGTTTTACATTTATATCATAAAACTCATAGCTTAGCAGTTTCACAACATGGGAAAGGTATTAATGCCTCCCATCTGCAGATGAAACTCAGGCTCAGAGAGGTTACATACATTTCCCAAGGCCACAAGGCCAATAGGTGGCAGAGTTCCGACAGGAACCTAGACTCGGCTGACTCCACAATCTGTGCCCTTGCCCTCCATCAATGGTGGTTCTTAACCAGACATACCACCTGTGAAACCCTAGATGACTTGGACCCCCCCACACAAAGGACCTCTTAAATAAACATTTCTAGGGCTTGGTCAGTACACTTGAATGTTTTTAAGCTCCCCAGGTGTTTCTGAGATGCATTCTATATATAGAACCACCCCCTCTGTGCCTGATGGGTTTTGTCTTATTAATCTGGACAGTTGACTCCAGCTGGATGGTCAGTGCCTTGGGGGCAAGGCCCCCACCTCCAGCTCCTTTGTGACTGCCACTGTGACAGCATAGTGTCTGCCTACAAGAGGCAGGCAGGCAGGAAACATCATTGGACAGGGCAAGTGACACCCAGAATGCCAGTTGCCAAGGGATTCCAGTGAAACTAAGAGGAGCACAGCTGGTGCCTGAGAGCTGGCCGACCTGGCCACTCTCTCCAGTGGGCAGGAGGTTCGCTGGGGCCCACTTGGTGGGCAGCCCCTGCTGTCAACTGGGGCGCCTCAGCTCAGCCCAGAGCAGAGGTGCCAGGGCATAACACTCAAGTTTCCTCTCCCAGTTCTCAAACTAAGAGGCCCAACTTAGGGCCTAGAATTTTCTGAGGCTTGTTGGCTGATTAGCAGTCAACATGGATCACCGAAGCCGACCTCGGGGCATAGGCCTGAGCCGAATCCCTGGGAATCAGTCCCGAACCCCTCGGGCCCCACTCCCCTTCCATATGGAACAGGAGGTCAGGGAAGGAGAATGGGAACAACGAGAGCAACCTCGTCAAAGGACTCCTGTCCACGGGCCGTCCGAAAGTCAAGACTTGCCAGACAACGTCATGGGTAAGGACAAGCTTCCCCAGACCCCCACCTCAGAAAAGGGAGGTGGCTTCATATTTTCCTCCTTTGCCCACAGGAAAGGGGTGTTGGGAAACAAAAACCAAAGCATACAATGGGCAGGACTGGGGTGAGAGAGGAGTCTGAAAGGGAAGGTTTCCTATCTGCCTCAAAGGGTTGTCACGAGGCGCAAAGATATAATATGTGAAAGGAACTGGAAACCAAGGCAGTTAGGAATAGTAGGTGTCATTTAGAAAATCAAGTGCTGTGCTCACTTTGGCAGCACACATACTAGTAAGTCAAGTGCTCACAAGAGTGCCAGGTGCCTTGGGAAACAGATGAATTCGTCATCAATTTCAACTCCAGGGAGCTGACAGTCTAGGAGAGGAAAGACAAACTGTTAGGATGGCTTCTGTGAGATTCAGAAGGATGACAAGAGTTCACAGGAAGACAGGACTCACAGGGGGCATAAGGGCTGCCAGTGGCCCCTGTCTTTCTGGTATACCTCGTGTCTCCTCCCCCCAGTTCTCACTTACCATCCTAGCAAATGGATGAGTGATGGGGTTAATTGTCAGAGGATGGAACAACGCTGTGCTGGGAGAAAGGGTTCTCTGGGAACTTACCAAGTCTTAATTTTTAAAAATTATACACACCTTGAGACAAGCTTAAGTCACCTCTGTGCCCTTCCTGCTGAAAGAGTGCCTTTCCCACTGGAAAAGAATAAATAGTCTCGAGATACTGCTTTTCAGGTTAGACCTTTCTTCAAGTTTTCCCAGGACTTAAAAGGGATACAACAGGAGAGGGAAGTGATCACTATTCACCCAGCTCACTGCAAGGAAAAGGAAAGTAAATGTCTGTTAAAGGTATAAAATGCAAGCCATTCCAAAGCAGAATGGTTCATTTCAGCTTTTGGTGAGGAGACAGGATGGCGCGCGGTAGCGAAGTTTTGTGGGTTAGGTGGGTGCCAAAGGATGAGGATCTAAAACAGCGCTGACTGCAGAAGACCAGTCACCAGCTCACCAATGGTGGGAGACCATCTCCAGCGAAGCTTTCCGAAGACCTGGGCCTGCATCGATGAGCAATGCTGAAGGCAGGCGGGAAGGAGGGCAGGAAGACGGGAGACCACCCACCATGGACGCCACAAAGCAGTCTTCCTGCAGTTGGGCACCACGTGGCAGCCGAGGCCTGCCCCAGAGCACAAGCGCAAACACCCGCGGGAGTGCGGGGGGGGGGGGGGGGGGGGGGGGGGGGCGGGAGAAGGGGAGGGGCGGACAGGGGCAGGGGACTGGGGGCCTGAAGGAGCAGCGGAGGGAGTAGGATGCCAGGAACCTTTAGCCCTATTCCCATCAAACTCAAACTCTTCCGAGGTATATAATAGGCTGGACTGGGGGTAAGGCTTGAGTTTGGAAAAATTAGGTTTCCTATCTGCCTCAAAGGACTGTCACAAGTAGCAGCTATAATATGCTAAAGCATCTGAAAACTAAGACTGTTGGGAACATTAGGGGTCATTTAGAAAATCAAGCGCTTACAATAGCAAATGGTCGCAGAGTGCCAGGTGCCTTGGGAAACAAAAGATGAATTAAACATCGATTTCAACCCCAGGGAGCTTGACAGTCTAACAGAGGCAAAACACTGTGACTTCTGCGGGTTTCAGAAAGATGCCAAGAGTTCGCAGGAAAATAGACGGGATCCTCCTGTAATATGATGGGGTAATTATCAGAAGACGGAACAACACTGTGCTGGGAGAAAAGTCTGCTTTTCTGGGAACTTTTCAAGTCTTAATTTAAAAACAAAACAAAACACCTTTGAGACAAGTTTAAGTCACCAAACCTCCGGTTTGCCCTTTCCTGCTTGAGAAGAGTAAAAGGCTAGATCTCTCTTCTCCAAGTTTTCTGGGGACTTAAAAGTGCTGCAGCTAGAGTGGATAGTCATGGCACTTTTCACAAACCCATCACTTCAAGGGAAAACCAAGTAACTGTTCGAAGTATAAAATGCGAGCCATTCAAAGGCAGATAGGTTAGTTTCACTTTAGGGTGGTATGTGACGGTGAGGCTCTGTGAAAGAGATGGGCGTGGAAGGATATAGAAAACTGTACCGCAGGGGAGGGGGGCAGTGGCGCTTCAGGACCCTCACGCACGACGCCTCCGAGCGGCCTTGGTTCACAGAGTTGGGCTAAGTAAGCTCTCGGCCCGGCCCGCCCTGGGGCGCAGGCGCAAACGCCGGCTGGGGGCGAGTAGGCGGGGCTGGAGCCCACGTGGCGGGGGGGCGGGGGTTGGGGGAGCGGGGAATTGGGCGGGTGCAGGGGGGCGGGAGGGGCGGAGCAGGTCTCGCGAGGCCGCGCCCCGACTCACGCGGGCGTCCGGCGCGGATTGTAGCCGCCTGGCGGCGGGATAAGTCGCGCTCGCGCCTAGGGACGTGTGTTTGCGCTCGCGTGGTCATGGAGGCGCTGCTGCCGCCGCTAGCCACGACCACTCCGGCCTCTGGCCGGAGCCGAAGACTGCTCATGCTGCCCCTGCTGTTCTTCTTGCTGCCAGCCGGAGCTCTGCGGGCTTGGGAGGCAGAGGAGAGGCCCCGAACCCGCGAAGAAGAGTGTCACTTCTACGCGGGTGGACAAGTGTACCCAGGGGAGACGTCCCGGGTTTCGGCCGCTGATCACTCCCTGCACCTCAGCAAAGCCAAGAGTAGGTGGTGCCCCGCCAGGGGGGAGGGTAACGGGTGGCACAGGAAAGCGGGAGGTGGAGAGGGCCTGGAGACACGTGCACCCGTGTTTCGGCTGCCACCTGGGGGCCTGGCTTGGGCGGCACCCTCTAGGTGGCCTTAGGTCCCAGGCGGGCCTGCCTCCCTGGGGGAGGGGGGACGGAGAGGGATTCCCCGAATCAGATTTTGGAAGAAGTGGTGGTTACCCCAAAGCCGCAGATGAGGGAAGGTGGGGTGCCGAGTTTGTAGGCATCAGGATGTTGTGCAAACTGAAACGCTTCCTCAAACATCGAAAAGTGCCAGCAGCACATCGTGTCTATTTTCAAGCACTATTTCAGGGAAGAATATATTGAGAAGTTGAATAATGGTTCGCAGAAATTTTAAACAGAAAAGTGACTAACCAAAATGCACAGGAGGGCAAAACTTTCCTTTTTCTTTCTTCTTTTACTGCATCTTATAAAGGATATTAAAACCCACCTTCCCCAAAACCTGTATAGTTAATGGGTATTCTTTGTTTCTCAGAAATGAAGAGCTTGTTACAGGGTGTACTTTGGAGGCTCTTTGTAGGAAAACGGAAAAACCGAGGTTGGAAGTAATGCGTTTGGGTTGATGATAAACCACGTGGCAAATTTGTGTCCTGCCAGTTTGGCTTTTGATTATTTGTATTTCTGTCCAGTGTACACAACTAATGACCACTTTCAGGAAGGACACGTCAGACTAAATAGATACTGAGAAAGTTGTGGCCTGCTGCATCTGGATGTTAAGACTGGCCAAAAAGAAGTGGCCAGGAGTTAAAGGATAAAGACTATGGCTTGCTTTTAAATAACCAGTTTTTACTGTGGATCATTTGGCAATTCTGTAGATGTATATTTGGTTCCGTTACAGTCTGTTTCATGCCTGTATTCAGTGACAAAAGTAAAGGTTCACGATTACGAATCCCCAGTGTAAAACGGGATGTTGTTTTGACTTAGGATGGAGTGGGAGTGAGAACTGAGAAAAACTATTTTGCCTTCTTACCCATTTGCAGTTCTTTCCTACTGAAAGTTAACAAAGGTACTTTTAGATTTTTATTTTTAAAAAGCCAGTCTTGCACTTTTAAAAATCAAAGTATTTACAAGTCCTGTTGCTTTTACTTGGTTTGGGAAGGTATTTTGAAATATGTCAGTCAGTTAAGTATTTAGTGGCATTACGTAAATTTCCCATAAGAAACAAATCCCATCAAGGTCTGCTCATAGAAGCAAATAAATGGTAATAATAGATTTCTCTTTCCCTTTAAATAGATTTACTTTTTCAAAGTTTAGATGTTTGCCACATTTCCGTGTCACATGTAGGGTTGAGGACTTTTACTCATAAAAGAATATTATAGAGCCATTAAATTTTTAAAAATTTTGAATTAATTTCAGTAACATGAAAAGCCTTTCATGACTTACTTACTATTCCCTCCCTTTTTAATTTTAATTCCAGTGTAGTTAACACACAGAGTTATATGTTTTCGGTGTACAATACCGTGATTCAACACTTTCCATATATTACTCAGTTCTCATTGCTGGTCCCTTTTTAAAATCAGGTGCAACATGATCCAAATTTGTGTGTTTAAAAAAGAATGGAAAAAAACACATCAAAATGTTAACAGTAGTTAAATTGATGGGGGATATGGGAAGAAGGAATTTAAACGTTCTTCTTTACTGCTCTGCATTTGCCAGATTCTTTGTTAACTCTGCCGTTTATATCCTGGACAGTTTTTGTTTTTTAACAAATACAAGGGGTTGCTTTGGGAATTCCATTTATAGATCTTAATAAAGTAATTGCAGTCTTGTTGCCCTAGAAATTGATGAATTTTTTTCTTTTGAACAGAACTTTCCCTATTTGGAGATGGCATGATACTACATATACAAAACCCTAAAGATGCCATCAAAAAAAACTATTAGAACACTGCAGTTCTTGAGTCAAAACCCCAAAATTTCCAAGATCAGAATTTTCAGAAAAAAATTATTTTTCAAATTTGGTTTTCCCTATCCTTCTCCTTCTCCTGTCCACTTTTCCTTCTCCTATCCACTTTTCCTTCTCCTATCCACTTCTCCCTCCTGGCCTTTACCGAATTAGATCAGGATATCTATATGAGGTAGGCTGCTGGCTCAAGATAAATAATCATGTGTTATATATTAACTTGGCAGAGAAATTCATCTTAAGTTTGTCTCTATTTTCAGAGTGATCAAAAGTGCTGAGTATTGTTAAGCCTTACTTTCTAGGAACCTTATAGTCAAACTTGGAAGCAAGTATTGACTTCAGTGTGTGTAATAGTTATGAAAGTTTAAGTGCCCTGTGAACATGTTAACAGAAGATGAAGGTACGTCATGTTGGCTAGAATTACAGCATGCCCTTACAAGAGAGCAGCACAGACTGTTCAGTTTCTGTCAGGTCAGTTGAAACTGTTAAGGGGTGTCTCCTGTTTCAGAGCCCCCTGGGAAAATAATCCCATGGTCTGGGATTTTACACTTCTCACCTGACATATTTGCAGAGTGTGGCAGCAGGTCTTCTGTGTGTATGTGAGAAACTGGACAAACATTTACATGAGTACATCTAGAAGACTACCATTAGAAAAAGGATAATCTAATTATAAACTTGGAGGGGCTATATAATGAAGCATCCAGTAGGGTTTAGTGCAGGGATGGAATATATGGGGTCTGTGAGCATAAATAGAAAGACAAAGTCTTGTGGCTCAGTCACTTAGGCATATGACTCTTGATTTCGGCTCAGGTCGTGGTCTCACAGTTAGTGAGAAGGAGCCCTGTGTCAGGCTCCAGCACAGAGCCTGCTTGGGATTCTCTCTGGCCCTCTCTGCCCCTCCACCGTTTGTTCGTTCTCTCTCTCTCTCTCTCTCTCTCTCTCTCTCTCTCTCTCTCCCCCCCTCCCCCCTCTCTCCCCCTCTCTCCCTCTCTCTCTCTCCCTCTCTCTCTCCCCCTCTCTCCCTCTCTCTCTCTCTCCCTCTCTCTCTCCCCCTCTCTCCCTCTCTCTCTCTCTCCCTCTCTCCCTCTCTCCCTCTCTCTCTCTCTCTCTCTCTCCCTCTCTCTCTCCCTCTCTCTCTCCCTCTCTCTCTCCCTCTCTCTCTCCCTCTCCCTCTCTCCCTCTCCCTCTCCCCCTCTCTCCCTCTCTCTCTCTCCCTCTCTCCCTCTCTCCCTCTCTCAAAAATAAAGATTAAAAAAAAGAAAAACAAAGTCTTTAGTTTCACTAACCTCCAACTGAGATTTAGCATTTCCTTCCATTATAAACATCAGCAACAAATCATATTAGCTTTAGCAGTACTTGCTTATACCTGTTGCCAAGAGAATCACAGATGTTTTTCTGCCATATCATTGCAGGCATCCTGAAACAAAATTTACGCTCATCATTATCTTGGACAGTTACGAGACCACTGCTAGATCTTGCAGATTTAAAGTGTTAATAAAAGGGTACATGCATTACTATATCACCAATTTGCTTTTTATTATCTTCATCATGACATTTCAATGTAATTAGTTTCCTTTGTAATTCTATATATTTTGTTTTATGCATTCAATAACACTGTTCTTAGAAAAAGTCCATAAGCTTCACCAGACTGCTAAAGAGGTCCAAAGGTTTAGAATCCTTGATTTTTAGTAATTTCCTGAAGATGTCTTTCTGTCCTCTCACCAATTTTCTCATTGTTCTAGAACTTCATATCTTTTTCTTTCTTAGTTTCCAAGCCAGCGCCTTATTGGGAAGGAACAGCTGTGATAAATGGAGAGTTCAAGGAGCTCAAGTTAACTGACTATCGTGGGAAATACCTGGTTTTTTTCTTCTACCCCCTTGATTTGTAAGTAATACAGGTACAAGTAGTAAAACGTCAGTCATTATCAATCATTATTCGAGGACATCAAATAGAAATTATTTAATTTAGCTCTTGGTTCTTAAAAGGCAAGCCAAGATGAATTTTTTTCAAGAAGGTAACATCTGCCATGTATTTCAGACCCATAACCCACTGACCCCAGTACGTTATACTTAAATCTACATGATTGTGTTATCGTAACGTAATCATTAAAGAAAGGAAAGCTTCAATTATATTCATTAAGTTATACATACTAAGGCAAGAAAATGAATATTTTAGAAAGCAATTAATAGCTAGACTTATGCCACAAGTCTGTTTAATGTATCTCTGTTAACTAGAAAATTGGCCCTTTACAATGATGATGCCATTTAACTATGATTTTATAATATTTATTCTTTGCTGTGTATACTGCTTTCCTGTGATTTGAATATTTTCCTGAAAATACTGCATATGCCTGAGGAATAATGCCTACTAATATAAATTATGGTTATTGGGGGGAATTTTCTCTTTAACTCTGACATTGAGTACTTTTTAGATAGAAAGTTGACTCAAATACTCTTTACAGCTATAGTCTTATCAATGATATAATTTTATCTGGAGTGTTTTTCAAATTCCATGAAAGTGAAGATACCAAAAAGAGAGTTGTCCTGAGTTTATCTTTTTCCTGTTTGAATATATTTTTTGGTTACAAAAAGTAGAAGTTTCTTCTGTCTTTGCCACTGTATATTAAGGTATTTTTTCCATTAGGACTGACCTAGAACTATATAAATAAAACCTTAACCTTACAGGGAGGATGTATTTCAGCTCATCTCTATAGGTGGTCCCTAGGCCACAGGTCGGCAAACTTTTTCTATACTGGGCCACGTAGAAAATATTTTAGTCTTGTGATCTCTATTGCAACTACTCAGCCTTGTCATTGTAGCACAAAAAACAGCCATTGACTACATATAAATGAATGAATATTGTCTTCTATTGAAAGTTTATTTACAAAAAATAAGATAAGCTGGATTTGGCCTGTTGACTGAAGTTTGCTGACCCCTTCTGTAATCCAAATAGGAAAAATTCTCAGGAAAATTAGTACATTGAGAATAAAACAAGTCATAAATCTGGATAATACATAATCTTTTAAATTAGTAAGAACTTTCTTCTTTCTAATCAATTTGTATTGTGGCCTGACTAGCTATAATGTATGATGTAACTTAATTTCTAATAGAAGCCAGAAGTAGAAATTTTAATATATAAAAATGATAGGCCTACTAAATTCATGTTCTAAAACGAATAAGTTAACACATCTGTTGAATATATATGACGCTACACGTGAATTTTGAAATTAGTCTAACATAGCAGACAAATATCCTCTGTTTCTGCCAGTGTTACTTAAAACCCCATAATGAATAAGACATATAGAACATGATGTTACCAATGGCCTTCTGGGGCAAAGAGCTAAGATCACTTTTTTCTGTTTCTATCTAATGCCAGATTGGGCCTGGTTAGAAAGGAAGAATTCTCGGGCATTTGCCACAATCTGCAAGCACAGAAGTCATAATATGTAACCCTTCAGTTTTCAGTCAGAACTTTTTCTCTGTCTTCACTAAGAAGTTGAATAAATGTGTCTCTACATAGCATTTCTTTGAATAATAGGAAGGAAAGCCAGGGCTGACCGTACCTACCTTTTGGAATATGTTAAAAATACATGTCATAGGAGCACCTGGGTGGCTCAGTCAGTTGACCATCCAACTCTTGGTTTCGGCTCAGGTCATGATCTCATAGTTCATGGGTTCGAGCCCTCCGTCAGGCTCTGCACACTGCAGAGCCTGCTTGGGATTCTCTCTCTCCCTCTCTCTCTGCCCCTTCCCTGCTCGTGCTGTCTCCTGTGTCTAAATAAATAAATAAATACTTTTAAAACAATACATATCAGGGTGCCTGGGTGGCACAATCATCCGACTTTAGCTCAGGTCATGATCTCATGGTTTGTGGGTTCAAGCTCCGCGTCAGGCTTTGAGCTGTCAGAGAACCTACTTCGGATTCTGTGTCTCCCTCTCTCTCTGCCCCTTCCCCACTTGTGCTTCTCTCTCTCAAAAATAAAAAATTTAAAAAATATATATATCTTATCCCAGGTTTCCAGAGACATCATCTACATTAGAACTGTCTGCTTTGCATGTGGCAGTTCTACATTTGAACAACTGAAACATTTGAAAAGCCTGTTTTGGGCTGTGGTAGGAATTTGTCCCCTAAGTCTGTGTTCTTCCAACTTTCTTGACCACAACACACAGTATGAAATACAGTTTTCGCTGCCGCCCAATACACTCCATGTACATACAGGGTAACATTCAGTCTGTAAGCACCAGTACAGCCATGCTCATTACAGTACTGAAACACTTCCGTACCAGATGGTAAATAGCCACTTTTCCAGTCCCCTCCCACCTGGTCCCTTCAAGAAACCTCCAGAGCTAAAGCCAACTTTGAGTTAAGGTTATTAAATATTTTTAATATCACTCCTGAACACATATATGCACTTGTACATACATATGTTTCATAACACCCTTACTGTATATAGTATATTCTCGTATTTTCTATTCCACTTTTTTAAAATGTTAGTTAGAACTCAGTAAATTGGCTTAAGTATTCCCTACCATGGTTTGGAAAATACTACCCTAAGATAATATTCTCTAAACATGCCCTTCTGACAACAGGATGGGGAGACAGGGTAGAAGAGGACCTTATCAAGAAAGGCCGGGGGATGGAAGAGATTTCCTCATCTCTAAAATAAACATCATGCATCTAGCTCATACGGGTGGTATAGAAATATTTAAAAAAGGGAATGATGTAAAATTTGTATACATCTTTGAAAGCTATAAGGCACTATATAAATCCTTGTTAAATAAAAGCAAATGAAGGGAGAGGAGGTGCTGCCGTAAGGGAAAAGGGGATATTGGTTGACCACCAATACATTAGGTTATAAAAATACAGTTCATTGAGATGTAATTGGGAACTCTGCAATATACTTTTCTTAATCAAATGATATGTGATCAAATGACAGTCTTTTAGACAGCTGCATCTTGACAGTGTTCATATATAAAAATTGGTTTTTGTAAGATTTTATTTGTTTAAGTAATCTCTCCACCCAATGTGGGGTTCGAACTCACAACTGTGACATTCAGAGTTGCGTGCTCTACCAACAGAGCCAGCCAAGCACCCCTGAAGTTGTTCTTAATATGTGTTTTTATATGCTAAAGGTGTTTATAACAACTAAGTCATTTGAAACTTTAGGTACATGCGTATTTTGAGAATACCGATATATATTTTTTTTTAACTTTCAGCACTTTTGTGTGTCCAACTGAAATCATCGCCTTTGGTGACAGAATTGAAGAATTCAGATCTATCAACGCTGAAGTCGTAGCATGCTCTGTCGATTCACAGTTTACCCATTTGGCCTGGTCAGTATCTTACACTTAGATTTGTAGGAAAAGGAATGGATTTACTTTTAAATTATGGGCAGACAACTCTTTTTTAAATTTTTTTTTTCAACGTTTTTTATTTATTTTTGGGACAGAGAGAGACAGAGCATGAACGGGGGAGGGGCAGAGAGAGAGGGAGACACAGAATCGGAAACAGGCTCCAGGCTCCGAGCCATCAGCCCAGAGCCTGACGCGGGGCTCGAACTCACGGACCGCGAGATCGTGACCTGGCTGAAGTCGGACGCTTAACCGACTGCGCCACCCAGGCGCCCCTTAAATTATGGGCAGACAACTCTTAATGTGACAGGAATATAGTTATCAGTTTGGAAGTAGAATTATCTGAGAGCTGCGAGTTCAATGAAGTTATGGTAAAAGTGCTTACGGATTTTATAGGACATTTCCAGAGTGGAAAAAAAAAGTTCATTGCAGGGGCACCTGGGTGGCTCAGTCGGTTAAGCATCCAACTTCCACTTAGGTCATGATCTCATAGTTTGTGACTTGGAGCCCCGCGTCGGGCTCTGTGCTGACAGCACAGAGCTTGGAGCCTGCTTCAGATTCTGTGTCTCCCCGTCTCTCTCTTCCCCTCCTCCACTCACGCTCTCTCTCTGAAAAATAAATAAACATTAAAAAATTTTTTTCTTTAAATAAAAAAGTTCAGTGCAAAAGACATAATATCCATATGGTTTCAGCAGATATCCATTGGTTTCAGCAGAAACCACTGAAATGTATGATTACTTTATTATGACAAACTGGGTAGCCTTTAACTGGAAGAAAAAAAATTCTTTATAATTCCATTTTTCTCTTATATAGTTGTCTAATACTAAGTCAAACTCAAAATAGTTTTTATAATTATTTTTCAAGAAGCAATGATTTTCTTGATTTTGTAAATAATTTTTTAATTCATTAAATGTGAAAAGGTGTTTCACCTAATTAATTGCAAAGAATTGTAAATTAAAATGACAAGAGGGGCGCCTGGGTGGCTCAGTCGGTTAAGCGGCCGACTTCGGCTCAGGTCATGATCTCGCGGTCCGTGGGTTCGAGCCCCACGTCAGGCTCTGTGCTGACAGCTCAGAGCCTGGAGCCTGTTTCAGATTCTGTGTCTCCCTCTCTCTGACCCTCCCCCATTCATGCTTTGTCTCTCTCTGTCTCAAAAATAAATAAACGTCAAAAAAAAATTTTTTTTTTAAATAAAAAAAAAAAATGACAAGAGATGCCATTTTTTTCCCTGATTGGCCAAGATTTCAAATATTGAAAAATTTCATCCAGTGATGACAAAGGTGTCATTCTTTTCCCACACACACAGTAGGTTTAGCATTTCTGGAGAGCAATTAGGCAGTATGTTTTACAAGCTGAAATGTGTGTGTTTATGTGAATTTTGCATGTCCAAAATTCTGTGCACAAAATTTTATGCACAATAAAGATGGTACAGAAATATTTTTGGTTTTAAAAGTTAATATTCATTAAAGTGAAAAATTCAAAACATCTTTTTCTGTATTTATAATTATATATACACATATATAACTGAAATATTAATTGGTGCAGGAGCTACAATTTATATTTTCTTAAGTAATTATCTCAAGTATTTTTAAATGCAGTTACATATTTAATATATTTTATTTCCTTTATCTCAACTTTGAGATAAAACTTCCAAAACTTAAGTAATAATTCTTGCAAATATATTTTAAATCCTTTTAAAATGTTTCTTGGGGCACCTGGGTGACTCATTCGGTTAAGTGTCCTACTTCAGCTCAGGTCGTGATCTCACGGTCCATGAGTTCGAGCCCCACGTCAGGCTCTGTGCTGACAGCTTAGAGCCTGGAGCCTGCTTCAGATTCTGTGTCTCCCTCTCTCTCTGCCCCACCCCTTCTTGCTCTCTCTCTCTCTCTCTCTCTCTCAAAAATAAACAAACATTGAAAAAAATACTTAAAATGTTTCTTTACAATTTATAAACTGAATAAAACTTCACATTACACATTTTCAATAGGAATCACAAAGCGAAAACCATGGGTTTAATTTGCTTTGTCACTTTTGTAGTAATTCTAAATCTTTGTAGGTTCCAACACAAATCCACTAAGGAAAAAGTTATGTCATCCCAAATAATTTGGCATTGGTTTCTCAAGGAATTTGGGGGGATGCAGTCTCAGCTGGATAGGATTCATATTAACCAGAAATTTCTACTTGGGTATCGGAACTGGGGCTGCAGACATCTGAAGCAGTATTTCCCTGTTTTCCAGCTGCTATGTCAGTGCCTTCCCATTGGGACACCAGCCGACTTTCCCTGGTTTCAAAAGAATACTTAAAAAAAAAAAAGAATACCTAAATCTGAAGGTTGATGTGTCTGACTTTGTAACTAACTTACTTTGCTGCTTCAAATGGACTTTGCATTTCTTTGTGTCTAAGAATATTAAAATATTATCTAGTTTTATTGTTCTTCTCAAGGTTTTGTCTTGTGATCACAATTCTAAGGTTATACTTAGGACAGTGTATATCCTTTGATCCATCAGTTCCTCTTCTAGGAATTAATCAGACAGGTGTACAAAGCTGAGAATACAGAAATGTTTCCGGCAGTGTTTATAAAAGCAGAAGAAAAACTGAAACAGTTTAAATGTCTACCAATATAGATAAATAAAAAACACTGTGTCAACACATTAAAAATGTGATATGTATCTCCATATTTAGTGTTTAAAAGAAATGAATATATTAACTGGGGAGTAAAGGCAAAAAATAGAATGTATATTAGCCTGTTTTCATTAGAGAAAGAATGTGTGTGTTGTGCGTTCATTCATTTGTATGTGTCTGCAGAGAAAGAGTGCTGTTTGGATACATGCCATTTGCTTAGCTCTGAGAGGTAAATGTTCTGTTTGTTACAGGATTAATACCCCTCGAAGACAAGGAGGACTTGGGCCAATAAAGATTCCGCTTCTTTCAGATCTGAATCATCAAATCTCAAAGGACTATGGCGTATATCTGGAGGACTCAGGCCACACTCTTAGGTACCTTTCAGTGGTTTTGTATTAGGACAAATCCAAATATATTTGTAATCCTCCTTAAAATGGAGTTAGAAGATGCAAGGCAAGAAGTATTATTTGCTCTATTTGCAAAAATGTTGTAGTGTTTTAAAATAATTGGCGAGTGCCCTACTTAAACTCTGTGAGTTATCATAGACTGTTAGAGCTGGAAGCTCTGTCATTTCACAGATAAACAGATTCATAGAATTCTATGAACTTAGCCAAAGTTAAATAATTAATGGCAGAGCCCACACTTGAACCCCAGTACCCAAACTCCTTATCTGTTTCTTTCTCCTCTTTTCTATTTCTAAAATGACGCCAGTAATGGTTTTTCCAAATACAAGTATCATAGTATTCAGCAGACTTGTGCCTTGAGGAGTGGGAAAAATTAAGAAAACACCACTTTAAGTCTTTGAAAAAAGGGCAACTTTAGAACAGCTGTGATTTTGTTATAATTATAGCTTCAATTTGCGTTGCAGTGAGAATAGTTTCTTTTTTAAAATGTTTATGTGAAGATGTCAGTATTTTATAATCCTCTGTTTTTTATAACAGCTTTATGGAGATCTAATTCACACACAACTCACCCATCTAAAGCATTCCGGGGTTTCTAGTATACCCAGAGAGTTGTGCAGCCATCACTACAGTCAATTTTAGAACATTTGCATTAATCTAAAAAGAAACCCCACACCCCTTAGCAGTTATTCTCCCTTTCCCCAGTCCCCCCACCCTGGCCCTGGGCAGCCAACCACTTACCTACTTCATGTCTCTGTGGTTGCCTATTCTGGACATTTCATATAAATGGAATCCTACACTGTGTGCTTTTTTATGACTATCCTCTTTCACTTAGCACAATGTTTCCAAGGTTCCTTCATATTATATCATGTGTCACTACCAATAGTTTCTTTTTTTCTACTTGCCAAGTCTTTAATATTTTCTCCTTTCATAGTTTATTATTAAGTTAATTCACAGAAAGTAAAATGCCACTAAAAAGATTGAAGCTGTTTTAAAATTTGGAATTATTTGGGGGCACCTGGGTGGCTCAGTCGGTTGAGTGTCCGACTTCGGCTCAGGTCATGATCTTACAGTTCGTGAGTTCGAGCCCCGTGTCGGGCTCTGTGCTGACAGCTCGGAGCCTGGAGCCTGCTTCAGATTCTGTGTCTCTCTCTCTCTCTCTGCCCCTCCCCGGCTCCTGCTCGCTCACTCACTAGCTCTCTCTCTCTCAAAAATAAACATTCAAAAAAATTTTTTTTAATTTGGAATTCTTTGAATACTAACCGAGTAAAATTATCTAATACTAGCTATTTTGTAGTTTCTTTTTACATTTTTTATTTTCATCAAAGAAATACATGCACATAGTTTTTAAAAGTCAGGGGGCGCCTGGGTGGCTCAGTCGGTTAAGCGTCCGACTTCGGCTCAGGTCATGATCCCACGGTCCGTGAGTTTGAGCCCCGCGTCGGGCTCTGTACTGACAGCTCAGAGCCTGGAGCCCGTTTCGGATTCTGTGTCTCCCTCTCTCTCTGACCCTCCCCTGTTCATACTCTGTCTCGCTCTATCTCTCTCTGTCTCAAAAATAAACGTTAAAAAAAATTTTTTTTTTAAAAGTCAGATTGTCTTTTTTGTTTGTTTGTTCATTTTTGAGAGAGAGAGAGCATGAGCAGGGGAAGGGCAGAGAGAGAGGGAGACACAGAATCTGAAGCAGGCTTCAGGCTCTGAGCTGTCAGCAGAGAGCCCTATGCGAGGCTCAAACCCACGAATCATGAGATCATGACCTGAGCCGAAGTTAGACACTCACTGACTGAACCACCCAAGCACCCCAAAAGTCAGATTGTCTTAAGCAACAATCCCCTCCCTACTCCTAGTGCTGCTTCTGGAGGAAACTGCTTTCAATTCTTTAGCTACTGCTTTTACTATTTATCTCCATACTTCCAACTCCTGTACTTTTTCTGAATTTATCAATTTTGACATTATTTATAATGGTAAATAGTACTTTCTTACACCATCCCCAAACTTATCTTTCCGTGTAATATGTGGTAATTGTGGATTAAGCCAGTATTTATTTTTTTTTATATAAGTATTATTCACTGCTAAGCTCTTAAGTGTAGTGTCCAAGGGTTTACATTTCCCTTCTAGTAAACTTTTTGTTATTTTATTGTGGCTAATAAACTACTACTTTTTTGTTTCATTCATTTAGTTTTCTATATACCTATCACTAATTCTTCCTAAACTTCCCAGCTAGTTGTAACCACTCTAAATACTACATATTTCATGTCATTTGTTTTTCCTGGAAACCTCCATCCTCCTGTTCCAGTTCAGACTGACCACTCTCTAGACCTGCTCCACAGCTGCTGTCGTAGCGCTTTGCACACCAGCATCCTGGGAATTTGCTTCACTTCTTCTCTGTTGGATGCCCACTTTTTAGGCTCCCATGCCTGACTTCTTTGTTTAATCCCTCTTTTTTTGCTGAAGCACATCCTCATAACTTTCTAATAAAAGGTCATTGGACCGGCGCCTGGGTGGCTCAGTTGATCGAGCATCTGACTTTGGCTCAGATCAAGATCTCACGGTTCATGGGTTTGAGCCCTGCATCGGGCTGTGTGCTGACAGCTCGGAGCCTGGAGCCTGTTTCGGATTCTGTGTCTCCCTCTCTCTCTGCCCCTCCCCCGCTCACACTCTGTCTCTGTCTCTCTCTCTAAAATAAATAAACATTAAAAAATATTTTTAAAAAGGTCATTAGAAGGTAAAATACTTGAGGACTTCCATGCCTGAAAATGTTTTTATTCTGCTCTTGTGCTTGATTAATAATTTCACTAGGTATAGAATTCTAGATTGAAAGACATTTGAAAGCATTGCCCTGCTACCTTTAGTTTCTGAGGTTCTTATTGAGATACATATTGTCATTTTAATTTCTGATTTTTTTATAAAAATGACCTATCTGTTCTCTGAGGAAGAGACATATGTATATATTATACCAAATATGGCAAATGTCTTAGTCTCAAAGTCTACAAAAGATTAAAATTCGCAAAATTAAAAGAGAAAACAGAACTCGAATTTGCTACCAAAGAAAGGGCAGATTTGTTTCTCTGTGGTGTGTGTTGGTATGATGTACGTTACAGAAGTAAGCTCAAAATTTCAGCTCAGGCTCACTTACTTCAGAATAGACTTCATCACCATTGACAGCCGTTTTCTACCGTAAAAGTAGCTACACGAAAGAACACCCATATGAATAGTAGTTAATAGTTTTGTCCCCACATTTGGCCAAGTTGACCTAGTCCAAGGAGACGGAGCTATAGTTAGTTCAGACTTCCTGGTGCTCATTAAAAGAATGTATCGTAGGATAAGCAGAAACATTTTAGTTATGTTTAATATGATTTTGAAATAAAGTTTCATGTAAGAGATATATAATTCTGTATATTTCTATTAAAAATAGTTGTTATTGGGGCGCCTGGGTGGCTCAGTCGGTTAAGCGTCCGACTTCAGCTCAGGTCACGATCTCGTGGTCCGCGAGTTTGAGCCCCGCGTCGGGCTCTGGGCTGATGGCTCAGAGCCTGGAGTCTGCTTCCGATTCTGTGTCTCCCTCTCTCTCTGCCCCTCCCCCGTTCATGCTGTGTCTCTCTCTGTCTCAAAAATAAATAAACTAAATAAAATAAACAAAAATAAATAAACTAAAAAAATAGTTATTATTTTTAATACTCGTACACAATTAGCCCTACTAACCTGAGATCTTTCTCTAAACCAAGTATTGGGTTGTAATCCATACTGACTGAAATAAAGACGATAGTCCTTTGGAAATTTTTGTTTTTCTCTAGTCTGCTTTAACTCTTGCAACACCACTCCATTTCGGCAGGTCTTTTAGGTTAAACTGTTCAATTATTCCCTAGGCCATTAAAGTGAGTCACACATATAGAGATTTAGAGGGAAAGGTAACTTTGGTGACTTTGTCTTTTTCCACCATTGAAAAAGGAAATACAAAGACGTTCTAAAGAGTCAGAGATAAGAAAGATGGATCACACCTTCACCCAGAGGAAGACTTTGCTATGTAATTTCATAATCTCACTTACAGTGCAGTAAAATCCCAAACCTAGTACTTGTGAAGATTCGACTGGAAATACAACAGTCCATTTCAAAGACAAAAACAAATTTCTAAAGCTACCATTTAACAATGATAATCCCAAATTATACAGTAGGTAAGTGTGGGGGGCAGGGGGGTGCTGTATTTGCCTGTGTTTTTTGTACCAGTCAGGAAGATAGGTAGCATGTTATTGGTTCTGTATAACATCCTTCTGTGTGGATGGCACAGGGATTCACATGAACTAATACTTGTCTTAATTGAGATTAAATGACCTCACCTGTACCACTCTTGTGTCTTACAGAGGCCTTTTCATTATTGATGACAAAGGGATCCTAAGACAAATTACTCTGAATGACCTTCCTGTGGGAAGATCAGTGGATGAGACACTGCGTTTGGTTCAAGCATTCCAGTACACTGACAAACATGGAGAAGGTACCCTTTCCTTCTAAACATCTTAGCCTTTTGATTTTTTCATTTGAGAGATTATGGCATGATTAATTTTGTTTCTTACTCAGAAAGTAATGTGGATGGTTCCAAAGTCTTCTGATTGTTTTCAAATTATTACCTGATATTTTGAGCAGATCCATTTATTATTTAAAGTGCTTTTAGCAAAATATCACTAATATATTCTACTTACAGGGTAAAATGCAAAAATATTCATTACTTGCACGGTCCTTTTGGATGTGCTCAAAGAGAAAAGTTTCTGCTACTGCAATTTTTCAAATTAAGTTTCTGTAAACTTTAAAATGTGCCTGTCTGACAATATTTAGTAATACAGGTTTTATTTTCATGTTTACATGATTTGATTTAGCTTTTTTCCTCAGCTATTCGGTATCATACCAGTAATCTAGAAGTTTATCCTTTCACTGCACGTGTTTGCAGTAGCTAAATAGAAAAGGTCAGATTTTGCTAAAGTGGAACATATGTTACACATTCCTTTCCAAAGTGTAACTCAGTGCCTGGATAAGGGTGCATTTCACAGAAAGGGGAAATCCCACTTTCCTAGTAATTTTAAACTCTCATTTGGCAAACAGCAAATTATGACATCACTACAAAATACTGCAGAAAACAGAAGAGAAGCTTATATTGGAAGTTTCTGTAAATTCAGAGAAATTTTTGCCATGCCCCAACCTTTCAGTTCACCAGATTCCCAAACCTTCCAACTTTATTAGAGGAATGCTCAATTTGGTTTCTTATACTGTACATGTAACTAGAAAAAATTGGCAAAAATGGAAATAGATGAGCTACCTGCTTATAAACTCCGTGACTGAAATTCCTTGGTACAAACAGGTAAGCTAACAGTAGTCAGGTGTTCAGTGGCCTAGAAATGTTCTCATTATTATAGGCTCCATTTTCAGTTTCATTTTGGAAAAACAAAAGCCAAGAGTTGTGAAGAGAAGTGAAATCTGTTTTTAACCTTTTTGCCAATTTTTGTTCCTTTCAGTCTGTCCTGCTGGTTGGAAACCAGGTAGTGAAACAGTAAGTCAAACATTTTTCTGTTAAGGGGATAGCGGGGGGGAAAAAAATGCCAACCTTACGGTAATCTCTCCTTGTAATAGAACTATCTTGATTTTGTAAATGAAGTAAATATTAATAGACAGAAATCATAAGAGTACAGGCATTCTTTGGACTATAGAGAGAGTGGCTGAAACTGGAGAAAGCAGAATACGTGATTTAATGCTACGAATTTTAAAGCCAAGTATCCAGAGAAATACACCATCAAAAAAAGGGAACAGTGGAGACCTGGTAGAATAAATTCAGAGGTCTTAGAGATCATAAATGGAATTTCTTGCTACACATTATGGGCAAAGAAAATAGTCACAAGCAAAACCTTTCTGTCTATAGTAAAAACTTTTGAGAAAATCTGGCTTAAATAACATTGAAGCTAATGCTTCTCTCATTATCATTTGAAGGAAGATCGAAACAGGTATATCCTTACATTTAGGGAGGCTATATAATTTATAGACAATCCCTGAAGTAGTCTCTGGCCAAAATAAAATTTGGACACTTGTCTGAACTGTTTTAAAATAACATGTTTATCTACTAAAGATCAACAGTTTTATACAAACTGTAGTTAGGAAACTGACAAATACTAGAGCATTGGAGGAAGAAATCATTATCTTAGGATAAAAGAAAAATACAGATCCGTAAAACTTTCTTCTTTAGTACACCAACAAAAAAGTACTATTCATCCTAGACAATGAGAGGTAGAAATTCACTCTATAACCTAACTCAGATTGAGTAAAGTAACATTTCACTGATTTTGAACCTGTTTTTGATGGGTTTGCAAAACAGCATTACCTTTGGGGATCAGAGTTAATGTTATAGTACAAATTTATTTACAGTACAATTTATTTACACAGATCTGATGGATCTCAAAGATAGATATGAAATTAGGCATTAAAGGTACTTTGAGCACTAGGTACTTTAGTCATCAGGTTAGTTTACAGTTATTGATTGTGAGGCTTACAGATAGAAATATGACTCAGAAGCTGCAGGTGTCACCTGAGAAGCCTTAAAAAGCATTTCTGGATGGATTTTCAAAGTAGGGGGCATGTTCCCCTGGACCTGTAGCAAAGCCAACAGTGAGTGATGACTAACATCACCGTCAATCACAGGCGTGTACTGAGATCAGCAAGAACTTCCAAGAAGTACAAATTAACTACGAAGGTATTAGAGGATGAGTATTTTACATTTCAGAAAACATACTGACTATCCACTTGATCAAGTTTTAGAGGGTCCACAAACCCTCTGAGAATGTGATAAAAACCATGAGTTATGTTATCACATACTGTGTTCGGGCATTCTTTTTTTATTCTCAGCTCTATTGAGACATATTTGACGCATAGAATTATATATATTTAAACTGTATGAGTGATGATTTGGTATATGCATACATTGTGAAATTATTACCACAGTCTGCCTAATTAACAAATCCATCACCTCACAAGATAACCTTCTTTCGTGTGTGGTGAAAACGCTTAAGGTCTACCCTCTTAGCAAATTTCAAGTACACAAAACAGTATTACTAACTATAGTCACTGTGTTGCATATTACATTTTTAGAACTTATCTTAAAACTGAAGGCTTGTACCCTTCGGCTGGCATCCCCCCATTTCCCCCACCCCCAGCCCAACAACCACAATTCTACTCTGATTCTACAAGCGTTCTTTGAACAGACATTTCTGGAGCACCTGCTGTATGGCAACTATTCAAACTATTACAATGGGCAGATGGTATTTATTAGTGAATACCGTAGCCAAAGTCCACCCTTGGAGTTACATTCTAATACTAATTTTAGATTATGGCAAATGCTTTGAGAAACACGATGATGAGAGTTGATGGGGTAGTGTCTGGCCTGGGGGATTAAGTGGTCAGGAAAGACTTCAAAGATGAAATTTAAGTTGAAACGTGAGTGAACAGACGGAGTGAATGAAGCATAGAGCAGTGCAGAAAGAAAAGCAAGGGCAAGGCCTTGAGGCCAGGAACCAGCTTAGCATGTTCAGGAAACATAAAGAGGGCCTGTGTGGCAGGAATTGGGTGGGCTGCAAGGAAGGAAATAGGGACACCGGTGTCACGTGCCATGGAGAATTTGGAACAAGCGAAGTAAGTGACAAATGTGTCCTCTTTGGTGACTGTGGTGAGGGTGGCAGCTAGTTTGGGGTAGTTTTTAAAAGAGATGAATTTTTCCTGTGTCCCCCCGTCAGTTCTCGCCTGTGTACCGCACAGGCCGCCTGATGGGTTGCCCTGACCTCAGGTTCTCTTCCCCCTAGAGCATGTCGCTCTCTAAAGCAGACTCTTTTAGCAGCCCTCCAGGACTCGTGGGCCCAACTTCACATACTTGGCATTGTTCTTATCTAGCAGCCTGTCGCAGGCCCTCTTCCCTACAGTGCACGCACGCACGCACGCTGTGCTCCCGTGGTGTGACACCACTCAGTGTGTCCCAAAATAAGCCCTGCTTTCTCACACCTGTGTGCCTTTGCTCAGCTCTTTAGCCTGGAATAGCTTCTCCCTTCTCTAAATTATTCTCGTCTTTCAAGACCCACATAAATGCCACCTTCACTCTGACGCCTTCCTTGATGCCATCTCAGCCTCCATTCAGTCATGGCCTGTGTCATACGTGATCATATTGTGTGTTGCAGCAAAAGCTGTTGTGTACACGCACATCTTCCCCACATGGTTGTACAAGCCTCAAAGGCGGGAACTTTAATGCCCTTATCCTTGTACACCCCACTGCCCAGCACACTACTGGCACAGAGTAGTTATTCTACAAGTACTTACAGATTGAATTTAAATGCAGAGACGTTATATATTGGCAAACACAGAATACTTGAAATGATGCCTGAAAAACTAGGTAATATTTATTATATGCTGAAGAAAAATTCTGAAGAAAATGCGTATAAACTACAGTAAACTGATTACAGTAGGTTACTTTTTGTACAGAGATAGATGTACTTGACCTGTAACTATCAAATAACATAGTTAATATGAGGTCAAATTATATTGGAAATTTCAAAAAAATCTAATCTTCTAAGGCTGTGATGCTTTTAAAGAGGGAACATTTTTTTTCTTTCAGAGTGTTTGTACATTCACTGAATAGTTATTGAAGGTAATACTTCATGTCGTATTTGAGTATTTTTTTTTACTTTGCAGTTTGAGATTCAAAGGTTGCAATTCCAAACCTCCAGAAAATCCATTTGACAGATAGAAAATGTGTAGTATATATATACAATGGAACATCAGTCATAATAAGAATGAAATCTTACCATCTGCAAAAACATGGATGGAACTAGAGGGTATTATGCTAGTGAAATAAGTCAGAGGAGGACAAATACCGTGAGGTGTGTGTGTGTGTGTGTGTGTGTGTGTGTGTGTGTGTAAAATCTAAAAAAAAACAAACAAAAAAACAAACTCATAGATACAGAGCACTAATAATGACTGCCAGAGGGGACAGCAGTAGGAGGATGGACAAAATACATGAGGGGGATTAAGAAGTAGTCTTTCAGTTATAAAATAAGTCATGGGGATGAAAAATACAGCATAGGGAATATGTCAGTAATATTGTAACAACTGTGTATGGGGACAGATGGTAAATAGACTTGTAGTGACATTTCATAATGTATATACTGAATCACTATGATATACACGTGAAACTAATACACTAAACTAAATACACTAATAATTTAATACACATACTCTTGTATGTCAATTATTTTTAAGAAAATGAAAAATTAAAAATCCATTTGAACACACTGCTGCCTTTCAGGTTGTGGCATACTCACATTTCATCAGCAGATGACTTTAAAAATACATTAACATCTGGGCGCTTGGGTGGCTCATTCGGTTTAGTGTCTGACTTCAGCTCAGGTCATGATCTCACATTCATGGGTTCAAGTCCCGCATCAGGCTCTGTGCGGACGGCTCTGGAGCCTGCTTCAGATTCTGTGTCTCCCTCTCTCTCTTCCCCTCCCCTGCTTGCACTCTGTCTCTCTTTGTCTCTCAAAAAACAAAAAATAAGACATGAAAAATAAATTTTAAAAAATACATTAACATCTGTAGCCATGCTCTCTTAATGTGTTTGACTTAATTAGATCAAACCTGAAGATGTCATGAAAGCCTGGTGGCCAAGAGAAGATCTGTAAGTAAATTGGGGGATGCTTGAGTACAGATGTTAATTTATTAACAAATTATTTGCCTTTTTGGATAGCTGAGATTAGTAGTTAGGACAAATCCAGTTTTTCCTTATACATGATATAATCTGGGACACAAAAATCATAGTTTATCTTTTTTAGTGAAGAGATGGGCAACTCATGCCAGACTGCTAATGATGCACTTTGGCTTTTAAAATGAGTAATTCGCAAATACCAATTTTAAGAGATGTATGTACCCCTGTGTTCACTGCAGCATTATTTATAATAGCCACGAAATGAAAGCAACTTAAGTATCCATCAAGAAATGAATGCATAAGGAAGATGTGGTGTGTATAAATACAATGGAATATACTCAGCCATAAAAAAGAATGAAGTCTTTACATTTACAACAACATAGATGGTCCTAGGGGGTATTATGCTAGTGAAATAAGTCAGAGGAAGACCAATACCATGTGGTTTCACTTCTATGTGGACTCTTAAAAAAGCAAAACAAATGAACAAACAAAATCCCAGACTATTAAAAATAGAGACCAAACTGGCAGTTGCCAGAGGGGAGCTGTGTTGGGGGATGGGCAAAATAGATGAAGGGGATTAATTGGTACAAACTTCCAGTTATACAATACATAAATCACAGACATGAAAAGTACAGCACAAGGAATATAGTCTATAACGTAATAATTTCGTGTGATGACAGATGGTAACTAGACCTCTTGTGGGGATCATTTCATAATGTATAAAAATATCAAATCCCTATGGTATATACCTGAAAATAACAGGATACTTTAGATCAATTATACTTAAACAAAAAATAACATTTTTAAAATGAATAATTTGCTTTTCTTTTAACAGATAATTCCAGATCCAGCTGGAAAACTGAAGTATTTTGATAAAGTCAACTGAAAAATACTTCCTCACGTTACCATGCTTGACAATTCTCAGTAAAGCTCACCGTTTTACTACCATACTGTGTTACGCCAGTAATTTCTTGGAGAATATAAAACTTCATGTCAGGTCATGGGGTGCCTGGGTGGTTCAGTCAGTTAAGCATCTGACTTCGGCTCGGGTCATGATCTCGCAGTCTGTGGGTTTGAGCCCAAGTCAGGCTCTGTGCTGACAGCTCAGAGCCTGGAGGCTACTTCAGATTCTGTGTGTGTGTGTGTGTGTGTGTGTCTCTCTCTCTCTCTCTCTCTGCCCCTTCCCCGCTCATGCTCGCTCGCTCTCTCAAAAAGAAATAAACATTAAAAAAAATTTATTTAATTCATGTCAGGTCCAAAGTTAAAACACTGATGCCACAAGGTACACATTTATTCCCTATCTTTCAGAAGTAAAAAACGTCAGATTGAGTCCAGCTAGTAACAATAGTAACTAATATTTATGTAACAAGTGCCATGTGCGAAGCATCCTGTTAGGTAGATTAGCTGTATCATCTCATTTAATCCCCAGGGCAATTCTCTTGAGTTATTTTTATAGTCGAGGAAAGTGAAGTTCAGATAAATTGATTGCCCAAAGTCACACCACTAGCTAGCATAGGTAGAATCAGATTTTGAACCCAAACAGGCTAATTCTAGTTTCTGGGGTCTTAACACTCTATTGTGGCTCACTTCTTTATACCTTTGAGGGTGGCAGGAAAAAACAAGTTGTGATGTATACTCACCTTCCATAGCATCTGGGTAGGGAGAGTTGACCCCAGAACTCACTGTTCTGTACGACACAAAGCCCTTTAGAACAACCCCTACATCCTTTACTTCCTCTAAATTCACGTTTTCAATGTGTACCAAATCTACACGTAACGATATGCTTATATAGTTTAACAAATTGAATCCCTAAATGTATGTTGCTGGCTCTTCGCAAACGACCATATATAAAGCTGAACTCCAGTGCTACTTCCATCATCCCACTTACCACCCCACTATGGCAAAGACTGTAGTGTAATTATCTGTATATGTGCTGTGTAGTTACGGGAGCTGGTGCCAAAGAGACTGCCTCATCTGGCTTCCATGCTAATCCCCTCTCGACACACAAAAAGCCCCTCACTCCCCTAGGTAGGCCATCACTAAAATTGAAGGTATTACCAGCCTCCTGGCTGAAACTCCGGAGTTCTGTCATAAATGGCAAGTGACTAGTGGCGGGTATTTGGACTTGGACGTGGAAACCCAACTGCCAGTTATAACCCTTTGCTAAGTATGTTCTAAATGCTAGTTTACTGTTGAAATTTTAGAAGCCGATCTATTAGTAAAGTTGAAGACTGCTAGTACTTTGGTGTCTAGACAGGTTTATGATAGTCTTGTCAATCTACTTTCAATACAGTTGGAATCCAACCTTTTTTCAGAGTGAGAAAGCGTGAGTGGGGGAAGGGGGCAAAGGGAGAGAAAATCTTCAGCAGGCTCCATGCTCAGCACAGAGCCCGACGCGGGGCTTGATTCCACGACCCTGGGATAATGACCTGAACTGAAATCAAGAGTCAAGTGCTCAACCCAGCCACCCAGGCTCCCCTGGAATTCTTGATATTTCCTCTTTCCAATTAGAAAATTAGAAATTTTTACTCCTGGAATACAGCTGTATCTTCTTGATTACTAATTTCCATTCCATTAATAGTTTTCTAGCTACGTATTCATTTTAGGTATGTTTACAAGGAAGACAATTTAGATACATTCCAAAAAGCCAGCTATTGTTTCATTCAGCAACTTTTGATCATCTACTCTATATACTTGGCACTTACCAAGTAACCAAAGACAAGTTTCTGCCCTCAAGGAGCTTAGCATTTGATTACTTAGGCAGGTGCTGAAAGTGTAGCCATTTCACAAATAAGTGAAAATACATCCTGACTCAGCACTTTCATGTTAACTGGGTAATGTAAATAGCCTGACAAACGTAGCAATAAATATGCACTCCTCTTCAATGCCTTCTATAAATTATCCCTTCAAAAGCTGACTTCTGAAAGTCCACAGATCCAAAATTATATCCTTAAAGATGATCTCGTGTGACCATTTACAGAAGACAAGAAAAACTGTTCAGAAAGGAGAGTCCCCTTGTCCTACTGGAAAGGATGGGCCCCGGGCCTGACTGGGATGTAGCTACAGGACACCTGTTCCCGGAACATGCAGCTGTTCTCAACTGCCTCCAGGGGACATGGTAATGTCCACAAATGTTTTTGTTACAACTGTGGGAGTGCCACTGGCATCTGGTGGGTAGACGCCAGGAGTACTACTAAACATCCTACAATGCATGGGACAGCCCCCAGAGCAAAGAAGTATGTGGCCTGAGATGTCAATAGTAAGGTGAAGAGACTCTTCTCTAGAGACAGCTGCCAATTGATTAAAGAAAGGAGACCAATGTAGTTTAGTAGCTGCCTGTGCGGCAGAAGAGAACGTGCCCTAACACGTAGGGGCTTATCCAAAATAATAGGTCAAGAGGTGGCTTCAAGTTTCTGGGAAATACACTGGGCAATGTCTTTTCAGACCACTAATACATAGATGACATCTATAATTCCCTGCTTCTGCCTCAAATATGTAATCTTGTGTCGAATATTCCCCAGCTAAGCCTTAGCAGTGTTCGGAACTTTACAATGATTGTGGCAGACTGCTCTTTCAGGGGTCTTAGTCCCCAGAATCTCATACAATCATTCCCCACTCCCATCATTTCTTCTCTGTCCAAGGACATATCTAATGCTACATCCTAAGTTTTCCATCTGTCAGTAGACTTCCAGGTTGTATATTTTATTCTCAAATACATTAACCACTGTTTTATTATTTAATGATATTTTTGTACCCCACCCCCCCCATCTGATATCATGGAATGCATCCTTGTATTTCTTACAAGAACTTTCTGACAACACTATGTCAATGAAAGGTCTTTGAAGAGAGTTGCTACTATATGAATGTGATGAAATGTGTATTTCAGGTAAATAGCTCTACAAAGGTCTCCATGTGAAAGGAGATACACAAATATACATACACACATACATACATAAATCTATAGATACACACATACATACACACTTCTATAATTTGTACCTAGCTCTTAGAAGGAAGAAAATGTTTATCATAACTACTATGTATTTATTCTTCAATAGCAAAGCAACTGTTACCAGTTCCATTATTTAGGTAATGCAATTTTGGCATAATGTTATATACACTTACGTAAAATCCTAAACATATATATTCTTTTAATGTTAATGTACTTTTGAGAGAGCGTGAGCAGGGAAGGGCAGAGAGAGAGGGAGATACAAAATCTGAAGTAGGTTCCATGTGGGGCTCAAACTCACAAACCATGAGATCAACACCTGAGCCAAAGTCGGACGCTTAACCGACTGAGCCACCCAGGTGCCCCTAAAAAAATATTTTTAAAGATCCACCTTCCTGAGGCTTAAGCTTACAATTTTTTTAATTAAAAAAAATCAAGGGGTGCCTGGGTGGTTCAAATTGGTTAAGCATCCAACTCTTGATTTCAGTTCAGGTCATGATCTCACAGCTGGGGAAATCCAGCCCCACAACAGGCTCAACACTAACAGCACAGAGCCTGCTTAGGATTCTCTCTCTCCCTCTCTCTGTGCCCCTCCCCCTACTCGTGCTCACACACTCTCTCTCTCAAATATGAACAAAAAAACTCTTCATTAACAAAATCAAAAGACAAGTCCAAACCCAAATTCACCTAAGCCATGCACTTGTTCAAACAGGAAACATTACCTACATGTGTGCAAGGTACTTTGCTGGCAATGTGGATAAAAAGGTATGAAACAATCCCTTCCCTCAAGGAGCCCAGAGTCTCCCAAATGAAAGCATATAAAAAGAGCATCAAAGTGCAATAAATCCAAAAAATACCTACCAATGGTGAAGGCCCCAAGGGGAGCATGAGAAGCTACAATACAGGGATGAGGGAAGGTTTCCCACAGGCAAGGAGTTCGCATTTCCTACTACTTCACCGAAGGCCATTTCACGTCCAAGTGTACTGTCCTTTTATAAAAAGACAGTACTTGGGACTCTGTCTCAAGAGATGAAGCACTAACTGGTTTTCCTCTATGATAATCCTTCGGGAGATGGCATGTGCTTTACAGGTGATTGGTTAGGGTTAAAGGCGTGTGGCCAAGGTCAGATGAAGGTAAGAAGTGAAACTCATTAACTTCAAGCTATGGCCATTTGTACAGCTCAGTCAGGACATCAGAAACTTGGATCTACGAGTTTTCTATTAAAGGTAGTATGCTGCACTGTAACCCAAAGGCCACCAGGTGGCGCCAGCCACACGGAAATGGCACAGCGACTTGCTGTGTCCTAAGACCCTATCAGGCTAAACTAAAAGAGCAACAACGCTCAAACGGCTTTGTTATTGTTGTTTTGGGGTTTTTTACAACTCTAAAGGTAAAACTTCAAAATTCTGATCAACCTAAGTACAGCTCAAGTACACATCTTTATTTGTATTGAGTGTACTCCTTCCATCAATGACCGTGACCCAATTAGTAAATTTTACACTGTGACCTAGTACACATAAATGTATGCACCATGCACATGTCTAACAAGCTCCACATAATACCACTACTAGGCATGATGTGTTATACAGTCTTCTTATAAATGTATATAAGATGTAGGTATGTATATATGTAATCAGGATGAAATAAACACCTGCTGTATCAATACCTTGTCATGTGTAATTTTCATTTTACTTCCATTAGGGTTTTGTTCATTTGTTTTAGCCATCCTATTCCCTCTACTAAAGATGCACAATTTCTGTGACACAAACCAAAATATCTTACCCTTTTTTTGGTTACTTTAATCCTTTCTCTGAGATACTAATTTCTCAATGCCTCTTCAGAAGGGCTTTTTTTATATCTTAAATAGGCCTTGATTTTTAAGATGATATGCAGTATATTCATTAAAATATTTCACTAACCAAACAGCCGAATCAAGCAAAACAATATAGGCCTAAATCAAGGGACTATGGAATGAAGAAGGTGCCCCTCCTTTTATGGGATGGGAAACAACTTGAAGAGATGAAGCCCTTAGCCCACTCCCAGACCTAGTCAGTGGCAGAGAGCCCTAGGCAAGACCTCCCAGGTATGGACATTCACGCCAACACTACTTCACATCACTGCACACTGCCTTCCAGAAACCCGCCCTTTGGGTGAAAGGACCCCCAAATCCACCTCAGATTGATCCCCTTAGATTAAAAGTTTTATGACACGAGAGTCTCATCTAAAAGCAACATGATGAGTCAAGACCGTTAAATCCATTTTTGAACTTGCTCAATCCTTTTTAATTCCTCTTTCTGGTTACCTATTTTACAGTAATGCATTATTTGTAGCCCAGGAAAGGGGGGGGGGACCATTCACAAGTCGATTCAGAGAGTCAATCACAAATGCAGTGAAAATCTATTCTATAAGGGAACTAAAATCCCAAAACTATTTCACCATCATCTCTCATGGTTAGAGACCTAACTGTATCCTGAGATTACATATATAGCCCCTGTCCCTTTTGCAGCCTCACCTCTCTCTGCAAAATGTGGGTAACAATGCTATTGACCTCCAAAGGTGGCTGTAAGGATTAAATGAGCAAATACATCTGAATGTCATTAGCATATTGCCTGACACATACTAAGACTCCAATACGTTAGTCATACATAAAAGTTCCTTTTTTATGATGATTACATCTTCTCACTGATTATTGTAGCACTTCACCAACATACAAGTTGTCATGGGGTTCTGGAACCAAATAAAGAATCCCTAACTCCTCTCAAATGTTTTTGTTGTAAAGCATAAAACACTGAATTTGAGCTTGAGGCTCTGGCGAGAAACAGAAATTGGTAACAAACTTGTCTTCTCCGTATCAAAATGGAAGCAAATATAAACTACCCTTCACCATCCTCTAACGCACTTCCTTTTGCCTCCCTCTTCTCATGTGTGCAATTTATTAATAGGTATTAATAAGAAAAAAGGACCATGGCCAAGTAAGTTTCACAAAAGCTGATTAAACAAAGTTAAACAGGTGTTCTTACGGACCTACTTTTCGGAGTCTTTTGTAACCTAATATGCTTTAAAAACTACCAGAGGAGGGGTATCCTATGTAGTGTTTCCCAGTGTTACTTGTTAATAAATGTTTATACAAGACTATTTCATTAGCACTAGTATCCAAGGTACCTTCTTTGTCAACTTCCAGGACATCAGTGATTGTTCCCAGCACGAAAATGGCTTTGAGAGGCAGGAGGATGGTGTAGTTAGGATCTAAAGCTCTGGCTGGCTGCTCTTGGAGCCCTCAAGACACCATTTAAAAAATCCAACCAGCCTGTTAAGAGGTCTGGCCAACCTCCACCCGATTCCAGCCACCCCAGCTGAGGTGCCAGATGTTCCGGCCCCAGACACGCCCCCGGCTGCACACAGCTGCCTACAGCTGCCTAGGTGACTGCAGCCAAGGCCACAGGGATAAGAACTCCCCGGGTGGGCCTGGCCATCCCACAGACTCAAATATGCCTTTAGGAAGATAAAGGGTCTTTCTCTCTGTGCAAGCTTATCAAAAAGAAAACTAAAATGTTGAATTCCCTGGGGTGACGGGTGTGGGGTGGGAGGGGAGACTTCCATTCTTCAGCCATCAAGCTCTGGGCTCTGTTCTAAGAGAGGAGAGAAAGCAGATCGTCACAGAGAACTCGGGTAGCAAAGGGAATGTGCAGAGTATTCAGGTTCCACAAGAAATGGATCCACGGCATCACAAGGGCACGCACAACATAGTGCACAGCATATCAGTGTCAATTCTTCTAAAAAACCAGTGTTAAAGACACCATCCTCGAAGACCAACTGAAGAAATGTCTAAGCAAAAAACAAAGAACTTGGTAATAAATGCCTGAAGTAAAATTAGGATGTCTCGGGATGGACAACTCAGTACAAAACCATGTCCAACCCACATTAGGAAATTCCATGCTCAACACGTAATGGTGCTAGGACCAAACACTCACTATCTTTAAAGAGGGACAGAACACTAAATACCTAGAGCCTACTGTATGTCCTTCATACTTTGCTTCATCTCATCTTCTCCAAGTCCTGTATTAAAAATGAAAACCTAAAAAAATTGTTTTAATAAAAATCAAAACCTGTTGTTCTTATCATATGAAAACCTTTAATGGGAGGGAACATGTTCTGAGTTAAGATTCTGATATCCATACCTGAACTAGTAATTTAACTAAAAACACAATAAGCAATTTTTTAAAGTTCAATCTCGGCAAAATTCAAAGACAGCCCGTTAACAAATATCCTTTTTCACCTATCAAAAGGGCAAAGATGTTTAAAAAGAATAAAACTTGGCAAACTTCAGGGAAATCGATGAGTGAATGAAGGTCTCCAACTGTTCTAGAAGGTTATGTGAAATGCATATTCAAAGCCTTCAATGTGTGCACACTATTCTGACCTAGGTATCACTTCTCTGCAATTTTCCTAAGGAAATCATTTAAAGGTTAAATATTTTAGCTATTTAGGATATTTACTGGAACCATGCTTAGAATAGCAAGAAAAGTTCTAGAAAGAATCTCAGTGAATAAGCAAAAAATGTTTAAATGTAGAACATATAATCTGTACGACAGCAGACAGTAGGTCTCTTCATTGAACTGCCCTTAACACATTCACACAACTCCCAGAGTCCCCACCGAGTCACAGGTAAATCTGCAAAATGCTGTACTGAAGGGCCCAGAGAAGCTCAGGATGGTGCAAGTACAGTGTGGGGAAACACCTTGCCAGAGAGGACTCTTTTCTTCCCAAAAGCCTGGTTTTTGTCTCTCCCGGACTCAACCGACCTCCCATCAAGAAAGGAACTTTGTCTTGGCTAGACTCATGAGAATACCTCCATTTGGGTTCCTAGGTGACACTGTGATCCTGGACACAGAAAGCAGTCCCATGTACTGGTCAAGCGTGCCCTGGCGCCACACTGCCTGCCTCTGAATGCCAGCACCACCACTTACTAGCTGTGAGACCATGAGCAGGTCACTTAACCTGTCTGTACTTGAGTGACCTAACCTGAGAGGGTTAGAGAACCTACCTCTAGTAGTGGTAGAAGAAATACATGAGCTAATACACGTCAAGTGCTCAGGACAGTGCCTTAGCACATGGCAAGTGTTCAGCAAGCGTAAGCAGCCATTATTGTCACTGTTCCTGTTTTTGAATCAGATATATCCTGGCCAGCTCCGAGTAGAGTGTGAAAAGCTATCTGGTGAACGAAAGAATGAACACATGGTCCTGTGTGTCCTCATACAGATCATCTCTGAACACCTCCTCTTGGTATGGCTTTAGGCTTAAAGCTTCCCACAAATCCTTCCAAATGCCTTACCTTTTGTTCGCTCCCTTCACCCCGACTTTTCATCTGCCTCCTGCCAACAACCAAAGCTGGGAAGGAGAGGCAGGCAAAACACAGAGGACTCATGTAGGGTTGATGGGATTTAGACAATACAGGGGAACTGCAGCGTCAGGCTTAAGGAATGCCCTCCAAAAGCTTGGCAGGAAACTGCACATACGGATAGCTTGTGATAAGCTTAAGAAAAGAAACGTTTCCAACTACATATAAAGGCATTCTGCCCTCATTTCTTTACCACACAGGAGGTGACATGGTAGGTTTCTAATTTAAATTGTCTTGAGAGTGTTTATTGTTTAATAACTCCCTCTTCCTCTGCCCCACCCAGCCACTCCCTTGTTCTGCTTTGCTGATCATCCTAAAGGTTGAATACATTCTTCTTCTCAACAGAGGATGAGAATAAAGACTGAAACCAAAACACTTGATCGGGCTTTCAACAGGCACTATGCCACCGTGGAGGGCTGCTCTTAAACAAGCATGGTTTTCCTAGGGCTCCACAAGGTAGTCCTTTCTCAAGTTCGCCGGTACACTCATGGAGTTGAAATGCCGCTGCCCATCTAAATACAACATGGACTCTGAAACACAAAAGAGAGAACCATGGAGAAGCCCATGGCACCTTACAAAATCATTGTACGGACAGCTAGGCTACTTGGGAACACGAGGGCAACAAGGAGCGTGCAAAAATGGCTCTAGGCAGGCCCTGTCGGGCTGGGGGTGTGCAAGGATCCTGAGGGGTGAGCCTCGACTCGTGCCCCTTTCCTGTGGCTGCACCAGTCTCTGACCACCAGTGGCCGCTTACAGCTGGACTGACCCTCCAGACGGCAGCCAGGTCAGGCAGAGCAGCAACGGCAGCCTGCAGGCCATGAGGCATCCTGGCCGTCAAGGCTGCAGACCCTCGAAAGCGCTATCTCCTAGAGATACGCTCTTGGAGCTAAGAGGCGTCTCTATGCTTCCTACAACAATTTAAAAGAAGAAAAATTTCTTTATACGTTCTTCCATTCACTAAGGACAGACATTGCTGCTTACCTCCGTAGGTTCTGGGGAAAACCAAGGGCACTTCTTTTTCTGACATGAACGTGAAATGGAAGACATTGGTGGTCATATGCTCTTTATTCGCAAGAGAGGCCACCTCACTGTGCACTCTGACTTGAATGTAACTGTCCCGAGTAAAGCAAACCTAAGAGATTTAGACCTGATAGTTAGTCAAGTGCATTAGGAAGGGGAGAAAAGCCAGTCATAAGAGAAACAGTGGCTTTAGAATTAAAAAAAAAAAACCTTCTCTTCTGGGCCCGAGTGATAAAAAATTTATTTCATCCCTCATCGCACACCTACCTGCGAAGAAAGAAACAGCAGTGATCCAACCTCAACGGGTTTCTGAAACATGATATCATCCACTGCTACTACAAACGGTCGGGAACCACTAACAGACAAGGCAGAATTTGGGTCAACCACAAAATTCAGATGTCTATTTCTCCCCTAACAATCAGCTGAAGCAAAATGTGAATGATAAGAGAATAAACCTAGGGAAGGGGCAAATAATCATACCAGTGAGAAATGGTAAGGGATGCCAATGTGACGAGATCACCACTCTATCTTTTCCTTTCTGCATTGTCATCACCTTTTCTCAGTAGGTCTTTAATGCACTAACTGACAAAGTCAGAGGAACAGCCTTTGAAAATGAAGACCAAGTGGAGGTGGTATCAGTGTGAAATTGATTGAAAAACAAAGCACATACCCCAACACATCCAGACTGGCCTAAAATGGTTCATTTCAACGGGGTACTGCAAACTGTCTCTCAGAAGTTGAATACTTTTACTGGCGCCACACTGCCAAACTCACCCAAAGTTACAAGCGGTAGCCCATCCAAGTTCATACGCTTTCCTCATAAGGAAACCGCCAAAGATCCGATTGAAAATGTTCCGCTCCTATAAGGCATAAAATAATTATTAACAAATACAAGCTCACGACCACCCTCATATACAGAACAAAGGAATTAACAATGCCACAGAACAGAGGTCAGTTTGAAGGCGGATCAAATTTTAGATGAGAATCACCAAAGCAAGTTATCCTCTTTAGAAGATTTTTCATTGGCTTACAATACCTGAGGGTGGCAAATTTCCAAGCTCTTCAGTTTTGAATCCTCCATCCACACCGCATGAGGGGGTAAAACTCGACTTTGAAAACTTATAGTCCTGTACAAAAGGAGATTCAGGAAACCCTCTTAATGCCATGCTTTTACTGATGAAAGGTAAAACATATGCAAACAACTCCCAAGATGTTGAGGCCCACGTGGCTCTGGAGAAGGCCAAGGTTTAAATACTTTCCCAACCTGGAATCTCACCACCCTAACTTACTTTGGATCGAGCGTGCTAAGAAACATTTCATGTATGGTTGTCCTCTCCTCGGCACTGGGAGCCATTTTCAGTAATGACGTGGAGCTGAAGGCAACCCTTCTACCCTTGTTCACTGGAACACAGGACGACAAGGAGCTACGATCAGGAGGGTCCCACTGCAGCACTGCGGTTCCTGACCTTGGCTGCCTCGGACCCTACAAAGGCAGTATCTCCTGACTTCAAAAAGCCCACCGGAAATTGTACATATATCCCAAAGAAGGCTGCTGAGGCTACATAAAGTGTCCAGCGACTCCCTGCTTTCACACGGAAATTACACTGGCTCAGTGTGAGACCACTTAAAGACCACACTTAGACCATCCAGGGCGCCTGGGTGGCTCGGCTGGTTAAACGTCCAACTTCAGCTCAGGTCATGATCTCACGGTCCGTGAGTTTGAGTCCCCCATTGGGCTCTGCGCTGTCAGTGTGGAGGCCACTTCAGATCCTCCGTCTCCCTCTCTCTCTGCCTCTCTCTCTCTAAAATAAAATAAACATTTAAAAAAGTTTTTAAAAAGACTATCCTGAACCAGAGCCCTGACCAGCAGTTATTTCACTAAGATACATTTCCCATTTTACTAAAAATGAGAAAACAAATTTTTGCACTTAACAAATATTGTCTAATCAGGAAAACTGTTAAACTATGGATTCTGGAACCAAAAATAAGGTATTTTTAATTTCAATAAATTCTCAGCATGAATAAGACTACTTGACTGGTATGAACAGTCCATACATGCTCTTAAATAACCTCTTCTGCAGTACAGCTAGTGTGCTTTGCAGAACCGTATCTTATTATAAACAAATTAATATACATTCTCCTTGTCTAAAGAGTTCTTCTTCCTCTGGGCTTTCAAGGATGAGTGGATTTACAAATGCCGGCCTAAAGAGAAGAAAAGAAAAGAATACAGTTTAAGAGGCTTATAAATACAGTTTTCCCCAGGAAAGGTGGAAAGTGAACAATTTACCCACTGGTTTCCAAGTCTCTGCTGTTTGTTTTAGGTAATGCTTACTCACTGTTTCATATAATAACCCAGGAACAAGTAAGGAGCCCTCTAGTTACAGAGTAAGCTGTACACTAGAAAGTTCCCATTATAAAAAGAAACTGCCTCTCACCAAAAAGTTTCCCCTGATTGTCATAACGAGGAAACAGTCAAAAATACACTGTAGAACATTCTACAGGACAACTGGCCTGGACCCTTCCAAAAATGTCAACGTCTTCAGAGATAGAAAATGGCAGGGGGATGCTTTAAAAAAAACCAACATAATAACTACATGCCATACATGATCTTCAATCAGATACTGACCCAGGGGAAAGAGCTATAAAAGATATTTTAGGGACAAATGGCAAAGTTTGAATATGGATTGTATATTAGATAATATAACTGTCTCACTTAAATTTCTTGGATATAATAAAGGCATCGAGGCTTTGTAACAGAATAACCTTATTATTAGGAGACAGATGATGGACTATCCAGGGGTGAAGTAGTCTCAAACTTACTTTCAAATGATTCAGGGAAAGAGTGTGTACATGTGTGTATTTATATAGAGAGGGTAAGACAAAATATCAATTGGTGAATTGAAGGTGAGGGCTCTCTGGGTGCTCACTGCATCATTCTACTTTTCTGAAGGTGGCAAATTTCTCAAAAGAGAAAACAGATAAAGGGGGGGGGTGCTTTCACTGTGGTAGAATCCAAAGATTTGATGAAACAACAATGGAAACAATGGGAGAGAAATTTTAAATAATTCCACAGGGCCGGAAAGGAGTCCCCCACCCAGGGCCAGCCCCTAGGACCCGCAGGTCTGCCCAGCCCAGTGGGAAAGTGAAGAGTAGCATTCTACACTCACATCTGTTTGACCTTAACTCAACTCTTCCAAGGCAGTTTTTCATGAGGCAGCAAAGATTTCTCAATGAGGACCCCTACCTCAAGTTACTAATACAAATTAGATTCCCACAGGCCCCCAGACTCTGTCCTGTACCAATAGCAATCCTGTACTATTTCCTCCCAGCCCAGAACCCACCCCCCACAGTTCAACAGTTTTTTCCCCCCGTTCGAATGCCTTCCGGGTGACTGCTGTTAGGAACCAAGAATTCAACTTAAGGGGAAAAAAGTATGAAGCCAAATAAGTTAAAATCTGTAAAGTTCAATCTGACTTGGAATTGATGGTACATTAACTCACGAGGTCCGATATTTGTTGCTTTTTAATATACATCCTAACTCTGTCCACTGAAAAGGCTTAGAAATAATGACAAATGAGTAGAAAATATAGTTCTAGTGCCCAGATTCTGGTCTCTAAATACCAGTACTCACTAAGAGGAACCCCAAGACTCCTCAGAGAAATGGCTGATTCTGGGCCTGAGGAAGAAAATGTGTTAAGTGAGCCCAAGATATCCCACCGTACCAGAGAACAGGAAGACTGGCAGGGAAATGTGAAACAAGTTTACTCCAGGAGCCGGCTTAAAGGAGCTCCCACTGCCCAAACACAGTACGCTCTGAGCATCAAGAACAATGGCTGCAACTTACTGAAATACATTTACTATTAAAATCCATGAATTCATTGGGGCGCCTGGGGGGGCTCAGTCAGTTAAGCGTCCAACTTTGGCTCAGGTCATGATCTCATGGTCTGTGAGTTTAAGCCCCGCATCAGGCTCTGTGCTGACAGTTCAGAGCCTGGAGCCTGCTTCACATTCTGTGTCTCCCTCTCTCTCTGCCCCTCCCCTGCTCACTCTGTCTCTCGTTCTCTCTCTCAAAAAAATAAACATTTAAAAAAATAAAATATAATAAAGAAAAGAATACATTTTTAATAAAGAGATGAAGCAAATACAGCAAAAGTGTTAAAACTTCTAAGTCTAGGTGATGAGTATATGGAAATTTCATTATAGTCTTCTCTCCAGTTTTGTGTATCTTTGAAGTTTTCCAAAATAAAGAATTAGGAAAAAAACAGCAATTACCCTTGATTTTCAGAATCACGAGCCACCATTACAAAGGTTGCATCCAAAACAGGACAAAATTCATTGCCGTGTAACTAAAGAACAGTGGAAAGAAAATACAGACATAAGAAATACATTTAACAAGAAGACCTATGACAATTCTAACAGATGTCATGCATGCTTTGGAAAGGGCTGCAATTAGAAAAAGAAAAGTGCTGGGGCACCTGGGTGGCTCAGCAGGTTAAGCGTCCGACTTTGGCTCGGGTCATGATCTCACGGTTCATGAGTTCGAGCCCCGCATCGGGCTCTGTGCTGACAGCTCAGAACCCGGAGCCTGTTTCAGATTCTGTGTCTCCCTCTCTCTATGCCCCTCCCCAACTCATGTTCTGTCTCCCTCTGTCTCAAAAATAAATAAACATTAAAAAATTAAAAAAAAAAAAAAAAAGAAAAGTGCATCATTAACCACCATCTGCTGAGTTGCCAGACACAGAACTAAGCTCTGGGTGGGAATGGAGCAAGACCAAGAAGGCTGTGGTCTTGGAAAAGGAGAAAGACACCCCAAAATTCAAACAGGACACCATGCGAGAAGGGCTGGGATGGACATGACCTACGGGCTTTGGAAGTGTGCGTGACTGAGACTCAAGGGCAAGGGTCACAGAGGGACCCTCTGCATCACTGTCACTTAACTGTCCTGCATTATGCAAAGTTCTGGCTTTCTTGAGGCCTACCTGTCCTCACAATGGCACACAAAGCCAGGTGAAGTGCCCACCGCTCTCATGGACATTAGAATATTCAGGTAACTTCAGTATGCCAGCTACCAGCACACGTTTGTGCCCCCTTAGCTGAGCGTAGGGGGCTCCCAAGAAGGGGTAAGGATCACTGGTCATTCCACATAATGAGTGAAATAGTTACAATGTACAAGCCTTTGAGGCTTTGAGGTATTTCTTCATTCTCTAGGAATCTGTACTTCCAGGGAAGTTATATCATAAAGTCCTATCATAAGCTGAGGGCATACTAGGCTCACTCTTCAACAAACCTCCTCACTAGTCCTCCTCGCTGCTGTCTGTTCAGGCCCACATCGCCTTCCCCCTCAACCTTCTTCCCACATCTGCTCTAAGCTTGCTGGCAATATATATAAAGCTCTCCACGACAGAGTCCAGATTCCTCTCTGCTCACCAAACACGCCCCTCACACCTGCAACCTTTCCCTAAGCTCACCTGACAACTTGGAGGTCTGGAATGTACCGTGCTGTTGAACTCCTCCCATCCATGCCTGAGCCTGGGCCTTCCTCACAGCCACCTTCCTCAAGACACTTTTCCCCACCCCTGCCCCCTCCCCAGGCAGAGGTCATCATCCCTTCCTTGGTTTGCCACCAGAGTGGAAACAAAGTCCTCCCTGAAAGTGGTACTCAATGTAACAGAGATGGATACTACTCCCACGGGGAACACTTGGAAATGTGCAGAACTGGTTTTGGTTGTCACATGGCTTGAGGGACATCACTAGCCGGGCAGGGGTAACCAAGGAGCTAAACACCTCACAGTGCGGGGGACTGTCCTGCATAACTAAGAATTTTTCCTACATCCAATGCCAGTAGTGCCTCTGTTGAGAAAAGCTGCATGATACTTAATATATTACAGATCCTCCTCGACTTACAGCAAGGTCACATCCCCACAAATCCATCATAAATTGAAAATATCTTAAGTCAAGAATGCATTTAATACACATAAACTACAGAACATCACAGCTTACCTAGCCTACCTTAAACATGCTCAGAACACTTATATTAGCCTGCAATTGGGCAAAAGCATCTAACATAAAGCCTCGTTAATAACAATGTGTTGAATATGTCAGGGAACTTATTTAATACTGTTCAGAGAGTTTAAAACAGAAAAGCCATATGGGGACAGGCGGGTTGCAAGTGCGTCAGTCCTCTACCCTCCTGATGGCGTGGCTGACCAGGAACTACAACTCACTGCCACTGCCCAGCACCACATATCACCAGCCCAGAAAAAGATCAAAATTCAAACTTTAAAGTACACTTTCTACTGAACACTCTTTCACACCATCATAAAGCCAAAAAATAGGAAGTCAAACCACCCTAAGTCAGGGACCATCTGTATATCATAATCACCGACTGCAGCACACTTTTCTTGAGGACAAAGACCATTTTTACTCACATTTGTATGCCTAGCACTTAGCACAAAGACTGGCAGATAGAAGATAATCAATGATTGATGATGTATATGAGTTGAGGCAGAAAATTATCAAGCACTACTAGAATGTAAACTGTAAGAGAATGAAACGTTGTTTAGCTTACTGCTATACACTGAGCACAGAACACGCATTCGATAAACTGCTAAGTGAATGTTAAATGAATGGACACGAGGAAGTGGGCTAGGTGACTCACACCCAGATGCTGCTTATGTCAAGGAGCCTACAGTGTAGTCGAAGAGAAAAGATGTGTTCATATGCAGCTCTGCAGAGGAGAAGAGCAGGTACCAGGAGGAAGAATCAGAAGTCACAGGGAAGGAACAGGCACTATGAGCTGGAAGGATCAGGGAAGGATTGAGCATAAGGTGGCCTGGAAGCAGAGGTAGAATACGAATGTGTGGAGCCAGAACATGAGGATTTCAGGCAAGAAAAAAGAATAAGCAATGATACTCAACCTACTCACTCACTGTTTACATTATGGTTTATTATAATGAACACCTACTAGTGCCAAGCATCAAGAATGCAAAATTGAGGGGCCCCTGGGTGGTTCAGTCGGTTAAGCGTCCAACTTCAGGGCAGGTCATGATCTCTCAGTTTGTGCATTTGAGCCCCACATCGGGCTCTGTGCTGACAGCTCAGAGCCTGGAGCCTGCTTCAGATTCTGGCCTCCCTCTCTTTCTGTCCCTCCCCTCACTCTCTCTCTCTCTCTCTCTCTCTGTCTCTCAAAAATAAACAAACATTAAAAAAAGAATGCAAAAATGAGTAACTCCCTATTCTTTGAATGCTCAAAATGTCCAGCAGCAAGCTCTAAGAAGGTATAGGAATGATAAGTCAGAGGGAATACAGTTGTAAAGGCAGGTGGGAGCTAGTTTGTGGAGCACCTTAGATCCTAACTAGTCAAAAGAGTTCAGACTTTAATCCACAGATAATGGTCACTGAAGGGTTTGGAGAAGGAAAGCAATGTGATTTAAGATTGCCTTTATAAGATCTAACTCATAAAAATCTGTACAATTAACAGAGAGAGCAAAGACTAGAGGCAGGTAGACTATTAAAAGACAGTTAAGGTACTCACAAAGGAGGCAGTGAGGCCTTGAATGAAACACAGAGGCCGAGAGGAAAGGGAAGAAAGAACTCTCTGGTGGGTTGCTATGGGTGATGAATTTGCAAGACTTGGCAAAAGGCTGTATAGGAAAGGACGAAATTAAAGATATGACAAAGGTTTGGACCCAGGGCAGCAAAGGGGGAAATGGAGGAGGATCAGGATTGGGAAGGAAGCTGAGGTACTCAGTTTGTCACACACCTGATTTAAGGTAGCAAGAGCACATGTAGGAGGAGAGATAAAACAGGCGTGCAGAAAGATGAGTCTGAAGGTCAAGCCCAGAAAATATTTGGGACCACCTCCATAGTAATGATAATAAATGAACATTATTGTCAACATTTGATTAGTGGTTACTGTGTGACAGGCAATGTACCAACTAATTCCTATGGTTAGGTTGTTTTGTCATTTCATGCTTACCACACAATAAAACATGGTACTATTACTGTTTCCACGTTACACTTGAGAAAATGCAAACTCAGAGAAGGTAAGTAATTTACCCACATTCACATGGCTAATAAGCAGCAGAGTTGGGATTTAAACCTACATGTACCTAAACCAGAGGCAAAGCACCTACCGCCAAGCTTCCTATCTGGAATAGAAAGGATCACTCAAGTCTTGAGTTACTAGTCAAAATGGTCAATGAGAAATACAAACTTAAAACAGAAGTTTGTACTTGTCTGACAGTGATTTTCATTGGCCCTCTCCTCACAATAACTCCTGTAACTCTTTTCAACCTATTTGGCCCAGATTCAAATTACCTTGATTCCTATGGCAGGAATCTGAGCAGTCTAGGAATCAACCATGAAGATTAAAAAATGCAGACAGGGGCCGCCTGGACAACCCAGTCGGTTAAATGTCCGACTCTTGACTTCGGCTCAGGTCATGATCCCAGGGTGGTTGCATCAAGCCCCGAGTTGTGCTCCTTACTGGGCATGGAGCCTGCTTGAGATATTCATTCTCATTCTCTCTCTCCCTCCCTCCATCTCCCTCCGCCTCCTCTCCCTCCTCTTCTTCCTCCTCCTCCTCTTCCTCTTCCTCCTCTCTGCCCCTCTCCGCCCCTCAAAACAAATAAACTTAAAAAAAAAACAGTGTGGACTAATCATAGCAGCATCCCCATCATGCTTACTGTGTTTTGTTCTAACAACAGTATTACTGTCAGCTATGACAACATGGAACTTAAAGAATCCAACTGCTTACAGAGAGCCCCAAATAAAAAACTACTTAACTATTTTGACAAAAACTTTAGTTACTGCAGAACAAGCTTTAGACTTTTTCCAAAAGGTGAAGTACTTCATAATTCCAGAAGAGAAAAAGTCTATCTGAATAATGAGCCTACTAAATACTCTGGTGTAACTGAAGAAGTCATTCTTTTTTTTTCCTTATTTTTTTTATTTGAGCATAGTTGACAATGTCACATTAGTTTCAGGTGTACAACACAGTGATTCAACAAGTTTATATGTTATGCTGTGCTCACCAGAATGAGTCATTCTTTTTTTTTTTTTTTTGAGAGAGAGAGAGAGAGAGAGAGGGAGAGAGAGAGAGAGAGAGAGAGAGAGAATATATTCCACACAGGCTCTGCACTGTCAGCACGGAGCCCAAGGCAGAGCTCAAACTCAACCGCAAGATCATGATCTGAACCAAAGCTGGCAGCTTACCCGAGCCACCCAGGTGCCCCCAGAATGAGTCATTCTTAAATAAATTTTCACAATGAAACGTGGGACATACTCTGAATTATCTGATTTCTGTGCTATTATCCTCTTTGAGGTAGATGTTTCTTGTCAAATTTCTTCATTTCTTTATAACAGCTACTCAAAGTTCTGCTCCTTAGCCGGGCTGTTCCTAACTGCTACATTTAGTCTAAGTGACTGTTATGGGTTGACTTGTGTCCTCCAAAAATATATGAAGTCCTACCCCTTGGTACCTCCGAACATACCTTTACTTAGAAATAGGGCCGTTTCAGATATAATCAGTTAAGATGAGGTCATACTGCAGTAGGGTGGGCCCTTAATCCCATATTACTGATGTCCTTATAAGAAGAGAAGAGGGGCACCTGGCTGGCTCAGTCGGTAGGGCATGCAACTCTCGATCTTGGGGTCATGAGTGTCAGCCCCACGCTGGGCACAGAGATTATTTAATAAAAAAGAAGAAGAAGAGGAGAGACGCAAAGACACAGACACCCAAGGGCGAAAGAGCACGTGGCAATGGAAGCCGAGATCAAAGCGTTCAAGCTGCAAGCCAAGGAATACCAAGGACTGCCACCAAACCATGAGAAGATAGGAAGAAGCAAAGAAGGATTCTCCCCCTACAAATTGTAGAGGGAGCATGGTCATGCTGAAGCCTTGATTCTGGACTTCTGGCTGCCAAACTGTGAGATAATTAATTTGTTATTTTTAGCCACCCAGTTTTTGGTACTTTGTTCCAGCAGCCCAAGGAAACTAACACAGTGACCAGTAAGTACCATTCGTGCCTGATGTAACTCAGACTTTTGTGAAATTCTCTGGGGCAAAACCAGAAATAAGCACCTTGACATGTTTTGAAAGTAATAAACAATGAACCGAGACACCAAACAAAGTGTCAGTCTTTGTCCAGGAAGAACACGTTAATAACCCACCATCTGCATGACATGAATTTTCAATTCTTTTTCTAGAACTGGTGAGCTATATACCTGTCATAGGTATAGCATAGGTAAAAAGCATAGGTAAATATGCTTTTCTTTCGCTGGGACTAGCTGGTTGTATTGGAACAAGCCAGCAACCTTTAGACGAATACATACCTGAAACATTTGCATCTTCACTTCCATGGATGTCTTCCCAACCCAGCTGACATGGCCACTGAACTTGATGTCCTGTTCTGGACTTAAGCTCGTCTTACACATATCTGCGAAACAGAAAGCCAATCTGAGTTCAAACCACACCCCAAATTTTCCGTATTACAAAAGGAAAATTTCATTTTATATTCTGGCAAATTCCACCACTTTTCCTTTTTTCTTTTTTTTTAGTCTTCAAAACTAAAAACAACGTTTTTGACATACAAAAGAGAACTGTATACCTTTTTGAAAAATGTAGACAATGCAAAGAATATAAAAACTAAAACTGGAGGGGCGCCTGAGTAGCTCACTCGGTTAAGCATCGGACTTCAGCTCAGTTCATGGTCTTGCAGTTGGTGGGCTCAGGCCCCACACTGGGCTCTCTACTGATGGCACAGGGTCTGCTTTGGATCCTCTGTCTCCCCCTCTCTGCCCTTTCCCCACTTGCACTCTCCCTCTCAAAAATAAATAAACATCATGAAAATAAATAAATAAACAAACATTTTTAAAACTAAAAAAAAACTGCAATTATGCAAAACCCTTCCACTCAAAGATCATTTTAATAAATATGTATTTTAGTATATACCATGAGACATTTTCAAATGCATATATACATAAAAATTTTCCCATAAAACAAAAATATTTCCTCTAATTTCAATAATCTCTTGTGATTACTAAGAATTCTAAGTATCCATAGAAAATAATATTGCTTACCAATCTTGTCCACCAGGGCTGTAACTATAGACAGAGGAGACGCCTTAGCTGAATGAATCTTGGTGTGCATGTAGCAAATGAGAACTGTAAGAAAAAAGAAGAGAACCAAAGAAAGGAAAAGCAAGATTATTGCTCAACATTTACAACTGAATCCCTGAATCCATAAAAAGTCTTATCTCGTTTTGAAGACCCAATCCCCCCATATCCCACTAGCAGCTTTATCCTAGGTCCAAAGACTTCTACACATTGAAGTGATTTGGGGATCTTCTAATCTGAGTACCCACTCAATTTTAGATTTGGTCAAGAAGCCGAAGTCTAAAGCCCAAGCCCAGCAGGTGGCCCATCACCACTCCACAGAGACACACTGCCTCAATTAGAAAAAGAACCCAGCACATGAGTCCAACAGCATCAAACATCTTCATAAAAGAGAAACAAATCACAAGGACTCAGCTATCTATTTTCCCTCTGACTCATCATGAAGCAACCATTTCACTTAGAGTTATTCCTCCTTCCTCCTAACACCTTTGACTCCTACACCACCTTGAGACTATCTGTATACTTGCCATATTTTAATAAGCTAAGCATGCTTCTGTGCATTTAAAGTTGTATTATACTCCTGTGTTTAGTGGACTCCCTGCTTCCCCCATGATTCATTCAAATTTGTATCTTCAGCCCTCAGGACATGGGTCTGCACCCAATAAATATTTGTTAAGTGACAAAAAAATCCTTCCATCCATGCACCTCCTAACAGATGCACTGGGGGAACGAGAGGCTAAAGGCAAGAAAGTCCACTTAAAGCCTCTGTGGTACCCATAGAATAAATCATATGTGCCTGGCCTATGTCAGTATCGATGGAAAAGAAGAGAATATTTTAATAATCTCTTCAATATGTTAATAATCTCAGGTCTCTAGCTTGCCTGACTGAAGATGGTACACCATTCACTGAAAAAGAGAAGAGAGGAAGAATAAAATGGACTATTTTCAACATGTTAAATATGAGAAGCCTAGGGCATATCCAAATGGAGATGTCCAATAGGCGAGAGGGCAAAGTGATCTGGAACTCAGAAAAGCAGGGCAGGAAATGTAGGTTCCTAAGTATTCCACATACTGATAACAAGTGAAGCTCTGGGAGTGTACAGATAAGCAAAAAAAAGGGGAGAAGACAAAACCCTGGGGATAACCAACATTCAAAAGATCACTAGGAAAAGAGGAACCTACAAGGGAGATAGGAAAGGAACAGCCAGAGAGGTAGAAGTGTCACAAAGCCCAAGGATGAGCTCAACAATATTTATCAGGAACCACAATAGGGTCAGGTAAACCCTGAAAAGCACCCATTAGATCACAAAATAAGGGGGAAAATGGAGAGCTTGGCAAGAGCAGTTCAATGGCTCTGAGGAACAGAAGCCAGCAAGTGTGAGAATGAGAAATAAACAGGAAGTCATGATACAGAGGCAGTAAGAGCAAATGACTTTTTCCAACTCTTTCCATAAAGTTAGCTCTGAAGTGAAAGAGAAAGATAGTTTGACAGTGTTCTAAGGGAAGGAGATTTTACCTACTTTCCATTATAAGATGGAAGAGCCTTGAATATGTTTAGAAGGTGAGGGAATGTGAAGCTGAGAAATGGCTTGCAATATGAGAGAGAAAGATTAGGTGATAAGGCAAGTTCTTTAAAGAACCTGAAGGAACAGAATCAAGTGGAGAGGTGAAAAGAATGGCCATCAACAGGAGGCAATGAGGAAAAAACAGGTTAATGCCAAGGGAGTCTGTGTATTTAGGGACACCTAAGTAAACCAAAGTCAAGAGTGTGTGTGTGTGTGTGTGTGTGTGTGTTTGTGTGTGCGCGCGCGCATGTGTGTGTAGTTTTTGTTAAAACGCCAATAAGAATGTTTAACTGAATTTATTTAATCTGAAGAAACATGCAGCTAGGTATAAGCCTAACAATGGACTCATTTCTATATTGTAGAAGTCATTAGACCCTTTCTTTAAATCCATTCCCAACAGTTCAGTCCAAAAGTCATTAGTGAGAGCAAGCAAGGTAGCCCAGAGTAAGGTGCTAAAGCCCAAACAGGGCCGGAGGACATAAAAAGAGAAGGCAACAAAAGCAATGGCCCAGCATGTTGCAGCTTGAGCACAATGAGGAGGGTGACCCAGCAGAACAGGACCTGGTATGAATCCCAGTGAGGTGAGGGGAGCATCCATGAGAGGCTAGGGGTGGCAGAGATAAGAAATGAGCTACATACAGAGGGACCTTACCAAACAAGTAAATAGATTTAGAATAATGGAGCCAGCTGGAAAGAGGCATTACAAATATGAAAAGGGGGAAATGAATGAAACTGTGGTGTTGATCCAGAATTGCAACTGCCAGTGTGAGCCCATGGTCTTCAGAGATGGATAAATAGACAGACATAGATATAAATTTACGTGCATGTGCAAATATTCTCCAGCTTTTCCACTGAAAGAACATGGGAGCAGTGACACCCCAGCAGCAGTGACCACTCCCAGTACCCCTATCTTGGTCTCTAATTACCATTCCCTATCAAAAAGAACCAGAGCTCCTTGGAGATTTGGCTGATTCCAGGACTGAGGCAGGGAAAGTACAAATGAGCCTAGGAGGTCTTATTGTGCCAGAAAGTAAAGAAGTGCTCAAAGAATGATGGGGACACATTAAAAAAACACAGAAGTCAGCTTGAAGGGATTGGGACAGTCCCGGCACAATTTGAGCACCACAAGAGATGACAGCGACATATTACAATCCATTCAATAAAATAGGAATCCTTGAGTCCATACTGATTTTAAAATAATACATTGGAAGTCTGAGAAGGAATGGAATGTTTATAAGATCTGAAATTACCTGCCAACCAGGTACTTATTAATTACAAAGGCGCAAAGAGTAACTTTACAGTGAAGAACCCCGACATACGCTGCCTTCATCAGAGAACCAAAGTTAACATCCCAGTAATGGGACAAATGAGAATTATGCACCAGTTGATGAGATGCAATAAGAACACATCATCCCTTCTGTGATGTTCCTGCCAAAGGTGCATGTCTCAAATCCCATCTTGGGGAAGCATAAAATAAATCCAAATTGAAAGAAATTGTACAAAAGAACTGGCCTATAACCTTCAAAAGTATTAAGGTCATGAAAGAGAAATACTGAGGAGCTATTCCTGACACAACAATTAAATGCAACATGTGATTAAGAAATGGATCCCTTCTGGGGCGCCTGGGTGGCTCAGTCAGTCGGGTGTCCGACTTCGGCTCAGGTCATGATCTCACAGCTCGTGGGTTCGAGCCCCGTGTCGGGCTCTATGCTGACAGCTCAGAGCCTGGAGCCTGCTTCAGATTCTGTGTCTCCCTCTCTCTCTGCCCCTCACCTGCTCATACTCTTTGTGTCTCTCTCTCAAAAATGAATAAACATTAAAAAAAAAAAAAAAAAAAGAGGGGCGCCTGGGTGGCGCAGTCGGTTAAGCGTCCGACTTCAGCCAGGTCACGATCTCGCGGTCTGTGAGTTCGAGCCCCGCGTCGGGCTCTGGGCCGATGGCTCGGAGCCTGGAGCCTGTTTCCGATTCTGCATCTCCCTCTCTCTCTGCCCCTCCCCCATTCATGCTCTGTCTCTCTCTGTCCCAAAAATAAATAAAAAAACGTTGAAAAAAAATTTAAAAAAAAAAAAAAAAAAAAAAAAAAGAAATGGATCCCTTCTGCTACAAAGGACCACTGGTGAAGGCTGAGTTGCGTCCAAGAATCAAACAGTCTAATGTATCAGGGTTAACTTCCCAATGTTGACAGTTGTATTGTGGTTATGTAGGAGAATGTCCTGGTTTGTAGGAAATACTGTTCTCTCACATGATTCAAAGAAAAAGAATTCTTTGTACTGTACGAACAACTTTTCCAAAAACTTAAGACTTTTTGAAAAGTTATTAGAAAGAAGGACTACTCGGATTATAACTGTTCAGCAGGAATCTACATTTTCAGGAAAAAAATTATGACAATTCAGAGGCAATAGTTGCCCTTCTTTTACTGCTCTTTTAGAATGTCCTCATCTGGACAAGTTAAAGAATTAAAAAGGCCCTTTCCAGCCAAATGATTCAATATATAGCTATAACTATCTATTTAGAAATACTAAAATAATACCAGTACCTCCTAGGCTGTCAAGATCCTCAAGAATCCTGCCAAATCTGTGAAACAAAGAAAACTGTGATTAAATGAAAATCATGATGATCACCCCTTAAAAAATGAATAACACAGTTTGGGTGGATGAAAGGTTCTAAAATTGCAGCGATGGCCGCACGACTCTGCAAATATACTAAAACCACACAACTGCACACTTTACATAGGTGGACAGTACGGTGTGTAAATTACATCTCAAAGTTTTAGTAACAAAAGAAATAAAAACAAATAAATGACATAAATAAAAAGAGTGCCGTTTTACCTGATGGTGTTTTGAACAGTCAAGTATTTCTCTCGTAATTCAGGCTGACTACCCAAAGGCAAGAGAACCTCGATATAACTGTCTTTCATTCTCCTGGGTGGCAGTCCTTTCTGTGACTGAGCCAAAAAACTCTGAAGTAATTTTCTTTCCTCCATTGCTTTCACATGGTCTCTGAGAAGAAAGGAGGCAAACTACATGAAACACAGGGAGCAGTGCGATCCCACATGGCATTGACATTCAGGCTGGTCATACCCTATCAAAGAAGGAAAAAGGTCTGGACCTGCTCACCTTCTCTTCCTTCCCTCCATCCCCACTTGGCACTCAGTGAAATTAAAAACTTTCTGTTAAAATGTCTTGGGCTTATAAATAAAAAAGGTAATACATACTTGTAAGTGATATAAATATATTTAAACAAACCACATATTCACCCTCATCAAAAGGTGTATTCAAAAAATAGAATATTTCAAATCAAAATTAAAAATAGAGGGATGGGCACAAATACATATATGGGCTAAAGAACAAAGTGGCCACTGAATCCCATATTCCCATTTCTCACCTTGACAATTCTCACATTCTCTGTGCCCCCAACTCACTCTCTCTCTCTCTCTTTCTCTATGTCTATGTCTATGTTTATCTCTATCTCTGCCTTCGATTTCAGGAAACAGAGACAGAGGAAGAAAAATGAACTATATCTAAAAGAAGTATGAAAGGCAAAGCAAAAGGTAAAGAGGAAAATACATGAAAAGGAGATGGGAAGGGAAGACAAAGAAATGATTAAAGTGGAAAAGAAGAGACAGAGCGCCAAGGGGATAGGAAACTAAAATGCTGACAATGTCATTAATTAAGATAAGCTTCACTTATGAAGTAGTATTGCCAGAAAGGTTTAGCCTACCAAAAGTATAAGAGATAAAGAAACAAGTTAAACAGCACCAGGGAAATCCTGAACATAGAACGTTCTACACAACAAATGGCTTGGTCTCTTTAAAGTCAAGCTCATACAGGTGCCTGGGTGGCTCAGTCGGTTAAGCACCTGACTTTGGCTCAGGTCATGATCTTGCAGTTTGTAGCTTCAAGCCCCACAGTGGTCTCTGTGTGGACAGCTCAGAGCCTAGAGCCTGCTTCAGATTCTGTGTATCCTACTCTCTCTGCTTCTCCCCTGCTCACATTCCATGTGTGTCCATCTCTCTCTCCCTCTCTCTCTCAAAAAACTAACTAAATAAATAAACATTTTTTTTAAAAAAAACTTTAAAGTCAAGCTCGTACACAAAAAACAAGAGGGAGAATAATTGTCTACTATTCTAGACTAGGAGCAACCAAAGAGTCATAACCACTAATGCAATATACAATTCTTTATTGGATCTTGATATTTTTTTAAGCTATAAAAGACATTTTGGGAACAGTTGAGAAATTCTGTACGGATGAGTAATATACTATGAGGGAATTACTGTATATTTCATCAAGTAAGAGAATATCTTGTTTGTTGGAGAGACACACGATTGCTGACTTTGTTACACAAGAGAACATATTTATTTATTGGAGATGTATGAAGTGTCATGATACCTATAATTCACTTATATGAATAAGTAAATTACAATTCAGCCAACATATGCATATTGGCAAATCTGGAAAAATGTAAGTACCAATCAAGATAGTAGAGACAGAGGTATTCATCTTTTCTACTTTTCAAAACATTGAAATTTTTCATATAAATAGCTAAAAAAGAAGTCATTAGATAATTTCTATACCAACAATAGATTACTGTATGTCTAGTGATTGCTTTTTTTTTATCTCATTTTAGTCTCAAAATTCTATGCACCAATAGGGATATTATCCTATTTCACAGCAGGGAAATACTGAGAGATCAGGTTAATTGTGAAGTGACAAGAAGTAATAAAGGAGCCAGGCTGCATCAAATAGAAAAACCAAGAAACTTGAGTTTTAATTCCCAAACCCTGATCCTTAATTCATTCATTCTCTCTCTGAGTTTCAGTTTCATCATATGTAAAAAAGGGATAGGAACATATGCCATAAGCATGTCACAAGTTTTGTAGAGAATCATTGAGGTAATATACTTGAATGCACTTTGAAAAATGTAGAGTACAGGTAAATGACTTTATTTTATGACAAGAATGCATCAAATGATGAGTATGTTGGAATGTTGGTCTTCCCCACAAGTAAAAAAAACCCTCTCAACCCATTTCCAAACACAGGGCTCCCTCCACCCCTACAATGAGACCATCAGCTGAGCCTAAATACAGCCTAGCATACCACTTTAAAGGTGAAAGGATGAATGAGCACAAGCGTGCTTACCTCCAGTTTGTGGAGACTCCTACTATCTCCCGCAACTTATCACGAACTGAAACAAAAATAAAGAGGTCATTCCAGGAAACAAAAATACTAGAACTGGATTATGGATATGAGTTGAAGAACTATAAAAAGCGACCCATGCACTCAAAAGCTTTAAAGATCCATTAATTTCCATTTAATGCCACAACAAACAGCTCAAGGAAGGGATCAAACCTGTGCTTCCCAAAAACGTGAAACAACTGTCTCCTTAGTGAGAAAAAGAATACTCTGTGCCAATCACTGGGATTTACATACACAAACAAAACAGGGTAACTCCAATTATTCATTGGGTGGGGTAGTATCAGTGTCAGTAGGAGACCCTTTATGATGGAGATATTATGACCAAAATCCTCACCTAGCTTCTTATAGGCAGTTGGTAGAGCAGATTGATTAGTGCAGGGGCTGACAGTGATACTCAAATAGGAGTCTCATTCCAACTGATCTTTCATATATTTATACTATCCTAATTGTTAGAAAAGTTTAAGCCACAAAAGTGAAGCAAAGATGTAAATCAAGGAAAAGCAAAGAACGTAATTTAATGTTAGTTAATGCCCAAAAAGTGCAAGAATGAATTAATGCAAAGAAGCTTAAGCACTTAAAGAAAAAGTCGATACTAATTACCACACACACCGTGATTCACATGTATAGGTGAACATGCTATATGGATAAAAGGAAAATAAATTAGATAAGCAGTAGAAATTCAAGACTAAAAAATATGTCTATAGGATTTCACATGTTGATGTCATATGTTTTTTTCCTAGCATTTATATAGGACTTAAAAGTATATATTCCAGTTATGGGAAATTAACTGTAGCAATACTTGGTCCTTCAATGGCTAAGTGATCAAAACCAAATATGGTTAGATAACATGCACTTTAACGAAAAAATAGTTGATTTTTCTATCAAATAATTGTTATACACCACAAATTTGGTACAAACTCTAATTACAACTAAATCAGAGAGAACTGCAGAATATATGGGCATACCTCATTTTATTGTATTCACTGTGCTCCATGAAAGTATGTTTTGTACAAATTGGAAGGTTGTGGCCACACTGCATGACCGCCATTTTTCCAACAGCATTTGCTCACTTCATGTCTCTGTGTCACATTTTGGTAATTCTTACAATATTTCAAACTCTTTCGTTATTATTATATTTGTTAAGATGATCCGTGATCAGTGAGCTTTGGTGGTACTATTTAAACTGTTTTGATACGTACACTGTGTTTTTAGACATAGTCCTATTGCACATTTAATAGACTACGGTGTAGTGTAAGCCTAACTTTTAAATGCACAGGGAAACAAAAAAATTGATTTCACTCACTATATTCACTTTATTGCAGGGGTCTGGAACCAAACCTGCAATATCTCCAAGGTATGCCTGTAACCACTAGTAAATGTGTCTTATTTCTGACTTTTTTCCCTCCTGAGTTCCTTGAATAAAAGAATGGACAGGAAGTATGCCAAGTAGTACACAGACTACCGATGCTCACTGACATATAATGATTATTACTAGTTTAGTCAGAGTATGAATAAAGGGGGTAGTGAGGGCCAAGAAGTAGAAATTTTAATTAAATATTTGGGACACCTGGGTGGCTCAGTCGGCTAAAGTATCCGGCTTCGGCTCAGGTCATGATTTCATGGTTCGTGAATTGGAGCTCCACAACAGGCTCTGTGCTGTCAGCACAGAGCCTGGAGCCTGCTTCAGATTCTGTGTCTCCCTCTCTCTCTGCCCCTCCCCACTCACGCTCTGCCTGCCCCTCTCTCTCTCTCTGTCAAAAATAAATAAACATAAAAAAATTTTAAAGAAATTTTAATTATATATATGTATATGCATATGTATATACATGTATACGTATATATATAATTTGTACCTTTTGAAGCCACAATTTTGTTCATAATGAATACTCCTAAACTGATATAGACAGCCATAGTTTGCATATCAGACTAGAAATTGAAATTAACTTCAACTGAGCATGGATTAACTGTCCCTCTAACAAAACTATAGATCAGGAGCATTTAGTTGCTGCAACTGAAGGGTCCATCTCTTATGCAACAGGTCTCTTTTTTCTCTGCTTTCCCCTTCAGTACCAACACAAAGAAAGGGGAAGCCATTTAATTAAAAGAGCTGTCTCCCAGGCTCCTAGGAACCAAAGCTCAAATTCTGAATGTGGTCTCTACCCAAAGTTATTCTGACCATCTTATAAATGAGAAGTTTATGGAAAAATCTACGTTTAGTATGTCTCATTCGCCCTAAAGTACCTATCTGTATGCCTCCCAAATAAGACAGGGTTTTTCACCACGTGGACCTAAAACACAAACACCCATGCTTGCCTTCATGCAGGTGGAGGACTCTCTGTTTCTCGGGATTCTCGGATCCTTGAGTGAGTCCTCTGCCAGGAGCACGCAGCCCCTTGCCCAAGGTGGTACAAAGCCTACAAAACAAGATAAAAAACACTAGAGTAGGTTCTATGGCGTCCCGGCAACCCCCAAAACCAGCCCCTCCTCCCAAAACACTTAACCATTCCACACCCTCAGTATACACTTTCTTGTAAGGATCTGTACTTGTTTCTCCAGGGTCTGTATATTTGCATATGAGGCTACTCCATAAATCATCTAACTAGAGTAAACATTTCATGAGAGAAGAGACCAACTAGCTAACAATCTACAAAATAAATAAAAGATATCAACCAGGTTTAATGGATTTATTCTTGCTTTTTTATTAGCTTCAGAAGCCCTGAATCAATTTGGTAAACAGCTGAGTAAATTAATTATGAACATTTATTTTGTTCTTTATTATCACACCATATTTCCTCAATAAATAAGCTAAATCCAATTATAAGTTAATAAACTTTGAAAACAGAATTAACCCTTTCCAGACTCAGAGTATTTATTGTGGGCAGAAATTTCCTAATCCCCAAACAAAATAAAAACGATTTACCCAAATGCACCTAACCTAGTCTGCCAAAACAAGTTGTTTAAGTTGGTTTTGGTTCACTGTTTCTTAAGTGTTGACTCCTAACTACCATCATATCATGGATAACACATATATAATATCAGAAATTGACAAAGTAATCTGAATGCACAGCTGAAGAAGGCAAGGCACTGACAAGGTCAAGGACTCCAGATACTATTACTCATTCTAGTTCAAGTTATTAGTAAATTCTTACTACCTCATGCCGGGACAAGCGAGGACTAACTCCACTATGCCACCCACCCCCCTCCCCCCCCCCCGCCAAAACTTTCTTCATCTGTAAAACGGGGTAATTATAGTACCTATCCTAAGGGACTGTCATAAGGATAAAGAAGTTCACATTCACACATGCACACACGAACACATCTGCAGGCAAGCTGCTCTTTTCACAATCTCAGGCTACTTCCTTTTTACATATACAGCGCTGAGGTGGAGGGAGAGGAAGAAGGGTTTAATCACTACCCAACACCTCAGTACCACAGGGTTACTGGCTTATTCCCTGATAAGACCTAGGGAGTTTTACAGCAAAATCCCTAGGCCTTTAGAAGAAACCGTCAAGAGGCCTTGGGACACTCAGGCCGTAGGACTCCATGATTAAAACTTTCCAATGAAAGGAGACCAAAGAGCCCAATCTCTTCATGGCTTGCCTAAGAAGTCACAGAAGTCACCTAAGATGTGAAAAGAAGGGTCTTAGCTCTGTTCTGGGTCCCAAGCTTAGGGTAGGTGTCTGGGAAGAGTTTCCAGTACAGTAGCAGGCAATGCCATTCATAGGCCCTCCACCCTGGGGAAATGCCTCAATTTAGAAACTAAACGAATTCAGTGACTCTTTCCTGAGTCTGGAAAAATAAGCTACAAAGACTGCACACTAGTCAAATAACCTAATCATCTTGAACAGTCTGTATTCATTTATGAACTCTTTGCCTCACTAAACAACTAACAGAGTACCTGCTTAAGGTTCAACAGGACTCACAAGAAAGGAAAGCAGGTTTATAAGAGTTATTAGTGCAAAGAAAAAGACTTCCAAACTGGGGGAGAGGAGATCAAGAAAGTCTTCCTGGGAAAAGGCACATGGCAAGATCATGGAGCTTTGTAGAAGGCCCTTCACATCATGTCCAATGTAAGCTAAAGTCAACTGTGGCCCTTCCCATAATGACTTTAACTCTGTCTAAACAGTGCTAATAAAGCTTTTATTTTTAAGTGCTATACACAAGAGAGAGACAGAGAACCTTTTTCAGCTGATAGCAAGATCCACAGGAATAGTGAGGGAGATCCAGGACCCCTAAGACAAATGACAGAGATCAGTCATTCAGAACCAGTATGGGCACACAAGGAGAGATGGCGCACCTGTAGCATGATTCCAGAAGCTGGAACAGGGGTGAGGCCCCTGGGGGCCCAGCCAGGCAGAAAGAAGCTGGAGACAGCTGGAGTGCTCAGCTGAAAAGGTTTGGGGGAGAGCCAGACTTGTCCTAGAGTCTAAGTCCCGAGGCCTTAACTGGGCAAGCTGGGAGGTGACACACAGAAAAAGGCATCCTCCTTGTCCAAGTAGCCTAATCAACCCCCCACCTCACCTTACAACCCCCCACCTCACCTTGCTGCTCATTCAAGGTAAAGTTCAAATCAGCACCAAAAGTCCTAGGTGCTGGAAGCCGAGCTATCCCAGCCTGAGCGGCAAGGCCCGGGCTGTGGACAGATTGGTGACTGCCAGGCGGCCCACCGACAGCGAAGCTTCTTGTCCTCCCACTTTTAGGTAATTCGGCCTTAAAACTACCTGGGGTAGTGTCTGCTGGGGAATTGCCCTCGACAGGCCCTCTGGAGAAAAAACCATTAGGAAAGAAAATAAGGTTCCGCCAGAAATTGTGCGGCCTTACGTTTAGCCCTTGCCATCCCCTATGGAGACTCCTCTACTTACAGGAAGGATAGCCTCATGCCTTTGCCAGCAAAGGCAGCCAGCAAAGGCAGCCAGCAAAGGAGAGACATGGATCTGAAAGCCTCACTCCGGCAACTAAGGAGTGTATCTCTGGGCACAGGTGACTTCAACCCCTAGGCCCACCTGGCCCCCCGGGAGGCATTCCAGATGATGACTGAACCTAGTCGGTTTCGGTACAGAATGGTTAATTAATTCCTAGGTGCACTGTCTGAGAATGTGTGAGGCAAGGGTTTCTAAGGCGTTTTTGGCCCCCTCCTGGCACCTCCGACCGAGACACCACCTTGCCTCGGTCTCATGTGGTTAGGAGGTCATGTCCCTGTAACTGTTCCACTTGAGGTGTTGAGAAATGGAGGGCCTTTCATGAGAACGGCAAAGCAAATGCTTTATAGACTATAGATAATTATAGACAAATGCAGATGCATAATGGAATAATGTAAGAAATTAATAATCAAAGGGTATGCGGGAAAATTAGGGAAAAATCGCCATGTTCTTTCTTAAAGGTTGATGACACATAGGAACATTTTCAAAATTAGGTAATGTTAAAAAACACAGACGACGTGGGGCGCCTGGGTGGCGCAGTCGGTTAAGCGTCCGACTTCAGCCAGGTCACGATCTCGCGGTCCGTGAGTTCGAGCCCCGCGTCAGGCTCTGGGCTGACCGCTCGGAGCCTGGAGCCTGTTTCTGATTCTGTGTCTCCCTCTCTCTCTGCCCCTCCCCCGTTCATGCTCTGTCTCTCTCTGTCCCAAAAATAAATAAAAAACGTTGAAAAAAAATTAAAAAAAAAAAAAAACATAGACGACGTATGTTACAAGGAAATCACTCGCATATATAATGCCACGTTTGCTACAATAAATCGGCCAGTTCAACACACTGCTGTTGTCTGTGTCCATTTTTATTTTTGTTTTTTATTTTAGTTTTGTTCTATTTTCACTTTTTCGCCCACGCCGTTCATCCTTCGGGAATCCCTGGACCTGCTGGAGCTGGACTCCGGCACCTAGGTGCACAGTCCTGACTGAGGTCCCGGCAGCCCAAGAGGTGCCCCGCAATCTCTCCCCACATTACAACACACTTAACCCGGAGTCCAAGTGGGTCAAGCACTTAACCCTAAAAGTGCTCTCCCAAGGAGGGCAAAGAGCTGTGAAGTAAGGTGGAGTGCTAAACGCCAGCTCTCTCACAAGCGGCTACCCCCAAACCACACCCGTGATGAGCAAAGAGAAAGGAATTTCAGGGAACACCCAACTTCCTCCCTCAAAGTGCCGCTTCGCTTTTAATATCAAACTCCGCTCCAGGAGTGGGGGTCGCGGTGCTTCACTCGGGGGCAGAAGGCACGCGTCCAGGCGTCGTAGCGGAAGGCGGGCGCCCCTTCCCACCCGGCCCCACTTTCTATCCCCCCCCCCACCCCGCCCCAAACCACTGCGTCAGTCTCGCCAGCCGGCGGCCGGTTCCTAGCGCCCGGACCCGCTAGCAGCGCGGAGGGCGGGCGCCGGCGACCCTCCCGAAAGGGCCACGCCGGACCCCTGCTACTTACCGCAGCGCCGCCCGCCTCATCTTGCCCTGAGGCCGCGCGCGCGACCAGAGACCCGGGCCACGCGAGACAGCTGGCGGAGGGAAGTCGAGAGTAAGGCGAGCGCGAGCGCGGGACCAGACCTCCCCCTTCACGGCCGCACTCTCGCGGGGGCAGCCGCCCAGGGGCGGGGCCTTCCAGCCCAGAGGCGGGGCCTTGCTGGCCGGGGGCGAGGGCTCTCTGCGGAGCGGGGTGGGCTCCGAGCTCCTGCAGCCTCGCTCATTGGCCGGGAGCCTGTCTCTGAGGAGATTCCCACTGGATCGGCAGCGCCCGGCGTGTTGCTGCCCGCAGGACAGGCCTATCCCCGCCATTGTTGATTAAAGGCCCCACACAGCACGGCCAGGGAGCGGCGTGGAGGCGAGGGATCCTCGGAGCTTGTCTCCGTTATCACGCTTCGCCGAAGGTCGCGCCACCTTGACCCCCACGCCTCGGATCCCAGTCTGTGGTTCTTGCGCTTAGCTGCACGTCGGAATCTTCTGGGCAGCCTTACGGAGTAGTGATCCCTGAGCCCCACCCTCTGGGGATTCCTATTTAGTTAGTCAGGGGTCCGACACGGTCTTTAGAACGTCTAAAGGCGCCCTGAGGTGATGCTGTACATAAGCAAAGTTAGGAACCTCTGACCTAAATGGAAAAACATTTCTATTCTAATCTTAGGCTGCCCCCTAGTGTTTGAAAGTTGGAGATTTTGGCTGGCCCAGAAATATTTAAAGCCAGAGTTTTCATGATTTTACCCTACGACCTGATTCTCCATTTCATTCAAGGAATTTTTATTAAACCGTTTGCAGTGCGCCAGACGCTGTTGTAGATGCTGGGCATGCAACAAAATAGACAAAAATCCCTGCCCTTAGGGAGCTTAGCTTTGAAGGAAAATAAGTCCGCAAGTTAGCAAATAACGTAATTTCAAACGTGATAAAGCAGTCTAAAGAAACAAAACAAGGTAATGAGAGAGGATCTTTCCAAAATATACAAAAGTCTTGCATTGCCCCTGAAGGTGTTTATTTCCTAGGAGGCAAGATCCATATTGTATGCTTTTATGGTACACCATGCTTAGTAAAAATGTCGATTTTTATTAAGCTGGCTTTTCAAAAAAAAAATCACGTTATAAATTACAAATGGAACATGGTCTTTGGCTTTGTCTTTCCTCTCCACCTACCTGTCCCTTTTATCAGCCCCACATCCAGAAGACTCTCCTTTCAGCCTGCAGGGATCTCCTTCATTTTTGTTCATAGTGTCTGTACCTTTTCAGTGATAATACCTTTTGGTGTTGTTGTGATTTGTGTCACCTATACTTTTTAACACTCCACCACACCTAACATAGTACAATAAATATTTTATTGAATTGCACTATTTTGTCTTCTTTTTACTTGAACTTTCCATTAATGCAATGTCAGGCTCAGAGAGAAAAATTCAAGAGAATTTTTCAGGTTACAAACATGGTATAACAATGGATAGGGACAGCTCATGATTTTTGTGCAGTCACATCACCTTCCAGCCAGACACATTCTCATCAGCATATAAATGGTGTTGATTTGAACCAGAACAGCTGAAACCAGGGACTCGATGCCATGAAGATGCCTTCTCTTGATCTCTATCTTAGCTTTCCTTTGCACACTGGCCTCATTCTTTTTTCTCTGTATAATGTCTTTCTCCACATAGCAAAAGAAATTCCTGAACTTTACATCTTATAACCATAGCCACATGGAGACTGACCCAAATTTCTGTATCCCAAGTACAAAAATTCCTGAGAAGAAAGGGGATTGAGAGGTATAAACTTCCAGTTATAAAATAAGTATGTCATGGAGATGAAAAAGCACAGCATAAGAAATATAGTCAATTCTAGTTTAATAACTTTGTATGGTGACAGATGGTGGACTACACTTATCATGCTGAACATCTGAGTAATGTACAGGATTGCTGAATCAATACGTCATACATCTGAAACCAATATAACATTTTATGTCAGTTATACTTCAATTTAAAAAAAGGTCCTGAGAAGAGATTCACTGGCCCAAGTGGCATCAGGTACACACCGCTGAACAGGTCAACTGTGGCAGCAGGGCAAGATCATATGATTGGCCCATGTGGCTCACCAGGAATCCCCTCACTGAGACCCATGGCCAAGTGCTAGATCACAATCTACTAACATGGCTATTTCCAACAGTAACCACATAGATAAGGAAATGGAGCACTTCTTAGAAAAGGAGTACTGAGCAACCAAACCCACAGATGCCCACTACAGATATAACTTAAACAAGAAAAACATGATCCCATCACTTAACCCACTTACCTCAATTCTGACCTGACAGAACTCCTGCTAAACCCAGCCCACCCAGCATTCATTCACATGTCTACAATTTTCTCACATGGCTGATGAATAAAAATCTTAAAACAGCTTAGCAACCCTGATTTCTGTATGTGTATTGTTGTAAAGCATATATGTTGTACCAAATTCGGGGTGGCAGGAATAGAAGGTGAAGTGGTCAAAAATCAGACCAAGAAACATGCAACAGTTGTATAGTGGTGAGATCACTGTCCTTAAGTAACAGATTCTCCACCCCACCTTTTTGTTTCCTGTTGTGTTCCATTAGTTCTATTTTGATTTGGTATCAGGGTAACAGATATAGTATCAAACGTATCATTAAAATAAAAGGCATTGACAGATACATAAGATATTAGTAAGGCCATTATTGCAAGTAGAAGAATAAAATCGGGTAAAAAAAACTTAAAACGTTGTCTGCTCAGGGCACCTGGGCGGCTCTGTCGGCAAAGGGACTGACTCTTGATTTCAGCTCAGATCATGATCTCACGGTTTGTGAGATCAAGCCCCATGTCAGGCTCTGTGCTGGCAGTGCAGAGCCTGCTTGGATTTCTCTCTGCCCCTCCCCCCCCCCAAAATAAATAAATAAATAAACATTAAAAAAATTAAACGTCTTCTCCATCAAGTAATGAGTGAAAAGTATCTAGTAACCATCTTTCCTTGGACTATTAAACCATATAAACTTTTAGATGACTAATTTAGGTAGAATATGTTTTTGGAAAACTATGTCATTGACTTTCCAACACTGATTCTTGCTACAATTTCAATTAGGATCCAGAAATTACTTTTTAAAAATTAGTTTAGTTCCTTATATATACATATATATATATATATATATATATATATATATATATATAGACAGAGAGAGAGAGAGAGATTACACAAAAGGATCCAAAATTGGGAGGCAGAGGAGGAAACAATGGAAAGGGGTTTCCCTCACAAACCCTAAAGAAAAACCTGGAAAGACTAGAGAGCTGTTACATGAAAGTGCTTAGTAATATACCTGCTTGTGCCAACGGAAGCAAAACTCAGGCTAGGCGATTTTGGAACAGTGATTTATATCAATTTCCCTACCTTTCCTCAGTTCCACTTTTATGACTGCTCATCAAATCCAAGTGTTGAGGGGCACCTGAGTGGCTCAGTCGGTTAAGTGTCCAACTTTGGCTCAGGTCATGATCTCACGGTTCGTGAGTTCGAGCCCCGTGTCGGGCTCTGGGCTGACAGCTCGGAGCCTAGAGCCTGCTTTGGATTCTGTGTCTTCCTCTGTCTGCCCCTCCACTGCTTGCACTCTGTCTCTCACACTGTCTCAAAAATAAATAAGCATTAAAAAAAAAAAACAAGTGTGGAAACTTTCTTGTCTTTAATGCTCTCCTTTTCCTCTAACAAATTTCCTCTTGCTTAATATTTGGGGCACCTGGGGGGCTCAGTTGGTTAAGCATCTGACTCTTGATTCCAGCTCAGGTCATGATCTCACAGTTTGTGGGTTGGAGCTCCATGTCAGGCTCTGTGCTGGCAGTGCACAGCCTACTTAGGATTATCTCTCTCTCAAATAAATAAACTTTTTTTTAAATAGCAAATATTTAAAATATGTCATACTATTAGTGACATGGGATCAAAGGGCCTCCTTAGGATAGGACGTCTTCATTTCAGGGTGTCATCTTCAATAAAAGTGCCTCTTTCAATAAAAGAGGGCTTAAACAGTACAATTTCAATGGTGTCTCTCCTACCAATACCTAACCTTCTGTTCATTCTTCACCCTGTCATGCCCACCCTCTCTGCCATTTAATCCACTTGCGCCAAAAGACTCAGTTCTCTTCCATTTATTCCTCACTCTGCACCCTATTTCCCTCCATTCTCTTGCCCACCCACCTTAACCCCACCTCAGGGGCTACCATCCCAGCTGGGAAATAGAGCCTCCTGTTAGTCCTCAGGGTAGCCTGTTTCGCCGGGCCAGTGTAGAAGCTAATTCTGCTGCTGCTGGGGCAAGGAAAGGCAACAAGTACCTGTGACACAATTATAGCTGCACCGCGATACATAACCATGAAGGCAACAAAGCTGTAAACATATATCACTCTCTTTGCAAAAGCTCATGCTTCACCGTACATGCAAGCTTTCAAAACTTACTTTACAGTAAGGATTTGTACATTTCATACATGCTAAAATCATGCTGGTGATTTGAATTCATAAAACACGGTTTTGGGTATAAATTTGTATTTCGTGCTTTTTGGAGATGGGACCACACAAAAACCGGATGGTGCCAGTAGTACTGATTTACTTTATCTTTAGAAATACCGACATGACACTAGCTGGTTCATCTTTATGTGTGATATTTACAGGATTGTTAGACTGCTTCGTTCAGTTTATATAAGTAACTAGCGCATCGCACAGGTCACCACATACGGCTTCTGTTTGGCCTCATCTGTGGAGGGAAGAAAGAATTATTTTACTCCTAAAAGTCTCTTCAAAGTTGCCATTTCCTCCTCTAGGTCCTACTATTACCCACAATCCCTCACTCCCCATGTATTGCTCAGGCTGCTCTATCTCCCTCACCCTGGCCCTGGCAGTACTCGCAATACTTCCCTGAGGGGATACATAGTGACAGAGAGACAGACATAGAGATAGATAGAGATAGAGACAGAGATACAGATACAGATACAGATACAGACAGACAGATACAAAGTAGAGATAGATACACACACACACACACACACACACACGCACACACACTGAGAGCACTCTGCTCTAAAGTACTAGAGTAAATGCCTCCGGCCAAGGCTGCTGTTAGACGGCATATTCGGGGTGCCCAACAGTACCGAGATTTAGTGTTGGGACCTCAGAGAAACAGTGTCGCTCACAGGAAGCTCAAATTAAAGAGTTCAGTGATCAGAGCTGCTCCGTCTCTAACTGAAGTCTGTGGCTTCCTGTCTGGGACTATAAAGGTTGAGAAACACTCTGGGTGGCAGGTGACGGAGTGGATGAGAGGGAATTAGAGAAGGGTTCTCTGTTGATGGGGCATATCCAGGAAGCTCAGAATACTGTTGAATCATTCCTGAACCAAGAGCTCCACCAAGACCAAGCTGCTTGGGGCACTGCCTCCCCATGCCTGCCACTGACCTGCAAATTCTCTGCATTCCAAAAAGCCAGCCCACACTGCAGAGAACCGACATTAGATTCAGTCCCCACCAACTCTTGGGCTTCCTGCCTCCTCTCTAATACTGTCACCGCCACCATTTCGTCTCCTCCCCTCGTGCCTCCTCACTTCCTCCTTCAACACCACAGACACCCATAGAGATTCACTGACATTTAAGAGACTAACAATACAGACATGAATAAGGCACAGTCCTGGACCAGGATGCAAAGTACTCCTGATACAACAAGAGTGAATTACTTCTGGACAGTTTTTCCTCACCCACGATATTAGTTTCCTATGGCTGCTATAACAAATTTACCAGAAACTTAGTGGCTTAAAACAACACAACTTTATTCTCTTACAGTTCTGAAAGTCAGAAGTCTGACACAGGTTTCACTCGGCTATTCCTGGAGGCTCTAAAAGAGAATCCATTTTCTTGTACCTTTCAGCTTCTGGAGGCCACTTCTACCGCTTGGCCCATGGCCCCTTTCCACCCTATTTGAAGCCAGCAATAATGCACCTCTCTGTGCCTTTCTTCGAGTCACATCACCTTGTGATACTCTCTCTTCCACCTTTAATGACCCATGTGATTACACTGGGCCCACCAGGATAGTCCAAGATAATCTTCCTATCTTTTTTTAATGTTTATTTTTTTAGAGAAAGAGAGAGAGAGAGACAGGATGTGAGTGGGGTACGGACAGAGAGAGAGGGGGACACGGAATTTGAAGCAGGCTCCAGGCTCCTCACTGTCAGCATAGAGCCCGACGCAGGGCTCGAACCCACAAACCATGAGATCATGACCTGAGCCAAAGGTGGACGCTTAATCGAGTGAGCCACCCAGGTGCCCCAGATAATCTCCCTATCTTAATGTCAGCTGATTAGCAATTTTACTTCCATCTGCAGCCTTAATTCTTCTTTGCCATGTAACCTAAGATATTAACACATTCTGGGAAGTTGGCTGGGGACATTTTTGGGAGGACTTGATTCTGCCTATTGCACTCACGAAAAAAAAACCCAATATAAATATAAATAACATAAACACACACACACACACACACACACACACACACACACACACACACACACACCTGAGTTCCACATACATTCCTCCCCACCGCATTGTGTAGCAGCAACCTTACATCCTCCAGCTAATTAAGGGCGATTACCCCTGCCAAGATGGTGACTCCTTGGCCACAGGAATCCAGAGCCCTGGCAGCAGCCATACTTATAGTTCAATGGGCCCCTTGTTGTGCCCATTGGCAAGGGCGTGACCCTATGTGGAACAAAACCTCAAACTCCGCAGAGCCCAGAGTTGCAGATTCAGGAAGCATAAATTCCCCCAGTAGGTCATTAGAGGTAATAGTAATTGAGGTCACTCCTGCTTCTAGCCTTTGGCTTTCAGACTTACCTATTTTCCCTAAGAGAGGCACAGAGCCATTCAGAGGCCTCTCATTCAGGGCTTGCAGCAGGCAGAATCCCAAGATTCCCACTCCCTGATATCTAGGTCTTGTATCCATGTCACTTTTCTTCAGTGTGGGCAGGACCTGTGAATACGATGGATGTCATCATATTGGGTTATGGGATGTCCCGTGATTGGGTTATGGTATAAAGTGAACATAAAGGCATTTTGCAGATTTAATTAAGGTCCCAATCAGTGTGACTCTCGGTTAATCAAAAAGAAGAGTATCCTGACCTAATCAAGTTAGTCCTTAAAAGAGGAGCCCAGCCTTCCTCAGTGATAGAGAGTCTCCCACTGGCCTTTGAAGAAGCAAGATACCATGAGTTCTACATCTGCAAGAAAATGTATTCTACAAACAACCACTTGAGCTTGGAAGAGGACCCAGAACCTCAGATGAGACCCCAGCCCTGGCTGACACCTTGAGTGCAGCCATGCTAAGCCATGACCAAACTCTTCACCACAGAAATTTTTAGATAATAAATGTCTGTTGTGTAAGCTACCATGCTTGTGGTAATCTGTTACTCAGCAATAGAATAATTTTTTAGTGTGACCTTTTTTCCTTCACATTTTTTTTTTAAATTTTTTTTTCAACGTTTTTTATTTATTTTTGGGACAGAGAGAGACAGAGCATGAACGGGGGAGGGGCAGAGAGAGGGAGACACAGAATCGGAAACAGGCTCCAGGCTCCGAGCCATCAGCCCAGAGCCCGACGTGGGGCTCGAACTCACGGACCGCGAGATCGTGACCTGGCTGAAGTCGGACGCCCAACCGACTGCGCCACCCAGGCGCCCCTTTCCTTCACATTTTTATTTAAATTCTAGTTAGTTAACATACAGGGCTATATTGATTTCAATACAATTCAGTGGTTCAGCACTTACATACAACACCCAGAGCTCATCATAACAAGTGCCCTCCTTAACACCCATCACCCGTATAGCCACCCCTCATCCACCTCCCTCCATCAACCCTCAGTTTGTGCTCTATCGTTAAGAGTCTCTTATGGGGCACCGGGGTGGCTCAGTCAGTGGATCGTGTCTGACTCTTGATTTCAGCTCAGGTCATGATCTCACAATTCGTGAGTTGGAGCCCCATGTCAGGCTCCACACTGACAGTGCAGAGCCTGCTTGGGATTCTCTCTCGCCCTTTCTCTCTCTACCCCTCTCTCTTTCAAAAACAAATAAATAAACATTTAAAAAGAGAATCTCAGGGTGCCTGGGTTGTTCAGTTGGTTGAGCATCCGACTCGGCTCAGAACATGATCTCACGGTTCATGAGTTCAAGCCCTGCGTCGGGCTTTGTGCTGACAGCTCAGAGCCTGGAACCTGCTTGGGATTCTGTGTCTCCCTCTCTCTCTGCCCCTCCCCCTCTCGCTCTCTCTCAAAAATGAATAAACACTAAAACTTTTTATTTTTTATTAAATTTTTTAATGTTTATTTATTTTTGAGAGAGAGAGACAGAGAGAGAGAGAGAACAAACTGATGGTTAATAGAAGGGAGTATTGGGTTAAATACAGGATAGGGATTCAGGAGGGCACTGGTGATGAGCACCAGGTGTTGTGTGGAAGTTTTGAATCACTATATTGTACATCTCAAACTAATATTATGTTAACTAACTGGAATTTAAATAAAAACTTAAAAAAATAATCAACACAGTCGGGGGTGCCTGGCTCAGTCGGTTGAACGGCTGACTTTGGCTCAGGTCATGATCTCACAGTTTGTGAGTTCGAGCCCGGCATCAGGTTCTGTGCTGACAGCTCAGAGCCTGGAGCCTGCTTCGAATTCTGTGTCTCCCTCTCTCTCTGCCCCTCCCCTGCTCATGCTCTGCATCTCTCTCTCTCTCTCTCTCTCTCTCTCTCTCTCTCTCTCTCTCTCAAAAATAAATAAACATTAAAAAACAATTTTTTAAAGGGGAGCCTGGGTGGCTCATTTGGTTGGGCAGCCGACTTCGGCCTAGGTCGTGATGTTGCCATTCCTGAGTTCAAGCCCCACATCGGCTTGTGCTGACAGCTCAGAGCCTGGAGCTTTTTTCAGTTTCTGTGACTCCCTCTCTTTCTCTGCCCCTCCCCCACTCACACTCTGCCTCTCTCTCTCTTTCTCTCGCTCTCTCTCAAAAATAAGTAAACATTAAAAAATTTTTTTAATTACAAAAAATTTTAAGTACAAAATAATCAATAAAGCCAATATATTAATCTAATGCATTTATTGAGCAACTCCTATATGCCAAGTGCTGTGCTGGGTGCTAAGGCTACAAAGATCAAATAGGTAGGGTTCCTGACCTCCAGGAATTCACTGCCCAGAGAGAAAAAACATAAGTGTAATCAAATGCACTGTGATAATTGCTCCAGTGAATAATGCCCCATAAGGTCTCAGAGGAAGCAGTAAGTAATGCATTCTGCTGAAACGGAATATTGAAGGAGTTTTGGTAAGGTGACAGGATAGTGGTCTGGAAAGCCACAGAGAGGAAATGACATGTGAGAGAGTTCTTCCCTTAGAGAAAAAGACACTAAATTATTCAAATTGAATTTTCCACTTTCATAACTAAATGCTTTATAAAAAGGCTAAGAAAGTTTTCCAAGAAATTAAAGGGGACAATGTTTATCTGTCCTCCTGACTCACATTATCACACATACCTGGCTAATTAACATATATCATTTTAATTAAAGGCACCCATGGAAGCTGGCCAGGTCCCACTGTATCAATGGCCCTGTTGCTCACTTGCAGGCAGGAGAGTTCCCTGAGTGACCAACCCAAATCAATCTTGTGCTAGAGGCAACTAGGGCCATGTGTCCAGAACAGAAGGGAGGTACGTAAACAAGACATCCCTTTCTTGCTGCGTTCTCAGAGGACTTAGGTCCACGCCCTGGGAGAAACATGTGCCTCTCTCAGGGTAGTTCTGAGCTGAGCCCCAGCTTCCTGAAGGAGGGTCCCAGTTCGCTAACATCAACTTTGCCTCTGGGTAGGCAAACCTCCAAACCATCTCCTCCACATGTCATGTTTGTTCAAGATCCACACACATATCAGGTGCCTTTGCTATGAGAGAAACTCTGCTAACTGCTGGACCCACAAAACTGAAAACAGCACTGGCTGCCACAGAGGGGCTCATGTCTGGCTTCCTGATTCATTTCACAGATGAGCAAACAGAGGCTCTGAACTTTCTGGTTTCTTTCGCTGGTCTGTTCATGCTATGATCCTTTTGCTAAGTACTTTCCTCTCTCTCTCTCTTTTTTTTTAATGTGAAATTCATTGTCAAATTGGTATCCATACAACACCCAGTGCTCATCCCAACAGGTGCCCTTCTCAATACCCATCACCCCCCCCACCCTCCCACTCCCTATCAACCTTCAGTTTATTCTCAGTTTTTAAGAGTCTCTTAAAGTTTGCATCCCTCCCTCTCTAACTTTTTTTTTCCCCTTCCCCTCCCCCATGGTCCTCTGTTAAGTTTCTCAGCATCCACATAACAGTGAAAACATATGGTATCTGTCTTTCTCTGTATGACTCATTTCACTTAGCATAACACTCTCCAGTTCCATCCACGTTGCTACAAAAGGCCAGATTTCATTCTTTCTCATTACCAAGTAGTATTCCGTTGTGTATATAAACCACAACTTCTTTCTCCATTCATCAGTTAATGGACATTTAGGCTCTTTCCGTAATTTGGCCATTGGTGAAAGTCAGTACTTTCCTCTCTTTATGGATTGGCAAAACCTAACTGAAGTCCTACTTCTTCTAAAATGATTTCCCGACTCCTGTAGCCATCATTAACCTTTCATTGTTCTAAACTTCTATTTTACTAAGTCTGTATCTGACAATTTATCACTTAATTATACTTTGTATTCTTTCTTTGATGACTTTGAAGTGTCCATCATGGTACTCCAATGATACAGTAAGCTTTGTAAAGGCAGGAGTCATCTTTTAAATCTCAAGTCTGGGCACATAGTTCATTCTCAAGGTCTAGTTAAGATTTGTTGATTGGAAGATGGAAAGCAGCTCTTGAGGGGGTTAGTCATGGAGGGAGAGGAACTCTAAGCAATGTTCACACCTTCAAAGGCTAGTTTAGTCCTAACCCAGGCTTTAAACAACCAGCTAGACTGAGCTTTCAGAATCTTCCATATGAGTATAACATAAGAACAAAAAGATCCACATTATAGATCATATTCAGAGTTCAAATTAAAGATTGGGTCCATCACACTGAAAGAAAGGATGATTTATTGTAGGAGAGAACAATGTCAACCTCAAGATAAATGTCAACCTCAAGAGCTACCCTCCCCAGGATTATAAATTTAATCAATTATCTATGCATAATCTAAACCCTTCAAGATGCTTTTTAAATTAAAAATAACTTTTTTTTCTTATTACTGTAAAGGGTTATTTTCTACTCCCCCCCCCCCCCTCCATCCCCACCCCTATTCCTGGAGTCTGGTGCCTCCTATGAAAGCTTGATTAGCAGAAGAGGACACTTAGTAGGGAAAAAGAAAGCAACTCTTTGTAGCATTATAGTCCCTGAGAGCACAAGAACGTTGGCAGTGAGGAAGGTCTGATTTTTTTTACAGCTTATCCTCTCTAAGGGAGGACCATGATAAGGGTTTTTTTCTTTTCTTCCCTCTTCTACTGATTCAAGCCCCAGGAAATCCTCAGTCTTTTTCTACCCTCCTAGCCTGTCTCATCCAGAAGGAACTGGATGACTGACACTTGCTAAGAAGAAGAAGAGGTCAAAAAGGCTGAGTTTTCCCTAAGGACTGGGAAAATACAACTCCCCTACTTTTCTTGTCCTTTCTTGTGCAAGGGCCAGAGTGAACATTTTGGTCTGTGTTGCTCTGTGTCTATATTCTTTTCTCCTGTGACAGCAGAACATCCCCCATGGTACACTAGGTTCTTCTGGAAAGGGAAGGCAAAGTAAAGCAAAGCAAAAGACCCCCATCGTGAGCAGCTTCTTTCCCACCTGCCTATAAGGGACAGAGGCTGATCACGTTTTTCTACCCTCCTTTCCGTCCCATAGTCAGCCAGAACCTGCCACATTACAGGAAGGCATCTGGCTGTGATCTCTTTGGAAGTCCAGAGAACTCATAAGGGAGAAAAGAGTCTCACTAATAGAACCAGAAAAACCTATCCAGAGACTTAAATGTTCGATCTTATTTACTGCTGTGGCTCCTATACCTGGCACAGTGCCGGATACACTGTAATTTAATTATATAATAATATGGATTAGCAGTATGATAGCCACCCATGTATTGACTACTTATCTCAGTGCCTAACATACGTAAAATACATAATAAATATCTGTTCAACTATGAGGGAATACTAACATGGACAGTATTATTTACTGAGCACTTATCGCTCAGCTATCTTATTTAATCCTCACAAGAACTGTAGGAGATCAGTATTACCATTTTATAGATAAAGACATTAGGGTTGAGAGATATTAAATATCTTTCCCCCAAAATTAAAATGGCTAGCAAATGATGACTAACAAGCATTTCCCAAATAGCAGTGAGTGGTATCTTTCTCCACCAGAGGGCGTGGTCTTGTACTCCAGACTTGCCCAGAAAAACATGATATGGGGAGATCTGGGGAAGTAGTCTCATGATTCCTGCCATGTTATAACACCAATCACTGCTAGAATCAGGCAATTCTGCAGAGTCAGGGGAATTGACTGGGAAATGAGAACAAACTGGGAAATGAGAAATCATCTAGAAACCTAGATCACGGGGCCTCAAATCATAATCCTCAAGTTCTCCTCTCATGTGCATATTCAGCATTTATACAGGCCTTCAGCCAATATTTCTCCCTTTCTGATTAGTTTCCCCATGTGGAAAAAAGGTATTCTACAGTTATTTTTACTTTGGTAAATTATAAAGTAATGACATATGGTTCTAGCTTAATTGCTAGGTTATCATCAAATGGTCCACCAACATATGGCAAACAAAATGTCCTGAAATTTGTCATTTCAGAATCCTGTCTCTGAATGTTAATTTTCCTAAACTAGGACTCTTTTCTATCTCAAGCCAGAAATAAGGAAACTCTATTTCTACTTCTTTCCACTGTGTTTGGCAAAAATAGATTCAGAACCTATTACTATTTCACTGGATCTGAGTATGTCTCATTTATTGGCTAGATCCTTGCATACATATCATCCTTCTCCATCCCCTGGTCCTGTCCACCACGACAGCAGTAAGTGATGAAGGGACAGAAACAAGCATGAAATTCAAAATCTGAATAATAAACGTATAAGCTGGTACTGGCCACAGGGCCCTTATTTTCTGCAACTAGGGTATACCATCCCCCGTGGCCTGTTCTCAGTATGACATTAACATAAAGATACATTAAGGTCAAAGTCAAGATTAGGAGAAAGGACATATCAGGCAAATATTTACAAAAATAAAGTTGCATTTGCTGTATTTATTTCATAAAAATGGACTTTAATTTTTTAATGTTTATTTTTGAGAGAGAGAGACAGCAAATGGAGAAGGGGCAGAGAGCAGAAGAGACAGAGAATCCCAAGCAGGCTCTAGGCTCCAAGCTGTCAGCACACAACCCAACGCAGGGCTCAAACCCACAAACTGTGAGGTCACGACCTGAGCCTAAGTCAGATGCTTAACCAACTGAGCCACCCAGGAGCCCTGGACTTTAAATTTTTAAAACCACTAAATATAAAGAGCCACAAACATGAAAATAGGGAAAATTCACCATGATAATATAAAAATTTGGAACTTGCTTATACCCAGTAGTATAATCTTAGTTCAAAATGGATGGATAAATGAAACACTTCCATATAACCAAAGACACTATATTTTTTAACCAAAGACACTATCAACAAAGAAAAATATCCTAGCCACAGATGTGGTACATGTCTGGAGCAAAAATAACAAAAAGGAGGGGTGAGAAGTTAGAATAGTAAATTATATAAAAGGGTTACTAAAAATGAGTAAGAAAAAGGTAAAGACGCCAATAAAAAATGGACAAGGTCATGAATTGGCAATTCAAGTAGAAGAAAGAATATATGGCTAAAAAACTCTGAAAAGGTCAACATCAAATGAATTAAATTCAAACCATAATAAGATACCATTTCATACCTATCAGGTAAGCAAAAACCAAAGAGTCTGAAAATATTAACTGTTGGTGAGGACAGAGAATGGCAGGCAAGAATTCTCATTCACGGATTAGTAGAAGGTATGAATTGGCATAATCACTCTGAGGAGCAATCTGGCTGTATTCCATAAAGTTGAACATGCATCAACCCTTTGACACAGCATTCCAGTCCTAGGTAAATACTCTATCATTGCTCTTGTACTCAAGGATATATACAGGAATGTGCATAAGAGCATTGTTTGAAAGGGCAGGAAAAAAAGCAACAATCTAAATGACCATCAACAGGAAATTTTTTTAAAGCTTAAAGCAATCCTGGCAGGAGGAACTTTAACCCCATTAGTTCTTAATACATCACACAAACACAGTGTTTCAAAGTCAGCACTCCTTTTTTTCAGAGATATTTAGAACCTTACAATTTAATATTTCCTTCTGGTATCCCTTTCACACAAATGAATAAATTTAAACATTCCAAATGGGAGAAAGATGCACTATTGCGGTATTAACTAGAGAAAGCTATGTGGCTTTCTGCCTCCCACAGTGGCTCACAGGGTTGAAATGCCTTGTTGAATTTACCATGGTTCAAGTACTGGCCCTCAGATAAGCAGGTCAAAAACACAATTTGTCATTTCACTAAAGGTGAAATATATGTCCCTAATAAGAGTCACACCAACCAAGCGACTGATCGATGAAATAAAAATACCAATTTCTTAATTCACAATGAAATGTGGGACAGTTCGAGGGCCATAATAAATCCAATTATAATCAGAAAATTGACTGATGAACGTGGAATCTGTTGCATTCAGCTAAGATACATTCACTGGAATGTAAGCATCAGGGGACAGACATCTTTGTCTGGTTTTTCTACTGCTATAATTCCAGAGATAAAAACAACACCTGACACGATACAAATCTGTTAAATAAATGAATACAGAGAGACTGATATATCCATCCCCACAATACTCAAAGATCCATCTCAAGATTCAGTTGCTGGAGTTCTTTCATTGGGGTATTCTTGTTCTAGTACAGTGCCAAGTTGAGTAGTGTAAATTTTGGCCTCTGAGATTCTTCTCTTTCTATACTTCCAGGACCAATCCCAGCAGACACCTTTAGTTGCCTACCCTACAGCCATTCCCTTCTAATTCCTTGCTAACAGAATCTGAATATCATTCTGGGACTGCAATGTGCCCAACCTCAAAGAATCACAACTCATCTTGGCCAAACATAGCACCTCTGTTTTAACAGGTAAATACAGATGTTTTAGGCTTTTCCTTTGGTGGTTTCTTACCTGACAGAGGAACGACACTAGTCCTATATTTCCATTTGTCCTAGGTGTTCTTTGTTCCTTTTTCCCTCTTTTCCTCTCTTCCCTTGGATTATTTTTTATGAATCCATTTTATCTCCTCTACTGACAAATGAGCTACACCCTTTTCATCTTTTTAGTCGTTGCTCTGAGCTTTACAATATGCATTTTAAACTTACCACAGTCTACCTTTGAATGTTACAGCATTTAACATACAATGTAAGAATCTTTTAATGATATATTTGCATCCTATCTCTGCTGTTGTGTTCATAAATTCTATATCGATAATTATTATAAATCCCCTAATATACTGTTATTATTCTCACTTTAAGCAGTTAATTCTCTTTTAAAGATATTAAAAACAAGAAAAATATCTTTTATATTACCCAAATATTTACCATATTTACTCTTCATTCCTTTGTGTAAACTCCTGTGTCCATCTGGTATCCTTTTCCTTCAGCCTGAAGAACTTCTCTTAGCATTCCTTGTAGTGCAAATTCACTAGCGATGCATTCTCTTGGCTTTGGCTTCACTGAAATGTCTTTATTTTGCCTTCATCTTTGAAGAACATTTTCACTGGATATAAAATTGGAGGTTGACAGTGTTTTTCTTTTAATGCTTTAAAGATGTTGTTCCGGGGCACCTGGGTGGCTCAGTCAGTTAAGCATCCAACTCTTGCTTTCAGCACAGGTCATGATCTCACAGTTCATGAGTTTGAGTCCCGTGTCGGGCTCCGCACTGACAGTACAGAGCCTGCTTGGGATTCTCCCTCTCTCGCTCTCTGCTCCTCCCATGCAGTCTCTTTCTCAAAATAAATAAATAAACTTTAAAAAAATCAAGATGTTCCCAATATCTTCTGGTTTGCATTGTTTTTGATGACAAACCAGTGATTAGTCTCATCTTTAAGATTTTGTCTTTATCCCTGCTTTTCAGAAATTTGATTGTGTAGTGCCTTGGTGTGGTTTGTGTTTATGCACCTTGGGGTTCACTGGGATTCTTGGACATGTTGAAGAGAATTTTCAATGAATTGGATTAATCTGGAAGTGGAACAAGAGAATGATAGAATCGTACATTGTGTTTCATGGTTACATGTTGCTGAAGGTAAAAGAAGAGTGCTTATGGGTGGCGCAGTCGGTTAAGCGTCCGACTTGAGCCAGGTCACGATCTCGCGGTCCGTGAGTTCGAGCCCCGCGTCGGGCTCTGGGCTGATGGCTCGGAGCCTGGAGCCCGTTTCCGATTCTGTGTCTCCCTCTCTCTCTGCCCCTCCCCCGTTCATGCTCTGTCTCTCTCTGTCCCAAAAATAAATAAAAAACGTTGAAAAAAAAATTAAAAAAAAAAAAAAAAGAAGAGTGCTTAACCACTATTCACAGCTCTTTTACAGCTTTTTCTTTTTAACCATGGTTTCAGAGACTAGGTACCAAATAGAAAGTTTGAGAAATTGTTCTGTCTGCTGTCTTGCCCAGATTCTAAGCACCGTAACTGCATAATTTCCCTCTATCTGGCATAACTATAAAATACCTGTAAAAAGGAGAAAGGAAAAAAGTTGTGTGAATGAATATGTTCTGTATAATGGTCTTTTCCACATTTTCTCCTATTTTCACCAAGCTGCTTCTTTTTTAAAAAATCTCCAGGTGGGGTTTATAGCGAAATATTAATCAGGTCATGGATGAGGTCCACTTTTAAAGTGAGGCGGAGTTGTAAATAATTTATCTTAGGTGATGTGTTCTGGACTGGACCTTGTCTACATGATGTCTGGCCAAGCAGATAAAACGCTCTGGGCAGAGTACAATAGGGATTACAATACTGATTACCCAACCTCTGTGATGACTCCTGATTCTGTGATCACTGGGAAGGCCTCACTGGTTGGCAAATGTTAACTAAATCACATCACAGTGATTATTCATGAGGAAGGTCAAAGCTTCATGACAAAGGTCAATGAATAAGAGAATGATCCTGTGTAAGGGCAGGATAAAAATAGGTTTAGAGATAAATCCTTCCCTCTTCTTATTGGACCATTCACAATTATTCTTCCTAATCTAAAAATTGTTATACTCCTTGTATTACCAGACAGACAGAAAGGAATAAACATTTAGAGGGTACCAACTATATTCTAAGCACTCTATAAAGGGTTTCACAACAGCATTTATTTTTTTTAATTTTTTTTTAACGTTTATTTATTTTTGAGACAGAGAGAGACAGAGCATGAACGGGGGAGGGGCAGAGAGAGAGGGAGACACAGAATCGGAAACGGGCTCCAGGCTCCGAGCCATCAGCCCAGAGCCCGACGGAGGGCTCGAACTCACGGACCGCGAGATCGTGACCTGAGCTGAAGTCGGACGCTTAACCGACTGAGCCACCCAGGCGCCCCTCACAACAGCATTTAATATTTACACTAGTGAGAGGACAAAACGATCTAACTCCATTTTACAGATAAGCACACTGAGATTCAAGAATCTTGTCCAAAATCACACAGCTGGTAACTGGCAGCACTGGGATTTGCAACTAGGTCTGCCTGGCCTCAAATTTCCTGCTTTTGCTGCCACACAGTACATTCAACCCCACCTCCCAAAAAGTACTTACTGAGCCAACTGCCCTTTGGCTTCATGTCAACAGGCTGGCATTCTCTATGTCACCTGCCTGGATAGGAAAACCCACTCCTCCTGTCAGATTAGGAGTGTGTGCTCTGTCTGTAAGGGAATAACATGAATGCAGGGCTATGGACCATTTTCTTTTTTTTTTTTTAATATGAAATTTATTGTCAAATTGGTTTCCATACAACACCCAGTGCTCATCCCAACAGGTACCCTCCTCAATGCCCATCACCCCCCCCATCCCACCCCCCATCAACCCTCAGTTTGTTCTCAGTTTTTAAGAGTCTCTTATATTTTGGCTCCCTCCCTCTCTAACCTCTTTATTTTTTCTTCCCCTCCCCCATGACCATTTTCAAAGTACTGGGATAGCACTGATCTCAGAAAGCATGGTGATACTGTGATGCCCCAGACTCACTGACAAGATGTTCAGAGGGGAATCCCCCATGAATGCGAAGTTCTGTGGCCTCTGGAATTCTCCAGTGAAGAAGTCTGGATGGGGGCAGCTGCCTGCAGCCTCTTAAGTGGCATGGATCTCCTAGCAAGTTGATTGTGTGCTTGTCTCAGTTGTAGGTGTTTGTGATTCACACAGCAGAGTCCTACTTATCAGTCCTTGGGATGGGCAGGGGTTGGGGGTGGGGGGCGCACAAGGCAGAGACCAGAGACAGAAGGCTTAGGAAGAAGAAGAAACTGAGTAGACTGGAACAAGACCAAGCATTCTTTGCCATAATTAAAACAAAGCATGCGCTAGTGAGAAGTAGACCAAATGTGTGGAATGTTTACAGTTTTCTACCTGGACTCCAGCCTTAGGACAATATTTAATATACTGTCTGTTTTTAAGTTTTCCATTTTTGCCAGAAGACCTCTGAGGTATAGTAAAAGATCTCTTGACTTAGAATCAGGAGACCTCACTTGTATTTTTGACTCTGCCACCTTCTAGCTGTGTGACCTTGGACAAGTACTTCACCCTCTCTGGGCTTCAGTTTTCTTAGCTATTAGATGAGAAATTTGTACTAGTGAATCACTACCATTCTATGCTTCTACGATGACAGAAATCTCAACAATAGAGGTTGCGGGGCTTTGAAGAAAAAAAAACTCTTAACCCTTACTATTCCAGATTATATTCATCCATGCTAGCTTTATTTAAATGGCTGATTTCAGGGGCATCTGGGTGGCTCAGTGAGTTAAGCGTCCAACTTCAGCTCAGCTCATGATTGCACGGCTCGTGAGTTTGAGCCCGTGTCGAGCTCTGTGCTGACAGCTCAGATCCTGGAGCCTGCTTCGAATTCTGTGTCTCCCTCTCTCTCTCTGCCCCTCCCCCACTTGCATTCTGTCTCTCTCTCTCAAAAACAGATAAACATTAAAAAAAAAAAAAGGCTTTTTTAATAAAATAAAATAAAATAAATGGCTGATTTCATTCCCAGTTTTCCCTGACTGGGTGGCTCAGTCAATTAAGTGTCCAACTTCAGCTCAGGTCATTATCTCGCGGTTCGTGGGTTCCAGCCCCACATCAGGCTCTGTGCTGACAGCTCGGAGCCTGGAGCCTGCTTTGGATTCTGTGTCTCCCTCTCTCTCTGCCTCTCTCAAAATAAATAAACATTTTTAAAAGATGTTTTTTCTTTTTTTTTTTTTTTGAGCATAGCTAACACACAATGTTACATTAGTTTCAGGTGCACAACTTAATGATTTGACAGGTTTATACATGGTGCTATTTTCACCACAACGTAGCTACCACCTGTCCCATTACATCGCTATTACAATATCATCCACTGTATCCTTATGCTGTGACTTACTCATTCCATAACTGGAAGCCCGTATCTTCTATTCCCCTTCACCCATTTTGCCCAACCTCCCACACCCTTCCTTTCTGGCAACCATCAGTTTGTTCTTTGTATTTATAGGTTCAATTCTGCTTTTTGTTTGTTTTTTTAGATTCCACTTATGAATGAAATCATATAGTATTTGTCTTTCTTAGTCTCACTTATTTCATGTAGCAAAATACCTTCTAGGTCCATGCATGTTATCTCAAATGGCATGATCTCATCCCCTATTTCAATTTTAATTTGAGTATAGTTAACATATAGTGTTATATTAGTTTCAGGTGTACAATATATATATTTTTTTGTGTTCTCTATTTTCATTAGTCTTTTTTTTAACTTATATCCAAATTAGTTAGCATATAGTGCAACAATGATTTCAGGAGTACATTTAAAAATGTTTAATACAAAACAAAAAGACTAAATGAAATCAAGAGGCACCTGGGTGGCTCAGTCGGTTAAACGTCCAACTCTTGATTTCGGCTCAGGTCATGATTTCACGGTTCGTGAGTTCGAGCCCCTGCGTCTGGCTCTGCATTGACAGCGCGGAGCCTGCTTGGGATTCTCTGTCTCCCTGTCTCTCTGCTCCTCCCCTGCTCATGCTCTCTCTCTCAAAATAAATAAACAAACATTACAAAAAAGACTAAAGGAAATCACATCTGTAAAATGCCAAGCCGGGCATGCCACTCATAATAGGCACTAAGAAATGCTAGCTGCAGATCTCATTTCTTCCTCTCCTGTAGCACCCTTCTATAATTGATCTTTTAAGGAGACCTTAAAATGTATTACAGTTCTCCCAATCCTATGGTTCTGGGTCCCCCTTTGATCTTCTTGCATCCCTTCTCCTACCTCCATCATCTCTTCAAAAGGAATGATTCAGCACCTTCTCCTCCGCCTCCGGAATAAGTCCTAAGGTAATAACCTTTGTTGTCCCCAGCAGAACATGCCCAACATCCACTCACATCAGGGCTCTAATGTGGATCTGTTCCTTGCTCCTCAGGTCACACAGAGGCTGCTTGGGTGGAGTTCATGCCCTTGCTTTTCCTTCTTTGAAGTATCCTCTATTTTCTGGATTCACAGTTAACATTTAATTGCCAGTTTGTGAATGGTACAAAGATTGGTAAGCTGGATTTTGAACTATAAAATCTATTACATGTACCCAGGGGCCACAGGGAAAAGAGGGGGTGTCTAAAACTTTGTGCACTAACAGGCAATTATTTCCTATGATCTTCTTATTGAGTAACCTCCATACCTAGATTCAAAGAGCTGAAACTTTGGGAGGCCTAAGGATGGCTGACTGTACTTTGCAAGTTTCCTAAGTATTTATGAGGAGTTAGAGCCTCAACCCCTCAGCTGAGTGGTGGGCAGTCATCTTCCCTTGGACAGGACTCCAGAAGGGGAGAGAGGGAGGGCTGCCTCAAGGAGGTAGGTCACACTGGACGAGCGACAAACCGTGTATCTGCCCCCTCAGTTCTGATTGTTCCTGTCACTTTTTTCTAGGAGGCTGGATCCCTTTCACCCATAACTAGAACCTGTAATGTTTAACTGTAAGCCCGTGGACAGCAGAGACCATGCCACATTTATTTCATAATCCCCAAGCACAATGCTTGGCAGGAAACAGACCTTAAAAAATGTTTGTTAAATGTTAAATAAAAAATAGGCTTTTACTGGCCTTTGCATGCAGACAGACTTTAAGGTGGCCCCCATGATCCTGCCTCCTGGTGTTTATGCCTTCGTGTGATCCTCTCCACGTGTATATTGCTAGGACCTGTGACTTGCTTTTAATCAAGAGAATGTGGTTAGGGAGATAAGATGTCACTCCCATGATTATGTTACATTATGTAAAACCCTCTCTTGCCAGGCAACAAAAGCAAAAATAGACAAATGGGACTACATCAAACTTAAAAATATCTGTATGTCAGAGGAAACAATAAGCAGAGTGAAAAGGCAAGCTAAGGAATGGGAGAAAACATCTGCAAATCATATCTTTGATAAAAGGTTAATATCCAGAATACAGAAAGAACTCCTACAGCTCAACAATTAAAAACAAATAACCGGGGCGCCTGGGTGGCGCAGTCGGTTAAGCATCCGACTTCACCCAGGTCACGATCTCGCGGTCCGTGAGTTTGAGCCCCGAGTCAGGCTCTGGGCTGATGGCTCGGAGCCTGGAGCCTGTTTCCGATTCTGTGTCTCCCTCTCTCTCTGCCCCTCCCCCGTTCATGCTCTGTCTCTCTCTGTCCCAAAAATAAATAAAAAAAAAAAAAAAAAAAAAAAAACGTTGGAAAAACAAATAACCTGGGGCACTTGGGTGGCTCAGTTAGTTGAACGTCTGACTCTCGGTTTCAACTGGGGTCATGACCTCATGGTTCATGAGATCAAGCCCCGCACCAGCAGTGCAGAGCCCGCTTGGGATTCTCTCGTGCTCTCTCTCTCCCTCTCAAAATAAATAAAATAAACATTTTTTTAAATTAAAAATTAAAAAAAAAAATAACCTGGTTTAAAAGTGGCCAAAGAACTTAAATGCACATTCCTCCACTGAAAATATACAGATGGCCCACAAGCATATAAAAAGATGCCCAACATCACTAATCATCAGAGAACTCCAAATCAAAACCACAGAGAGCTATCAGCTCACACCTGTTAGGATGAGCACTATCCAAAACAAACAAACAAACACAAAATCCAGAAGATAACAAGCGCTGGTGCAGATGTGGAGAAAAGAGAACCGTTGTGCACTGTTGGTGGGAATGTAAAATGGTACAGCCTCTATGGAAAACATGGACAGGTTCCTCAAAAACTAAAAATAGAAATACCATATAATCTAGCAATCCCATTTCTGGGTAAAGATCGTAAAGAGTTGAGGGGCGCCTGGGTGGCTCAGTCGGCTAAGCATCCGACTTCGGCTCAGGTCACGATCTCGCAGTCCGTGAGTTCGAGCCCCGCGTCGGGCTCTGGGCTGATGGCTCAGAGCCTGGAGCCTGTTTCCGATTCTGTGTCTTCCTCTCTCTCTGCTCCTCCCCCGTTCATGCTCTGGCTCTCTCTGTCTCAAAAATAAATAAACGTTAAAAAAAAAAAATTTTAAAAAAAGATCGTAAAGAGTTGAAAACAGGGTCTTGAAAAGACATTTGCACACCTATGCTCAGTGTGCCATTTTTCAGAAGAGCCAAAAAGTGGAAGCAACCTAAGTGTCAAGAAATGTGGTACACGATATGATTTCACTCATATGTGGAATTCAAGAAACAAAAGAAATGAGCAAAGGGGAAAAAGAGAGATAGAGGCAAACCAAGAAACAGACTCTTAACTACAGAGAACAAACTGATGGTTACCAGAGGAGAGGTGGGGGGGGGGGATGGGTGAAATAGGTGATGGGGATTCAGGAGGGCACTTGTGATGAGCAGCGTGTGATGTACGGAAGTGCTGAATCACTATATTGCATCCATGAAACTAATAGAACACTGTATGTCAACTGGAATTTAAATAAAAACTTAAAAAAATAAAATTTGTGAAACTTTGCATATAAAAAAAGAAATGTGGTATATACACACAATGGAATATCATTCAACTTTTTAAAAGAAGGAAGTTTTGGGGCGCCTGGGTGGCGCAGTCGGTTAAGCGTCCGACTTCAGCCAGGTCACGATCTCGCGGTCTGTGAGTTCGAGCCCCGCGTCAGGCTCTGGGCTGATGGCTCGGAGCCTGGAGCCTGTTTCCGATTCTGTGTCTCCCTCTCTCTCTGCCCCTCCCCCGTTCATGCTCTGTCTCTCTCTGTCCCAAAAATAAAAAAATAAAAAAAAAAAAGTTGAAAAAAAAAAAAAAAAAAAGAAGGAAGTTTTGTCATTGGCTACAACATGGATAAACCTTGAGGACATTATGCTAAGTGAAATAAGCCAGTCACAAAAAGACAGTGTACGATTCACTTATATGAGGTATCTATGAGGTATCTCATAGAGTCAGAAAGCAGAATGGTAGTTACCAGGCGCTAGGAGAAGGGGAAAATGAGGAAGTGTTCAATGGGTGTAGAGTTTCAGTTTTGCAAAAGGAAAAATTTCTAGAGGTTTGTCATACAACAATATGCACATAGTTAACACTACTGTACTGTACAAATGATTAAAAATAGTTAAGATGATAAAATTGATGTTATGTGGGGGGTTCTTCACAATTAAAAAACACTATCTTGTAGCAGACTATTCTATAGACTCTCCTTTCTGGCTTGATGAAGTAAGCAGCCATACTGGATAAGCCCACGTGATAAGAAACTGCAGGCAGCTTCTAGAAACCACAGTGGCCTCAACTGACAGCCAGTAAGAAGTCAAAGTCCCCAGTCAAGGAAATGAATTCTACCGGTGCCTACAACCTGAGCTCACAGGTGGATTCTTCTTTGGCCATACTCCCACATGAGAATGCAGCCTGGCTGACGCCTTAATCAAAGGAACCAGCTAAGCCACGCCTGGACTCCCAACCTACAGAAACTGCAATAATAAATGTATATAACATAAACCAGTATGTCTGTGGTCATTTGTTATGTGGCAATAGATAACTGATAACAAAAGGGGCGGCATAAAACAACTTGCTTCCAAATAACTGTCTTGCTATTGTGGAACCTTGAAATAAAAAGTGTTCATGGTGGACAGCAATGGCCCTTGGGCCAACAGCACCAGTCTTAAGTCATAAACATTCAGAGAGTTGGAATGTGTCCAAGTCTTTGCCTAAAGGTCACTCAGCCTCCACATCTGGTTTCCAAGAGGCAATTTCTGCAGATTTAACACAATTGCCAATGCACTGGACTTCTCACAAAGACCACCAGACAAAAACCAAAACGAAAACAAAGATGACCAGACAGGGGAAAAAAAAGGAGTTATATCACATGTCTTAAAGTTCAACCCCAGGGATTTCAAGTATGATCATCCCTATTTCTGCATGTTCCCACACAGTATCTACCTCTCCCAACCCCCCCTCTTTGGCCAAGGAGCTTCTTATCCCCACTTTTTTCTGAAGTGAATGGAATGGAGACTTTCTAACCATTCGGCCCCCTTTTTCCTTACAAGTGTGCAAAGTAGTAGTACCTGGGGTGGGGGTCGGGGTGGGGGTGTGAGGTGGTCAAAAGCAGGCAACAGAGATGATTGGGAGCATACAGGCCATTCCACCTGTGGCTATGCAGAGCCAGAAACTCAAATGGGGTCAGTCTTTCCCAGGCAGGTCAAAGTCATTGTCTCAGACCTCCACATCTTCTCAGATGTGCCAGAAGAAAGGGAAGGACTTTCTTGGCATCACTGAGAAAAGACACTGGTTGGCATGGCTTGGATCACAATATTGACAAAGCAGATGGCATGCTCTGATTGGGAGCCTCCTCCCCCCTCACCAAGGAGAACCATCTTTTGGGGCTTAGGGGGGAAATAATTATTCAAAAGCAAAAAATGATTTTCTGAGAAACAAACAGATGTCCATTACAAGCACCGATCTTCCCTCTTTTTCAGTATATTTCAGACTGTACCACAAGGTTCTAGTTCCTGTCAGACCTGTGCTCCCTGTGCTGAGCAGTGAATTCCCCTTTTGCCTAAACTAGTTAGAATCAGGTACTTGCAGACAAGAGTCCTGATTAATACCTTACTTATTACTGACCAGCCTCATAACTGCAGCCTAAAGCAACGTAATACTTTATACTTACAAAGAGAAGTCTTACACTTTTGATGGTCCACCCCTAAAGATGGAACAGCTTTCCAGGCCCTAAAGGATAATTTCACAAATTAAAAAAAAAAAGATAGAAAAATAAAAGAAAACCTTGGCCCAAAACAAGGTGTTTTCCTGGGGCTAGTTGTTTTTATTGATCATACCCATAAAGTTTCGCCCACATGTAGCAAGAAAACCCCCTCTGGAGAAGACCCAAACTCTAGTCTATCCCAAGTATTATAACCTGTGGAATATAGATGTCAGATGTTATCAAAATTTAGATGATTTTAGCTAGAGCAAGCCCATCTGCGGAGTCATCTCAAATTATACTTTCATGTAATGAGGACCTGAATTTGGAGTGTTTGTCTGGCTTCAGATGAACAAAATGACATCTCTGCTTAGTTGGTAATTTCACTTCTAGGAATCTTCCTAAGGAAACAATCAGAAACCTGGGCTGAACCTGGATGGAAACATGTTCATCAATGCATTATTTATGAGTGAAAAAAATCTAAATCTTCAACAAGAGAATGGTAAAATAAACTGCACGGAATGGAATTCTAAGAAGCCATCATATTTTTAAAAAAAAATAAATATACTTAATGAGATGGAAAAATATACTACAAGTGTTAATAGTATTAAAGCTAACAGTCCAGGTGCTATGCTGAGCACTTTTTATGCATTACCTCACTTAATCCTCACAACAACTAACCATATTAAGGATATTATTATTTACTCATTACAGACAAAAAAAAATGGTGACTTAACCAGGTTAAGTAAATGACATGACCATACTGATGGGGAATCGAATTCCAAAGCCGTAGTAGCTAAGGAGACAATACACTACGTTGAAGGATAGGAATTATACATATAGGATACCAATTTGTTGTTATTACACACACACACACCCGACACACACACACAGTAATTTTTTTAATATTTTGAAAGGTACAGCAAAAAAGCACAGACCAGTCAGAACGGACACTACAACCAATCAGAATGGAAGCCAGATGTAAAGAACCAAAACGACCATCTAGTTTCAGTTAGCCTTTGCTGTATAACAAAGCACTCCGATATTTAGTGGCTTAAAAAAAAACATTTTATTGGCTCATGATTCTTCAGGTTAATAACATGGCCTGGGATCAGCTAGGCTGTTCTTCTGTTGGTCTCACCTAGGGTCACTGGTACGACCACAATCACCTGAGAGCTCAAGTGTGATTAGATGACCTAAGATGGCCTCACTTATGTATCTTGCAGTTGGTGCTGGCTACCAGCTGGACCCCTGTCTTCATGAGGTCTTTCCTCCTCAAGGAGGCTAGCTAGCTCAAGCTTCCTCATATGGCAGTAGCAGTGTCCCAGGAGAGCATGAGCAGAAGTTTTAGGACCTTTTGAGGTCTTGTTTACAAGTTGTATATCACCACTTCTACTGCATTCTATTGGTCAAGGCAAGTCACAAAGCCAGTCCAGATCCAAGGAGTGGGGAAACAGACTCTACCTCTTGACGGGAGGAGCTGAAATGAATTTGCGGCCATTTTAAATCTACTACACTGTATATACCAACTGAGTATCAGTCTTGCGTGTATATGTACATAGACAAAAAGACTGGAAGAAAACCAACCTACAAACAGGATTCTTATTAACTTTTTATAACTCTGCCATTCTCCAATTTTCTTAATCAGTGTGTATTACTTCTATAAACAGAAGAAAACCATGACACTTTCCATAATAGTTCAATAGGGCAGGTTGGACAGGTTGATTCACTCTGGCATGGAAATCAACATAATTCCTTCATTCCTAGCTCTATCACTTCCTAGTTTTGGCAATTGTGTAACCCTCTGAGCCTCCAGTTTTCTCAGTTGTAAAGATGCATGCAGCTAACATTACCCATTTCACAACACACTGTAAAGATCAAATGAGACAATGAATGTAAATCACCCACAACGCGCCTTGGCGGTTTCCCTTCCTCCTACTCTACCCATACTAAGACCTCCTTAGTTTTATAGGAATTCTCTTTCTCACAAAACTTAAATTCTGCTGTAGTAAACTACACACACACACACACACAACTCTAAAAGTAAACTTCATGCCCTGAGGGCTGGTTTCAAAACTGAATCTTCCTTTATAACTCCCAAGTACCCAGCACAAGACACAATAAGTCTTGTTGATTTGTTGACTCATTAACCAAATCAAAATTTTCCAGGTAATCCCTCTTTATGCAGTTTTAAACAAACTGACTGGGTGGCTCAGTCAGTTAGGTGGCTGACTTCAGCTCAGGTCATGATCCCACGGTTTGTGGGTTCAAACCCCACAATAAAGATAAATAAACATTAAAAATAAATAAATAAACATAAATTCCAGTATCAAGAGTAATGTTAGTCATCCATTGTATCTATTTCTGACAATGGAAAAGCCTAACTTGGTTCACCGCCAAAAGAAAATTCAAATTTCTTAGGGTTCTAAGCTTCTACATTTGCACAAATACAATCACAATGAGGTGTTTTTTTTTCTGTAGCCATCTGCTTTTCAGGATAGGCTCTTCTTGGGGGTGCCTGACTCACTCAGTTGGTGGAGCTGGCAACTCTTGATCCCGGGGTTGTGAGGTCAATTCCCATGTTGGGTGGAGAGACTACTTAAAAAATAAAATCTTTAAAAAAAAAAAAGAACGGGCTCCTCTTGCCATAATGGCAAAGTGAAGCATAAAAGCATGAAATTTCAACTGGAAAAAAATAGAATACATAGAAAATGAAACAAATTTTAATGAAACTAGCATTATTCTGAAAAACTAAGCAACCCAAACTGAAAAGAGCCGTACTATTGCTTCAACAGGACAGCTATCATTAGTGCTTAGTCATGGAGGTCTAATTTACCGTTATCAGTAAACACATACTTACGCAATTAGCTCTCCTCGATCCTCCCACGAGTAAGACCGGGAGCAGGGAAGGGCCTATGGATGATCATCCATGTGTCATGGTGTCAGGAAACACATCACCTGAAGTAGCTCAGGCAGATGAGAATCAATGCTATTTTTAAAGATCTTTGAGAAAGACATTTGGTAAATTCCCAGGTGACTCACTATGCATAACATTCCCAGAGGGTGGGAAAGGTAACAAAGAACCTACTTTTGCTTTCCTTTTTACATACAGGGTATTGCTAGCAAAGGCAGAGAATCACTTGTTGGATGTTTGAGGGGTCATTTGGTGATAGTCCAACCTTTCATTCTACAGACGGAGAGCGCTGTGGGACCCTTCTCTGCTTTCTCTTTGACTCATCCTGGAACCCAAGTAGGGCAGCCAAAGCAAGCCCTCAGAGGCTCTGTCTGGGAAGGTGGAATGTCAAAGAAAAACTACCTGCAAAAGGCTGAATACTTGTTCCAGTGGGTACAGTCAAGAAACAGCTATACTCTCATTCAACCGTTCTCAAACATTCTGCTTTCGGGACATTTAAAAATTACTGAAGGGGGCGCCTGGGTGGCGCAGTCGGTTAAGCCTCCGACTTCAGCCAGGTCACGATCTCGCGGTCCGTGAGTTCGAGCCCCGCGTCAGGCTCTGGGCTGATGGCTCGGAGCCTGGAGCCTGTTTCCGATTCTGTGTCTCCCTCTCTCTCTGCCCCTCCCCCGTTCATGCTCTGTCTCTCTCTGTCCCAAAAATAAATAAAAAACGTTGGAAAAAAAAATTTAAAAAAAAAAAAATAAAAAAAATAAAAAATAAAATAAAAAAAAATAAAAATTACTGAAGAATCCAAAAAGCTTACCTTTGAAAATTCTATTAGACACAAGAATACACAAGCACACATTCCTTCAGTCGCAAGAGCAATGTCATCACACATTCTGTAAATTTGTAATTATTTCAAAATAAAAAGTTAAAGCAAAGGGGAAAAAGAAGCACAGAGGATGCAGCAAGTAAGGATTACAACAACTTTCAACAGCAATAGAAGCCAGAAGATAGTCTGATATCACCATGCCGTAAGAAAATAACTTTCAACCTCAAATTCTATAAGCAGTGAAATAAACCCTTCAAGAATTTTAAGATGAATTAAAGACATATGTAGACAAGCAAAACAGAAAAATTTTCAAAAGCAGATCTTGACTAAAGGAAATTGTACAGAATGTACCTCATGCAGGGGAAGTGGGTGTCCACAAGGAAGGTCAGAGATTTAAGAAAGAATAAGGAAAAAAATAAGAAAGAAAACAGTGTGTTAATTCTAAAAATTACAAATATAGAGGGGAAAAATTACTGAGGAACCCAAATAGTTTACCTTAGGAAATTCTAGGAAATCTAAGAATATACAAGCATGGGGCACCTGGGTGGCTCAGTCTGACTCTTGATTTCAGCTCAGGTGACAGTCTCCTGGTTTCGTGAGTTCGAGCCTCGCATCTGGCTCTGCACCGACAGTGCTGAGCCTGCTTGGGATTCTCAGCCTCCCTCTCTCTCTCTCTCAAAAAATAAATAAATAAACATAAAAAATAGAATATACAAGCACACATTCCATTAGTCATCAGAGCAGTGACTTCATCACCCACACATCACGTCGCCTCTGGAAATTTTCAACAAGAATGAAAAAGACCAATGACGTCTTACTATTATTATGAAACCAATTTTGACACACTCTCTGACGGGATCTTGGAACCCACAGGTTCCCCAGAACCACACTTTGAGAACTGCTGCTCTAATCCTCAAGTTGCCCAAGGCTGGGTCTCCTGAGTTTCCTTTCCTGACCAGTGAAGGAAGAAACTGGAAAGTCACTAGCTAGGGACCACAAGAAGATCTCCTCTTACCCTTTTGCGAAGGTGCGTGGGGGACACGCAAGTTCCCATTTCGGGCTTCCGGGAAGGTTTCGAGAGGCGTCGGTAGAGGGCGCCCCTAGAGAACCCCGTGGCTCGCCTCGCTGCCCGCGCCCGCGCCCGCGCCCGCGCCCGCGCCCGCGCCCGCGCCCGCGCCCGCGCCCGCGCCCGCGCCCGCGCCCGCGCCCGCGCCCGCGCCCGCGCCTGCGCCTGCCGGATTCACACGGAGGCCCGGAAGAGAGGGCGGTGTCCGGAAGGGAGGGCGGTGTCCGGAAGAGGGGGGCGGTCGGAGCCTCATTGGACGAGGGGCCTCCGCCTCACGGCCGGAGGCGGGGCTTCTCCGCGCTAAAAAGCGGAGCGCAGCGGGCACTCGAGTGTGCAGCGCTAGTCGCAGTTGGGGGAGCTTTTCCGACGCTTGCAAAGGTTCGCCGGGTCATGGTGCCAGCCTGACTGAGAAAAGGACGCTCCCGGGAGACGAATGAGGAACCACCTCCTCCTGCTGTTCAAGTACAGGGGCCTGGTCCGCAAAGGGAAGAAAAGCAAAAGACGAAAATGGCTAAATTCGTGATCCGCCCGGCCACCGCCGCCGACTGCAGTGACATCCTGCGTCTAATCAAGGTAGCGGGAGGCCTGGGCCCCTCCTGGGGCGGGAGGTGGGGAGCGGCTCAGGCAGGTCCCCCCTTTGTCTGCCAGCCACTTCCAGCCTTGGCCCGGCCGCTCCGGGCAGGATTCTGGGAGTGAATCTCCACCCCGCCCCGCCCACCCTGTTCCCTCTGAGCTGGTTAGGCCGGGGCCTCACTTAAAGTTTTCTTCTTCTCTTCTCCCTTTCTCCTATGTGCATCGCCCCAGGAACTGGCCAAATACGAATATATGGAAGAGCAAGTAATGTTAACTGAAAAAGGTAACGCAACTGTGGCAGGGCGGGGGAAGGGCGTCCGGTGCTTGTCATCTTCACCAAGGCCATCACTGTCTGTCCCTGCTGCCCCTTCTTGCAGATCTACTAGAGGATGGTTTCGGAGAGCACCCTTTCTACCACTGCCTGGTTGCAGAAGTGCCCAAGGAGCACCGGTCTCCGGAAGGTAACCACCCTTCCCTTCCAGAAGCCAAACACCGAGTGTTGTATAAAAACATAGTGTCTGTTGTGTAGAACCACTGACAACACAGGCCAAAGATACTTACTGAGCAATTGGCCAGAAATAATAGCGAGTGTCCAAACTACTGAGAAAAAAAAGTAGATGTGCTGCACATAATAGGGCAGGTTGAAAGAGCTGTTTAAGTAAGTATCAGTGCTGTGGAGACCCTGAAGAGTTTGAGCTGTTTAAGTAAGTATCAGAGTGCTGTGGAGACCCGGAAGAGTTAGGTATAATGTCGTTTGTTGTAATTCAGTTTCATAAATGGTTCTTGTTTGACCCTAACGTAACCTTTTTTTGTAATTGTGTTAAATCACATTTTTTTCTTTAATTTGTCCCAATCTTCAGGTTACAGTCTCTAGCTTCGCCATGTACATGGCCCTTCCGTGTACATGGATGGGCGGGGAGGTAACTAAAAGATCCTTTACACAATAAAGTAGATGATCATGATAAATGAGGTAAGGTCCTATTATCACACACTTAAAACACGGTAGATCAGAAACTCCAGTGTACTCACTTCCTGTGTTTGCTCAGGACTATAAAACGGCTAGAAAGTTTAATTTGAAACCTTTGCCTCCATTTGAAATTACAGACACCCTATAAGAGGGAGTCAGATTGTTTTGTTTTGTTTTGTTTTGTTTGCTGGTCCCTGTTGACTGGTCAGAAGACAGAGCTAAAAAGGGAAGTTGTTTGGGTGGGTGCTTCGTTTTTTTCTGAAGTCTCTTCCCCAAGCTAGAAGAAACGAACGGAAAATATACGGGATGAGGTACTTTTCAGAGGTATGTGGATGTTACATAATACCTGTTTCTGGGTACCTCTGCTTCTTCTGGCTTAAAACTGGGGAGAGCAAATTGAAGATATGCGAATTGGAAGGCAAGTTCTGAAATTAAACGTTACGCTTTTGGCCTGATGTCCTGACCTTAAGGAAGCAGAGTTTCTAAACTACAAATATTTATTATTCTGAACTGCCGTGTAAACCTGACTTATTCCCAAGTCAACATACCAATATATCGATAGGATGTGAATAATGTGTGTGTTTAGTTTTAAGACTATAGCAGTGTTGCTCTGGCAAGTAATGAAAGCATTCTCACTTCCTGAGTGTGAGATCCAGCAGATTGCAGAGTGGCCAGTCCACGATTTTAGCCTCGCTTCAGCTAGCTCTAATGTGTGCTTTTTGCAAATACATGTTCTCAGAACAGTGAGATCATCCAACAGTGGCCTGGACTGCACTAGCATAAAAATGAGGAAACAGTCCAGTTCAGTGGCTACTTATTTCTATAATACATGCATGTATATTTTTAAAAACCTATGATAGGCTTCTGATTTTGCAGCTACAGCTTTTATGGGTTGCTTTTTGTCCACATCTCATGTGATCCTCTTATTACAGGACACAGTGTTGTTGGTTTCGCCATGTACTACTTTACCTATGACCCGTGGATTGGCAAACTGTTGTATCTTGAGGACTTCTTCGTAATGAGTGACTATAGAGGTATGGCTCTGTTAAGAGGGGGGCGCTCTAAAGAGAAATCAGGTCTTCAAGTCCTAAAGATGACTTTGTAAATGGTACTTCTCTTTCTTTTAGGCTTTGGCATAGGATCAGAAATTCTGAAGAACCTAAGCCAGGTATGTGTTGGTTTTGGTTTCTGAATCCGTAAGGGTTACTGAATTATTTTAATGACTGATTCCGATTCGGGTCTTGGCAAGCAGGTGAAATGTCACTGAGTTTGTTTTGCTGTCTCTTTAACAGGTTGCCATGAAATGTCGCTGCAGCAGCATGCACTTCTTGGTAGCCGAATGGAATGAACCATCTATCAACTTCTACAAAAGAAGAGGTGCTTCTGATCTGTCCAGCGAAGAGGGATGGAGACTCTTCAAGATCGACAAGGAGTATTTGCTAAAGATGGCAGCAGAGGAGTGAGGAGTGCTGGTGCAGAAAAATGACAGCTTCCATTCTATTTTAGATTAAATTCTCAACTGATCTTGCTTTCTATCCTGTTTGTAGTCGAATAATAGAATGAACACCCATTCCAAAGCTTTATTACCAGTGGCGTTGTTGCATGTTTGAAATGCGGTCTGTTTAAGATGGCAGTCTTGTATGCAGTTTGGAGTCAGATTTCTCCTTGAACATCTTTCGATAAACAGCAAGGTGGTGTGATCTTAATGTATATGAAAAAAACTTCATTCTTGTGAGTCATTTAAATGTGTACAATGTACACACTGGTACTTAGAGTTTCTGTTTTGATTCTTTTATAATAAACTACCCTTTGATTTAATCGGTATAAGCATTTTTACGAATCTTTCTCTTGACGTTTTTCTTGCTGTTGAATGCAAAATAAAAATGGCTAAGAAACCTAACTTTACAGTTGTTTAAAAACAGTTTTTAACCCAATTTAAAATGGTCACAAGCTGTTCTCAGAGTCTGGAAGGAAGCCAGTTGAATTTCATGGTTTTATAGGCAGCAGCATGTAAAATGACTTTACACTGGTAACACTACATTTGACCTGACAGATTTTTCAAGAGCTGAGAAACCAGGTTAGAAAGCGAGCCCACAACAAGCAAGCCCTTTTGTTACCCAAATAAAAGGTGGAGATGGGACTGGGAGTGTAGGGGGACACATGCACATTGCCCGCAGCAACCTCCTCCCACACAAAATGCTACTCTGAGGGGAAAAGGGATCACTTTGCTAATCAGGAGGGAACCAACAATTTTACAGGGACTGCAAACAAAAAGGCTGGAGGTGGATGCAGGTACCAACCAGGGAAATTATCTGGAGGGCCAGTCTGTGATACTGTGGGAACAAAGGGCTTTTTTGTGGACAATTTGCTTAAAACCACAGGTGGTGGTTGGGGGGGGGGTAAACAAAAGCTTTCTCCAGGAATGAAAATGAAACTACCAAGAGCCATGAGGAAGAGACAGTCTTAGATAAATATTACCCCCTTTTATTACTCCTTACATGGAGCTAAACTAAACCCAGCAAGTCCCCTAATAATGGAGATGGTAGTTGATAAGAACCACTGTGCTGATTTCCAAGATGAACGTTTTCCAAGTCCTCAGATAACCTGAAAAACAATGCTCTGTATCTTCTTTCTGGGTGCTCCAGGAAAGAAATCCCGGGCTCCTCAGTCAAAGGGGGGTTTTGCCCTGCACCCCGTTTTAAGTCTGTTCTGGCTTCTAAATTAAAAGGCAGCCATATAAACAATGGGATCCTGCACTATACCGAACACAGGAGAGCTCCAGGATTTACTGGTGGCGCAGACAGCTTGCTATGAAAGCAAGTTTCCAGAGTCCACTCTCAGGCAGGGTCCTGCTAGGATGCTAACTGGCAGAGAGAAGCTCGCAAGCATAAAAAGGGTTAACTAAACACAAAGAGCCTTGTGGGAAAAGAAGACATTTTGAAAAGTGTTTTGGAAAGTGGGCCTCTTTGAGGAAAACAACTACATGCTGACCGTGGTTAAATATGTGAATAAATTAGATTAACCAAGCGAGTTACAATATAACTCTTTGTTTTCTCATTCTTCTTAGAGTTTAGCCCTAAAAATACAGTGCTGTCACCCGAAAGCTTTGATGAAGGTTGTGTCCACTCTAAAGAAGTCCCTTAAGTTTAAAATTTAGAAGCTGAGGGGCACCTGGGTGGCTCAGTTGGTTGAGTGTCATGATCTCCATGGCTTCTGGGCTCAAGCACCCTACCAGGCTCTGCATGGACAGCACAGAGCCTGCTTGGGATTCTCTCTCTGTCTCCCTCTGCCCCTGTCCCCCACTCACGCTCCCTCTCTCTCGCGCTAAAATAAAACTAAAGAAAAATTAAAAGCTGAAACACCACAGCATCAGCCCACTGAATGTTTAACTCGATTACAAAGGCACCTCTTTAAAAACTAAACTTTAAAACCAATCTGTAAAGTTTGAAATCACCAGGCAGGTAAGAAAACATGTTCTGGGAAATTTTATTAAAGGAAATAACAACCAATGATAAACCTGGAAAATGGGGAGAAAGACAGCTTTCTGTAAAGATAACTTTAAAATTACTATTTTACTAAAACACTCTGCCTGACATAATCCCTTGAGGAGAATAGTATTTCGGACTAAGGACTTGCCAATTACTATATTACATAGGATATTTCAGGGTTTTTCTGTGTGGTTGGTTTTTTTTTTTTTTTAAACAACTGCTATGGGGGCGCCTGGGTGGCTCACTTGGTTGAGTGAACGACTCATGATCTCGCGGTCCGTGAGTTCGAGCCCCACGTCAGGATCTGTGCTGACAGCTCAGAGCCTGGAGCCTGTTTCAGATTCTGTGCCTCCCTCTCTCTGCCCCTCCCCCATTCATGCTCTGTCTCTCTCTGTCTCAAAAATAAATAAACGTTAAAAAAAATAAAAAAAAACCCCTGCTATGTGCTAAGTGTATTACATTCCTTAAAAACGTATAAAATCAAAATTTCTGATACGATTAAAAGCGGAAGTAGCTGGGTTTGTCCGTGTATAGGCTTATGACATCCTGCTACTGACCCAAGTAGAGTAGAGCCATGGTCCGTCATTATCCAAACCACAGCCCAAGATCATCAGCTGCCTAGCTTCCAGGGAATAGCCTTTCTAGGGAAAGGAAGTAGTCCTTTCCACAAAAAGGCAGAAGCAACAATTCAGAAGAGGCCGAATGACTCATTAATGCCTTATGCCCACTCTGCCCCATCCTGTGAGTCTCCTTTCCACTGGGTCTCCAGCGAGGCCTAGAATGGATGACACCAATGTTCTAGGAGGCAAGCGAACGCTCAGCAGCAACCAATGGGGCTGGCCCAGCTCTGAGAAAGCAGCCACCGTCTCCCGCTGGGAGCAGCAGCTTTCTCCCTGACTACGGCAGCCTTGGCCTCCCATTCAGAGTCTGCAGGTGGCCGTGTCTGCTCCTAGAGTTGTTTGCTCCACTGGCTGCATCTTCGTTTTCTTGTTTTATCATCTCTTCCTGTGCATTGCCACCTCTGGGTGACCCTGTGCATTATTCTCATCCCTTTTCCGTGTACTGCCCATCTAGGCTTCACGCCAATCAGCTGTTACCCAGCTCACACTGACAGTCCCACACCCTTACTGAACATCCCATCCGTCCTCACTGTGTTTGTTGCCCCACCTAACGCCACCAAATGCCCTTCCTCATAATGTTCGCCCAGCACCCCATTCTCCCATCCCCTCTTTCTTGTGGCTTGCACCTGCCCAAGAAATGTTTTAGTAGTTTCCAGAGGGTTATCAACATCATAATTAACGAGGAGGTTTTGGGGGTGATTGTGGAGTTCGTGGGGTCCGGAGCCAACGGCCAAGAAAGAATTCTTGAAGACGTCTTTGATGCAAAAAGGTGATTTTATTAAAGCACGGGGACAGGACCCGTGGGCAGAAAGAGGCACTGGTTATATACTACGGAGTTGGGGGCGGTAAAGTCCAGGGGAAGTTTCCAGTGAGATTTTCACATGCTAAAGACTCACAGGATACTGGAGGCCTAGCTATTGTCAAGCTAAGGTTGTTTTTCCCTCTAGCAAAGCATTAGCATTAAGACAGGAGGGAGTTCCTGGAGAAACGTTTTACCCTGCCAGCCTCAAGCATTTGTCAATGGGCTGCAGGTTATAAGGAAATTTAGTTCTATCTGCCATTTCCTTCTGCCTTTGTTTCCCCGCAGCACTTTGGAGGGGTGATGGAGACTCAGGTCCCACAGGACTATGATCTCCATCAGTTAACCATTTGTTTTTCCCCTTTCCTTTGTTCTTGGGCAGCCAGGAGTGCCCCAGAATATCACACAATCACACATATCCCACCTGGGGGTGGGGGTGTTTGTGGCCTGTCAGTTTGCCTTCTGCTCCCTCATCAGTTAATAATAAGAGCTAACCTTTAGTTAAGTACTCACCAGGAACCAGGCATTACATGTAGCACTCTGTGTACATCTAATCCTCACAAACACATTGCAGAGGGAAGTACCATTAATAGTTTCTTCTACTAATGAGAAACCAAACCTCTGAGAGGCTAAGTTGCCTAAGGCCACCCAACTAGGCCTGGAGATCAAACTCCGGAGACCAAATTTCTCAAACCCCTGGGGGTTCACCGCCATACTCTCAAACCAGCTCATATTCTAAGAATGATTGAATTTGGTGTTTCTTTTGGACTATAAAGATTAATCAGTATAAGCATTTTCTAGAGCATCAAAATCAGTAGTTCTCAGTATTGGCTGCACCTTAGAATGGCCTAGAAAGCTTTTAAGAAGTACTAATGCCTCACCCTGAAAAACTCCTAATTTAATTGTATTTGCATGTGCATTTCAAAGGGAAGCCAGGGCTGAGAGCCGCTGGTCTAGATAATCAATCACCTTGTAACTGAATCCTAGTTGCGGTGTGAGTGCAGCCATTTCGGTTTGTGTTCGTGTTGCTCACTTTTCACACCATGTCATTAACAAAGACCACGTCCCAGCACACAGCATAAAGGAGAGCCTTCTAGAGAGTTATTAGAGAGACATCACCACACAATTGCGTCACCCAAGTGCATACAGTGCTGAAACCAAAAACATCCACCCCAGCCATCAGTACTGTGTCCCTTTGCAAGCAACAACTCAATTTGAGCAAAATATCTTCCCTCATATTAATTCAGTGTCATTCATTTGAATTGTATTTGGTCATTTTGTTTAGATTTTATTTGTAAATGTATGTTGGTTTTACAGTTGTATAGGAGCTGTGAATATGAAGTATTCACATCTAGTTATATGTCTACAGTAAGTAAGATAAGTAATTTCAGTCACCACTGGGGGTTTGTGAGAATGCTTTCCTCTAAAAGGGGTCTGTATGAAGCTTGAGAAACACTGCCATAACCTTAATACAAAACTGCCTGCCTCTGTGCGGCTAAAAAACAAGAGAGCCAAAGGTGTCAGAAATAAAACTTTACCAACTGGGCCCCGACTGGAGCAGATTCTGGTTTGAGTTTTTGGCAAGAAAATTTCATAGATGACTTTTTTCTCCCATCAAGACACATATAATGTCTAGCCGTTGCTTTCTGTTATGTTGGCAGCCATTAATATCAACACCTGCTAGGTCCACTGATTCGTTAGTTGTTGGTGATATTCTATTTCTTCAGTTATTATAAAATATTTCTATAAGAAGAACGCTCTCCCATCTTGTAGTTCATTGCCATGGAATACAGTTCACCCAACAGAGGCAGGATAAATATTGGATTCTTCCCATTTATTTACTACTTTTCAAAACAATGAATTGGCTTCCCCATCATCTTCCACTTAGGCTCTCCTCCACCCCCACCAAGTATCATTATTAACTCATGGGCTTTAAACATTTCCTGTGTCTTAATTCATTGTTCTTATTTTTTTCATATTGAAGCTCACATTGCCCTGATTGTCCAGGGAGAGCTTCTTCAAGTTGGCTTCGTGGCCCTTTGGACATGACCTCAGAAGATTTTGTTAGTGTCCTCGCTTTTGAGATGTCCCAGGTGCATCTTGTACATTTTTTGCGCCAGATGTGACATCAACAGCTAGGAAATTCTGAGCATCAGGGGTTCCTAGAGAAGCGACATTTATTGGGAGCAAGTGTGTTCTCTGCTGTTTCGGTAGTGACAGGGGCACAGCAGGGGGAGCCTTTTAAAGAGGGGCTGAGGATGGAGGCATTCACTTCCGGCTTAGCTCAGAGAGACTTGCCAGCTGTGGACAGGGCTGTCTTCTTCCACCCCGTTGCTTACGCTGCTTTCTTTCATCCAGTCAATCGATAACAACAACCAAAGTGATTTCAGAGGCAGTTTGGGTCTGGTGGAGAGAACACTCCTTTGGAGTCAAAGGCAACTGAATTAGATCCTGGCTTTTCTTCATATCAGTTGCTATTCATAAATGAGATTAAGAATATGGACTGCGGGGCGCCTGGGTGGCTCAGTTGGTTAAGCGTCCGACTTCAGCCAGGTCACGATCTCGCGGTCCGTGAGTTCGAGCCCCGCATCGGGCTCTGGGCTGATGGCTCGGAGCCCGGAGCCTGTTTCCGATTCTGTGTCTCCCTCTCTCTCTGCCCCTCCCCCGTTCATGCTCTGTCTCTCTCTGTCCCAAAAATAAATAAAAAACGTTGAAAAAAAATTTTTAAAAAAAGAATATGGACTGCAGGATGTATATTATTAATATATCCTATGTGATCGACTTATCGTAACCTATGTGGAGCGTTTACTATGGCCCAGATGCCGTGATTCTGTGACTTCATTAATCTTCATGACATCAGTGTAGCATATTTGAAGGGTGGCAAGATACGCCACCCCAAAATATGCCACTTTGGCATAAGGATTACTTTGAGCTAAAGGCGCTTGAAAAACAGCAGATGCAAGAAGGGCGGTCTTATCTGCCCTCTTCTTTCTGAAAACAGGAGATGAAACTCCCATGTGCAAAGATGCCCACCCGTACCAGGAGAAAAGAAACATGCTTCCTTAGGGAGTCAAAGCCAGGATTCTGTACAAACAGAGTTCATCAAAATAATCCTTCTCTTCCTTTGGCCTCCCCGGATATTTTAGTTGCTTTTCCACAATTGGAACTCTCTTCGTTCAATCTAGTGTAAAAGCACTTGGGTTTTACCATTTCTTTGGATCTTCGTTTCCTTACAAGGGCTCCCATGTCACATAAAATTTAGATTAAATAAATGTATATGCTTTTCTCCTGTTAATCTGTTTTACGTTAATGAAATTCTCAAGCCCAGCCAAAGACCCCGTGAGGATCAAGTTTTGCCTCCCCTACATATTCCAGACCTGTGCTAGTAACCCCGCTGGGGGTGGGGGTGGGGGTGGGGGCCTTGATTTGTACAAGTGGCTGATTAACATGGTGTAAATACTTCCACCGAGACTGATTTGAAGCTACCAATGGTTTTAACTGGCTTGCAAAATTCCTGAATATTTAACAAGAGGCTCTCCCAAGCGAGTTCCAGCCTGCTTCTGCACACCACTGAATCAGGCCCACTTTAAAGATGAGGAAACGGAGGCTGACAGAGGTTGAGCAAGTTGGATTCACTCTGGGCGTGCAGGTCTGGGCTGTCAACCAGGTTTGTGGCTCCACACTCCGCACGCATGCGCCTTCTCTACCACACGCTTGCCCCTTCTCTGAGCCCTTGACCACACTCTTTGGCCTCAGATTTACTTATTTCTTTATGCTTTTGACATAACAGTGTGAACAAAAACGTTTACCTCCTTGACTGTTAACATTCCGGGAGAACGGACCATATCCCAGAATCTTTATATCCTCGGGGCCTTATTGCATGCATGGCACACTGTGGGCACTTAATAAAACCATTTATTTCATTAAATAAATGAAATAAACCAGCCCCAGACTTACTTTTTAAAAATGTTTAAGTTATTTTTGAGAAAGAAAGGGCGCGCACAAGCTGTGGAGGGGCAGAGAGAGACAGAGAGAGAGAGAGAGAGAGAGAGAATCCCAAGCAGGCTCCGCCAGGTCAGCACAGAGCCTTATTTGGGGCTCAGTCTCACAAACTAGGAGATAATGACCCGCGTGGAAATCAAGAGACACTTTAACGGACTCAGCCACCCAGGTGCCCCCCAGCCCCAGTTTTAGAAGGAAAGGGAGAATCAACTCTAATGTTACTCTTGTAATAGGCACCCATTCTGAAAGTCACAATTTAATTGGAAACAAAAAGAAAGCTCATAATTATAGAGCACTTTTAATCCTTAAAACAAAGCCATCGTTTGTGCATGAGGAAGGCAGGGTGTAGGGGTGAAGAAATTTATTCACTGTTTTTACAACCAAAAGGCAATGGGGTTGAGATTTGAACTGGGCAGCCAGGCTCCAGTACATCTCACAAACCACAACTCACTGTCTAGTGTCATCATACATGGTGGCCTTTGGTCATTATGACTGCTGGTGCGTTGGGGCTAAGACTGTTTCTTTGCCACCTGGAAAGGGTCTTGCTTGTGCCTAGATTAGGTGTGGAAGAACCAGGGGGAAGGTGGGCTTCCTATCAACTGCCCCCTGCCTCAACACTTCTCAGCCAGCCCTGCAAGAAAATTCAACTTTTCCACAGAAGACCAGCTTTAAGACAAGGCAAGTGGTTCAAGAACCATCCTATTTCACTTTTTCTTCCTCAAATTACACGTGAGTTCTGTTACTAGAAACAAAAATGTGCTCTCCTAAATTTTCCACACAGGCCTCCAAGGAGTTGAAAAACAAAAATCATTTTCCAGTTTCTCTGGCTTCAAGCCTGATTCCAGGACGTGATCCAACACTAATCACCATCCAAATGCCTGTCAGCAAGACAGTCGCTATGTACTCTGGCATATAGTACTGAGGCAGTCTTGTGCAATGTTGTTAAAGCATTATGTTATAATTATACTCCAGCCTTGTTTCCTGCACATCTCGCAGATGCTTATCCACCAACGGGGTGTTAGCTGACAACCACTCTAAACAAGCCTGGACAAAAGAAATAATAGCGGTAACCCCGAGGAACTTCTGAAAGAATATGTAAGTAATGTTCCAGAATGTTCGGCCAGCTCAATAGTCTCTTACAGGCAAGTCACATGTCACACAGCATTTCTACCTTCGCCTATTCTGCCTTTGACTTCTCTGTGCCCTCTCCTGTCTCGGCCAGAACAATGTCACTTAACTCTTCCTCATCCTAAAACATGTCAACTTAAAACGTGGAACACTGGGAGAAATTCTTACAACCCTTCAGCCTCAGAACCCAACACTGCTTAACCTCCCAGAGAAGCTAAAATGCTTTCAGGAGTGGCATACGCATGCTGTTTGTTAGAACTGCTAAAGGGGAGTGGGGGGGGGGGGGTACCAAGCAGCTGTTTTATTGCTCCTCCCCTGGGACGGGAGGAAAAGGGTTATGCCAGCGCCATAACACTCGTGGTCACCAACACTGCGGTGTTGCTCCAGACCCGAAGGAACTTTGGGGAAGCGTGCCCACTGATATCCAGGGAAGTGGTGAAGAGAAAGATCCTGAGGGAAGAATCTAGGTGGTGGTGGTGTATGGCTTACATTCTTGTTCCTGTTTTAAGAGGTTTCCAAGCAGGTTTTAATTAACCTTCAGCTGAAACTTGCTAAACAGGTTTTGCAACCCAGGTTATTGTGCTAGTATTTTTCCGGGTGTATTGTCCTAGGTTCGAATTTCATGAAGTTTACTACTCTGACTACAACTGAATGGGAAAAAGCACAGCGTACATTTTCAAACCTGGATATTTCCTGGTAATGACTTGTAGGAAGTGATATCTTCATGGGATCTGGACCAAAAAAGGAAGTGAAAATTTTAAAGTCGACATTTACAAGTGATAAGAAAAAAAACAAAAAATGTGTAAGAATATGCCTTTCTTCAAATGAAATATACACAATCTTTTGGTTCAAATGATAATTATTTGAGATTTAGCTTTTAAACCCGTAGATTTCATATACTCCAAATGAGGCCGGAGGGATGGGAGGCTAGGGAGACAAGACAAGTTGACCAAAGTAGGGCCATTTTGGTTTTAGGCTGATGCTTAACCTAAAAGTCAGCAGGTCATGAAAAGACTCACAAGATCTGACTCATGGAAGACCACAAGACCCCACTCCTTGTGGCAGTAAAAGCACACAGGCTGGGCATGCTTCTGCTTCTTCTTCTTCTTCTTCTTCTTCTTCTTCTTCTTCTTCTTCTTCTTCTTCTTCTTTTTAAAGTAGGCTCCATGCCCAACATGGGGCTTGAATTCACAACCCCAACATCAAGAGTCACATGCTCTACAGACTGAGCCAGCCAGGTGCCCTAGGCTGGACATTCTTAAAATTACTCCCTATGCATAATTCCACAACCCTAAGACAATGGAGAAACTAACCACCCAATTGTAAGTGATAAACCCAAAGTTAAAGAGTAAGCCCGTCTCTCCATGGTTAGCTAACTTAAAAAAAATTAATAAAACCCCTTGGTAGAGGCAAAGGGGAGTCCTTTTCTCATCTGGGAGGAGAGACTGCTGCTTTGTCTGTGAGGCAACCCCTTTCTTACTTCTATACTTTATAATTTGTCCCTTGCTCTAAATGGCTTGCTCTTGAATTCTTTCCAGGCAAAGCCAAGAACCCTCTTGGCGACGGGCCTGAAGTCCTCGGCATCACAACCCCTAAGAGACAAATTCAGAATAGTTTCTGTTTCTTTCTGGTCTGCATTTCAGAGACTAAAGTACCACATGATCTTTCTGCAACAATAACCACTGAATAATAATCACTCTGTCCTCAAAGAGCCACTGAGAAGAGTGGGCTTTGAGGAACCTTAGAAATCATCAAAAGACATAGGATGCTGCCCCAGGGGCCTCCTTCCCAGAGCCCTTAGAGTAATCTCTTGACATTATCTCTGATAAATCACTCCCTATAGTCTTTTACACAAGCCTCTGCCTCAAGCACTGAGGAGTCATCTAGTTCAGGGCCTTCAAACAGAATCATTTGCTACTTGAGGTTTTTGAGAATTTTTCAGGAGACTGAGTTTTAGGAACTTGGTTTCCAAACCTCAAATTCCATATACTCTTTCTGGAAATTATCTCCTGACAATGCACCTGAGGTGAAGAGATCAGTCTTGGCTCCCCTTGCCTATCTCCAGTTCCATAATTGCCCTTCTCCCACTTGACAAAAAAAAAAAAAAAAAAAAAGGTGTATCCCTCATCCACCTTGTATCCTAGCACAGTGTGCTACCTTAAAGTCTAAAAACCGGGGCGCCTGGGTGGTTCAGTCGGTTAAGCGGCCGACTTCGGCTCAGGTCATGATCTCGTGGTCCGTGAGTTCAAGCCCCGCGTCGGGCTCTGTGCTGACAGCTCAGAGCCCAGAGCCTGTTTCAGATTCTGTGTCTCCCTCTCTCTGACCCTCCCCCATTCATGCTCTGTCTCTCTCTCTGTCTCAAAAATAAATAAACGTTAAAAAATTTTTTTTTTAAAATTAAGTCTAAAAACCTCTGGGCACCAAAGCAAAGAATAATTCAGCAATGTATAGCTCCAAAGGGAAGAGCTCCTTAAGAGTAATGCCAGTGTGGGGGAGGAAAAGTAATTTTCATTCTATCCTTCTAGGTTCTTGGTTGAGACTCCCTGGAATAAAAGATTAACAGGAGAAAAACAAACATTTTTAATAACATGTTTACCTCCTGTGTACATGGGAAAACCCAAGATAAATGAGTAACTCCCCGAAATGACCACCTTAAACACCATCTCCAGCTAAAGACAAAAGAAAATGCTGGGGGAGGGCAGTTGTGGGAGACTATCAGGCCAAGCCTGGAAACAAAGGCATAGTTGTTAGGCAGGTTTCTCCCTGCCTTTCCCATTGATTAGAGTTCCTAGAGATTTATAGTCATCCTTCACTTCATGGGAGAGAGAGAGAGAGAGAGAGAGAGAGAGAGAGAGACGCTCTTACAAATGGAGATTTCTCTTATACATGTAAATGTCTCTTACAAAAGGTTAATTTCTAGTCAGTTTTCAGAGCTTCTCCTGTGTCTGATGTTTCTTAAAAAATAACCAGCTCAAGATAATCTTTATGTCAAAGAGACATATTTTGGAGTGACATAGTCTGCTCCCCTTCACCAGATTCTCAGATTGCTTAGGGGCACAAAACAAGTTTTCTTTCAAACTCCACAAACAGTCCCCTAAGCAAGCCCATTCAAAGATTCTCTCTTGGTAGAGATGTCACTGTGCAATACAGAAACTACTGGTTAAAGAGCATCAGAAGTCACTCAGCTAGTGGGTAACCACACATTCCATGAAGAGATTGCCCAAGGATTTTATCAGGATTGTTAATTACCACCCAGAAGAGACTGCAGATTACATCAGACATAAAAGACATAAAAGTTCTATCCCAGACCAGATTTAGGACAATTTTCTCAAGATCTAAAAAAAAAATTTATAGGAATTGCAACTTATTTTATCCAGGTGACAAAATGCTTTATCTAATCATTAGAAGTGAGATAATATTTCATGTTTATTTCTCTTTTTAAATGTTTTTTTAATGTTCATTTATCGTTGAGAGACAGAGAGACACAGAGCATGAGCATGGGAGGGGAAGTGAGAGGGGGAGACACAGAATCTGAAACAGGCTCCAGGCTCTGAGCTGTCAGCACAGAGTCCGACACGGGGCTCATACCCACAAACCACGAGATCATGACCTGAGACGAAGTCAGAACTCAAGCAACTGAGCCACACAGGTGCCCCATTTCATGTTTATTTCAAGTGAAAAAATGAAGTGAGATTTTCTTCGAAGATTTGCATTCCCTTTCACCTAATTAACTCTATTCCTCCTCAACTCTAGGCTTAAAATGTCACTGCCTCAGGGAAGCCCTCCCAGACCACACACCCACCTCTTATTATACATTCCTCTAACAACTCCTTACTTGCACTCTTCCCAGTTGTGTTTGTGCAACCCTTTAAGATCTGTCTCCTCTATTAGAGCACAAGCTGCACAAAGGCAAGAATCTGGTCAGTTACAGGGCCATCATTCCTTGGTGAGCAGGGAGAGGGCTAACATTTTGCACAATTCTTTAAAAGTTAGTTTCCCTAATAAGTTTGACAGTGAGGATTGGCTTTGCCATGAAGTTAACAGAGCGTCACTTTCCATTACTTGAATGAGCTAAATAAGCTGTGCCAAGATCGTGAAACAATAAAAATAGATTTAAAGTATGTGTGTAATGTATACTATATCAGAAATCATATTGTTTGCCATTGTTTAATCTATGTGCTTACAAACATAAGATGTCAATTTGAAATCTGCAAGGGAAAGTTTAAAAATTAAATTTTTAAAAGACCAAATATGCGAGGCAATACATAGTTGTTCAAAAATTATTTAGGGCATGCAAGGGCAGAAATGCTTGAACAAAACTGAAATAGTAGCATCACTGCATTAACGCAGGACTCCCATTTCTACCGTTCCTCGGTGGCTATCCGTCAGCATCTACTTGAATATATGTGATAATAGGGAAATGACCTACACAGTAGCTCAAAGGATTGCTGGAAAGCTCCATTTGTGAAAAATTTCAGCTAGCCTGGGGTCCAAAGCTGTCTCTTTGTTATTGTACTTGCCCAATGGTAGCCTTAATCCTGCCCACTGGAGTAGGCTTTTGATGATTCCAAGACAGATGCATCAGATATTCAGGCCTTCAATCATTCTTTATTAAATATAATTTCTAGGCAGGGGACCATCCGTCTTTGAAGATCTGGGTTTTCCTTTGCCTAATGAACTTTTCCTCTTCCTCGGCAGTCAGCTCAAATGTCATTTCCAGAACCTCCAAGCAATGTGTCCACTTTGTACACAGGGAAAAGGAGAAGGCAGAGGGTAAAATACCCAGCCTGTCCTCCTATAGCTTGGCCTTCTTCTTCTTCCTCTTCTTCTTCCTCCTCCTCCTCCTCCTCCTCCTCCTCCTCCTCCTCCTCCTCCTCCTCCTCCTCCTCCTCCTCCTCCTCCTCTTCTTCTTCTTCTTCTTCTTCTTCTTCTTCTTCTTCTTCTTCTTCTTCTTCTTCTTCTTCTTTTAATTCTGAAGAAAACCATCGCTGAGCACTTCCACCTACTCTTCGTTTGCCGGGATGTGTCACATGGTAAACTTCAGCCGCCTAGGAGGCTGGAAATTCTAGCATTTTGCTCTCCAGTTACTCTTGTAGAAGAGTCATGGTTGTAAGATGAGCAGAGTGACAAAGCATATATTGCAAGAATTACAAGCTATAATTTTTAAAGTAATTTGAAAGACTGTAAGGTAAACTAAAAAATCAGCTAATAGGGGCACCTGGGTGGCTCAGTCGGTTAAGCATCTGACTTTGGCTCAGGTCATGATCTCACAGCTTGTGGGTTCAAGCCCTGGATAGGGCTCTGTGCTGGCAGCTCAGAGCCTGGAGCCGGCTTCTGATTCTGTGTCTCCCTCTCTCTCTCTGTCCCTCCACTGCTCGCATGCTCTCTCTCTCAAAAATAAATAAGCATTAAAAAAATTAATTAAAAAAATCAGCTAATAAAATAGTTATTTAAACAAAACAAACCTTTGTCCCTGGGTAAAGCTGTGCAACTTTCTTTCCTTTTTTTTTTTTTTTTTAAAAGTTCATTCATTTTGAGAGAGAGAGAGACAGCACAAGTCGGGTAGGGGCAGAGAGAGAGAGGGAGAGAGAGAATCCCAAGCAGACTCCTCATTGTCAGTGCAGAGCCAGATGTGGGGCTCGAAGTCATGAACCATGAGATCATGACCTGAGCTGAAATCAAATTAGAGGCTTAATCGACTGAGCTACAAGGTGCCACCTGTGCAACTTTCTAACTGGGTGAAAGCAAAAATATAAACAGGTCACCAAAAAATGCAAACTCTCAAAATAAAAAACAGTATGTATGGCCTGACACTGCTCTGTTCTTAAGATTTTCCAATGACTTCTCTCTCCACTTCCAACACCGTTCACCTTGTCCCCAAATGTTAAATGGTTGTGACTTTTGTGTTTTCTAATCAGCATGTAAGTCAGAAGTTCTTAAAATACATTTTAAGCTGTGGATCACACCAATACATGATTTTGTTTATAAAGCAATGTGATTTCTTTTAAAAGGCAACTTAATTTTAGAAACACACACAAATGTTCAGTTGATTACGCTTAAGACTATTTTCTTCTGGTGCGTCAGCATGATTTCTTCATCAAATTAGGTACTTTGTCTGCTTTGTAAAACACTGGCAGTTTCATTTCCTGTTAAGGAAACAGTATCTTCAGAATTCAGATAAATCTTTGCCTTTACAATTTGAGTACTGAAAATAAACAAAGAAAAATATAAAACACATTTATGTATATTTGGGAATGATAGGATAGCAAGAGTGTTCTCAGATTTATTTAAAGGCTTAGAAGGACATTATTGTGATTTTAAAAAATTACCTTTCAATGTGAGTATTTATATATGGAAGATCTACTTCTGAAGCTATTCTGGCTGACGCTGTTGAGTTTGTGCCTAACTTCTTTCTTTTTTAAAAAATTTAGAATCACATCATCATCATCTATACACTCCCACCTGGACTCTCAGAGTGAAGTCTGGGGTGGCTCTTGGGCCAGTATATGTTGCATACAACATCCTAAAAGCTTTTAAGAAAGTTCTTCATTATTAGTGTTTTGTTTTAGTAAGAGTCCAAAAGAGGACACGGTGAAAATCTACAGGATAAGTAAGACAAGGAGGAAGAGAAAACATTTCAAAATAGCATCACATGGGGCGCCTGGGTGGCTCAGTTGGTGAAGTGTCAGACTGTTGATTTTGGCTCAGGACATGATCTCACGTTTTGTAAGTTCGAGCCCCATGTCCCGCTTTGTGCTTACAGCTGGAGCCTGCTTGGGATTCTATCCCTCTACCCCTCCCCTTCTCTATCTCCCTCTCAAAATAAATAAATTAACATTTAAAAAAAAGCATCACATGGGTTTGCAAGCTGGGAAAGAGCAAGGAAAAAGGGACTTGTGAGAAACTGTAGAGAAAATGTGCCGAGTGCCAGGGAGGAGAGGCAAGCAACACAGTGAACATTTCCTATAGGGCTCAGTATGACAGTGACCTTAATGTGGCACCTTGTAGACAGCGGAGGGGGACTACCTACAGAGTTGTTTGGTTTCTGGTGTTTTTATGGAACAATTCAGATTTTTGGTTTTCTGTCTAGAAAGCAAAATATCAGAATTCCAAACACCGTGGTCTGTGATGGCCACAGTCTTTGCCCAGTGCACTCGCCATTTCCCTTTTCTGGTTCCTTTGCAGAACTCCCCACCCCATCTTCTTGGCCCTGGTGTCCAGGTTAAGGTTTTCGGTCATGGGACCTGGCCGGGTAACCTCCTGCCAGGAACTGACTTGGGGCTGGGTACACTCAGGCTTCAAAGCCCCCACTGTTTCCAAGGAGTTCCCAACCTGGAGGCTGGAGCCTAGGGCTGTTAGCTGCCATCTTCCTTGCCTGGAGGGAGCACCTGCTGTATGCAGCCAAGGCCCGTGGGAATCACAGCCAATTGCTGAGCTAATAGCGGTTTGAGCTGTTCCTCCTTCCTGGAATTCCTCCTCCGTCTCTGTCCTTGAACTCCTGGCTCAAGCTCCACCCTAGCCCAGGGGAATGAACCACAGCCCACGCTTACAGACTGCCTCACATCATTTTTTTATTTATTTTTTAAGTTTATTTCTTTTGAGAGAGAGAAAGCACGAGCGGGGGAGGGGCCGAGAGAAGGGCAGAGAGAGAGACTCCCAAGCGAGCTCCATGCTGTCAGCCCAGAGCCCAAAGCAGGGCTCTATCTCATGAACCGTGAGATCATGACTTGAGCCACAGTCAAGAGCTGGACGCTCAACCGACTGAGCCACGCAGGCGACCCTGCCTCATATTGTCGAATGTATCATGTGGGGGTGGCTCTTCTCACCACCTAGGTAGATCCTAAAAGGCTCTGTAGGCGTCAGGTTATTGTTTTCTTCTGCCTCCTGTGTGCAGCAACAGGAGCCTGGCATGTAGTAGAGTGACAGGTAAGACTCCTTAAATTCAATTCTTTTCTTGTGACAGAAAATATACTAAAACCAGAATGGTTTTCTAACAAGTGATCGCATCAAGTGGCTGCGTAAGAAACATTTACGGGGCGCCTGGGTGGCGCAGTCGGTTAAGCGTCCGACATCAGCCAGGTCACGATCTCGCGGTCCGTGAGTTCGAGCCCCGCGTCAGGCTCTGGGCTGATGGCTCGGAGCCTGGAGCCTGTTTCCGATTCTGTGTCTCCCTCTCTCTCTGCCCCTCCCCCGTTCATGCTCTGTCTCTCTCTGTCCCAAAAATAAATAAAAAACGTTGAAAAAAAAAAATTAAAAAAAAAAAAAAAAGAAACATTTACTATGCATAACTAATATCATTTAATCTGCACAAGCAACTTGTGGGGTAGATGTTCATGACCTTGCAATTTTGAAGCTCTGAGTTATAAACTGCAATGAACACAAGTACCTCGTACTCCAAATTCTAAAAAAAGTACTGCCTTTGGGGCACCTGGGTGGCTCAGTTGGTTAAGTGTCTGACTATTGGTCTCCGCTCAGGTCTTGATCTCAGGGTCATGAGTTCAAGCTCCGCGTTGGGCTCCACGCTGGGTGTGGAGCCTACTTTAAAAAAACAAAAAAAGAAAGAAAGAAGGAAAATGTGCTGCCCATAATGCCTCCTCTTCACCCCCTCCCACCAACCAATAGGCGAACTTGCACCACATTATTATTCCCAGCATCTCGGGGAGGGGGGGGGGGTGGGGGGGGTGGGTACGGGACGTTCAAGGACAAGGCCTTACAAGCTGAGTAAACTGGGACAAATCATCTATTTTAAGTTTTGTCAGATACATTTCCCAAGCAACAAAATATGTGATTCAGCATAGAAAAAACTAACCATTCACTCAGATAACACATGTTTTTCAGAGAGCCTTTGGCCAACCTTAATAACTCTGCCCCTGCAGGAGAGGCCTCTGTTTGGCGAATGGAGGGAGGAAGGACTAGCTAGTTGTTGGCCCGGGACCTTCGAGAACCACAGCTGTGACCCTTAACAAGATAGCTGATCTGGGCCTTTCATCTGCTTTGATTTCATTTGTGTGTTTAATTCCCAAACTTGCAAATAACAGGAAACGAACCACAGTTTATCCAGTTAACATCAAAGGTAAGAGACCAGGAGGCCGGCTGTGAAAAAGAATTAAAAGGGTAAAAAATCCAGTGAGTCACACCCATTCAGTACTCACTAGAATCACAAGCAGCACCATGTGTGGGACCCTCCAAGTGGACCCCCCAAACACAACAGAGCTGGAGCTCCTTGAAAAGTGCGAAGTTCCACACAAATGGGAGAAATAACACATACTCCATAGTTCGGGCAAATGCTCATAAGATGGAAAAATGGTTTTGTAATGGAAATTAGTTTGGGGACATACTGATTGGGCACGTATACGTTTCATCCATTTGTTACTTCTTGTACAGAGAACATTCCTTGAGGGACCCTGCTATTATATTTGAGACCATAAATGTCTCCGATTACGTGGCACTTCAACTTTGAAATAAGTTTGTGTGCTGTTCGTTAACAAAAATGGCAAATTTACAAATCATGCTGCTGGGGAGAAAGCAGTAGCAATCTGTTCTTTCTCTTTGGCACAAGGGTTCTCAGCCTTGGGGAGCTTTCAAAACATACTGTTGCTTGGGTCCCACCCCCCACTCCACACCCGCCCCCAGCCCAGGATCTAAAATCACTGGTGCGAATACCCAAAAATTTTAAATTGCCCCAGGTGATTCAGATGTGTGGTTAAGGGCAAGAAGAACCACTGTCTCAGGGCTTCTTAGGAAGCAAGGCAGCTGCCCAGAGAAGGAAGGAAATTTCTGGAGGTAGGCAGAATCCACAGTCTTGATTCCATACCCTTTAGCTTAGCACCCTCCACTCCAGGAAGTGTCCTCAGAGTGTTTCTACTACAAGAAATCTGGGCTTCAAACAGCATCTCTTAACCTTCCTATTATTTCAGATGTTTGGGGGGAAAAACAGGTATACAGGAAGACTTGCATGCTTACCAGCTGTCGCACTGGGTTTGCTCAACTCCACCACTCAGGCTGAGTTTGGACCAACAAAAATGTTCAAACTGAGACTTTTTGATATGATATGAGACCCTCTTAGAGTACGTTTTAGTTGAAGTACAGTTGACATACACTATTATATTAGTTGCAGGTGTACAACATAGTGATTCCACAATCCTATACATTATGAAATGCGCACCATAAGTGTAATTGCCGTCCGTCACCAAAGTTATTACAATATTATTGGCTATATTCCTTTGCTGTGCTTTTCATCCTCATGACTTTTTTGTAACTAGAAGTTTATCCTCTTTATCTCCTTCGCCTGTGTGTGTCCGTGTTTCAACAACAGAGTAAATTGGTGGCCGTGTGTAGCACAGCAGCGCTGAACATCAAATTTATGGCTAGCACCTCTGACCAAATGTGCACATAACCTTAGCCATAAAAATATTTATGTAGTGGTGCACATGCAAGGGCTTGGCTTTCTGTCCAGTTTTGTTTTACCTAACACTGCAAGAGAACTAGGGGAGAAAAGTGATCGCTAACTCTGCTGAGAATTCATCCGAGTAATGGAGAATGAGGTTTAATGAGACAAGGCCGAAAAAAGTATAAAGAAGTGAAAATCAGCTTGAAAATGAAGGCACTCCAGAGTCTGATTTCAAAATGAAAGGCTCACTGCTGTGACTTTGCTGTAACTTCATTTTGATAATTTCGATTTGATATAAATTTGGCTCCACTCTTTCTCAAGTGGCTGACAATAACATTGCTGTTTCCCTGATGTACATTTCTGAACCTGCGAAGAGATTAACATATCCATACCTCCGGGTTAAAACCGAAAGAGGAAAACAGTATGGAGGTTTCTCAAAAAAAAAAAAAAAAAGTAGAACTACCACATGATCCAGCAATCCCACTTCTGGGTATTTATCCAATAGAACTCAAAGCAGGATCTTGAGGAGATGCGTGCACGCCTATGTTCACTGAAGCGTTATTCATAGTAACCAACACAGGGAAGCAACCCAAGTGTCGAGTGATGGATGAATGCGCAACAAAATGTAGTAGATATATACAATGGAATATTATTCAGCCTTAACAAATGAAGGACATCCTGGGCAGCTGGCTGTCTCAGTTGGTACAGCATGCGACTCTTGATCTCAGGGTTGTGAGTTCAAGCCCCATGTAGGGGGTGGAGCCTACTTAAAAAAAAGAAAAAAAGACATCCTGTCATATACCAAAACATGGATAAACCGCATTATGCTAAGTGAAATAAGCCAGTTGCAAAAAGAAAAAAATACCGTATGATTTCATTTATGTGACGTATCTAAAATAGATCCATAGAAACAGAAAGTAGAAGGGTGGTAGCAGGGGTTGGGGAGAGGAGAGAATGGGGAGTTGTCATTTACTGGGTTTCAGTTTCGGTTTTACAAGACGAAAAAGTTCTGGAGATCTTTTTCACAACGTGAATATATTTAATCCTACTGAAATGTACACTTAAAAATGGTTAAGATGGTAAATTTACATTTCGTGGGTTTTTTTTTTTTTACCACACATTTAAAAAAAATCTTGGTTTCAAATATCAAAAATAGAATCCTGGCAACTTAAAGGAAGAACATTTTGGAAGACTGATCGCTCGTGGAACCTCTGGGAAGCCTGAAGATCCATAGTTAGCCTGTAAGAATGAGAAAGGCTGGGAATCCAGAAATTCAATGTTCCCTTTAAGTTGGAGAGTTTTCTGCGTTCCCTTGACCAGGAAGCATCCGATAATAAATCTCAGGTTTGTAAATATCATGAAAAAAACCATAAAAACAAAAAACTATAAAAGGAAGGCTGAGCTTAAGGAAGTTCAGGGTTTAAGCAGCAGGTGCGCTCTGTTCTAAATTAGGACAGGAACACTCACTCAGCTGCAGCCTCTGAAACAATGAAAGGCTGAGGACTCAACAGTACTGCTAAAAGACATTCCATTGTGATGTAAGTATTTTGATCTAAGTCTGAGTCTATTCTCCCTGCCTTAAAAAAAAAAAAAGTCTCTCTTTGGTGGGAACTAACAACACAATCTGATTCATATTGAAGTTTTTCCCAAAAGTCACACAAAGGGAAGTAATAGCACTGACTGTGAGAACTGAGGTGGAAATCAGATCTCAGCCCAACCAGAACGACCAATGGAGACAATAGACAATAAATGTGACTCTAACGAAATTCATTTCTCAGCTTAAGGCACTGGGCCCATGTTTCTCTTGCTCTATTCTTAGTGCTAAATCTAACTGTTTCCCTTCAAGGGAAACAGCTCTCTTCAGTTTGAAACAATAGATGTTCACACTGCATTCCCTATTTTCTGGGATCTCAGTGTTGCCTAAAATGTCATGACCAGCTTGCTTCCCCTGAGAGGTATGACCGAGACCTCCCCATCTGCAGGGAGTCACGGCTGTTTTCAGAACATGGGTGTGCAGAGCCAGGCAAAACAGCCCAAATCTAAATGATTTTTTTTTTAACATTTGTTTATTTTTGAGACAGAGAGAGAGACAGAGCATGAACGGGGGAGGGTCAGAGAGAGGGAGACACAGAATCCGAAACAGGCTCCAGGCTCTGAGCTGTCCGCACAGAGCCCGACGCGGGGCTCGAACTCATGGACCGCGAGATCATGACCTGAGCCCAAGTCGGCCGCTTAACCGACTGAGCCACCCAGGCGCCCCAAAACAGCCCAAATGTATACAGCGGGAGCAGTAGTGATAAAGGGAGGACGGGCTCAAAAGTTGTGCCTTACTCACCTTTTCATCTCCGGGGCTATGCTTGCCATTTACTGGCAAATGTTGAATGAATAGCACACCTTTAGTATCTTTATACACAACACATCAAAAGGAGCTTAAAGTTTTTTTTTTTTAATTTACATCCAAGTTAGTTAGCATATAGTGAAACAATGATTTCAGGAGTAGATTCCTCAGTGCCCCTTCCCCATTGAGCCCATCCCCCCTCCCACACCCCCTCCAGCAACCCTCTGTTTGTTCTCCATATTTAAGAGTCTCTTCTGTTTTGTCCCCCTCCCTGTTTTATATTATTTTTGTTTCCCTTCCCTTATGTTCATCTGTTTTGTCTCTTAAAGTCTTCATGTGAGTGAAGTCATGTGATATTTGTCTTTCTCCGACTGGCTAATTTCACTTAGCAAAATACCCTCTAGTTCCATCCACGTAGTTGCAAACGAAAAGGAGCCTCAAGTTTTAAGGTTAAAGTGGTTCTTACATTTACAACCCCTTAATAAATGCTAAAGGAACATGTGGTTCAGTGAACTGGATTTCCTAATGACCACGATAGGCCTAACTGCCTACCAAATGTCTGTTCTCCAATTCTCTCTCAAATTAAAAGAATCCCAGTTTCTCAGCTGGTATATTGTTTCCAAGCTAAAAAACTACATTTGTCAGATTCCACTGTAGCAAGGTTAAGTAACAGTCCACAAGTAAGCTTAAGTAATGGGTGGAAGTTCTGGGAAGTCTTGAAAGGGTGGTGGCATGTGTGTTCTTTCTTCTTTTCTTCCATTCTGCGGCTTGGGAGTATGATGTGATGGCTGGAGTTCCAGCAGCTATATTAGACTATAAGGATGATGACCATATCCTAGGGATGGCAAAGTAGAGAGCACGGAGGGAGCCTGGGTCCCTTATGACCATGGAGCGTTCAAACCAGCCCTGGACTACAACCTTCTAAACTTCTTTTATTTGAGAAATAAACTTGTGTATTTTTAGCCCTTAGTTTTAAGGTCTCTATTACTCGCAGCTGAACCCAATCCTAACTGACACAGCTGTCAGAAAATACAGAATTAGGGGAAAGGTCTCAGAAATATACATCCCCTCTCCCCTTCTTCTCCTCAATACATCACACTCGGTCTAGGGAGGGTACCAGTCTTCTACCTCATAAAGGCATCCCAGCTTAGGTTGTTTTTATGATATATCCCTATAAAACTGCAAAGGTGGTTTAACTTGCCTGGCAATCTCCTGGCGCAATCTCCCAGCTCCAGACTTCTCTCCCCTGCCCCTAAAAGCCAGCACACTGCTGTGGCACTCACCAAAGACTCCCCTTGGCCTATCTACCTCCCTCACTCCTGACCCTTTCTACGCCTGCCTTCTTCACACAGCAAAATTATCCAGTGCCCCCTCACAATCTGATTAAACTGACAGTAAGAGAGCGACTAATGGTCTTAATCAGAGAAGAGTAGGCGAGCACACATTGTATGAGGATGTAATTCAGGAAGTATTTGTGACAGGTGGGGGGCAGTAAGAGTGGAACAGGGTGGTGAAACAACTTTTCCAGGCCACACAGGCAGTGAGGCGCAGACCTGGGACATGAATGATCCAGGCCTTCTAGCTTCTGGCTCAGCACTCTTTCCCTCAGGCCAAGGGGCCGTATACCTGGGGGGCTCTATTTGAGAATTGGTGTTGCTGAGTCCACGGGCACCATAAGGAGCATGTGGCCGAGATGTGCACCTTAGGAGCTCTGCCACGTTGGAGTCTGATGACAGAGCCGAAGCCACAGGACTGGGAAGCATGGGGGAGGATCATGGGCTGAACTTTCAACGCAAAGGCTCTCAATGGCACATGATAGGAAAGGGAAGTGGCTCACAATGCGTGCACTTGACCTCTTTTCCTATGTAGCTCTCGCACAGAAGTTTTCTGAGGAAGAGATGAAATTGTCTAGAAAGCATCTCTATCGCTTCTCCCAGGGCTGAGTTTGTGTAATGGGTCCCATGTAGTCTTGGTGATATTAAAAAATAACAGGTTATACAGAAATCTTTTTTTCCCAACGTGGTAAAGTTTACAGACCATAAAATTTACCATTTTAACCATATGGTTCACGGTCATTAAATACATTCACACTGTTGTGCAACCATCACCATCAACCACCCACAGCTCTTTTCATCTTCCCAAACTGAAACTCAATCCTCATTAAACACTAACCCCTCCTCTCCTCCCTGCTGGCCCCTGGCAACCACCTCTCTACTTTCTGCTTTCTATGAATCTGACCATTTGACTACTCTGCCTCATATATGTAGACTCCTATAGTATTTGTCCTTTTGTGTCTGGCTTATTTTTCACATGGCATAATATCTTCAGGGTTCATCCGTGTTGTAGCCTGCGTCAGAACTTGATTCCTTTATAAGGCTGAATAACGTTCCATTGTATGGATATATATAGGAATTGGGTTTTTTGTAAATGTTTATTTATTTTGAGAGACAGTTGGGGGGGGGGGGTGGTGCAGAGAGAAGGAGACAGAGAATCCCAAGCAGGCTCCAAGCTGTCAGCACAGAGTCCAACACGGGGCTTGATCTCATGAACCGTGAGATCATGACCTGACCTGAAATCAAGAGTTGGACACTCAACAGACTGAGCCACCCAAGAGCCTCTAAGAATTGTTTTTTTTAAATACACACACACACACACACACACACACACACACACACATATAAACAGAACTACTAAATACATCTGATATTGTACAACGGGTCTGAATTTTGAGTCTCTGGTTCGTGCAGGGATTACATAAGGAACTGTTAGCCCTGCCACACATCAGGTGCCATTGAAGACAGAGAACACATGGGCCTGTTCTCCAAGACAGCTCAGAGCTGACCCAGGATGCAGACATGAGTAGCTTTCACATAACATGCTGAATCTTATGTCAAAATAGGTGATGCAGATGAATTCTCTCCAGGAGGTGTCAGAATGACACAAAGGTTGACCATTTTTAAAAAGCGATTATATTTATTTTTGAGAGACAGAGTGTGCACAAGCAGGGGAGGGGCAGGGAACGAGGGGGACAGAGGATCTGAAGCAGGCTCCGTGCTGACAGCAGCGAGCCCGATGGGGGCTCAAACCCACAAACAGTGAGATCATGACCCGAGCCGAAGTCAGACGCTCAACTGACTGAGCCACCAGGTGCCCCCACAAAGGTTGACCTTTGACAAAGCCTTTAAAAGCAATGAAGACAGAGGTATCTGGGCTGGTGACCTCAACAGCAGGGCGAAAACCTCACAGGTGCGGGTATTCCAGTTGTGACGGCTCCACAACGAACGATCCCAAAAGTCGGTGGCATAAAAAAAAAAAAAGCATTTATTACGCTCGTGGATTCAGTGAATCGTCACTTCCGGCATGGCACAACAGGGACAGGTCATCGTGTGACTCGGGAGACCCGAAGGCTGGCTCAGTCACGTCTGACATTTGATGCTGCCTGCTTGCCCAAGCCGCAGCTGGAACTGTCAGAGGAACACCTACATGTGGCCTCTCCGGACAACCTGGGCTTCCTCGCAGCAGGGTGACTGGGTCCTCAGGGCCAGAGCGCAGCAGGGCAACCAGGTGGAAGGAAGCCACATCACATTTTACGAACTGACCTCACAAGTCAAGCAGCCTTGCCTCTACTGCATCCACTTCGACAGGAGGAAGTCACTGAGGGCAGCCCACATTCAAAGGGAGGAGAATTAGACCCCACCTTTTGGCGGAGGGATGGAGGTTCCACAAGAACACGTGGGACCAGAAATACTGCCGTGGCCCTATTTGATCACAGCAGGCTTGGCAGTACATGCCTGACGCCGGAGCCGCCTTGGAGCGTGGGGACTCCCTCTGGGACGATGGCTGGGTCCGGGAGTATAAACAGCTGCTATAGGAGTGTAAAGAGTGGTAACCTTGGTAACCACTCCAGCGCTGGCAATGATGAATCTCTGTAGTGATCAGGTGATAAGAACCACACAGCTATCTTTCACTCAGAACTGATCAATTCAGACCTAAAGCCCTGGGGTTCAAACACTTGGGCTTCTTGAAAACAACGATGAGGAGGGGAAGAAAGAGAGACAGGGACAGGAGCACACAGTACTGGATTGCCTACTAATTTGGATATGTAAGTGTTTGAGCAATTAACTTGATTACAGGGAAGTGACAAAGAGGCCATACCTAATACAACTTCCGTATACTAATTTGTGGGCCTGTCTGCCCCTCCACCAGATTGGAAGCCCTCTCGAGGGCAGGACTCTTTTTTTTTTTAATATATTTTTTTAATGTTTATTTATTTTTGAGACAGACAGAGACAGCATGAGAGGGGAGGACAGACAGAGAGAAGACAGAGAATCCGAAGCGGGCTACAGGCTCTGAGCTGTCAACACAGAGCCTGACGTGGGGCTTGAACCCACAAACCGCGAGATTATGACCTGAGCCGAAGTCGGACGCTCAACTGACCGAGCCACCCAGGTGCCCAAGGACAGGACTCTTCTTATCTGGTCTCACCAAAAGACTCAACAAGAAGCTTGGCCTTTGGAATCGCACCTTTGATTTAAATCTCAACTCGGCCACTTCCTAGTTGTGTGGCCTAAAATGTTATTTGATTGTGCGGGACTTGAGTGTCCTCATCTCAGAATTATTAAAAGGATTAAATAAGATTACTATGCCCTGCACCTAGAAGGCATTCAATACACTTCCTTTCTTTTCCACTAAAAATGGTGAATGGCCAGGTACGCTGGGACACCCGACACCCCCCACCCCCGCCCCGCCCCACCCCGCCTGCCCTTCCCCATTCAGCTTTTTAAGTTTCCAGAAGTCCTTCCTCTCTACCCACTCCTCCGATGCCAAAGGTTCCAGGGACTTTCCCTGAGCCCTGCAGGTCTGCTTTTCCCAGGGGCCAGCCCCAGGAGTTTCACTCCTTGCCTGTTCCCACCACAGTAGGAGGAGTTGGGGAGGCAGGAAGGGGTCAGAGACTTCAGGACAAAGACAGAAAGAGGAGTTGGCAAGCCCTGGGGGGCAGGGAGGAGGCCCAGTTACTAGAGCAAATTAAATCCTTTTCCGTCTTTGATGAAATAAATACTGGCTGCATCTCACTAGGACCCACAACTTATGTGAGACTCTCGGGCCAGAGCAGTGAGGAGGAAGGAGGTCTCTAATCTTTGCAGACTTCTGGAATTTGTATTAGTCATTAGTATATTGCACCTGCTGGGCGGGGGGGGGGGGGGGGCGGGAGATGGTGCAGACAAAAGACAGACAAACAAAACATAATATAGTGAGAATGTAACATACAAAAGAAAACTACGCTGGCAGATCAAAACCCACCCGAGCAAAGATGGATTTCCATCGAGACCCGGGTGACGGCTAGTCTTGCAAAGGTCCAAGGTTGCTTGCCTCCAGCACTACTGGATCATTCTGTGGGGGGGGGGGGGGGGGCTGTTCTGTGCTTTGGAGGAAGTTTAGCAGCATTACTGGCCTCTCCCCAGAAGATGCCTCCAGCACTCATGCTCCCAAGTTGAGACAACCAAAAATGCCTCCAGACTTCATCGCTAAGTGTTGCCTGGGGGCAGAACCGCTTGATTTGAGAACCTCTGGGCTAAGGCCTGGGCCTTCCTGGCAGAAGCAACAAGGCCCCCAGGCTGCCTGCCTTTGCCAGTTCTACCTGTCCCTCCCCCTGGGGAGTCTGTCAACTGCAACAAGAGGCAGTATATCTCAGAGGGGAAAGAGATAAACCAAGAAGCGAGGATGCTTTCCGGTCCAACACTTGGGCCGTTGGCTGCTCGCTTCCCCACTCACAGCCTGAACAGGCCAGACAGCCCCAGAATTCAGTTGGGTGGGCACCACTCCACTTCCCTGAAGATCACCCTGCTGTGCACCAAACTTAGACAAGAGCCGGGCAGCCACATTCCTATCATTCAAGACCTGATTTTCAGTTGCTTTTAGTTGTTGCAGTTAATGAGAAAAAATACACGTGAACAGTTCTACCTCAAATTTTTATCCTCTAAACTCACCATCTCTAAATATCATCAGCTTCCTAGAACTAGGTTAATGAGATTAAAATCAGCCACAAAGAGGGGCACATGGGTGGCTTGGTCAGTTGAGCATCCGACTCTTGACTTTGGCTCAGGTCATGATCTCACGGGTTCGTGGGTTCGAGCCCCGGGTCGGGCTCCACCCTGACAGTGTGAAGCCTGGTTGGGATTCTCTCTCTGCCCTCATCTCTCTCTCTCTCTCTCTCTCTCTCTCTCTCTCTCTCTCTCTCTCTCTCTCTCAAAATAAACTTAAAATAAGCCACAAAGAGAAACAACTGTGCCAATATCACGTGAACTCCCTAAGTATATTTTAAAGGCATTTTGAGAAATTCCCTCATCTTTGCAGAGACCATACAGCCCTGTATGGGACAGAACAGGACGTCAGGGCAGACAGAGTTGAGGTAATGGGTGCTGCTCTGCAACACAGGACACAAAGTCTTTTTTTTCCCCAATTTTTAAATTATGACAAATAACATGTAAAATTTACCCTCTTAACCATTTCCAACTGTACAGTTCAGTAGTGTTAAATATATTTACATTGCCATGCAAGAGATCTCCAGGACTTTTTCATTTTGCAAATCTGAAACTATACCCATGAAACAAGAACTCCCTTCCCTCCAGCTCCTGCCAACCATGCTTTCTATTTCGATGAATTTGACTACTTTACATAACCTGGTATCCATGGAAGCACACAGCACTTGTCTTTTCGTGACTGGCTTATTTCCCTGAGCATAATGTCCTCAAGGGGTTCATCCACGTCTCAGCGTGTGATGGGTTTCCTAACTTTTTTTTTTTTTTAAGTTTTGTTTGTTTTGGGTTTCCTTCCTTTCTCAAGCTGACTAATCCACTGTATGGAGATCTCACATTTAGTTTATCCTTTCATCTGTCAATGGACGTTTGGGTTGCTTCTACTTCCTGGCTGCTACGAGCATGGATGTTCCAGTACACATACAGTATTTATACCTTATTTGTTATACTAACATCCTCACTGAGATATAATTCACAAACCAATTCACCCATTTAAAGCATGTAATTCAATTGTTTTCCCTATATTCACAGAGCTGTGCAACCATCACAAGTTTAGAACATTTTCATCAGCCCAAGGAGAAAACCATTAGCAGTCACACTCCCTCCAGGCTCGGCCCCCCGACGGCCGGTGTTATGTATCAACTTGGTTCTGCTGCGAAGATATTTCGTAGATCTGATTCAAGTCCATAATCAGTTGACTTTGATCGAAGTGGGCTCGGTCCAATTCGTTGAAAGGGGTGAGGGCAAGAACTGAGGCTTCCCCTAAGAAATTCCACGTGTGGACTGTGGCTCCAGCTCATGCCCGAGTCCCACCATGCCCTTCCTGATGACTCACCCTATGGATGTGGGACTTGTCTAGCTAACTCGGACAATCCCCTAAGCCAGTTCCTCGCAGGAAACTTTTCAGTATCTATCTCCTACGTGTTCTGCTTCCCTAGGTGAACCCTGATGGATACACTCCACTCCACTCCACTCCTACCCTCCAGAATGCTCAGCAACCACTGATCTACTTGCTCTATGTATTCACCTTTTCTGGACATTTCAAATGTACGGAATCATACAATTTGTGGTCTTACCATACAGTCTGTGACTGGCTTCTTCCACTTCGCATCATGTTTTCAGATGTAGCATATACTAGTACTTCATACCTTTTTATGGCTGAGTAATATTCCACTGTATGAAAATACATTTTGTTTATCCATTCATCTCTTGATAAGACGTTTAGTTGTTTCTCCTGTTGGGCAGATATAAATCATGATGTTATGAACATTTGTGTACAAGTTTTTATGTGGACCGTATTTTCATTTCTCTTGGGTATATACTGAGGAGTGGAATTTCTGAGTCATAGGAGAACTCTATGTTTAACATTGTGAAGAACCGCGGGACCATTTCCTCCACATCCTCATCAACACTTGTTATTGTCTTTCCTATTATCGCCATCCCAGTAGACGTGAAGCGGTATCTCATTGTGGTTTTCGTTTGTACTGCTGTAATGCTAATGACATTGAAAATCTTTTCACGTTCTTTTATTGGCCACTTGCACATCTTCTTTGGGAAAATGTCTGTTCAAATCCTTTGCCTACTTTTAATTGGGGTGGCTTTGTATTGTTGAGTTGTAAAGGTTCTTTCTATATATGTCTGGATAGAGTCTCTTATCAGATATATGACTTGCAATTATTTCCTGCACTCAAAGGGTTGTCTCTTAATTTTCTTGATATTACTATTTATATATAGCACAAGAGTTTTTAAATTTTGAGGTAGTCTAATTGATCTGTTCTGCCCCTTTGTGCTTTTGGTGTTGTAACTAACAAACCATTGCCAAACTCAACGTCACGATTTACTCTTTTACCGAGATTTGCTGCTCTGTCGTCTTCTGAGAGTTCCAGTTTTAGTTCTTACATTCAGGTCCGTGATCCCACACAGTTTCCTAAAAGTCTTACCTATTTGGTAGTGCTTTCCCAGGAAAATATTTATGGCACCGTCAAAAGACAATTACACTGTTGTGTTTAAAACCAAATGTGCAATGTGTACTCCTCAGCATTCTAATCTAGGCTGAGAACAATATTTGAGATGAGCCAGTACTCTCTCTGTAGGACAAAGAAATGCTTTCATAAGTACGTCACTTTTCACTGGAGTGCAGTTTATGACCTATTTACTTATGAACCAGCCCAAACAGCCTGCCTCCATAGCGTGAGCGAAGGAAGAAAGACTCTATTGTAAGAATCAGAAAAAATCCAATCACTAATTTGGTCTAAACAAGGGAGCTTAGAGCTTTCTGTGGCTTTCAAAAGCTACTTTCTCTTTGCTTGAAAAAGATGAATAAAAACTGTTTTTTAATGTCTTGTGACCTGGAAATATTTAATATAAATATAATAGTCCTTTTATTTATATTTTTCCTCTAAAGCTGAGGGGAAGATAGCATAACAGAGATGAAACAAATACCATCTCAACATGCTGTTTCAGGGGGTACCCAAGATTACCTTTGGAGGTAATCACTACATTTGGAGTATGTACAAATTACTACATTTGGAGGTTCACTAAAATGACTCACGGGACTCAGCATATAGTTGGGATTAGGCTTACGTTTATTACAGCAAAGAGTACACGACAAGACCGGCAAGGGAAAAAGACACAGGCAGAGGTGGAGGACACCCATGCACAGGCTTCACGGGCTCTCTCCTTCCCTGCCTGGGAGGGGATACATTGAACATGTTCCTTTTCCCAGCAGAAAAAATGCAGCCACACCTGTGTAAGTAATGCTTCTACCTAAGGAAGCCCATTAGACTCAGGACCCAACCTTTTTATTGGGGGCTGGTCATACAGACAGCCCTGGCCCAGCAACTACCAAAATTCCCAAGTCCTAGAAGGACATCAGGTGTTTGTCATAAATCACATCATTTGCACAAACAATGTATGTGTCAGGTCTGGTGCCCAGCTTTTTACCAGCCTTGGGAACTTATGAGAAACTGAGTTTCCTAAGTGCTAAGCATGTAAGCAGGCCTTTCTAAAGATGGCAGTCTTGTGCTTGCTATGTTAACTCTCTTCTTCACAGAGGCCGGGGCACTCATTCAAGCTCTAATTTAAAGTTTACTTAAGGAACATTCGAATTGGTGTCTACTAATATTCAGGATTTATTATCATTTCAGTGAGTTGAAGTTTATCCTAAACATGAATTTTATTAAAAAAAATTTTTTTAATGTTTATTTATTTTTTGAGAGAGAGAGAGAGGCAGATTGTAAGTGGGGGAGGGGCAGAGAGAGAGGGAGAGACAGAATCGGAAGCAGGCTCCAGGCTTTAAGCTGTCAGCACAGAGTCTGACACGGGGCTTGAACTCACGAACTGTGAGATTTTGACCTGAGCCGAAGTCGGACGCTCAGCTGATTGAGCCACCCAGGTGCTCCCTTTGTTTTTTTTAATTTTTTTATCTTATCCATGAATTAAAAAAAAAAAAAAAAAAGTAAGGATATGACTATAGTAAATACTGTATAGTGGCATGTTTAAGCTACTAACAGATTTTTAAAGGTCAGTAGCACACCTTATTATGCAGATAGGTATTAATTTTAAATAAAACATATCTATTCATTAAAGCAGGGCCTGAAGGATCTCATCTGGTACTACTCTAAGGCAGATGTTTAAATTCCTATTTTTACTTTAAAGTAATAGGATATTAAATCTGCAAAAACATTAAGAATGAGCTGGGGGGAGGTGCCTGGGTGGCTCAGGCCATGATCTCACCACGGTTCACATACTTCTGCATGGAGCCTGCTTGGGATTCTCTCTCTCTCTCTCTCTCTCTCTCTCTCTCTCTCAATCTGCTCCCTGCCTCTCTGTCAAAATAAATAAACTTAAAAAAAAATAAAAGTAAAACCATCCATCCAAAACCAATGTCCCGTTTTAAGAAGCTTGTTTCCTCTGATTACTCTTCTTCCTTCTCTAAAAATGTTCGTGTACACAAAAAATGTAAAACCACTGCCTAGGTACAGTATGTTCACATTTTAGACAAAAATCCTTGGGTGCTTTTTTGCATAAGATCAATATACGGAATTACTATCAGATAATCTGTACTTTATTGTTTTTTAATTTTTTTTTAACATTTATTTATTTTTGAGACAGAGAGAGACAGAGCATGAACGGGGGAGGGTCAGAGAGAGGGAGACACAGAATCCGAAACAGGCTCCAGGCTCTGAGCTGTCAGCACAGAGCCCGATGCGGGGCTCGAACCCATGGACTGTGAGATCATGACCTGAGCCGAAGTCGGCCGCCTAACCGACTGAGCCACCCAGGAGCCCCAGTTAATCTGTACTTTAAAATGAGGCTGCCCTGGGGCACCTGGGTGGCTCAGTCGGTTGAGCATCTGATTTTGGCTCTGGTCATGATCTCGCAGTTTATGAGGGTTTGTGAGTTCGAGCCCCGTGTCGGGCTCTGTGCTGATAGCTCGGAGCCTGGAGCCTGCTTCGGATTCTGTGTCTCCTTCTTTCTCTGCCCCTCCTCCGCTTGTGCTGTCTCTCAAAAATGAATAATTGTAAAAAAAAAAATTTTTTTTTAATGAGGCTGCCCTATAATTATTCTGATTGTTTAGTGTGCTTGTTTTGTCTTCGTAAACTGTATTACTTCTCCCTACACACTATAACACAATACCTAGACCATGCACTCAATGGCTGCTTAATTTATCCAAAAGGGAAGAGTCACAGAGACTGAAGCCTTTAGAGAGTACAGAGCTCAACCTCCTCTGTTTTTAGATCTGGAAGTCAGAAACAGAGGGACACACACTCTCGGACAAATCCAGTGCTTATGGGTTCCCTCAAAGGCTTAAATAAAACCAAATCATAATGCAATTTTGAACTTTAAAGAATACACTCAGCACACATTTTGCTATGATATGTCAGTACCTTAGGTCAGCACTGTGGGAACATGAAGAAAAGATACTTGTCTTGACCTCAGGGAGAGTAGTCTACTAGAGATCTAGTAGAACTGGTGTGAACTAACAAGGGCACAACATGCACGAGGACATATGAAATCTAGAAGGCGATCTGGGAGTTCAGAGAGAAAAGGTTTTCATGTCTGGGAATTTAGTTCTTTAGAAATGTAAGAGTGACGGTGAATTCAATAGGAATAGAAACAACTTCAAAAGGTTTTGTCAATCTCAGAGCCTGCCTAGAAAGGAGTAACAAAACCAGAAGGTGTCCCAAAGGAAACACAGCAATCACACAAAGCCATCTATTACTAGTAGGTTAAGCATCTTTAGGTCAGTGGGGTCCACAGAGAGCCAGGAACACAAAGTGAGGAGCAGACATCACATTTGCCTGATAGGATAGAAAGGGGATGTAGAAAGGAGGACACATCCGTCACCACCCTCACCAACATGAGGCAAGCGGGGTACACAAAACAGGGAAGGCCCCGGAGGCACTATGACCACCTCTGGTTCGAAAGAGCAGGAGGAAGTTTCACAGTACACTAAGTAGTCTGCTTTTCTTCACGGAAACAACATGACTTTGAATCCCAGGGAATATGCCCCCAAACATTCTTGAGTAGTGTTGTAATGGAGGGTTGCATGCCTGAAGAAGGATTCAGAAAATAAATCAGAGAGATATGACCCACAAAATGCCATAGATGAAAGTGACACCATAACCTTCTAAAAATTTTGAAAATGGAGAGAAGTGTATCATACTGCGTTCATTACAGGAAGGGCCCCACTGAACACGCAGAACCAAAGTTTACAAAGTAAATATGAGATCCTAATGTTAACTTCCTTGCTTTTCTTGGAATTCTTTTTAAAATATTTTTGTTGGGGTGCCTGGATGGCTCAGTTGGTTAAGCGTCCAACTTCAGCTCAGGTCATGATCTCACAGTTTGTGAGTTCAAGCCCCACGTCGGGCTCTGTGCTGACAGCTCAGAGCCTGGAGCCTGCTTCGGAATCTGCGACTCCCTCTCTCTCTGCCCCTCTCCTGCTCATGCTCATGCTCTGTCTCTCAAAAAATATATAAACGTCAAAAAATTTTTTAAAAAATATTTGTTACTTCTATTTGGGTCAATATTATATGGGCACAGAGTTTCAGGAGTCAAACGGTTCCACTAAGCATGTTGCAAAAACCAGGAGTCCCATTGTCTCTCTCTCCCTATCCCTTCCCTGTGTGCTAATGCCAACTTATAAATCCCTCTGTTCCAGCGAATAAAAATTAAAAATAAAATGAAATCCCTCTCTTACTGTCTTTCTGTGGTCTCAGGAGAAAGTCACATGTGGATTCAGACATTCATTAACTGAGGGCCATTTTCTCCTAATTTAGAAGAGATAGGGAAAATAAACCAGACAGCTGATACTGAAAAGCTGGTATTTTCCCTGTAGCGAACAAGGTGTTGAAAATCCGAGCGTTGCATCATCTAAACATTTGAAGGACTTGCTACGACTTCCCTTTCCAGTGTGGAGAGCCATCTCTGGATCCTTTCTCTTTCTCCATCTTTGCCTTTACTCTGTTGTCCACCTGTCCCCTACACTCCCAAGACAAGCCAGCACTGAAGGGAGAGTCTTCCAACGTGTACCTGAGAAGAGAGAGCTCCCAGCTCCGCAGATGCTGAGTCTGCAGACTATTTCACAGGTTGGGGGCTGCCAGGAGAAGAGTCACTTCCTTAGCTCTTCTTTTGCTTTCCAGAGTCAGAGCTAAAGTGTAACAACAAAGCTCTAGAATTGATTAACAAAACAAAGGCCCTTAAATGTGAGCTACAGGTCACTCATTCAGCGCTGCCAAAAGAACAAGACGTAAGCCGATGAAACACTTGCTCCACAGAGAAATTTCTTTAAAAAAATTTTTTTTTAACATTTATTTATTTTTGAGAGACAGAGAAGGAGTGGGAGAGGGGCAGAGAGAGAGGGAGACACAGAATCCAAGGCAGGTTCCAGGCTCTGGGCTGTCAGCACAGAGACCGACATGAGGCTTGAACTCAGGAACTGTGAGATCAAGACCTGAGCTAAAGTCAGCCACTTAACTGACTGAGCCACCCAGGTGCCCCCGCCCAGAAATTTCTTTGGCTATCATTTGCTAAACATAAATAAGGCTGAACTTTGGTCATGTCTAGAGTCTGCCCTAACTGTACCTTTAGAACTATGTGCTTAGCTGATTGTGGACTTGAAATTTGAACCTATCAAAAGGGAAACAAAACATCAGACAGGAGGTGTCCAAGGTGAAAACCAAAACTGCAAGCAAGTTACTTTCAGCTGGTGGTGAATGAAACCATTATTTCTCTTTTTAAAAATCATTTTATATTTTTTCCATCATGATAGGTGTATTCTTTAATCTCCATCTTCTGTTTCACCCATCCCTCCACACCCCCTCCCCTCTGGTAACTATCAGTTTGTTCTCTAGAGTTAAGAGTCTGTTTCTTGGTTTGTCTCTTTTTTCTGGCTCGTTTGTTTTGTTTCTTAAATTCCACATGTGAGTGAAATCATATGGTATTTGTCTTTCTTTCTCTGACTGACTTATTTCGCTTACCATAATACTCTTTAGCTCCATCCATGTTGTTGCAAATGGCAAGATTTCATTCTTTTTTGTGGCTGAATAATATTCCACTGAATATATATACCACATATTCTTTATTCGTTCATCTACTGATGGACACTTAGGCTGCTTCCATACTGTGGCTATTGTAAATAATGCTGCTATAAACACAGGGGTGCATGTATCCCTCTGAATTAGTGTTTTTGTATTTTGGGGGTATACCCAGCAGTGTGATTACTGGATTGTAGGGTAGTTCTATTTTTATTTTTTTTGAAGACACTCCATACTGTTTTCCACAGTAGGTGCACCAGTTTGCATTCCCCCCAGCAGTGCATGAGGGTTCCCCTTTCTCAACATCCTCACCAAGACTTGTTGTTTCTTGTGTTGTCGTTGGTTTTAGCCATCCTGACAGGTACGAGGTGATATCTCACTGTGGTTTTGATTTGTATTCCCCTGATGATGAACATCTTTTCTTGTGTCTGTTAGCCATCTCTATGTTTCTTTGGGAAAATGTCTGTTCATTTCTTCTGCCCATTTTTAAATTGGATTATTTCTTTTTGGGGTGTTGAGTTGTATCAGTTCTTTATATGTTTTGGATACTGACCCTTTATAGGGTATGTCATTTGCAAATATCTTCTCCCATTCTGTATGTTGCCTTTTAGTTTTGTTGACTGCTTCCTTTGCTGTGCAGAAGCTTTTTATTCTTTTTTTAAAATATTTTTTAATCTTCACTTATTTTTGAGAGAGAAAGACAGAGAGAGAGCGAGCAGGGGAGGAACAGAGAGAGAGGGAGACACAGAATCCGAAGCAGGCTCCAGGCTCCGAGCTGTCAGCGCAGAGCTGGACATGGGGCCCGAACTCAGGAATGACAAGATCATGACCTAGGCCAAAGACAGATGCTTAACCGACTGAGCCACCCAGGCGCCCCTTGTTTTTCTTTTTCAAGACTGCTTTGGCCATTTGGGGTCTTTTGTGGCTCCATATAAATTTTAGGATTATTTGTTCTAACTCTGTGAAAAATGCTGTCAGTATTTTGGTAGAGATTGCATTAAATGTGTAGATAGCTTTGGGTAGTGTAGACATGTTAACAATGTTTGTTCTTCTAACCCATGAGCATGGAATGTCTTTCCATTTCCTTGTGTCATCTTGAGTTTCTTTCATCGGTGTTTTATAGTTTTCAGAGTATAGGTCTTTGACCTGTTTTAAGTTTATTCCTAGATATTTTATTGTTTTTGGTGCAACTGTAAATGTTTTCTTAATTTCACTTTCTGCTGCTTCATTATTAGTGTACAGGAATGCAACAGATTTCTGTACGCTGATTTTGTACCTTGCGACTTTACCGAATTCATTTATCAGTTCCAGTAGTTTTTCGGTGGAGTCTTAAAGGTTTTCTATATATAGTATCATGTCTTCTGCAAAGAGTGAGAGTTTTACTTCTTCCTTACCAGTTTAGATTCCTCTTATTTCAAAGATTTACCTTTAATTAAAATTAAGCTTTGGATGAGAATTTAGTCCCCCAAATATATTGCTAGTCCCTCTGACAGAGGTTTTTGCATTAGACTGGATGGGTGCGTTGGATTAAAAAGTGAAAACTTTTACACTCACATTAAATCATTCAGCTTATATAATACGCATGAATACTGTTGGTCGCAAGGAAAAGCGTTTCTCTACACATCAAACCTTTCCCAGAAAATGAGTGCAAAGTGCATTAATGTAGGACAAGGAGGAAAACATAATCTGTCTCTTTTGGGCTGAAATTAAGGATTCTGAACTTTATCTTTAAACGAATAAAAATCAGTAGTACTCACTACATGGCCTAATTTTAACTGTCGGTTTGCTATTTAACCACAAGCAAGGCACACTATTCCATCCGTATATGTGAACACAAACATTTTACCTACAGTTTGAATTTCCTTTAGGCCATGTGAATATAATGTCAATGATCAATTAGGCAAGTACTTCACATTACACAGGCCCCCTCTGGGCTGGGATCTGGCAGTGCACTTAACAATGAAAGCTGTTAACCCAGTGGCCCAGGCACCTGCTACTGCACTGCCAAGGTGGGTGGTCCCTCAGCTGGCCTTGGTTCTTCTATCTACTACTGTTTTGATTTTGTCCAAAGGGGTACCACAGGTGGTAAGACTGATGAAGGCATTCTTTACCACCTCTGCTCCCTTTCCCCCCATTGAAACAATTGCTTTGCAATCTTGATTTATGACAAAGCAACCTCTGTTAGGACTCCAGCTACCACATCCTCACAGAACAGACCACACCACATTTGTCTCTTCAGGGGAACTTAAATCACGCTGTATGGTAGAGAACATTCCCTCTAAAGTCTCTAACGCTATTCAAATAGAATTGTGCCGATTAAGTTGCAGCTAAACTGGATTGAGATTCATAGTGTTTTTTAAAAATTTGTTTATTTATTTTGAGAGCGAGACAGACAGACAGACAGCGTGAGTCAGAGAAGGGCAGAGAGAGAGGGAGATGAGAGAATCCCAAGCAGGCTCCACACTGTCAGCTTGGAGCGCTATGTGGGGCTCGACCTCAAGAAAACGTGAGACCATGACCTGAGCTGAGACCGATGTAGCCACCCAGGCGCCCCTTGAGATTCATAGTTTTATCATAAGGGGAACCAGTCATAAGAAACAGAATGAAAAGTGTAAATGCAAGTAGAAAGCATTACCTCAGGACAGAGAAAACCAGAGTATAAACGTACTGAGATCAGGAATAAGCCAAGAAGACACAAACACACACTTTGAAAAGTATAAAGAGCTAGAGAAATGCAAGATCTTACAATATGCAAATTTTTTCTTCCCTACAGTTCAGGGTTCGTGGAAGGCATGAAAATATAAAATGCAGATGGCACTGGATACAAATAACCCTGGAAGGAAAAGATCATAGCATAAAGGGCAACTGAGTCAGCCTGGTTGGAAAGTCATGAGCTTGCTGTCGTAAATGCAGGCTACAAACTACTCGGAGCCAGCGCTGTGACCCCCCCACGTCCGTCTCCCATCTTGCAAGAATTAAGAGGTTTCAAAGCAGTGTTTCAATATCAACTAAAGTGTTCAAAATCGGAAGTAATACCTTACAGTTAGGAGGCACTCAAATACCTTTTGATTAATGATCTGTAGAGCATGCTGTGGTGTGAGCCATTTCTTCATCTTCTCTAGATCAAGCAATCCTAAGAATGAGGAAACTTGTGGAGTCTCTGCTTTCTGGGGGTGATATAAGAAGCCAAGCCAATGGGAAAAGCCTGAAATAATAATGGTATATTTATGAGTTATTAAATTTAGGCACAGCTTTAATATATTTGGATGACTGGCACAGTAACACAAAAGTATTTCGGCAAAAAAAGGAAATAAAGATTTCTGGGTCACTACAGGGATTATTCTAGGGACAAATATGCTTCAGCTCATTAGTCCGGTAACAATGCTGGCAACATTCCTGCCATTTTGGCTCCATCAAATGTATTTAATATTAACATGAGCACGTTTTGTTTCTGTATTGCTATCTTACCAAATGCTGTCAAATTTGGACGGTCACCAATTAGGAATTAAATTGACACTACAAGAATACAAAGACAACTTTTCATTTCCAATCTGACTGAAATTTGGAAATTGTCAATTCTCTTTCACATGCTCTTCCCCTGCTGTCCCATCAGCACTGAAAATACAGTTCAGTGAGCTGCACAGGCAGGGGCTCCAAAAGTGAGTACAAGGCCTATATACACAGAACCCACACACGCAACCACATACCATTCCTCCACTGACAGAGGACAGAGCCCACTTCGTTACGCCTCTTGCGCTGACATTCAAGAAGTGGAAGATCTGGATAAGCTGGGAGGCAAAGGAACACAACAAGGGGTCACGGTTACTGTTTCCTTTGTATGTGTTCTAATTACTGTCATGCCAACTATTACTTACAGGTTGTGTTCTCATACTGGCCATCGGAGCATCGTCTCTCAGCTCTAGAGCCACCCTGCTCGACTCGACAGTTGCGGGGCTTGGACTGTGAAGATTGCCAGCTGGTACTGCTCTGAGAGGAGTTAATGGTTTCCTTTTTTTTTTTTTAATTAAAAAAATTTTTTTTAATGTTTATTTATTTTTGAGAGAGAGAGAGAGAGAGAGAGAGAGAGAGAGAGAGAGAGAGAGTGTATGAGTTGGGGAGGGGCTGAGAGACAGGGAGACACAGAATCTGAAGCAGGCTCCAGGCTCTGAACTGTCAGGACAGGGCCCAATGCAGGGCTTGAACTCGGGAACGGTGAGATCATGACCTAGGCCAAAGTCAGACCCTTAACTGACTGAGCCACCCAGGCACCCAAGTTAATGGTTTTCTTAAACACACACACACACACACACACACACACACACACACACACACCCATGTGCACACACACGTATACTCAGAGAGACACGACACAACATGCATATACACCAATATACACCACGCATACCACACACATGGGCACCAGATACGCTTGAACTGTCAATCAATAATATAAAAAAAAAAAACGCAGAACAATTTTTTTAACTTGGAATTTTAATTATGTATATAAATAGCAACATGAGAATGACGAGCTCTAAGGCTGGACATTATCTCTAGGTGAAAAGATTTCCAATTAGTCCACTTGGAGTATGGTATCACCCAAGATAACAAAGAAGTCTCGTTTAGTTTTTCCTGAAGAAGAAAGCCAATTTACTACATTCAGTACTGACTTCTCTGCCATTTTTTCTGTAGAAATACTGGTTTACCACATGGAGTTTCCAATGTTTACCTATAACTAAAAGAGAAAGAAAACCATAAGTAAACTGCTAAAAAAAAAAAAGAGAGAAACTCTAAAACTTTGCTTTTTGAAAATTCATTAGGTTTAAATTGAGAAGCCATATCAAATATTTACATTACTCATTACCATCATATGACCGTGAGGATCATAATGAGCCAGAGAAAACTATAATTATTTCCATTTTACAGATGCATAAGCTACAAATCAGAAAGGTTTTGTGTTTCTTCCAAACTACATTCAGATTCTCCACTGGCTGTGTACCTGAGCACAATGAAACAGATGGATGGATAAATGAATAAAGATTAAGTGCCTAAGTGGTACAGCACACACATCTCTCCCCTTCTGAAAAACCAAACGATTACATTTCCGCCCACGTGATGAAGGAGAGCATGATTCTATCACTGTTGTTCTGACGTGTACCTTTCTTTACATCACCCCATTGTTCTCTTCTGGAGTGGAAGATACATCCTCCAAAGACACACCAAAGACCAAGCCAATTCTTCTCCAGATTGCTTCTTTTCCTAATATGTAATGAATCTACTTAGCAATTTTGGGTTTATAAATATTTTAGAGATATAAATATATCTTTTAGATATAAATATATCTTTTAATATAAAACCAAAAATTCTTAAGTTAAACATGTAACCCTCTAGCTTACCTTTTCTATCTCAGTTTATTCATGTGTTTTGGACTTGTCTAAGAATTCAATACATTTACTGCACTGTCAGAACTACAAACTGAGGTGCCTGGATGGCTCAGTCGGTTAAGCATCCGACTTTGACTCAGGTCATGATCTCACAGTTTGTGAGTTTGAGAGCCCTGCATCAGGCTCGGACTCTGGAGTAGGCTTTGGATTCTGTGTCTCCCTCTCTCTCAGCCCCTCCCCTGCTCGTGCTCTGTCTGTCTGTCTCTCTCTCTCTCAAAATTAGATAAACATTTTAAAAAATTAAAAAAAAAAGAACTACAAACTGGGAACAACCTATATTGATAAGGATTCAATAGGCCATGGTAGTCCATACTAGGAAATTAGTAAGCAGCTAAGAGGAGGAATGAGAAAGAAAGATCTCTAAGTACTAAGAGAAAAATATGTACATAATATATTAAGCGAAACAAGGCAAGTTATCTCATTTGTTCAACACAGCTAAACACAGCACTGTCTATGAAGTATTCTTACCAAAAGTGAATGTAAATCTGATTAAGCCTTCAGATTTATCGTTTTATGGGAAATGCAGAGAAGAGCAGAACCAACAGATAAACAGAACGACACTAAATGGATGCACTCAGCCACAGCCAGGATGTGGGATCCTCTAAAGGATAAATAGGTCTGTTTCTCAAAAAATGAATGGCAAGGGGAAAATGAAGGAGAAGGCACTATTATAGTTTAAAGGGGACTTCAGGGACCTATCAGTCAAATGTAATGGGGAAATGTTGTTTGGATCCTGATTCAAACCAAACAAATGCAAAAAGATAATCGGAGAGATCTGCATACTACCTGAATATGAGATGATATTAACAAATTAGTGTTAATTTCTTTAGGTGTGATGATAAAAGTGTGATGTTTTCCCTCATGGAGGTTTCAGTGTATTCGCAAAACAGTACGAGGAATATAAGCGCATTGTGTCAAAAAACCAAAAGCAGGTATGGATGTGCACACATCTACACACAGAGAAAAAAGTCTGGAACGGTATGCCAAACTATTAACAGAAATTATCTCTGGGAAAGGAACAGAGGTCAAGACAAAGTTTAAAAATATTTATCTAATTTCTTTACAACAAATAGGCACCACTTTTATAATTGAAAAAAACATCTCCAATAGAGATGTAAAAAAATAAAGAATGAAATCAAGGTTGTATGTACAGTAAGCTGAACTATGGCCCAGAATATTTGGGAAAGATGAAATAGATATTTAGGTAGTTCCCCGGTATTTCAAGTCTCATTGTCCCTGCAGAGAAACATAATTGTATTCAATGTAAAGTCTCTGGAGGGCATAGGTGGCTTCCTGGCCATTCACACTCCAGTCTCTCTTCCAACGGCAGGTCCATCCGATGCACCTTCAGGGCCGCTCCCCAGAGAGGCTGATTCTAGGGTGGGGTGGGGCCTAGGCCTCTGCCTTTTAACAAGCTCCTGCAGTCATTTGTTCGTATAACAAAATTTGAGAAGTACGGCTTGGGGTTACTATATGAAGGACCGAGATGTGAAAGAGGATCTGGGTTTGTTCTTTGTGACCCCTAAGGCAGAATCAGGACCATTGCATAAGAGTTACAAAAGGACATATTTTTGCTTAGTATAACAAACAGCTTCCTAAAAATCAGAACTGTCCAAAGATGGCTGCCCTGAGGGATGAGCTGCCTATCAGTGGAGATGAAAAGTTAGAACACGCAGGGCTACAGGGTATTTATGCTTGAGGCTGGCTGGGGGGCCAGATGACTTCTCTCAAATTCTAAGATCTTATGACTCTCTGTCTCCCCAAAACTATGCAGACAGCCTGAGAAAGAAAAACCTCAGGCTGAGGGCTTTTGTGGATTGTAAATAGCAGCCATGATTTATAATCAATGTAGCAGTGATTTTTTTTTTAAAAGATATAAAAGAAAATTCATATTCACTGCAGCCAGTTTTAAAATACAGAAAGTTAGGGGCACCTGGATGACTCAGTCGGTTAAGTGCCAACTTTGGCTCAGGTCATAATCTTACGGTTTGTGGGTCCTAGCCCAGTGATGGGCTCTGTGCTGACAGCTCAGCACAGATTCTGCTTCAGATTCTGTGTCTCCCTCTCTGCTCCTCCCCAGCTTGTGCTCTGTCTCTCCCTCTCAAAAATAAATAAAAACATTAAAAAATTTTTTAAATATAGAAAGTTATAGGGGCGCCTGGGTGGCGCAGTCGGTTAAGCGTCCGACTTCAGCCAGGTCACGATCTCGCGGTCCGTGAGTTCGAGCCCCGCGTCGGGCTCTGGGCTGATGGCTCGGAGCCTGGAGCCTGTTTCCGATTCTGTGTCTCCCTCTCTCTCTCTGCCCCTCCCCTGTTCATGCTCTGTCTCTCTCTGTCCCAAAAATAAATAAAAAAACGTTGAAAAAAAAATATAGAAAGTTATATAGAAGAAAATCTACAGGGGCGCCTGGGTGGCTCAGTCAGTTGAGAGTCCAATTCTTTTTTTTTTTTTTTTAACGTTTATTTATTTTTGAGACAGAGAGAGACAGAGCATGAACGGGGGAGGGTCAGAGAGAGGGAGACACAGAATCCGAAACAGGCTCCAGGCTCTGAGCTGTCAGCACAGAGCCCGACACGGGGCTCGAACTCCGGACCGCGAGATCGTGACCTGAGCCGAAGTCGGCCGCTTAACCGACTGAGCCACCCAGGTGCCCCAAGAGTCCAATTCTTGATACTGGCTCAGGTTGTGATCACTGATCTCGCAGTTGTGAGATGAAGCCCTGCCTTGGGCACCTTACTGAGCGTGGAGCCTGCTTGGGATTCTCTATTTCCCTCTCTCTCTCTCTGCCCCTTCCCTGCTCACACACTCTCTCAAAATAAATAAACTTAAAAAAAAAAAAGAAGAAAAGGTATAAAAAACATCCATAATTCTACTATCCCAAGATATATACTTAATTTTTTTGTTGTATTTCCTGGTCTTTATCCTTTCTAAAAGTGTATTATGCTATTTTTTTTCCATTTAACAAGTTTCCATGCAATTAAATATTACTGAAACATAACAACATTCCTCTTTATGGATATACCAGAATGAAGTCCCTTTTGTTTTTTAAAAAAAATTTTTAACGTTTATTTATTTTTGAGAGAGAGAGAGACAGAGCGTGAGCAGGGGAGGGGCAGAGAGAGAGGGAGACACAGAATCCAAAGCAGGCTCCAGGCTCTGAGCTGTCAGCACAGAGCCCAACACGGGGCTTGAACTCACAAACTGCGAGATCATGACCTGAGCTTAAGTCGGATGCTTAACTGACTGAGCCACCCAGGCATCCCTGAAGTCACTTTTTATAGCTGAGTATTTAGACTATCTGCAAACTCAGTATGATCTTATCAGGAGATTGCAAGTGCTATCATATAATTTTTAATACATAAAAAAGTAATATTAATATAACTAATGTTTTGTACTTAGCTGGTACTCATGAGTAAATGCTGACCAAATGAATGAAAATAAACAGCGAATTGAGTATAAGACCAGAAGAAATCACACTGATTTTTCTGGCTTCATTTGGCATCCTAATTTTCTCCAGCTTCAGGTTACTCAATCTTTAAAGAAAAAATAATTATACCTATGATTTCCCAATGGCACTTATAATATCTCTATATAATCTTGAGTTTCTCTACAACCATCATGCATTCAACAAATGTTTATATAATGACTATTATATGAATACAAGGGTGCCTAGCATAGTAAAGTGTTATTTGAGAAAACATAAAGCTAAGAAATAATGGCACTTTTCAACTGTTTGAAATAGTTTTGTAGTTTTCTAGCCAAATACCAATTGTCAAGTTCTAGCTTGCCCAAAAACCCAGATACTTCTCAGGAATGAACACATAAGTGAAGGCACCAAAGCCCACAATTAAAGACAGAAGAAAACAACACCCTGACCTCTATGTACCTACATGAAGTTGAAACCGCTATAATTGATTACATTAAATTATGGACAAGTCATTTCAGCTGGTGCTAACAATGGTGAAAAGAACTACAGAGTTCCCTTGTTCTTTACCTGATTAAAATGGGCAGAGCCATGGAGCAGTCTACTTATTCCCAGGTGAATTCTTCACATTTCCTGGCTTATGAAACAAAAAGTAAGAATATTAATACAGTTTAAAAAGAAACAATAAAACGTTTAAAACAAGAGTGGAATGTCTCAAAGTGCTCATCTTCAGTATCTGGCTGAATACAACATGAAATATTATTATAAGGCAACATGACCCATTTCTGAGTTAACTGAAGGAATTGCTAGGGCTCCCTGAGGGCCCTGCTGTAATAAATCGCTATTAATCCTCAGCACAGAGAGTCAGCCAAACGGCTGATTCTATAAAATATCAAATCAAGAGTGAAACGAGTTCTTTACTACTTCATGCCACCATCATTGTTAAAGAATAAAATAAAATAAAATAAAATAAAATAAAATAAAATAAAATAAAGAATAAGGCTATTCTTCTCTGTGTATCATCCACCATAGGGGTCAAATCACACAACATGTTTACTGAGAAAGAGGTTATAATTGGACCACACCCATTCTGCCTGGCCACCATCTGGGAACGTATAATTAGGTCACGTCAACCACCAGAAGTGATGGAGGAAAGTTTCTAGTAGGAAATGTTCATGTGCTAAATGTTTAAGGCTTTCCTTTCTTTCCTATATGTTTTCAACACTTTAACTGTGAAAACATGTTAATAAGAACTGATGTCCATCAAGGAGCAGAGCTCTCTTGAGATGGCAACCTGAAGACAGCAGGCTACAGGTGAGGAGGTGATGGGGCTGGGGTTCTGTGGTCTAGACTTGGTGCAGATTCTGATGGTAGCCTTCTTGTAGTTAGCCAGGAGAAAGGAGGAACACAGACCTAACCCCGTTATTTCAGAGCATGGCTTCTAGGCAACTCCAGGCTTACTGGAGTGGTTGAAAACTGGTCTCTAAGCACGGTGATCATACATCCTGGCTTGCCCAAGTCATACTAGTTTATATCCACTGTCCCAGCATAATTAACGACCCCTTTCACTCTCAAGTGTATGATCCTGACTTGGATGATAAATTATACAGTTACCCTATATACAAATCACATCCACTTGACAATGGAGTTGTGGGAAACAAGGCCCTATGTATTGCTTGGTGGATCATCATACAAAAACCATGTCTACTTGTTGCTCCAAACAGAGCTCTATAGGACTCAGTACTGTGTACCTTACTCTATTCCTCAAGAGGCACGCTAACACACACACACACACACACACACACACACACACACACCCAGAGGCCTTCTTGCTGTTGCTCTTCCAATCTGCCAAGCTCTTTCCCAGGATGAGAACTTCATAAATGTATCCCTTGACCTAGACTGGTCTATCCCAATTTCTGCCTGGCTAAATGCTATTCATCCTTCAGATCAAGGCTTTCCCTTGTCACCTGCCCTTCCATTTAGATGAGAACCTTTTATTCACATTCATAGCACCCATGTGCTTCCTAATTTGTATAATTCTTTCATTCATGTTTGAATCATTCACTAATATATAAGCTTCGTGGGGTCACAATATCCCTAGGACCTCCTAGCACACAGTATTCAAACATTTGTTGAATAAACAAATGAAATGCAGTAGAACCTAGCGATCTGATGAGGGTAAAAAAAAAAGTTGGGGTATGTAATTAATGAAGAACAAAAAGAGACTTTAAAAAAAGAGGCTTATGAAGCTAAGTATGATAACCATGTCCAGCAATTGGGTCTGTCATAAAAACCAAAGAGTTCTCTACCTAGTTAAATATATTTTAGGTCTGAATTACCTTAACCTAATGCTTGCCAAGTACTTGTAGTGATAGTCTTATACATTCTACTATCTATATTCACCAACATCTCAATCTCAAAAATCTAAGATGCTAAATACATAAGCTTTTTTATCTTTTGGACATTAAGAAAAGGAGCACATAAAATATTCTTCTAGTTGAGGAAAACAACTCTGTTGCTAGGAAATTTTTCTTGTTTGGTTACGTATCACTTACAGTGTAACAAAACATGACTAAAGAAATATTGAGGCCTTCCACCCTATCACAAATCAGACCTCTCTTGGCAGTAACTGCCATGATCTCAGAAAAAAACAACATGCTGACTTCAAAAGACAGATTGTGATTTAGCAGAAGCCAGAAATTAAATTTGTTTTTGCATTTTCAGACAGCTGTATTTGAAATATTTTATAACTCATTCTCCTTATGAGTTAATTTTAATACCTATCAGGTTTCAATATTTTTTAAAGTAATTAATACATTTTATTTAAGACAACATATCTAAAATACTATCATTTCATCATATAATCAACACAAAAATGAGATAGTTTACGATCTTTTTATTTGTACCATGTCTTCTAAATTTGCTGTGAATTTCTATTCACAGCACACGCCTCAATTCAGACCAGCTATATTTCAAGTACTCAATAGCTAGTGGCTGCCATATTGGACAATATAGGGCTAGAGGAATAAACTAAATAGCACTGTGATGGTTAGTTTTATGTGTCAACTTGGCTAGGCTACAGAAGAAAATTTTCTTACCACATCCATGAACATGGATGTTAATTTCTATTACCAAAATCAAAACATTTATTTTAATCAAAACATGCATTGCTAATTACTATGCACTGCCATGTGAAAAGAGATTTCCAGATAAACCTCGAAGGTACAGCAGCCCACTGAAATGTCTGAGCCCCTCGTCAGTTGATTATTTTGATCAATTACTTAACTTCCCCAAATGCGGTTTCCTCATTTGTAAAATGGGGATAATAATAGAACCTGCCTCACAGACTCTTTGTGCATAAAGAGTTTAGTACCCAGGGCCAAGCTCACAGCAAGTGCTCAATAATCATTACCTATCCTATGTAAAAGGTCACTTAGAGGAAATAAAAGGTAAGGATAAATGACCTGTTAAAGACTCCAGTGACATTCCAGTTCATTGGATATGGTATAGGCAAAATCATGCCTCCCCCAAACATGTCTGCATCCTAATCCTAGAAACTGTGACTGCTACTTTCCACAGCAAAGGAGAATTAACATGGCATTGGGATTCAGGCTGCTAATCAGCTGACCTTTCTTTTTTTTTTTTTTTTTTTAAATTTTTTTTTTTAACGTTTATTTATTTTTGAGACAGAGACACAGCATGAATGGGGGAGGGGCAGAGAGAGAGGGAGACACAGAATCGGAAGCAGGCTCCAGGCTCTGAGCCATCAGCCCAGAGCCCGATGCGGGGCTCGAACTCACGGACCGTGAGATCGTGACCTGAGCTGAAGTCGGACGCTCCACCGACTGAGCCACCCAGGCGCCCCTCAGCTGACCTTTCAATGGGGAGATTATTTTGGATTATCACATGGGTTCCTATAGTCAAAGAAGGAGGCAGGAGACAGGGTCAGAGAAATGGAACGTGAAAAGGACTCAACTTGCAATTGGTTGGCTTTGAAAATGGAGGAGGAGGGCTGTGAGCCACAGAAAGCTGCAGCCTCTAGAAGCTAGGAACAGCCCTCAGCTGGCAGCCAGCAAAACAGATCTTGATCCTGCAACCCCAAGGAACTGAAGTGAATTCTGTCAACAACCTGAATGAAGGAGGAGATGGATTCTCCCCTGGAGCCGCCAGACTTCTGACCTATGGAGTCTAAGATAATGTAAATCTGTATTACTTTGAGCCAATTTGTGGTCATTGGTTGTGGCAGGAATAGGAAACCAAAACACTGGTGGGGGGGGGGGTCTCTTGGCTAATGCACATAAGCCCAATGGTTCCATTTTCCATCAAGAGATACTATCTTCTCAAGCAGAAGCAAAAATGTGCAGTGTCACATGACATCATGGCTAGCATGTGCTAGAGTTATTTGATGGGTTTCTGACATGGATAAATTCATTTAGTCCTCAAAATGGTACCATGAAATACTACTCCCATTTCCCAGAGTGCCACAGCTATTTCCCAAGGTTCCAAGGTAACCTTGTAAGAGGCAGGGAAGGGCGGGGTGGGGCGGGGCAGGGCGGAGCCTGGAGTGCCTACTCCAGAGTCCACTTTCTTGGTCATCAGGCTATGCTGCATTCTGCCTTGTCCACCTTTCTGATACCAAAGTGTTACGCCTTTCAATAAAAGGAGATGCTCCCCACCACCGAGTATTTCCAACTTTTTATTTTGCTAAGTAATGAAGCTTAAAAAAAAAAAGAAAAATCAGTTCCTGGTACTTTTATTTCTTAGAATTTTTAATAGCAAAAGCTAAAGAAGGCACAAAATCAGAACAAATTTAGCTTTATGGAAAACCCACCATATTGCCCTTATTTTTATTTTTATTTTATTGTGTTGAGGACACTTAACATGAGATTTACTCCCCTGACAAATTTTTAAGTGTCTGATACGGTACTGTTGACTATAAGCACTATGTTGTAGAGCAGATCCCTAGAACATATTCATCGTGGGTGACTGAGACGTTATAGCCGTTGAAGAGTGACCCCCCCATTTCCCTTCCCCCCCCCCCCGGCCCCTGGCAACCACCATTCTGCTCTCTGGTCCTACGAGTCTATTTTAGATACTTCATATAAGTTGAATCACGCAGTATTTCTCCGTTAGTGATAGAAATATCCAAGAGGATCATTTTGAAACCACGTAACTTACTCAGAGCAAGACTTGAGTGTGCTTAGCAAGCTGAGGAATTTGGAATGGAGGAAGAGAAAGCAGGGCATATTTACTCAGGGTGGTGGTTGCTGTTTCCCTTTCATTTTCCTGCTAAGCCAGCAGGGGACTGAACACAACTATTAAAAGCCCAGTTCAGAAGTTCTGCTCAGTTTTCACATTAGTAACAGGTTTATATTTCTTCATGTATTTTCCTGCCCTTTAACGAATTATGAAGATTTTACTTTTTAGTTATTGTTGGCCTTTAACAGTCATTCTACAATTCCTTCATAGTAACTTGTTACATCTTTTTAGAAACCCAGTGAAAACTAAACATGCCATTTGCCGAGACACACTGCTGTGTTTGGCTAATTAGAGAAGAACTCCAAAAGGGCCATCTGTGGGCCTGGGGCCTCGCACCCACAACTGGCTTCCATCTCGGACACTCAGACGTTGGGCTGATACTAATCTGAAAGGGTTTCATATTAGCAATGGACAATCAGCAAATAGTTGCAGGCTTTTATTAAGCTCCTAGATTCAAAGAGTGAAAACCACAATGGGAAAAAAAAGTCAATAAAACCAACTATATTAAGAACTTCTGATGCTCAAAAGACACCTGAACTGAAAGGACAAGCCTCAAACTAGGAGAAGACATCTGCAAACATGTGACCAAAAACATGAGCATCTAGGAAAAAAATAAAGAACCCTTATAAATCATTAAGAAAGGAACAAATCAGTCATACAATAAATGGCCAAAAGACATGAGTAGGTGTTTCAAGAAGAAGAAACCAATAAACGTGAAAAGATGCTCAACCTCATTAGTGATCAAGGAAATGTACATTAAAACTACAACCAGAAATTCTGAGGAGCGCCTGGGTGGCTCAGTCAGCTAAGCGTCTGACTCCTGATTTCAGGTCAAGTCATGATCTCACGGTTTGGTTCATGAGTTCTAGGCCTGCGCCAGGCTCTGTGCTGACAGTGCAGCCTGTTTGGGATTCTCGGTCTCACGGTCTCTCTGCCCCTCCTGCACTCACTCTCTCTCAAAAATAAACAAACAATGGGCTAAATGGGAGATGGGCATCAAGAAGGGCACTTGTTGGGATGAACACTGGGTGTTATATGTAAGTGATGAATCACTAAATTCTATCCCTGAAATCATTATTATGCTATACGTTAACGAACTTGGATTTAAATTTAAAAAAGGAAAAAAGAAATAAAATAAACAAACATTAAAAAAAAAGAAATTCTGAGATGATTCTGACATGCCAGATATCAAGGAAACTATCACAGACTACTTGGGGCTCATGTCAAAAGCGCTCAAAGCCAACTTCTACTAGCCAGAGGGACGATTTGAATTTTAATAAGGAATAAGAATTACAAAACATTCAAATCAAAAATGTATAAAGCAATAAATTTATAATGATATTAAAAAAATTAACTGGTCACTGTATGTTAGCCAACTTGACAATACATTATATTTAAAAAAAACCCCAACTAACTGGTGACCTTCTGAGGATGAGTGGGAACCAATTCATTATTTTGAAAATTGGAAACATAACAAAAAATGAAGCATTTGTCCTGTCTTTCCTATAACTGGGTAACTAAATGGTAGATGAGGGAAGTGGTTCTTCATTTAAGTATTCCAGCTAATATGTGAAAAATGACATGGCAGAGGTAGAATATAGCCATTTTCTAACCCCCAGTGAATCAAAGGGTCTCGGCATTGCTAACACCAAAACAGCAAAGCAAAAACTAGACTTATGTGCCTACACAGACCCACAGCCTTGCCAACAGGTTCAAACACGAACCTCATCAAGCAATCATCTGGATCCAGCTGCCAATCTGCAGGAAGTGCAGAGAAGACAGGAACATGGTCAACTGCACCTTATGTGTGACATCAGCAAAGCTTAAACCAATGGAAACTCTCTAGGTCCAATATGCCAAGTTCTTTTAAGTTTACTTATTTGAGAGAGAGAGAGAGAGAGAACAAGTGGGGGAGGGACACAGAGAGAGAGGGAGAGAGAATCCCAAGCAGGCTCTCAACTGTTAACGCAGAGCCCGATGTGGGGCTCAAACCCATGAACCGTGAGATCAAGACCTAAGCCAAAGTCATATGCTTAACCAACTAAGCCACTCAGGCACCCCCTGCCAGGTTCTTTGAATAGATATGTTGTTAGGAAAATAAAAAGGTGGAAGGGGAACCTGTAGATTTAAAGTGATTTAAAAAGGGGGGGGGAATATATAAAGTCAGAAACACTAACAGGCAAAACTAAAGTGACAAGGTGATAAAACCACAAAGGAAGATAAGGAAGTTATTACTCTAAAAGGGTACTAGGTAATTTTGGATGGAGGGAGAGGACCGTAACTGGAGTGGGCTACATGGAGGGGGTTCTGGGGTGGTTGGTGAAGTTCTTTTTTTTTCTTTTTGTTCTTACATGATGGTCACAAGGGTGTTTGCCTTATACTAACTCACTAAGCTGTAAGAAATGAATTGAGCACCTTGAATCTGGCGCCTTAGACCACTCGGCCATCCTGACACCCTATAAAAAATGAACTGAAAAGTTGTTGCAAGAACACACATTATTGGGGCAACCAGGGAAACCTGAATATGGACTGCATAACTAGGTAGTATTTATGTAAGTATTTATGTACCTTTCCTCAGTGTGATAATGATATTGTGATTATATTAGTAAATGCTCATGTTATTTGGAAATACATGCTGAATTAGGTATGAGTGGCAAGGGCAATGATAACTACAAGCAAATCTCAAATAGTTCAGAAAAAGAAAATATAGGCATGTGTGAGTGCCTACACACATGCAAAGTAAGAGGCAAAGCAAATGTAGCAAAATGCTAATTGCTAAATCTAAACCAAGGGTAGAGTCATTGTATACTATTTCTGCAACTGTTCTGTAGTTTTGAAATTTTTTTAAAGAAAATTGGAGAATAAAGCAACACACACACACACACACACACACACACACACACACCCCAGAGTGAAGAACTATTTTAAAGCTACCACAGTGGCAACCGCTTTGTAAGACTACTTGGTATCATCTAGTAAAATGGATGTGCAGACCCTATGAACCAAGAAAGCTCTGAATAAACCGTGACACATGTACAAAAATGTTCAGAGCTGTGTGTGAAACGATATACTGAAAACCACCAAACTAGTCATCAACATAGGTATTTTCCCCCAAAGGAATATTCTACAGCAGTGAAAATGAATAAACTATAGCTATATATGGCCCGTAATAAGGGGACAAAACAAGTTACAAAAGAGTACATATAGTTAAGACTCCATCTAGATATACTCTTTATATTTATTTGTATGTATATTTGATATCTTTATATTTTAAAGGCAAAAAACAGACAAGTTCAACTACAGTGTTTTATGAAAAACAGGGAATGTGGGGCGCCTGGGTGGCTCAGTCGGTTAAGCGTCCGACTTCGGCTCAGGTCACGATCTCGCGGTCCGTGAGTTCGAGCCCCGCGTCAGGCTCTGGGCTGATGGCTCAGAGCCTGGAGCCTGTTTCCGATTCTGTGTCTCCCTCTCTCTCTGCCCCTCCCCCATTCATGCTCTGTCTCTCTCTGTCTCAAAAATAAATAAATGTTAAAAAAAAATTAAAAAGAAAAAACAGGGAATGAAAAACAAAATTCTGGAGAGTAGTTCCCTCTGGGGAGACAGGGCAGGACATGGAGGGCATGGAGAACTTGGAAGACATGGGCAATTTCCTATCTTTTAAAAGGTAGATGGATGGTTGGTATATATGTGGTCATTATACTGTTGGATTTTAAACTCTGTGTGCATGTCTGTAAACAGAGTTTATTTATTTTTCCAAAGATTTTTTTTAAGGTAATCTCTATACCCAATGTGGTGCTCGAACTCACCACCCCGAGATCAAGAGTTGCATGCTCAAATGAGCCAGCCAGGTGTCCCTGTAAAGAGAGTTTAAAATCCAACAGATACTGTCTATCTCAAAACAAACAAACAAACAAACAAAAAACCCAAAACAAAAAACAACACCCTAGACCACACTAGGATGATAATATTATTTCTGGACACACCCGTCGTTTCTGCACAGTTCTGACAGAGTTTATTTTAGCTGAAGCAGATAAATTTCTCTTAACTGACCAAAGACAATGACAAAACTGAAAGACCACCTGATCTAAACTTTACTGGTCGAAGACTCAGTGCAAACACTTAGTATTAATTCCTAAAAGGCAAAAGGGATGTAGGAGAGCAGAAAAATACCACAGACTTATTTAGGGTCTTTGAGAGTAAGACAGCTCCATGGCAAATAATATAATGGAGAACTGGGCCATCCATCATTAATACCACTGAAGATTGCAGGACCCTGTTTGAAATACAAAGTCCACAAATTTCTTTGACTAGTTGAGTATCACAAGCACATCAGATTCTGTCTCTATCTCTCTCTGCCCCTCCCCTGCTCTCACTGTGTCTCTCTCTCTCAAAAATAAAATAAAAACATAAAAAAAAAAACAAAAAGAATCACAAGCACGTACATTTGTGAGATCACTACAGGGATAACTAAGCACAACCATGCATAAGACTACATCTAATTGAGACTGCTAATTTCAAGCCTGACTTGAAAACCAATTTCCAAATAAGCTAAGGAATAAACAAACAAAAAACTCAATCATAAAGTGTGCCCCAGGTCCCTTCAAAGAGACAGTCCCTGAGCCCCAAAGGATTCCTCTTCCAGAGTAGCTTAAATCTTTGCTCTCAGCAATAAAACAAAAACGACCAAAAGCCACAAAATCCAAGAAGGAGGGTGAAGAGCAATCAATGAAAAACAATGGCATTTCACTATCAAACAGTTCCCGAAATCTAAGTATATCAAATTTTGATTAGAGCCTTCTGTTCTTCATCTACAATTGGTGTTAAATGTCGAGTCAACATCAATTTTATTACCTTCTACTGAGAAAAGACAACCATCAGGAAAATTAGGCTTTCAGAGTAAACAAATGCAAGAACATTACATTCTCAAGGACTCTGGAGAGGGCAAGGGCACAGAAGACCAGAGGTAAAAAGGCAGACCAGCCATGAGCTAATTACACATCTTTACTATCTCACTCCCCAAAGACTCGCATATAAATGTGAGTAGTGTTAACATCTAACGTTTTCAAATTACCATAAAATGCTGGCCTGTTTGACTTGCATTCCAGCCACAGTCCCGTTGTTTCTGCCCTGGGCTGGATTCTAGAACAGAAAAAGCTCTTTCCAAGCTAGCGGCTCTGTGGGGATCCCCTCCTTGGCTTTCATCTGCAGTGAGTCTGGGCTGCCAACGGGCACCTGAAGTGAGCACTCAGAGGCTCCCAGGAGACACCCCACCCCCCCAATGGCTTCAGTTCACGTGTATCTGTGCTAACACCACAGTGACCACTTGGAACGGAGGATGAGTTTCATTTTCCACCTTTCTTTCTAGGGCTGTGTATAGCTTACCTGACATTCTATTTCCTTTCCCATATAAAACTCAGTGTGGACTTAAGGAATTCTTTAAACAGGAAAGCAAGCTTCCAAAAAAAATATCAGAGGAATGAAAACAAAACTAAGAGTGTTTATTCTTTAAAGGGAATTGCCAAAAGGCACTTGATATTAATACAGAACTTCCTCGCCAAAGCTAGCTTGAACAGGCTCAATAGAGACTAATTCCTGTAGATACCACTAATACAAAAATAAGTCTTAAGATTTCATTGGAAGATGATTTATGTAAACAACGAGAAGGGCTTATAATTTATTCTATAATGTTACATCCAAGTTCCAGTTCAAAATTCTGGATTTCAATTTGGAGATAGTTCTTCATATTTTCAAAGAGTTTTTTTATTTGAGATGAGAGAAGTCAAAAAGAACTTTCTTCAATCTATAATGTAGAAGGTATATTAACGTAAAAACCCTAGTTCTTCCTTCTTGCGCAATGCCTCCAAGTGCTTGGAGGAAACACCATGCCTTGTTCTATACCCGTTCTTCATTATCAGAGTAGAGTGTTCCAGCAAACATGGGCAACATTCAGTCAGCTATGTAGCTGCAAGAAGAGACGAAAGACGACACCTTACAATTACACAACCTCCTTCCTCTTCCGCTTATCCACCCATGAGTCAGCACAGAGAATTTGGTCTGTAGCTGGAGGCTGATCCCCACTACGCCACAGCTCATGCCCTGAACTGGGCCAAGAAGGCTAGGGGATGAAGGGATACAGTCCTGCTCAGGGAATGGAGGGGGCCTATAACAAGTGAAATAGCAAGAGGAGGAGCCTTGTTTGGTTAGTTGTTTTTTGCCTGGGAGCACAGTATGTTCCCTTTGAATGCAGTTTTGATAAAACTTTCAGATAATACGCTACACTTTGAGCACATTATAAATATGATAGAGTGGAAATTATGATCTAAGACTGCAGTGGAATGCATTTTATGGTCACCACTTATTCAGCCCTGCTGATAATAGCCGGATGCACGGAGATTTTTATTGCTCTCCGACAAAGGCCACCAAAAGAGAATCTGAGCTAGAAGCAAAATGAAAACAAACAGTAGAAGCAAGAGCAGGCACCAAGGTTATCAAGAATTTTACAAAACCCTAGAAAACCATATATTTACACCAAAAGGAAGAGAATGAAAAAGATCTTTCTCACCTTTTGAAAGTTCTCCTTCCACAAATCTTCTACGACTATGTATCCTCGTAAACCCCAGTCATATAATTTCTCCCCGCTGACCTTGAAACAAAATATAAAAGATCCATTGCTATTCCATACATGACTGGTTAGAACCAGAATCTTCCATTTTCCTTTTTACTCTTTTCAAAAGAGCTGTATTTAAGCATATGACGACCCCAGAAGTCTTTGGACATACACATTAAAACTGTGCAACATAAGCAAATAAAACGAGTAAGAATTGTAGCATAAGAAGAAAACATAGTTTGGTTGTGCAGTTATTGTTTAAAATAATTTGCCATAAATTACAGGCGTATAAGGACAAAAATGTAGGAGGTCAGCTGCTGGTATATGAAATTCCTGAAAGTGAGACACAGAAAGAAGGCTTCTGCCTATCTCATCTAGTGCATCATGGCCAACCAAGTCACATTGGCCCAGCTGAAAATCACTCATTCATTGTAGGGGCTGAGGTAAAAAATAGGTGAGCCCAATGAAAGATGTTCGTAGTTCTTCCAGGTCGCCCAAAACAAAAGGCTTCAAGTTTCTATAGGGATTTTGCCTCTTGATCCAAGATCCCTTCTACAACATCCTGAGAGGTAGGTCCCAGGGTCAGAAAATACTTTGGGGCCAAGGAACTCACTACTTAATATGATATTGTAATAGCATGGCACCACACTATCAGCGTGGAGTTCGATGTGGGGTTTGAACTCATGAACTGTGAGATCATGACCTGGGCCGAAACCGAGAGTCAGACACTCAAATGACTGAGACACTCAGATGCCCCTAGTATTGAGTTTTCTTTTTTGTTTTTAAATGTTTTTATTTATTTTTGAGAGACAGAGAGAGACAGAGCGTGAGCAGGGGAGGGACAGAGAGAGAGAGGGAGACACAGAATCCGAAGCAGGCTCCAGGCTCTGGGCTGTCAGCACAGAGCCCGATGCGGGGCTCAAACCCACAAACCGTGAGATCATGACCTGAGCCTAAGTCAGAGGCTTAACCAACTGAGCCACCCAGGCGCCCTTAGTATTGAGTTTTCTTTAAAAAATGCTTCTAGTGGGGCACCTGGCTGGCTCAGTCAGTAGAGGGTATGACTCTTGACCTCAGGGTTGTGAGTTCGAGCCCTTTGTGGGGTGTGGAGCCTACTTAAAAAATATGCTTCTAGGAATTTGCATTCATTGGTCCTATACATGACATATGATGTTGATTACTCTTCCACGTGAAATTTCTTCTTCAAATTTCTGAAAGCAGTTATTATTCCCTTTCTAATTGTTATAATCATTGATCTACGTATAGCATTTTAGTTTACAAAGTACTTTCACATGAATTATCTCTATTCTAAATAATAGCCCTGTGCAGTAAATAGGCAAAGATTTTAAGGAAATATTCAGAGGCCAAGTGACTTGTCTAACTAAGGTCACAGTGTTAGGAAATCCAGTGGTTTTACTAGCTGGTTTCTTATAACTTAGAGTCTTCTAGTTCTTCTAATTGTTCTTAAAATATATGATACTCTCAGACCCATCGAGCATTTACCATGTATATAACACAATTCTTGGTGTTTTAAATTTCTGAGAGGAAAACAAGATTTGCCATCTAAAAAGGGTTTTATTACAGTACTTCTACCCAAATGCTACTGAACAAAAAACGTGAGCAATTAAGTGGCTGGTCCAAGGTCAGGGTATTCATACACAAACTTTAAACTGTGAAAGCGGAATTAAATGACATTAAAACAGTTACAGAAGATCTCTTTCAATCACTGGTGTCTCTTTTTGTTTTATTATAGCCAAATATATGTACAATTTACCATTTTAACCATTAAAAACCATCACCATTATCCATTTCCAGAACTTTCTCATCACCTCAAACAGATCACTAATGTTTTATATCTAGTGAAAATAAAGTCAATGGTTTTGTTCTGGCTTACTCTAAGCACAAAATAAAAGACAAAACTCCTTCCCACTGACTTTAAAAATAAATTAGAATACAACTCATATTTTCATTCCACTATCTTGGCTGTGTATACAAAAGATCTTTTGCAACATATGCTGTGGCACCTAAGATAAAAAAGGCCTCTACTCAGGGGGAAGCCACATATGCTTCTCAACCAGCAGCCAAGCCTACTGTCCAGACCCTATCCATTTACTGTTGAAACCACAAGAGACTGAGATGATGTGTGATTGTTTTTGTGACACAGGGCAGGCAGACATAATTCACTGTTCCTGAGCTGGAGCTGAAGCAGGCAGAGGGATGTTAACTGTCTGCCTCCAGGACTGCTATAAACAATGTCAAGCCCATGCTGTAACGATCTTACTGGGGGCACTTGGGTGGCGCAGGTCATGATCTCACAGTTCATGAGTTCAAGCCCTACATCGAGCTTGTTGCTGTCAGCACAGAGCCTGCTTTGGATCCTCTGTACCCCTCTCTCTGCCCCTCCCCGACATGCACTCTCTCAAAAATAAAAACATTTAAAAAAAGAGAGATCTTATTGGCATCTGCTCCTAAAGCCACCAATTTCTCATAGCCGGAGGCACTGGCCTCCCACCTACAACTGCAACACAATCCAGGAATCCAGACTCAGTCCTGTCATGAAGACTACTCCAGGACCTCAACGTCAGATCAGTCTGGCTCAGAGCCCCGAGAGCCCAAATGTAATGACCGTACTGCTGCTCCTCCTGGGACTAAGTCTCCACGTGATAGGGCACCTCTAGCAACTGGGTCCCCATCTCCATATGCTGTCGAGGAGTTGAAAACCTACAGCCTGTCTTGTTCTTTCCAGTTTTCCAAGAGACTCTATGTCTAGAGTTCCACTAAGTCCAGACACTACCACCCTGAGGAAGTCCAGTCTACATCGGTGGTTCTCAAACATCTCGGACACTCAAATCCCCTGGAAGGCTTGCTAAAACACAGGTGGCTGGCCCTAACACTCAGAGTGTCTGAGTCAGTCTGTCAGGGTTGGGGCCAAGAATGTACATTTCTTTTTTTAAGTTTATTTTGGAGAGAGAGAGAGAGCCAGTGTGGAAGGTGCAGAGAGAGAGGGAGACCGAGGATCTGAAGCAGGCACCATGCTGATAGCACAGAGCCCGATGCAGGGCCTGAACTCACAAACCATGAGATCATGACCTGACCCAAAGATGGATGTTTAACCGACTGGGCCACCCAGGCGCCCCGGGAATGTGTATTTCTAACGAGCCAGGTGATTCTGATGCTGATGGTCTAGGAATCACACTTTGCAAGTGGCTAGTCTAGCTGTTATAGACTGAATTGTGTCCCTGAAAATTCATGCTGAAGTCCTAACCCACAATGTGACTGTATGTGGAGACAGGGCCTGTAATTAAGGTTAAATGAGGTAATAAGAGTAGGGCTCTAATCCAATATGAACGGTGTTATTATAAGACACATTATAAGACACACTGTGAAATGGTGGCCATCTGCAAGCCAAGGAGAGAGGATCTAGGAGAAGCCAATCCTACCAACACCTTGATCTTGGACTTCCAGCCTCCAGAACAGTGAGAAAATAAGTTTCTGTTGTTCAAGCCCTCCAGTCTATGGTATGTTGTTATGGGACCTTGAGAAGACTAAAACGTAGCTTTACCCATCTCGCCTGCCACTCTGTTCTCCTACTTGACAGGATGTCACCAAGCTGAGGCCTGAAGGGAAAGAAAGAAGCAGCCAACTGAGAGCCCCGGGAAGGGCATTCCCAGCAGAAGGGACTGCCTTGCTTGAAGCCTCCAGCAAGGCAAGGGAGGATGGCACCAGGACCAGGAAGAGGGTGCGGGGGGCCAGAGCACAGGCTTATGCCTGCAGCTCCAAGGAGGACAGGCTGTGACCAGACACATCCAAATGGAGAATGACCCATAACTATCAGCTTTGGAGTCTGAGTCTTTAGACTTCCATGTAACTATGCCAAGAAAAGTTATCCTCATTTTCTTTGACTAATATTCAAATGAGTGTGCATTCTCTGAACACTGACGTGATTGGAAGGAGGGCCAGAACTGAGGCATGTAGTGGAGAAAAACATTTAAATTGGTGGTAGTTCATCTATGTGTGCAAAGAAATTTTAGCCTACTGCTATAAAAGCTGCAAAATAAGAAAATTAAGCAATAAACCTAAACACACATAAGCAAGAATAAAGCACACCCCAGCTTACTGGGCCTACTTACCTGGACAAACACGATGGCTTGTTGTGGATAATAAAGAGAGGCAGCTAATCCCATGAACCCAGGGGGATACACCAACTTCTTTATTTTTGAACCTATTAAATAAAAAGTTGTAGATACCATCAGATGAGTCATTATCCTTACCATCACAATTTGCCCTGGATATCTAACACTGAATATGACTTCTTTTCTTTGGTCCTACATTAACGGAGAATGTGCCCCAAAATGTCATATGCACTGGAGAGAACCACACATTTTCATAGTTCTACTGAGATATAATTCACACAACTCACCCATTTAAAGTGTATATTCAATGGCTTCTGATGTATTCACAGAGATGTGCAGCCCATCACTACAATCAATTCTAGAATATTTTCATCACCCCCAAAATAAACCCCATATCCATTAGCAGTCACTCTCCATATTCCCCCATTATCCCCATCCCTAGGAAAGCACTAATGTACTTTCTGTCTCTACATGTTTGCTTACTCTGGACATTTCACATAAATGCAGCTATAATATGTGGTCCTCTGTGACTGGCTTCTTTCATCTGCACAATGTTTTCAAGAAAACCACCGCTTCTAAGGAAGCAGAAACAAAGACTGATCTGAAAAGCAGCACACAGCACTTTGGTTTCTAAGGTTTATGTTCTTTTACAGTAAACTGGCTTCTTATTAAGTACCGAACACAAGTACTGCCTTCCTCTTCTTTCTAATGCTCCATGAAAATAACAGTAAAAGAATAAAATACAGATAATAAATCCACAACAAAAAGGAAATGTGTGGAGGGGCCACTGGGAGATAAGAAGTGTCATCTAATTTTCCAGAAATGGTGGGCGAACAGAAGCAAGAGGACACACGGCTGTGAAGTCCTGAGGAGGCGCTGCAGTGAAGGGAGCAGAGTGTCCCCTGCAGCCCAGACATGGCAGGTCCTGTGAAGGATGGAGAAGGCAGCCAAGCATCAAGATGCGGGGGTGGGGGGTCGGGAGAGATGGGGCAGGGAGATGGGGGGATTTCGGATGGACACAAAGGCGAGTCCTGTGCACAGCCTAGGTGACTCTCTCCTTCCTCCGTGCCATCTTAGTGCAAAACTGCCTGTGGCCAGTCTAACCAGGCAGACTTTCACAAAGGTGGAGAAGTATCTCTAAAGGAATGCCATGAGTTTCCTGCTGAGAACCAAGATAGCTCGTCACAGTTTGTGCCCAAGAGTAGAGCCCTCCTCAGGTGGGCCCTGGGTGGAGGCACCCTCCATAGAGAGGCAGTTCCCTTCCAGCTCACCCTGAGGTAGAACTTGCTGGCCAGCAAGCCTCATCTATACACTAAAAGTTCTTGTTTTTATTTTTTACATTTTAAAAAATTTATTTTTGAGAGAGAGAGAGCGAGCGAGCGAGCACAAGTTGGGGAGGGGCAGACAGAGAGGAAGACACAGAATCCAAAGCAGGCTCCAGGCTCCGAGCTGTCAGCACAGAGCCCGATGTGGGGCTTGAACTCACAAACCGCGAGATCATGACCTGAGCTGAAGTTGGACACTTAACCAACTGAGCCACCCAGGTACCCCTACCCTAAAAGTTCTTAATAGCATTTCAATCACCTTGCTCTTAAACATGACTGTACAACCAAGGACCACCAGTCATTTGAGGAAAGCCTGCAACATAAAAGAGGAGATCAAGACAAGCAAGAAGGGGGAAAAAAATGACCTGGTAGGAAACAAAAGAACTTAAAAACCAAGCTAAACGTGTTATTAAGTATCACTGAATGAATTTGATAAATTCAACAAGCTACCCCAATTAAAAGAAAAAAGAGTTCTATGAAAAAGAAACATTCAGAGAACAAGAAAGAGGTACTTGGAAATGACAAAAGTAAAAAAAAAATCAAAAGGAGTAAAATAAAATAATAAGATAATAAAAGAGATATTTAGGGTTGTTTAAACAGCTCCACTGCTAATTAATGAGTTCAGGGAGGAAAAAGAATAAGAGTAAAGAGAAAGTAATTTTCAGACTTGGAAGAATTTGGAAAGTTTCCCTGCAACAAGGGCTTTTTTGAAAGTGACTTGACCACGTAGTTCAACAACATGGCAAAGAAAACCAAGGAGAAGATGGCATGGAACCCAAAAAAAGGGGGTCAAATCCAAGAAAGCAGGAAGCCATGTCCCAAGACCACAGCTGTGTTGAGCTTCAGTCCAGACTGCAAGACGATGTATGAGAGAGGCCTTCAACTACCTCCATTTTGACCTCAGTCTGCACTTGCCTTTTTTTTTTTTTTTTTAAGATTTTGCTTTTAAGTTATCTCTACACCCAACTTGGGGCTTGAACTACAACCCTGAGATTAAGAGTCACATGCTCTACCAATGGAGCCAGCCAGGTGACCCTCAGCCTGCACTTTTTAATTGATTAAATTCCTCTTTCCAGCTTATCTCTTAATTCAGGCAAAAGACTCTGAGCAAAGCATCCTCTGATGGGAATATGGAAGCTACCCCCTTAAGCAATACGGACCCCCCTGAGCCAGCAAGACCCCATGTGACTGACCGCAAGACACCGCCTTGACCCTTACTGACTACCTGCACTTACCACCGACCTTTGCTCCACATTTCCCTTACGTAAACCTGGAAGCATTTTCAGCACTTTGGAGACAGTCTCTGAGATGCTAGTCTGCTATCTTTCCGGTGTCAGCCTCACTTAAATAAATTCCTTTGTTTCACCACCGCTCATCTCTCTTCCTATGGATTTTGTCAGTGGAGAGTAACTGAACCTGGTGTGTTTATGACCCCCGAAGACAGGCACTCTTGCACCCTTGCGTCCCGGCTACGCGTAGAGCCCTGGGAAAAGGGGAATGGGCAGAATAGAAGCAGCATGCAGAACCGGGAGAAACCTGAGAATGAGGTTAAGAAAACTAGTGGAGAGTGAAACAGGAGAATTCTCTAGAAATGAACTTGGACCTAGAAAGTCTCTGCTGAGAGGCACAGGGTTTTTGACATGGGCCACAGATAGATGCAAGCACAATGTATGTTACTGACACTTATGCAGTAAGAATAACCTAAGTGTTGCTTATTGGTTTGAAACTTTAATTTTTTTTTTATGTTTATTTATTACTGAGAGACACAGAGCGTGAGCAGGGGAGGGACAGAGAGAGGGGGGAGACATAGAATCCAAAGCAGGCTCCAGGCTCTGAGCTGTCAGCACAGAGCCCCCAACGTGGGGCTCGAACTCACAAACTGCCAGATCGTAACCTGAGCTGAAGTTGGTTGCCCAACCAACTAAGCCACCCAGGCGCCCCTATTGATTTGAAACTTTAAAAAGACATGTCTCCAAAGATGGAACTAGGGTCACAGGAGACAAATGTTATTAATATAGACTCTTCTTGGATTGAAAGGACATAATAACTCTAGAAGAGAAAATGCTGTTATATCCCCGGTGTCCCACCTGTAAGCTCGAAGCTTTAAGTTCCCGAGCAGCTCACACAAATGGGGACCAGGTGAAGGGCAGCAAACCCGACATCCAGCCATTTTTCAGTCATCTAGGGAAAACTGGCACGCGGCAGCTCTTGAACCTCTAGCTCCTGATGGGAACCCACAATGAGCTGAGGGCCCCAGAAGTTCATGAAGGAAGCACGATCCCCTGCCTCCGCCCTTGTCTCCGTGCCCAGAGCTCCCAGGAGGCCAGTGGTGTGGGCTGTAACTATCAGCACTGCCAGGGGAAAAGCAATGGCTGCCAAAGCTGAGGATGCAGGGAGGAGCCACAGAAGGCAATGACAGTGGGCAATGACTGCCTGCCACCCGTGAGTGACCAGGCCAAGTCCACTTCCTCTGAACGATCAACCACTCACCTCTCTTCCGAGAGAGGTGCCTCTTGTCGCCACCAGCCATGGCCATCCTCATCAGCTGAGGCGGACTATCTTAGCAGTTATGCTCAAGAAACCCTATGATATGACCCAGCAGTCCCTCTTCTGGGTATATACCTGAAGGAAATGAAATCGGGAGCCCAAAGAGGTATCTGGGCTCCCATGTTCACTGCAGCATTAGTCACAACAGCCAAGATGTGGAAACAATGTGTCAATGGAGGAGTGGGTAAAGAAACTGTGGTAACCATATGAATGGAATATTATTCAGCTTTAAAAAAAAGAGACCCTGTCATTTGCAACAACATGGATGAACATGGATGACATTATACTATGTGAAATAAACCAAAAAGAGAAAGAACAAAAACTGCATGATCTCACTGATATATGGAATCTTAAAATGTCAAATGCAGGGGCGCCTGGGTGGCTCAGTTGGTTGAGCGTCCGACATCAGCTCAGGTCATGATCTCACAGTTTGTGAGCTCGAGCCCCACATGGGGCTTGCCGCTGTCAGCAAAAAGCCTGCTTCAGATCCTACGTTCCCCTCTCTCCTTGTCCCTCCCCGGTTCACACCCTCACTCTCAAAAATACATAAAACATTAAAAAAATTTTTTTTAAGTCAAATGCATCGAAGCAGACAGCAGAAGGGTGGTTACTAGGAGCAGAAAGGTGGAGGAAATGGGGAGATGTTGGTCACAGGGTACAAAGTTGCAGTTACGTAGAAAGAGTAAGTCTAAAGAGTAATGTACGGCATAATGACTATAGTTAATAATATTGAACCTTGGAAATTAACTAACAGAGATTACAGGTGCTTTCATCTCAAGAAAAGGTAATTATGACAGAAGATATATTAATTAGCCTGAATGGAGTAATCATTTCACCATGTAAATCTATCAAAATGTCATGTTGTACACCTTGAATGTATATAATTTTTATTAAAAAATAAAATTTTTAAAAAGACAAAAAAAGAAAAGAAAAGAAAAGAAAAGAAAAGAAAAGAAATCCCACCCAGGAGGGCTCTTCTGGGCCCACCCTGCTGCTGCCAGAATAGGGGACCATCTACCCAAGGGGCCCCAAACCACCGACCATCCACTAAACATACCTACCATCCCGCTCATCTTACTGAGTGACCACCTGATGCTGCTCACGTCAGGCCCTTCTACCCCAGCACCCTGAGGAAAAGGCCCATTGTCGAGTACATGTGTGGGAATGTGTACGTGCACATGTACTTTTCTGAAAACGAATTAGGGTGTCACATTATGTTAAACCTACTGAGCCCTCCCAGGAGAAGGAAAAGGAGAGAAGAACAAACAAACCAGCAAGCAAAAACAAAGGAATAGAACCCGCAGCAGTGGGTGTCCTTATGCTGCTGTTGTGCCCAGGAGAGCGTAGTCCGCAGTTCTCCTCGGGATGGTCATCCCAGTGGATGTGCAGGGGGATAAACGCTAGGGAGCACAGCAACACGCCCGGCGGAGGAGGCTTTATTTAGGGCCATGCTCTAACCATGTGGGGGGCGGGGGGCTAATCTCACTTGATTCCACATTCCTGACTCCCTAACAGTAGCCAAGATTCCAGAACCCTGGCCTTGGGATCTTCATAATTTCCAAACACTGTCTAAATAAGACAGGAATGCTTTTTTGGACAGCTTTACAAAAAGGAGGGGAAAGAAGTTTGGGGGAAAAAAATTGGTTCAACTCTTTTTCAAGTCGATTAGTAAAAATGAACTCTAACTTTAGTTCTTACATATTCTGCACAAGATGGGAGGAAGGCATGGAAACTACAACAGGACTTCATTCCACAGGTTGTCTCTAGATTCTAAAATGACAGTCAAGGCATGTACAGAAAAACTTTTTAAATGGTTCTTTTTTCTTTAAGTGAGCTTCATGCCCAGCGCAGACCCAACATGGGGCTTGAACTCAGGACCGTGAGATCAAGACCTGAGTTGAGATCAAGATTTGGACACTTAACCGACTGAGCCACCCAGACACCCCCAGAAAAGCTTTTTAAAATAGGAGGAATGGGTACCAAAGCAGTCACTGTAGTTAATCTTTTATGAGGGTCTGATCATAGGGTTCATAAACTCTTTATTTTGGAAATTCTGTAAAGTCTGAATTTTATAGTCAGTGAAAACTTCAGTAGTTTGTAACACATTCATCTCATTATAGTGAAGTATCTTATCATCCTTTATTTCCTATAATAAATGTTTTGCAATCCAGCAGTATGGTGTAGTGATATATTTCAGTTGACATTCGTTAGCTTTTAAATGTTTTTAAAGTTTTAAAAGTTTTAATAGCATCACTGATAACCAAAACTATGATACATCAAGAAATTAACAAAATCACTGTTCTATTTATACTGTGATTAATACCCACACCCAATAGTGAAATAAACAGAAACAGTTACTCAGGTGTGACAGACTTCGGTTAACAAAAATTCACTCTTTGTGTAGCAAAGAAAGACAGTAATCTGATCAAGAAAATGTGCCTATAGGGGCGCCTGGGCGGCTCAGTCAGTTGAGCAGCTGACTTCGGCTCGGGTCATAATCTCACAGTTCGTGGGTTCCAGCCCCAGGTTGGGCTCTGTGCTGACAGCTCAGAACCTGGAGCCTGCTTCCGATTCTGTGTCTCCCTCTCTCTCTGCCCCTCTCCTGCTCACATTCTCTCTCTCTCTCTCTCTCTCTCTCTCTCAAAATTAAACATTAAAAAAAATAAAAAGAATAAAAAGAAAATGTGCCTATAAAGGATAATGATATTCTTTTTTTAACCAAGAGTATATAATTTCTTCCATTTCATATTTTTATAATTTCCATATATGCTTAAAATCAAATATAGTGGAGAAAATAACCATATCAATTATATATATATATTAATTATATTATATTATATTATATTATATTATATTATATTATATTATATATTCAGGAACCAACTGAATTTTAAATTTACATATATATATATTTATTTATTTATTTCAGGAACCAACTCATTATTCTGACAACTGGCAAATGAAAAGAAAGAACCAAATACCTCTTATCTATCCCTTATGAGCTGTTTAAAAAACACACACACAAAATTGCACCTACCTCTAGCCAAAAGAAGTCCAAGAATGCCAGCAAAACCAATAACACCAAGTCTTGGAAAAAATCCAGGAGGTGCATTTTGGAGATATTCATAGTTGTCTACAATAGAATCAGACCAGGAAACAGTTCCATAAATTGCCCATTAAAAAACAAAAAAATCTTACATATAACTAGTATACATAGTATCAAATGCTTCTCAGATAATGTGTTCTTTGCTTTATTTTAATATGCTTTTTTTTCCCAACACATTCTTTTTATGCGATACATAAATGTGATTTACTATTCACATGGCAAGTATTCAATTTTCAAACACTTCTGGTCTGATGACCTACTGACAATAAAGAAATGTCCAATTACCTTCATATCCCTGGATGTAACAGATTTGAATCAACTATTCACAAGGGAAGAAATACCAATACAGGGATTCCTTGTTGTCCAAACACAGAAACAGAATAGACTTGGACAGATCTGTCGCTATCTTGAAGCTTTGCTTCAAGTTCTCTAAAAGTCAGGAACCAAACACATGAAACTCTCAGGGACTAATGTGTCCTTTGCTATGTGAATTCATTATCTGAACTCAAGTATAGAATACATTTGGACAATGAAGGACACTTGTAGTGCAAGTATACGTGGGAAATAGTCAATGGTGATAGAAGAAACGAACACAAATAAATGCAATATGTGAGCCTGTGTGTCAGGCCTCAACACGCCTTATGGCTTCATTTGAAATGATGCTTCCTCTCCTGTCCACTGAGCCAGTCTCACCAAATAAGAGCCATCTGTATTCCTAACCTCCTCAGAAAAGCCTTTCCTATTATACTTATCAGACCACGCCTCTCTCTCTCCTCTGATATCCCATCATAGTTTTTCTCTGTACCATCATCATTTGGTACGTAATCCTACGGCACCTTGTGTTTAATTATTCAGGGGTGTGTTTTATGTCTCCTCAAGGAGAACATATGCTCCTGAATGGTGGATCGCTTAGACTTCTATGTTATATTCCCTCAGTGCTAATAGTGGATGTTCATCCCACAGATATTTACTAAAAGCACTGCTACGTGTTGATGGATACTGAATGAATTAGCAAATGGGTTTCAGAGAGGCTGTAACTTAAAAAGCCTTCACGTCTCTCTCTCAACCCCATCTAGAGCATTCCCTATCTGCTTCCAGTTTCCGGGACATGGAACACTGAGTCACTCCTCCAAGCCTTGATCATGCTGTGCCCTCTGTGCGGAATGCTACCCAAGTTCCACCCGCACATCTTGGTGTGGCTAACTCTATTCCAAGATTCATCTCAGAAATTCTTCCCTGACTCTTCCCATCCCTCCAATCTCCACCAAACTAGTCTCCTTCCTCTGCCCCTTCAACAGTGCTCTGTGACGGTCTCTGTATTTGTGCCAGTGGTGAGTAATTGATGATATGTGCCTCAGTGGCTGTGACCACTGTCTTAATTGGCCGTGATCTTCAATGCCTGCTGTGATGGTGACTTAGTAAATGTACACGGAACTGAACTAACCAGAATACTTGGTAATTTTCTCCCCCGAAAAAGAGCAGATACATGTCAGTTTTCCATTTCCTAGGTTATTTGGGAAATGCAGTGATCATTTTAAATACTACTCTACGGCTTGGGCTATTTGCATGGATTCCTGTCTGGCCTTTTATTTATTTTGCCTTTAACCTAGTTTTCACTTTCCATCTTTTTGTCTGGGTCATCTGAAGCAATGTTCTACTCCCCCTCCCTTTTTTTTTTTTTTTTTTTTTTTGCCTACCAGCACGGAGTTTTCAATTTGAGATGTGCACACGGAGCAGTTGATAGAAGGGCACCCAGATGGCCTTGGTGAGCTGAGGTGAAGTGGGTAAATCACAAAGAAACGGAAAAGGAGATAAGCTAAGAGACTGCAGTGAAGCCACAGCCCAGCTTCTGGTAACATGTCTTGGCTGCGACTGCCGGGAAATGGACAGATCGCCTTGGCAGACGACAACACAACTCATAATGGAATGTTTCTTCTGAAGAGCTTTTGTAGTAACCAGTCCAAGAGAAGGAAAACAAGACTTACACTGCCAATAATGCCTACTGCTATGAGTCACTGGGAAGTGACAGGTAACAATGGAAAGATCTCCTCAATCACAGGAGTTCTTTAGTTTCTTCAGATTAAAAATGAAGATAAGAAAAGCACACAACTGTTAGGGTTATGAGGATTATACATTAATTAATATTTTAAAGCACTTAGACTAGTTCCTGGCATGTAATAAAAACTAAATAAGTGTTTATAAAATTAATAAAATTAAGATGTCACTCATACATGATATTATTCATGGATGTTAGTAATCACATATCAGCACATCAACACTCTACAATGATCCTCTCAAGGAAATAAACCATATTCGTGCTTGTTTTATTTAGTCATAGAAACAAACACTTGCAAAAACACGAGTTTTTCTTTGCTGAGATGCCCAGTAAGGAGAATGAAATAAGATCAATGTCTATTAATTCACTGGTTTCTGATGGACACTAGTCAGAATATAGACTATGAACCTAGTTTATAAGTGTATGGCATAAGCTGATGTGAAAAACAATCAAGGACAATAAAAACCCAATGAAAAAATATAAGAACACTACTTATGCAATAAGGCCTTCCCTAGGCACACCAGTCTAGTTCCTTCTTGCCTCTAAAGTTCTGTAACATGTATTAACAGCCATACACATGAGCTAACCTGATTCTGAAAACCTACTGATGAGTCAGTATGGGTTAGTGTGAGTTAGGGCATTGCACTTGGAAACAGATGTAAAGAAAAAGTAAAATCCAGTGTATCTGAACTTGTTAGCCCAACGATCCTTGAAGAGATCCTGAAGAGACTTCCCAAATGTTTACGGGACACTAGTTCTCTGAAATCTGATGAAAACAATAGATCTTCTTTCCAGAAAAATCCACATAGCTCTAATATTCTGCATACAACTTTAAGGAATTCCAGATCTCTTGGAGCCCATCCATGGGATCCCAGTTAAAAAGTCCAATATTAATGAAGAAACTGATTATGCCTAATTAAAAATCAACTTACCTAACCCCCACTGAACCAAGTTCTGCATCTTGGGTTTAGTTTGTGAGTACATTTCCTAAAGAGGTGAAAAGAAAATGAGTGAGAAGGATATGCTGATTACAGAGAAGCAACAAATATAATCGTCTTTACTGAATAAATTCTCATGTTAATAACACTTTTTTTTTAAAGAGAAGCTTTCTTTTTTTAAAAAAAAAAAAGGTTATTTATTTATTTTGAGAGAGAAAGAGAGAGAGCGAGCACAAGTAGGGGAGGAACAGAGAAAGAGGGTGAGAAAGAGAATCCCAAGCAGACTCCGCACTGTCAACATAGAGCCTGATGTGGGGCTTGAACCTACAAACTGCAAGATCATGACCTGAGCTGAAATTAAGAGTCAGACACTTATCTGACTGAGCCACCCTGCTGCCCCAATAACACTTTTTGAACAAAGGGATATAGTGTCCATCTGGGTATTTTTATGTTCTTTTTTTCTTTTGTAATTTCCCCTTCACCACAAATTGTTCAGGAGAACAGTTTATTATTACCACAGGAAGGAAATTTCACGTAGAGTGATTTCAACAAACCCAGCCTTTTTATTCTTCTATTACATTCTGAGAGAACAGGCAAAAATCAATCCCCTTGATAATCAAAGTGGCAATTTTTTCCTGTGAGATTAAATTTGTCTTTCATATTAAGTCCATTTCCTGATACGCTATGATTTTAGAGTCTGTATGTGAAAACTGCCCATCTGGAGCAGGAATGACCAGTTTGAAAAGGACAAGGGAGTCTGTATCCATGTTTTGAGAGACACCCCAATCCTGGAGTAAATGAAGTATTAACATTCTCTTAATAACAATGACAACAACAACAACAACATGGCTTTGTACATGAACATCATATATCCTAAAGAAAACAAGGGACTAGCTAGAAGGTACCCCACCTTTAAGAAGTCTACAGTAAAGACAGGAAAAGAGACACAGGGGTATCAGAAGGTATCAGAACCAGCTGCCACCTGGAAAAGGATTTGCTTTATTTAATTTGGTCCAAGTCAGAACAAGTTAACCTAATACTATTAAATGCCCTTAAACAGTAAGTGATGAACTACTGAATTCTACTCCTGAAACCAATATTGCACTGTATGTTAACTAGCTGGAATTTATTTATTTATTTATTTATTTATTTATTTATTTATTTTAATGTTTATTTATTTTTGAGACAGAGAGAGACAGAGCATGAACAGGGGAGGGTCAGAGAGAGAGGGAGACACAGAATCTGAAACAGGCTCCGGGCTCCGAGCTGTCAGCACAGAGCCCGATGCGGGGCTTGAACCCACGGACTGCGAGATCATGACCTGGGCCGAAGTCGGACGCTCAACCGACTGAGCCACCCAGGCGCCCCTAACTAGTTGGAATTTAAATAAAAATTTGAAGAAAAATAAATAAAATATACTTACAGATTAGTAGGAAAATTAACAAAAAACAATAAATACTGAATTCAGAGGAGGACATAAAGAACATGAAAAAGTTGAATACTGCTTCATTAAAATCAATTATTGGTATTTTATGCCCATAAAAAGAAAGAACAGCTATAGATAAATATCCAGAGTGATGACCTATTTCTTTTGTTCACATAATCTTTTCACCATTAAGGAAAATTAAATTCGTTCTTAAATAAAGGGACTAGAAATTGTTGGGCTGAAAAAGGAGCCAGGAATTAGAAATATATTTATTGAATAAGGCTTCATTCTGTATAAAAATAAAGCTACTGTAATCACAAAACAGTCTTTTTATATAGAAGTCATGCAAACAAACATGTTGATAACTATTCTATCATCTAGAGAGGTATTTTGCTGCACTGAGCATCATGCACAGGTGAAAAAGTAAAAAACAAAAGGCAATCTTAAGTTGAAAGGTTAAGAGACAAAGTACTTTTATAACCAAAAAAAAAAAAAAAAAGAGCACGAAATAAGAGTAGTCATGTGGGGCGCCTGGGTGGCTCAGTCGGTTGAGCGTCGAACCTCGGCTCAGGTCATGATCTCACAGTGTGAGTTCGAGCCCCGCATCGGGCTCTGTGCTGACAGCTCAGAGACTGGAGCCTGCTTCTGATTCTGTGTCTCCCTCTCTCTCTGCCTCTCCCCTGTTCATGTTCTGTCTGTCTGTCTGTCTGTCTCTCTCTCTCTCTGTCAAAAATAAACATTAAAAAAAAAGCTTTAAAAAAAGAGTAGTCATGTCTACATGATACAAAAATATTTGCACAAATTTGCTGACCTTATCTTAACCAGATGGTTTAAAAATCTTCTAGAACAAGAGAATAAAGTCTAAGCTTTTTACAACATGTTATGTAAAAGTCTTCGGATATTCATAACTCAATAATATGGTTATGATACTTAAGTATACTGGCTTAATTTACATTGGTGATAGAGTCTATGCTTACTATTTTCTTCTAAATTGGTGAAAAGAATTCAGCACTGGCACAGACAGTGGAGTTAAAAATTTTAAAACACGTTCTAGATGAAACTTCAGTTTGTAAATCTCAAGCAAAGTAAACCTAGACCAAGTCACACACATCTAACACACTTTCTACTAATCTATTATCAATTTTTGAAATCCAGATCACGTATGACAAATACTTTAAGTATCAAAGCCCACAAAAGTGTTCTGTAGAGTGTAAACTTCCATCTCAGATGTTAAAAACTGCAAAAGTGCTTCCACGAACATAATAACAAGGGCCTGATCTAAAACCTGAGCAGTGACGGAAGCCAATCTGCATATGTAGCTCTTCGGTGGCTGGGGCAAACAGTTCAGTACTCAAATATGTAATCCCACACATTTTTGGTTATCTACCCTCTGATTATAGCATTCAAGATGTTGTGTAACCATTCCTGTAAATGGTACTCACTTGTAGAATCTCGAGGGGGAGAAAAACTTTCTAATTCTGATATAAATGTTTACACTATATCCTTTTCCTTCTACTCGAGTTCCAGCCCCAAATCTCCCTCTGGGAGACAATGATGTTTTCATAGCTGCGACCAAGAAGATAGTTGCCAGCCCACTCTCTAGCCAAGGTCCTACACCCTGCCCGGTAGGAGGGAAATCCTCTCTGCAGCTATGGCAACAGCTGCCACCAGGAAGCTAGGGCTCTCTGTCCCCCTCAGAGATGGCACTGGTGAACGCTGTCAGTGAGGCATCCTAAGTTAGAGTCCTCTATTGTGCCTTTTTCTGAAAACACGCAGACAATCTAGAGATTTCACTACTGACTCTAAACAATAAAGTGTCACTCCACTTTCAGAACAGCTGTACCTGACACCAACTTGTGTATGGCTCGCAATAATGTCGGATATGTGAGATGCTTTCTTCAAGTTGGGTCCTTGGCTCATCCACATATTTAGATGGACTCTCAGGAACGGAGTAGAGTGAAAGCTGCATATATTAAAAAACAAAACAAATAGAAACAAAAAGGTACATACAGCCATGAGAGAATGTAATCAGTTGGCAAATCGGTAACCATCATATTCCCTTTTTTCTTTTTAAAAACATTTTTCTTAAGTTTATTTATTTATTTTGAGAGAGAGAGAGAGAGAGAGAGAGAGAGAGAGAGAGAGAGAGAATGAGCACAAGCGGGGTAGAAGCAGAGAAGGAGAGACAGAGAATCTCAAGCAGGCTCTTCACTGTCAGCACAGAACCCAACGTGGGGCTTGAACCCACAAACCTTGAGATCATGACCTGAGCTGAAATCAAGAGTCAGACACTTAACCAAATGAGCCACCCAGGTGCCCTGGTAAACATCATGTTTCTAATAATTCAGACTGCAGTGGCTCTAAGAGTTACATGCGCCCAGAAACTTCCTTCAGAGGATCTTTGCACGTATGAGTAAGGACAAGGCCAAGAAGACAGGACTATGAGGTATCCCTACCTTCCTCCCATTCTAGCGGTGGCAGACAAAGCAACCCCCTTCATCCATTTTACATACTGGCATTTGGGATTTCACCTTAGGTTCAGTTTGGAAAAACAGTTCTATTACTCTAACGTGGGGGGCGGGGCGCTTAAAAATTGAGTTCAAGTGATCAGTCTGGTGCTAATCTAAGCAGGACAGTAAGTTTCTTCCCCACCCAATGGGGTTGCCCCACACAATGGTTGCCTTCTTCACCCTCAAAAAATGCCAATGTTGCCAATGTCCCAAGGTCTGAGAAGAAGAGTGTAAAGGGCAAAAGATAAACTAATTAGCTTTAGGTAAATACCGTTCAAGTAACCTGGCCCATGATTAGAGGTATATCTTTATGTGACTATACACTAAGTCAACAGAAACCAAATACCCAAAATAATCAGTGGGAAGTAAAGACAAAAAAGAATATAAACAATGGAGAGAAGATTTCTTGTTTTATTTATCCAATAGTTATTAAGCATTTATTTATGAGCCACTAATCTGGCCACGAAGAAGAATGAACCCAGGTCTTTAATTTGTTAGAAAGGGAAAAATGCAAATGTTTTCTTGGCTTGTAAAGCAGTCTAGGATGAGGCAGATCACTTAGAGCCGAGTTGTGCTTACAATCTACTGGGACATAGCAGATTCCCCACACACACACACAAAAAAATTAGGCAATATTCTTTAATTATGCCCTTAGCTAAGTACCGTTAATTAAAGTTTATTTTTTGAAAAAGCTATACTTTAGTAGCTTCCCATGAAGAAAAGCTGTAAGGAAATATATTTCCTCCTTTTACATGTCCTCTGAACTGTCATATCTCCTGACAGACCATTTGCATACTTCCTATGGTAACTAAAGCAGATGTTCAAAATATATCACAACACGAATGGCATGTTACCTCATTAACCTTCACGGAAGTTTTGTGAGGTGAATCCTTTTTAGGTGATGCATAGACTTTGAAGGTGAGCAGACTCAGGCTGGCTGGCCCCACAGACCTCTGAATTACCTGAAACACAGAAGCAGTCTTAAGCCTTCTATCAATGCAACAAACTGAATGTGCATAACATGAGCATTTTTGTAAACTCAGCAACTTCTGCCCCCGGAAGGCTTATTGTGCTTTATGAGAAATAGACGTATTCCTGAAGTTTGATGGAAGTCAGAAACTAAAAATGCGCACTCATGGACTTCAAATTTTAGCTCACCTTTACCTTAATTTCCAAGACAGTAGTTCCTAAGTTTTTCTACTTAGCCTGTCAAGTAAAATAAAAGACACACACACACACACACGTGTGCACTTTAAAAAATAACAGAGAGGGGCACCTGGGTAGCTTAGCCAATTAAGTGTCCGACTTTGGCTCAGGTCATGGCTCACGGTTTGTGGGTTCAAGCCCCACATCGGGCTCTGTGCTGACAGCTTGGAGCCTGGAGCCTGCTTTGGATTCTGTGTCCCCCTCCCTCTCTGCCCCTCCCCACCTCTCAAAAAAAAAAAAAAAAAAAGAAACATAAAACATAAAAAAATAACAGAGAAATGCTATGGAATGAATTTAAAATTATAAAATAGTCTCTCTCTCTATTTCTCTCACATACATGTACCCTCCACCAACAACAATGGAAGAGGTTTCTAGATTTCTTTATTTGAGAGGCAGACAGAGAGAGAGAGAGAGAGAGAGAGAAAGAGAGTGAGCTGGGGGAGAGGGGCAGAGGGAGAGAGACAGAATCCCAAGCAGGTTCCATGCTCTGCATACAGCCGGACGTGGGGCTCCATCCCATGACCCTAGGGTCATGGCCTGAACTGAAATCAAGAGTTGGACACTCAACTGAGTGAGACACCCAGGCGTCCGAACAATGGAAGAGGTTTCTAATGATCTTACCTAGTGATTCATTGAGCACAGCAAAGATTATTTCTGTAATTCTAATAAGTAAACTTTGACAAGCTTTCCCTTTCCATTCCCATTCAGATTCTCCCCTGATCTCAGTTCCCCAACTCAGTATCTTTTTGCACCTTGCTCTCCCTCACTGGGTCACTCACACCCGGGGCTTCAACATGAAGCCAGTGACTCCCAGATTTGCAGTCCCAGCCCAGAGCTCCTTCCTGAGCTCCCAACCAGTTTATCCGATTATTCCCAGACATCTCTACTTTTTCACAAGCAGGTCCAAAATGGACTCGTCAGGATCGTGTCTGTGTCTCCAACTCCACACTTGGCCTGACGGGTGTCTGCTGTGGAATGAAGTCAGAAGGCTTTTTCCCCCAGTAATAAACCCCTACATTTACACAGCACTTGACTATCTAGCATCTTTACCCCAGACTTGCCCCCTTCTTCCCCTACTTCCTCTCAGGCATGGTGTCACCACCTAACCCGACCACCCGATTGGAAACTATGAGGTCATCTTCACTACCACCAGCCCATCCAATTGGTCATTAAGTCCTGTTCATTCTGACTATTAAATGATCTCAATTCACTCTCTCCACTTTATCCCCTCCGGTACAATCTTCCCTTGGGCCCTCATTTTTTTTCTTGGATGGTTTTAGCTGCATTCTAACTACTCACCTAGCCCTCTGACGACTCAAACCACTACAATACACAAGGATGATCTTTGTAAACTACAAACTGATTATCTTCTACTCTTATTTGAGATCCTTTGTTATTTATTATCTAGGACTTCTATGGGGCCAAACCAGGCCCATTATGATCCGATCCTAACGACCTTCTGTCACTTCATCTCTCTGCCACTCTGCCTTCTCCCGCAGCATACAAACTCCCTAGATTTCTCCCATGCTGTTACCCAGCTTCCTGGGTTTAAACACGCTGGTTGCTCTACCTGGAATGTCTTATATTTGCTTTGTCTTTCTGCACAACTGCCTAACAGCAGGGAGATACATAGCTTTTTTTCTTTCTTTTCCCCTTATTTATCCATTTATTTATGTCTACCAAGTTCTCCCTACTAGATTAGAAGCCCTTTCACTGTGGTGCCGTGTCTTACTCTGTCTCCCTAGTGCCCGTGACTGTGCCTAGGACATAAGAAATGCTCAGTAACTGTTTACTGCCTGCATGAAAAGATGGAAGAGAGGTGGGAAAAAAAAGAGTGATTGACTTGTTCTCACTACATAGGCATGATTTAGCCACATGGAAATCATATTACTGAGATTTGCAGTGCCTGCAATGTGAAAGACTAGGCTATTCCATAATATTCACAAAACATATGATGCTAAAAAAGTAACAAAAATATCTGTTGAAATGTATGCCTGGAGTTATACACAAAAAGGGAAATTCTCACATTTCAGAAGCAAATAAAGAGCTAAGCGCTACTGAAAAGAGTGACTATGGGGCGACTGAGTGGCTCAGTTGGTCGAGCACCCTACTCTTGATTTCAGCTGAGGTCATGATCCCAGGGTGGTGGGATCAAGCCCTGTGTCCGTGCTGAGTGTGGAGCCTGCTTGAGATTCATTCTCTGTCTCTCTCTCTCCCCCTCTGACCCCTCCCCTGCTCGCACTCTCACTCTCTCCAAAATGATATTTAAAAAAAAATAAATAAATAAAGAATGGTTGTGACTTTAACTGGTTTAAAAATAGTTAACATACCCTGAAGTAGTTAAGTATTCACCTTGAAAGGGCTTAATTTCAAGGCAATATTGCCACAAATTTCTTTTGCTTCCAGGGTAAAAGTCAGTGTGGTTGTTCCTGGCACCCCAGCAGAGTGACTGTTAGGCTGCTGATATCTGGAGGTGCCAACTCAGTGCTCTCTGCCCCCTGGGTCTGACAATGCTACTTTGAACTGGGGACTTTCCACTGAGCCAGCCAGCCCCACCCTGGACTTTGATTCCCTTCCTATCGGCAAGAGCTGGTGCCTCGCCCTTTCCCACTGCCCATCCAGCATTGGGGCCTCCAAGCATTTGGGGTTCATACTGTCCTCTACCTTCATCTTTGTTTGATGTAATGCCTCACGTTGACCTTTTTAATTCTAAATTCCAGCTTTCAGTCCTTAATCCTATCTACCTCTCACATATTTCATTTTTCACCCCTTGGCCTTCTGTTGTTTTAATTCGGGTCTCCACCTTTACGTTCTCAGTGATTATTATCACTCCCTTTCATCTTTTCAATCTCATCGTGTTTACTTTTTAACATTTTATTGGACTCTTGATTACTCTGACTTTATTTATTTTTCTCTCTCATCCACTTTTCTAGTTTTAATATTAAGCAAAGACTGGCTCTTTATTGCTCAAGTTGCTTTCTTCCTCTTCTCCCATCAGTCTTCCGCCCCCTCCATAACCACCTTCACTCCCACCCATCCCACAGCAAGCACTGTGGACACAAGGGTGGAGCAACCAAGCAAGGCCCCTCCAGCAGCTGCTCTTTCAGTTTCCCCCAGGGTCTCAACAAATAAAACAAAGAAAAAACAAACCTCACCCCAGGAGACTTGGGAGATCTACAGATTAACACTCCCTAGGGCCACAATTCTCTTAGCAGAGAGCACATAATTTACTTCAGGGTTTCTCAATTTCAGCATTATTAACACTGGGGGCTAGATCGTTCTTTGATGTGAGGGCTGTCCTGTGCACTATGGGCTTCTCAACATCCCTGGCCTTTACCTACTGGATGCCAATAGCACCCCTCCCAGTCATGACTCAAAACGGTCTCCAGACACTGCGAGAGACACCTGGGGGGCATCCCACCTCACAGCCCCCACCACCACATTGAGAAGCACTGATTTGCTGGAACAAATATTATTTTCTGACATCTCTCACCAACCAGACTTCAAGAAAATCCGTATGTTAAAAATCCAGGGCCTCGGGGGCACCTGGGTGGCTCAGTCAGTTAAGCGTCTGACTTCGGCTCAGGTCATGATCTCACCATTTGTGGGTTCAAGCCTCCGTCGGGCTCTGTGCTCTCAGCTCAGAGCCTGGAGCCTGCTTCGGATTTCTGTGTCTCCCTCTCTCTGCCCCTCCCCCACTCACACTCTCTCAAAAATAAATAAACATTAAAAAAACATTTTTTTTAAGCCAAGGCCTCAGATATAATACACAGTGATAGATATCAGAATAGTCTTGCCTGGGAGGTGAAGCATGGGGAGGGGATGGACTTACTGAGAAGGGGTACAAAGGAACATTCCGAGATGAAAGAAATGATCCATACCTTGACTGTGGTTTGGGTCACAAAAGGTATATATGCATTTGTTAAAACTCAAATTACTGTAAGATCCGTACAACTTAACATCTGTGCATCTCACCATATGTAAACTATATCTCAAAAAACCCACGTGCACCCAAACCGCACCACGTTTGTGCCAAAATGAGTGGGAACTGCGGGCCAAGGGCGATTCCTAAGGATATCTGACCATGGTAAGGAACCAGGTGCTAGTGACCTTTGTGACACAAATCCACCTAAGGAGCCTTGATAACAGGTGCACAGGCAGACGAGCCTGATGCTCCTGTTAGTGAGAGACTACCCCATCTTGCCTTGTCCAGACCAGATGTTATCACATATGGGGATTCTGGAGGGGGGGGCTGCCAGGTGGCTGTCATAACTTGTTAGAGCTCATATTGAGTATTCAGGCCAACCCATTTGATGTAAGAATTTGAGAAGGGAAAGGCTGTTTAAGTGGGCAGAGATCACTCCAGGAAAGTATAAGAGCGAAAGAGGAGTCAAAGAAGAATCTTTTGTTCCCCAAGGGAGAAAAAGAACACTAATCTGGAAGTTAGGTGTCTTGAAGAAAGGTGTAATCAACTTCCAAGGTCTGGGTCATAATCACTAAAGCTCTGACTTTATCACCTTTTCTCCCACAGACACTACTGTTGGGTTGCCTCGTGTGAGACAGGAACACAAACGTATTCTCTCTCCATGACGGGTCTGGACCCATTATGGTACAACCAGACTGAAAATACCTCCTGAGAAGTGAGATCCTCCGTGGATCTTTTCTGACGAGGAGCTGGAACCTCTAGGCTGTACCTACACCTGGCCTAAGCACCACTGTCCCAAGTGAGAGTCCTCGAGAATTTTGTTTGCAAGGTTCACTCTCTACCCAGGGCAGACAGCTTAGCTCAGAAAATGGGTACATATGCCCCTTCCAAGAGATCAGACATGCTCTAATTCAGATTAGATGACTTTGGCTTGATAAACTGAAGTCAAGCCCACTCTGTTAGAGCTGCTTCTTCAATGAGTACTAAGCTAGAGCTACAGACTAACTAGATGCAATAGCTTCACTGCTTTAGATCCAACCTATCCTGTTAGATGGGGGTCTCAAAGTAAGGACTGCAATGTGTTGGCTTGTCTGAGGTTCTGAATACAGCTGTAAGAGACCCTCAGTCTTAGAGAAAACTAAAATTTGACTCAGATAAAGGTGAGCTAGTGACCCCTAGCTTTGCAAACCTCAGGGGGGTTTGGAGTTCCCTGGCTCGTGCGGCTAAACCTTCTTTCTGATTCTATTCCCCAGCAAGATATCTTTTTAAATTTTATTTATTTATTTATTTATTTATTTATTTATTTATTTAAAAAGTTTATTTATTTATTTTGAGAGAGGGAGAGCACATGAGGTAGGGGATGGGAGAGGGGGTAGGGAGAGAATCCCAAGCAGGCTCTGCACTGTCAGCACAAAGCCCCGATGGAGGACTCAAACCCACAAACTTCCGACTGTCAAGAGTCGGACACTGAGCCACCCAGGTGCCCCTCCCCAGCAAGAGACCTTAAACTCTCCCTCATTAAGGTATATTCTCCAACTTAGACATTTGCGTTGTCTTTCAACATTTGGTTTTCCATAGCCCAGAGAGGGTTACTCATCAATGTAAACTGACCACTAGGATTGGCAGTTGGTTGGATGGGGCCCTAACAAAGAAGTGTTGTAAATGGGGTAGGGCCACCATTGCCTTACAGCCTTTCTGCTTCTTCCTCTTTCCACTGAAGGTCATCAAAAACAGAGGAGAGCAAAACAAATCTGGTTGAGGAAGCAGGGGTACATGAGCTCTAACGATTAGAGGAGCTCAATGACGATCTTATTTCAAAAACAAGTATTTATTGCATACCTACTCCACGTAGGCACAGTGCTAAATATGCCACAACACTTAAGCAGTCACGGTCCTTGCCTTACAGAGTTTCCGGGAAGGTAATGAGTTTACTCAAAAAGACTAGGGTCACAATTTTAAAAATAAATTACAAAACAAAAACAAAACCCCTCAGGCCTAAGATTGAGTTTATCCTTCAGCTACAGCAGCAAAGGAGATTCTTGGACACAGTCAACCAAAATATGAAACTGGTGAGGTCATAAACACTCAGCTCATAATGGGTGCCCAGAAAGCTAAACTGTCCTTGTTTTGCAAATAAAAGTGGACTACCCTGGACTTTGTAGCTCCAGGACCACTTTCTGATTGCGTCCCAGTAAAACTGCCTTAAATTATTTTTTAACATTTTTAAATTTATTATTTTTGAGAAACAGAGAGAGATAGAGTGTGAGCGGGGAAGGGCAGAGAGAGAGGGAGACACAGAACCTGAAGTAGGCTCCAGGCTCTGAGCTGTCAGCACAGAGCCTGACGCGGGACTTGAACCCACAAACTGTGAGATCATGACCTGAGCCGAAGTCAGACACTTAACCGACCGAGCCACCCAGACGCCCCTAAAACTGCTTTAAAGACAAATAAAAACCTCAAGCTAAATAAGCCACTTTGAGAATTACTCAAGCGTGCTCATGAATGGTAGGGCTCACACCCTGACAACTTACTTTCTTTTTAAACTTTATGGAGAATCCAGTATATAGTCTCTCCCATTTTTGAGAAGGGTGATCTTCCCTTCTTCCCAAATTACAGATCTATTATTTTATTAGGCTCTTCATTTAAAATATATACCAGTTTCCTTTTTTGATAAAATGTAAGCCTCGTTTTGCAGGCCTGTGTACACAAGAGACTTCAGAATCACTTGGGGAGTCTTTTTTTAGGAGTATAGATTCCAACACATTCCCTCCCTGCCCTGCCCCCCACCCAGTGTCTGATTCAGTAAACCTCTGGGGGGCTGAAGAATCTATTCCCACAATCAGCCAAGTTTAGGAAATCAGTATTTCACAAGCAGATGCTTGGGGAACAGTTATTAAACTTAAGTTTGTATAAACACTCAAATATACTTACCTTTAAAAACATTTGAAAGAATTAAATGAAAACTGTCCTAAACATAAAAAGAAACAGTGACTGGCCACCTACTGGAGAAGTTATGGAATTTCTTTACATTGAAGAAAATGTTTCCCATCTTAAACACCACACAACCAATACCCTCCACCCCTAATTCTCATTCTACCACCCATCCTTCTCTTTCTTCATTGACAAATTTACTTTAAAAACAAGTCTATGGTTAGGAGGCAAAATAGTGGATACTACTGGGGTGCCTGGCTGGCCCAGTCAGAAGGGCATGCGACTCGATCTCAGGGTCATGAGTTCGAGCCCCATGTTGGATATAGAGATTACTTAAATAAATAACTATTTTCAAAAAAAGAACAGTGGATACCCATAGCAAGATGGGGAGTGACCAGAAGGGCCATGAGGGCTTCTAGAGTACTAGGTATGCTAGTATGGTCAATTTGTAGAAATTCACTTGTGATCTGTGCACTTTTCTGTATGTAAGATTTCAATACAAAGTTAGAAAAATAGACTCTTACTTGCTTCCTCTACTCCATTCCCTCCTCCCTTTACTACGCAAGGTACCTGAAATTGTCCTTCCCAAGCCCACCAGTGGCCTCCCAGTTACGAAACTCCAATGGACATCTGGCATCCTGGATGCACCCCGAAACTGGTGACCCCTCCATCATCTTCATACTGTCTTCCTTCAGTTGCCAGGATTCTAATGTAGCTCCATTGTACATGCTTTGTAGGGCACTCCTTCCCTCTCCTTTTGGACCTTCTCTTCCTCTGCCCATTTCAAGGTTGGTCAGTCAGAGTAAAACCTTAACCCTCTCTCCTTCTCGCTCTAGAGCAATTTCATTTAAATCTAAGTATTTAACTTCCACCCTACAGCTACTGATGCCCAAATCTGTATTCCCAATCCCAGCCCCTCACTAAGCCTCAGGCATGTGTGGGACTCCCCAAGAACATCTTCAGCAAGTGTTTCATTGCTACCTCATAATGAACTTCCTTTCTCCAAAACCCTGTTTTTCTCCGAGTTTCCCCACCTCATTTAATGGTCCTACAAGCCACACGAAGGATAACATCAAAGCAACTCTTTAATGAAACAATGAAAACAGACTTCAAAGACGGTAAGATGTGGTTTCTGCCTCCACAATCTAAAACAGTGGACAAATAATTATACCACTTGTGATGAGCATACTAACCGACAAAGGACAGGAGGAACACAGAGAAAAGAATAATGTACCACAACTGGAAATTCTGGAAAACCACTGCAGAGAGAAGGCAGCCTAAATAATCAGAAAGTTTACACATTTCTTTCCTTCAGCAGCCACCCAACAGACTTAAGACTTACTGTGATTAGGACCAGCCTCTGTAAAAAGTAGTAACAAAAGAAATCAAAAGTTTGGAACGTGCGGATGATTTGACACACCACTATCTTTCCAGCTATACACATGAGTAGATATTGATCTCTAAACAGAGCAAATACAGAACCATAAACCATGGCTGCTGCTTTAATAATATAAAAAATGTTCTATATCAAGAAGTTCCCTTTTAATATCAAAGTCAGATGTGGTTTTGATAATATACTCAAAATAATTTGGCATCAAAAACTGCATAAATAGGGGTGACTGGAGTTCAGTCAGGTAAGCATCTGACTCTGGGTTTCGGCTCAGGTCATGATCTCACGGTTTGGGAGTTGGAGCCCCATGTCGGGCTCTGCGCTGGTGGCACAGAGCCTGCTTGGGATTCTCTCTCCTTCCCTCTCTGCCCCTCCCCTGCTCATGCTCTTTCTCTCTCTCAAAAATAAGTAAACTTTTTAAAAACTGCATAAATAAACCCAGTGTTTTAATTATTACATTTTAGCTATTATATAACTCAGGGGTCATACAACCTGTACACCAACATGTGCAGCTGCTTTCAAAGTTATTACACAAGACCATTTTTATACCAGTCACTGTGGAAAATAAGTGCACGTGGGGACATTTTTACAGTAAATGTCATTTAAAATTAGATATTCTCCTATTTATAGGAAATGAGGTATAATTATGTATTTTTCCTCCAAAAGTTACACCAGCTCTTTGATCTTCGATCAACCTTTTCTGCAAGAATTTCCATCTGAAAATATTTTTCATTAAAAACAAAATGCTTTTAATCTGATTCTTTTCAGTTGTTTCAGAGATAAAAATGTGAAGTGGATTTTTTAAAAAAGGCCTATGAAAACTAACAATACTTTTGAGGAAATTCTTGTTTCAAAAAAAAAAAAGAACATAAAATGAAAAATAAACTATGTGAAAGAATTTAGGGTAAAACAAAATGATGAAAACAATCAACAATTTTGCCCAAATCAGGCTACATTGCTGCCCTTAGTAATGTGTTGTAAACTGAATTACAAATAAAGAGAAATTAAATGAGTCTTTATTCGTGAAATTAAAAAAAAATGCCTTCTTGCCGTAATGAGCATTCTATAGTACCTGCTTTTATATAGCAATCCTTTCTCATCTGAAAGGCCACACACAAACTGATAATAGAGGCTTTCTTTCTCTGAGAAGGGGCTAGAAGAATACAGACAATGGGATCCTGAAATTTATCTTTACTGTTTTGACTTGAAAAAGAACAGTTGGGGCGCCTGGATGGCTCAGTCCAGTTGAGTGTCTGACTCTCGATTTCAGCTCAGGTCATGATCTCACGGGTTTGTGGTATCGATCCCTGTTTGTGCTCTGCACTGACAGCACGGAGCCTGCTTGGGATTCTCACTATTCCTCTCTTTCTGCCCTCCTCTGCTCATGCTCTCTCTCTTTCTCTCAAAAATAAATAAATAAACTTTAGAAAACTGCATAAATAAACCTGATGTTTTAATTATTACATTTTTAGCTATTATAAATTAGCAGTCATATAACCTATCCATTAAAATGTACAACTGCTTCCAAAGTTATTACACAAGACCATTTTTATACCTGTCACCGTGGAAAATAAATGCATGTGGGGACATTTCCCATGCTGTCTCTCAAAATAAATAAACATCTTATTTAAAAAAAAATTTTAAGTTTATTTTGAGAAACAGAGTGCGCACACACAGGGTAGGCACAGAGAGAGAGAGAGACAGAGAGAGACAGAGACAGAGAGAGACTTCCAAGCAGGCTCCTCACTGACACAGTGCAGAGCCAGATGTGGTGCTCGAACTCACGAACAGTGAGATCATGAACTGAGCCAAAATCAAGCGTCAGATGCTTAAACAACTGAGGCACCCAGGCACTCCTAAATAAACATTTAAAAAAATAAATAAAAGGAACAGTTATTCAGTATTAACTTATACACTATTTTTAAAAAATAGGTATTTTCTCACCCCCTATCCCTTAGGATGGCCACTATCAAAAAACAAGAAAGCAGCAAATGTTGGCAAGGACATAGAGTCAATGGATCCCTTGTGCCCTCTGGGTGTGACTGTAAAATGGTACAACCACTCAGGAAAACAGTGTGGAGGTTCCTCACAAAAATTAAAAATAGAGTTACCATATGATCCAGCATTCCATGTCTGGATATTTAACCCAAAAAAGTGAAAGCAGGGTCTCGAGGGTATACTTGCACACTCGGCGTTCACAGCAGCATTATTCACAATAGCCAAAAAGTAGAAGCAACCCAACTGTCAAGGACATTATGCTAGATAAAATAAACCTGTTACCAAAGACAAATATTGTATGATTTCATTTATACGAGGTATCTAGAGTAGTCAAATTCACAGAAACAAAAAGTAAAATGGTGGTTACCAGGGGCTCAGGGAAGAGGAAATGGGGAATGGTTTAATGGATATAGACTTCCAGTTTCCCAAGATAAAAAAGCTCCGGAGATTATTATGTATCCATGTGAATATATTTAGCCCTGCTGAACTGTACAGTTAAAAATGGTTAGGATGGTAGGGTTTTTGTTATGTGTGGGGTTTCTTTTTTACCACAATACCAAAAAATGAAAATAAAAAAACTGGTTAAGATGGTAAAAAATAAATAAATAAATAAATCAGGAGCGCCTGGGTGGCTCAGTTTGGTTAAGGGTCCAACTTTGGCTCAGGTCATGACGTCACAGTTTGTAAGTTCGAGCCCCGCGTCGGGCTCTGTGCTGACAGTTCAGAGCCTGGAGCCTGCTTCAGATTCTGTGCCTCCCTCTCTCACTACCCCTCCCCCACTCTCTCTCTCTCTCTCTCTCTCTCTCTCTCTCTTTCAAAAATAAATACACATTAAAATTTTTTTTTTTAATTACAGAAAATCAACGCAGCCAGAAAGAAAAATAAACAGTATGCCTCCTCAAAAATGTTTTCTCTTCAAAGTAGTAACTCTGACAGGTCAAATAGTGAGTGAGAATTTAGTGCAACTATTTATATAAGAAATCAATAAAGGGAATTTACTTTTGATATATGATCATACGGCTTACACTTCTAAATGCTTTCAGATCAAATTGTGAGCCTGAAGGAAAAGCAGCCTCTGTATATTTGAAATAAAAGCGAGAGAAGGAGATTAGAAAATGGCACTGTTTAAAGGGGAAGAGGGATTTGTCAGTGTTTTGAAAATGTGAAACTGAGGGAATGTGTAAGTATGCCCAGAAACAGATCTGAAAAGATGTGAACAGTGGTTAGCTGTACAAGTGGTGGGATTAAGGGTGATTCTTCAGTATTTTCTGTATTTCCTATCATTTTCACAACATACATTGATTTATTTGGTATTATGCAAAGAACAAAAGTGGCTGTTCCTGAGTATATTCTAAAGAATTTGCCACAAAGGATGAAGGTAACTCCAAATGAAGAGGGACAAAAATATTTTGATCCGTGAAGACATTTTTTTTAATAAATCTATCGATCAGTGATGCCACGTTTTGGAAGAAATATATTGACAGGAGAAATGAATCTGTCCTTCCAAAATGGCCACGTGGATGGGCATTTATTTGCATGTATAAATTTGGGAGCGTTTACACTTTGCCAACAACAGAAACCGCAATCATTTCAGTCTGTTTCATAGTAAACGGGTTAGGAAGCTAGTATTTTAAGAGTTCAGACTTGAACCTACAAAGAGAAAAACGGTTTTCCAACCATGACAAACACAGAACTATTTTATGAGAAACTCATTTCTGTAATTCTGTAGTAGAGTAACTGGTATCTCCCAGTTCTTCCTCATCCACTATAAACAAACTGTGATCCAAGGAGATAAGGCTGTCTTCTTCAAGATTAACATTATCTTTGCCTAACATAAAACCAACTTCTATTTTATCTTTGGAGGGTAGAGTTCACCACAAAATTAGGTCAGCAAAGCAACTATGTTTCATTGGCAACTGTTTCATATTCTACTCTTTAAAAATAGTTACCGGTTTTTGTTAAATTCATGCAAAAATAATAAACTTGTCTGATAAATAGGAAGGAAACCTCAAGGCCAATGAGTGAGATCACTGTTCCTTCAGGCAGGTTTTGAGTCTTAGAACACACATGACATGTAATCTACCACGTTTCAAATTTATCTTGAACGTCCTCATTCAGACAGAAATTTACCACTGCTTACCTAAACCCCCATAGATATTTTCTCTCTCTCTCTCTCTCTCTCTCTCTCTCTCTCTCGGAAGGCACCCCAAGATGAATCTTTTCAATCCCAAGTTAAAGGGATACAGGTAAGAAAAAAATCAGAGGGAACAATTTATTTCAAGAATTGTCTTTCAAACGCTTCTGTTTTAAAGTAACTAAAAAAAAAAATCTACACTTTCTAAGAGGAAGGGCTATTCTGTCAAAGCAAAGTCTATCTAAACCCAGGTTTCATTTCCTCAGAAACCACTGTGCGCACGGGGGACACCAGAACCCACTGACGACAACTGCCTTCAAGCTCATCTCATTTATTCACGGCATTTTCGTCCTTAAGAGAAAAACTGCAAAACTGTTTTATGGGGAAAAAAAAAAGCTGCTGTGTTAGGCTCTATTCAGCTGATGATAATCCAGATTCATAATGAAAATCTCTGCAAAAACACGGAACAAAAACAAGAAAAGTCAATATTTGGACTATACACAGCAACTTGTAACAGTGCTCCCCAACGAGGCAAGTCCACAAACAGGCTCAGGGTCAATATTTGCCAAGTGAGGTAAGCCATCAACAGAGGATTCAAGAAGCTTGTTGGAGTCCTCGTATCATTTGGTGCTTACTTACTTGCCAGTTTAACCCGTGTCATAATACGACACATGAATCAGCACCTCTAAGGGGAGAGAAGATTCATTTCAGCAAGCACAAAGAAAAACATTCTGTTATTTCACAAGGACTGACATCTGTGGGATGGGGGAGAAAAGAAAAAGAAACCTTTACTATTTTCATTTATCCTATTTAAAAAGACCGCTAAACGAATGAACAGACATATCTGAAAAAAGAAACCGATGGATATCCCTTCCCAACCGGAGCTATTAATACACACTTGTGAATCTATCTCTGGCTCCTCATTGTCACCCAGCCAAACAAAGACATCCTTAAGTCGGAGCCAGTGTGGGCTTTGAATAAAACACACGGAGTTGCTTCAAAGAGTCAGAAAGAAGTAGGAAGACAAAGGGTGACTATTTAAAGTGCCGGTAAAACAATATTCAAAATACAACTGTATTATAATGCTATTATCATAAAAACTCAGCTTAATATTCAAAGTTAGAGTCTCTTAGCATGTCAAAAACTCTCCAACCCTCGCTCTAAATTCTTGCTTCTACAACTATTTTAGTATACAATGAACACAAGTTTTAAAACCCGCTACGTTAAGAAGTTGGCACTGTTTTCTAATAGAACTGGCATGGAGCCACGCACAAATTAGGAAAAACTCAAAGTAAAAAAACAAGTAACTTCCAAATTCTAAGTCTGACTGAACTTCAGACTGAAATGTCTTTCCCCCGAAAATACCTACATAAACCTTCATGTTGCATGCATGAACCATAAAATTCCACTTAAGCATTATTGGGGAAAATCAACTCTTTAATTTTTTCATTTCAAAAATCTTTTGGCACTTTCCTGTCATATTATAAACAAGTCAAGTGCCAAGTTTTGGAAACAGATACGTTTCTTTGCTATAGAGATGTCTTATGCATCTAATTACTTGCAGTAATTTTAAACGTACCATATAAACAAATGTCAAAGTTCATTTCTTAGCTTCTAAAAAGTTCCAGTGTAGCCTAGAAAAGACATAGGTCTTGAGCAGGTATACATAGAGATCCTCTAATCATAAATGTCTACAAATCTGCATAGGCCTCACAGGGTAATAAATTCATTTATCATAAATGTCTAGTCCATTATCTACTGTTCTCTGTCTCTGCTCCCCATTCTTTTAAGGTACAATTCATCTACTTCTTCCTTCTCCTCTTCCAGTGTTAGCTGCATACAGGGGGCCATTAGCATTTTAGAAGGAAGAGTGTTATAGTGTCCTGAGCAGAATTCAGTTCTAAATGAGAAGTGAATTTATCCAAGTTTCATCTACTTGTGACAGTCCTAAGTTCAGGACGCTAATCTGAAACTCTAGATCACTTCAGTAGACAGATGTGATACAGGAGGGGCGGAAAACAGCTTACGTTCATACAGCGCTTCATTTACCATTCTTGTCACATGTGATCTTATTTGAAGCCCCCAACAATCATGTGCAAAATGGAGGGGCATATTACTGTCCCTACAGTACCATGATAAGGGGACTCAGAAACTAAGAAACCTCATTCAAATTGATTAGCCAGAAACCAGAAACAACGATAAATTAGAACCCGAGCCCGTGCTTTCTGGCTGCATCAAGGGCTGGGTAGTTTTTCTTCTGTGTGATCTACCATGCGACATCTTTGAAGGGTAACAAACGGGAAAGAATCCAATTAATCTTGCACATAAATATGTATTCACATGAGTAAATATGTATGCATTATATATATATACATATGTACACAGTAAATATATATGCGTGTATGTATAAATATATGTATTCACTATAATTTCTCAAGAAGACCTTTGGAGATGCTTAAATTGTAGGAGGGAATCTTTATTATCTTTCAAAATATGTGCCATTTAAAATAATATTCAAGTAAAAGAAAGTTGCGGCCTTTCTTTTATAATCTACAGGTGATTTTCCTTTTCCATTTAGTAGTAGTATTCTCCCCTCAGTTTTTTTTTTAAATTTACTTATTTTTGAGAGAGTGGGGAGAGGGGCAGTGAGAGAAAGAGGGAAAGAATCCCAAGCAGACTCCGCACTGTGAGTGCAAAGCCCACTGTGTGGGCTGGGGACTCGATCTCACAAAACATGAGATCCTGACCTGAGTGGAAATCAAGTCAGATGCTTAACCGAATGAACCACCCAGGTGCCCACTCCCCTCATTTTGTACTACTGATATACTATTCATGATAAGAAAACTAATTTCAGAAAATAAGATGGGCAATAGAGGCATTACATCAAGACCAAACAGTCACAAAGAGTATGTGAGGTAATAATGCCCTACAACTAAGGACACAGTCACCTCAGGCTGTTCTAAGCAGGGAGCTCTGAGGGCAGGTCACATTTTTGCCCTTCGGGAAGAAACTGCCACAGTTTTCAGGAGGCCAAATTCTCTCCCTCAAGGCGTCTGATGATTCCATCTCCAACCCTCGTCTCTCAACCAATGTCCATACCCTTGGATTCCATGTCAACTGGTCACTGCATAATAATGTCTAGACACTTCAACGAGTCCAATCTCTTCAAAATCAAATGATCACCTCCCTCCCCCAAATCCACATCAGCCTTCTTCTACGTTCCCATCTCCCTGAGTAGTTCTAACAGCCACTCAATTTTCCAAGCTAAAAGCCTGGGCAGCACCCTTAGATTCTCCTTTTCCCTCCTGTGCCACATCTAATCAACAACCAAAATTTGAAATTAAAAAATACTTTTGGAAAGCCCCAAGACTGTGCACCACCATAACACTACTGCAGCAGCCTCCTACAAGAAGCCAACTGAAAGTAACAGCTCACATTTATCAAGCCCTTACTTTATGCCAAGCACTGTGCCTGGGTCTGAGTTAACTTAATCCGCACAAAAATGTGAGGCTGGTACTAGTCTTAGCCTTGTTTTTTACAGATGAGGAGACAGCTACAGAGAACTTGAGTATCTTTCTTGCCCATAGTTAACACGGGGAAACCTGTCTTAACACGATGCGGAACTTTTACTTCTGTGTCCTTGGTTTTCTGCTCTGCTGGGAAGGCCCTTCCAGTTGTGTCCCTCTGCCCAGCTCCAGAGGTCAGAACAAGCATGTACTCCTCTACAAAGTCTCCTGATGCCCCCTGCTGGTGCTCATTCCTCTAAGTTAGTAGCTGTCAAGGTTGGCTACTTACCCTACAAAGTAGGTACCCACATCCCAGTCCTAGAGATCCTGATGGCATTGGTCTGGCTGCAGCCCAGGCAGCAGGACTTGCCCTCTAGATGATTCTAATGTGGAGCCAAAGTTGTGATCTACTGCTCTCTATCTCCCCCAACCCTTTTACATCAGAGCACTTACCACAAGACATCAGAATGGGCAGTTTCTGAGCCACTAACCTTAAGTTTCACTCACCTGGTGGGGTTGGGGTGGGGATGGAGCTTTTTCAACCAGAGGTTCCAGGACCTCACTTAAAAAGTAAATCAGACCCTTGGCGCGCCTGGGTGGCTCAGTCAGTTAAGTGTCCGACTTCGGCTCAGGTCATGATCTCCCAGTTCTTGTGTTCAAGCGCTGCATCAGGGTCTGTGCTGACAGCTCAGAGCCTGGAGCCTGCTTCTGATTCTGTTCTCCCCTTTTCTCTGCCCCTCTCCCGCTCACACGCTCTCTCTCAAAAATAAATAAACATTAAAAAAATTTTTTAAAAAAAGGTAAATCAGACCCATGGAAACAGGGCCCTGGAAAATGTCTCTCAAATAATTCTTGTGTGCAGCCAAATCTGCAAATTGTCTCCTAGGTAAGAACTGGGAGTTTTCATTTGTACCCACCAGGGTGTAGCACGGTGCTCACCATAGCTGGACTATGATAAACATTTGGGTAATGAATGAAATCTAGTAACACGAATCTGGGGATGGGGTGTATATATTCAATTCCAGCAGCAGCACCCAGAAAAAGTACTTCCTCGAACAGAATGAAAATACGCACTGGGCAGCTTTTCAAACGTGTTTTTTAATCCACCAGTGCCCCCTACTGACCTGAAGATGGATAACTAAATCAAAACAATGGTTACAGTTCAAATATTTTAATTGTATGTGCGCACAACTAGTCTCTCACAAACACGCGCGCACACACACACACACACACAGTACTTTTTCCACCAACACCTATACTATCAATCCCTATTCCCTTCAGTCCTGGCTGACCCAAGCTGGTAACTCTCAAACCCAGATCAATCCTACCAGTTGCTAGTCTCCACTTCCCAGGAAGCAATCATGATAGAGCTCACGAAAGCAGCTCTCAGCAGAGCAATCAAAGCCTCTTACTGATCTTTTTTGTTCCTTGGTCACTGCCTCTTCCAAATCCCACCACATTCATAAAACCACTCACCTTTGGAAAACACAAGAAACCATTCATCTACCAACCTGCCTCACTTTATGCTATTCAAAGTATGATGGGGGAGCAGCAGCATCTATACCATCCAGAAGTGTGTTAAAAAAGGGAGACTCTGAGGCCCCACCCCAGATCTACCGAATCAGAGTTGCACATACATTAAATTTTGAGAGGCACTGGTTCTCACCTTCCTCAACTACTAAACCTGACATCGCCATTTTATGACAACTATTTTTCTAGGTGACTGCTTTGCTATCTTGAAATAAAATTCATCACCCACTACACGCATAAGTCGAAAAAAAGAGAGGCCAGTATCCTGATTTGATGGTAACATAATGGAGAACAAAAGGAAAAGATTTATAATAGGAATTATATTTCAGTATATAAATGCTCAACACAACTAAATTAAACATGTACAGCACAATCCGAGTTCCCAAAATGTATCCCAATTGGGTGGTCCTGTCCAGCTGAGAACCACTGGTCTACCATCACTCCCACCCTTTTCCTTCTACCTCACAGGAGGAAGGCAACATCTTTCCTCCTTTTTGAAGCTGAGGGATTCTCTCTTAGAAAAGCCTCCTCCCTGGGGCGCCTGGGTGGCTCAGTCAGTTAAGCGGTTAAGCGTCCAACTTCGGCTCAGGTCATGATCTTGCAGTTCATGAATTCAAGCCCCCGTGTCAGGCTCTGTGCTGACAGCTCAGAGTCTGGAGCCCACTTCAGATTCTGTGTCTCCCTCTCTCTCTGTCCTTCCCCCGCTCATGTTCTCTCTCTCTCTCTCTCTCTTTCAAAAATAAATAAACATTAAAAAATTTTTTTTAGTTTATATATATAGAAAAAAAAGAAAAGGCTCCTCCCTACATTCCTCCCTAAGGCCATAAACACTGTCAAATCTTGAATAGTGGAACAACCACAAAAACAACTCTATAATCTTGACCTAACAGGCCTCTCCAGTTACCTACCATATTCCTCTCTCCTTCCCTTAAAGGAGAAAATCAAACTTATCAACCCCACCAACAATGTGTCCATTTACTCATGTCTCAGTAACCAGCCCACGTTAATATAGCGTTCACTTCTATCAGTAAACCCACATGTATAAAGGTCATGGAAGCTTTCCAAATTGCCCAAATTAATGAGCACTTCTCCAAATTCATCGAACTTATCTCTCTGTAATGGACATTGTTGACTGCACATCTGAATTCCATTCCCCGCTGTGTTCATAAATTCATTTTTCTCCCCGGTGATTGAGATAAATTGACCCCATCCCCAGTTGATTTTGTTAGTCTCGGCCAATCAGAGCATGGCATTGCCCTGGCAATGGTTATCAGCTGAGGGGCAGACATGTGACTGAAGTTGGTCCAATCAGACTGAAGGAAGAGGGTGACCCAAGCGTGGGAGTTCTGTCCTCTCCCTTGCTCTAGTGAATGAGAAAACGTGTTACTACTGCCTGTTACGCTGCAACCATAAGGGAAATCAATCTTACTATGAAAAGCCAAGAAAAGGACCAGGTCCTTGATGACATTGTTGACCCACTGGAGTCCACCCATCCTCTAGACTTTGTTCGAGAATTCTCCTTACTATTTAACCAAGTGGGTTTTCCCAGCTGAAAGCATCCTAACATAGCCTGTCCATGAAACTTTTTTCCCTTGATTTTCTAAACGTCACCCTTTTGTACACCTACTTACCAGATTTCTAGCCTCCCCTCTTCCTCTGCCTATTCCTTACACTTAGGTGTCTGCCAAGGTTTGTTGTGATCTTTTCTACTCAAACTACGTATTTGACTAATTTAACCTGAGATATACTAGTACTTCCTACTTGGCTTTCAAACCTAAATGTAAATGTCTCTTCTGTGAAGCTTCCCCTGAAGTCCCCAGGGGTTCTATGCCCTTTTGTTGTGCCATACATCTCCTTGGCAGTCTGGTGAGCCCTATGGACCACTACTCAAAATAATGCTTCTAACTGTATAAAATGCCAACTATACTTCAATAGTTAGAAAAACATTTTTAAAACTCAAAATCAGATATAGGAATATAGGCTTATTAGCTCATTAAATAAAAAGACTTAACAGTGAGTCTTATAACTACCGTAATATTGAAGTCGTGATGATCACAAATGATTGATACCTTGAGATCTGCAATAACTGTGCTACGAAAATGTCTATGATATGTATTGGTCCTGTGACTTCCACTGATGATGAGTATTGCTAATACTAGTGTGCTTTATTGCTGTACTAGCTTATTAAATTAATCGCTCCCAATGAACCACATCTCCTCATAGCCAGACTCTTGAGTAATGTTCCCATATTGACTCTGGGCTTGGCCATGTGACTTGTTTTGACATCAGCACATGTGATGCAAGCAGGTAAGTGTTTGCACAATCAGACTTGCCCTCTTAGGACCTAGTGACCATGTGAGGAAGCCCAAGGTAGGCACAATGGAGGCACCAAGCCCTCACACATGACAATAAGGCCACCTTACAGTCTAGCCACCAGCTGAATTCAGCCAATGGGGGAGGCCAGCAGAACCGCCCAGGCAGACCCACTGACCGTGAGACATAACAAATCATTATACTTTTAAGGCACTGGTTTGCATTGGCTTGTTACCTAACAAAAGCTAACTGATACAGTTACATACACTTGTAACTGAAGGAAATGCTACATTTCAGTTGGCAATTGGTGAAAATGAAGTTTTTTCACATCAGCGTTTAGGGACTTCCTGAATTCTATCTACAGACCCTCGGAGGGGCTGAAGACCACAGGTTAAGAACACTTGGTGCAGAGGGGAACCCCCGAGGCAGAGGAGATCCTGCTCTCCTTTCTACTACCACAGTAGATTGGTGATACCCATATAAACGGATCACAGCACATCTTTTGTTGTTGCAACACTAAAACTGAGCTGAACTCCTTGCACACAATAGGTGTTCAACACAAATTTATCAAATGAATGTAAACTGCTTATGGGATCTGTCCCGTAACTAAACTGTGAGCTGCCTGAAAACAAACTAAAAGCAAACACTTAGATGGCACTTCTTTATGCCAAAGGCTCTTCCAAGTGCTTTAAACATACTTATTTACTCCTTATAACAACCCTAAGAAGTATATGCTATTCCCCCAACTTTACAGACAGGAAAACAGGCACAGAAAGGTTAAGGGATGTGCCCAAGGTCACCCAGCTGGAAAGTGGCAATGCCAAGACTGGAAGGCTGAATCCATGTTCTGATTTTATAGCGTGTCCTAATGTGCCCTAAGCACATTGCAGGAGCACAATAAAACTTCTAAATGAGTAGTACAATTTTGAGATTTCATTAGCACTATTTTACAGGTGCTGTGCTTCTTGAAGACTCAATGTTGTACACTAACTTCTGGGAGCTTATGATTTGTTTTTCACGATAGAAAACATCATTTATTTATTTTTTTAAATAGAATGATGGCTTCAAGTTTAAAATGCAGATTTTTGAAACAAAGTCTTCACTCTGAAAGGCGATCTCTTTCAAAGGAAATGAACTTGTAAAATGTAAAACAATGGGGTCGACTTGTCTGTACCAAATAATGTTCACTTGAGAGGGGAACAAAGTTGCAGCTTACCACCCTTCCAGCCATTCCCACATTGCCATACCAGCTTCCCCAAATCCTGCAGCAGCTTCTCCGAAGGTGACCCTCCCCCATTCACACGTCAGGTTCTGAAACCTGATCCTGCCAGGCAACCAAAGCCGAACTCTGCAGTGCCCTGAGCTGGCCTCTCCTTACACACGAACCCGAGGGCACCATCGGGGGTGTGTGTGATTATTTTGGGGGTGACTTTAACTTTTCAAAGTGTTTTATTCCCGAGAGCAAGACCCACAGGGCCCACCCATTCATCCCGGGATCTCACGCCTCCGCCCAGCAACCTTTCGCTCCTAGGTGACCGGTGAAAGAACCGCTGGGTCGGGACGCAGCTGGCCCAGAGGCGAGAAAAGCCTCAGGGCGAGCCGGGCCTGGCCCCCGGAGAGGCCCACGAGAGCGCGGGCAGGGCTCCACAAGGCCGGGAGGGGGCGGTGACAGTTGTGACCCGGCTCCACGCTCTCACCTTGAACATGTTGCTGGCAGAGGTGGCTCCCGCGGGGTCACCCCGGCCTCTGCCCCGCCCACTACAGAGAGGTCGCTACGGCGGCCGGGTAGGGCCCTGATTCCTCTGACCGCAAGCGGGCCGCGGTTCGGGTGACTGCCGTACAGCCAATTCGATCCCGCGAAGGCTTAGTTCGGAAGCCTGGTCTGGTAGCGGCGTCGCCGAGCTGCAGCGCGTCGCTCCTCAGACTGCCTGGGAACGCAAGCCCCGCCTCCAGGAGGCTCCGCCCCTGCGCCAGCCGTTGCTAGGCGGCAGGAAAGCGCGAGCTCCGTGTGGGCGACACGCGGGGGCGCGAGGAGGGAGGTGCCGGGCACCGCGCCGCGCTGGGAATCGGCCTTCGCTGCCGCGATTGGGCGCCCAGCGACTTGGGCTGGGAATCCTCTGCTCCGAGGACGCCGGGCGGGGGCGCTCGACGGGTATCGAGCGGCTTCGAGAAAGTCTCATGGCCGGAAGTCGCCGACCTCTGGGGCCTGGATTTATCTCACAAAAGGTTTTCAGATTTTTTTTTTTTTACCGTGGGGTGGAAGTTCCTAAGGTTTTAAATTTAATATAATTTGCCATGTCCTTTAGGCCCTCGAAAGGCCCTGACTTTTTTCCCTTTAAAATACTTAAGCGTATACCCGTCCCTGGGAATCACATGTCCCTTCATACTACTAGAAATAGGTAATAATGAGAATACTTATCTTATTAACAAGAATAGCAGAAACTAACGTAGTGTTTACTATGTGCTCAGCTCTAATCTAAGCTCCTTACACATATTCATCTAATCTTTCCAACAACCCAGGTAGATGAGTATGATTATTAGTCCCAGTTTAGATTAGGAAACCGAGGCACAGAGAAGTAATTTGTACAAGGCCACACCGAAAAAGTGGGAACCCGGGATCCAAACCTAGGTAGTCTGCCTTTAAAACCTGTGATCTCGCCTAATAATTGTTATAGTGTCTCATAATGAGGGTTTCATATTTCAATCTGTATTATGCTTCCTCACCCCATAGAAAGTGTAAATTCATCCAGGCAGGCATCTGGAAGATTTTTGTGGTTTGTGTGGTGGCATGTCGCTGCCTTCCAGCCCAAGACCAAAGACAAGTGTTCAACCAATTGTAGTTGTACAAGTTGAGTATATCTCTGATTACTGCGAGGAAAACTCACAACTTGGCACAATGGGGCATCTCACTAAGGGGGTGCTAGAAAGATGTATAATAAGATTTGGGCTTTGGTTGGGTCATGTGGGAGCGAATTCAAGGAAGCCCGGCTTTGCTCTGGTTTGGGTGTTGTTAGGAAGCCAGGGTAACACCAAAGCCCAGCTGTGAGTGTCAGGCCAACTCCCAGATGTTATGGGCTGATTTTCTCTTGATCCAGACATTTGTATATTCCAAGCCATCCCCATCCATATCCCCAAGGACAAATATTGAAAAGCCTCTGAAGGCTCTGTATCAGTAATGGAATGTCACGTGTATATAAAAGTGTGAAGTATAGTGATAAATTAGGGTAAGAGTTCTTAATTCAGGGGGTGTATGAACTTAGATGGGGAAAAAATTACAACTTTATTTTCACTCATCTGTAGCTGAACTTTAGCATTTCTTTCAATTATAGTGTAGGCAGTAAAGCACAGTAGTATCAGCAGTACTGGCAACTTTCTCCCCAGTAGAAAATACAGATATTTTTATATAATGGTACAGTCGTAGCAGACATCTTGACATAGCATTTCTGCTCATTACCTCTTGACGAGTACAGTAGTTTTGAGAACTCTCATTTTATTTAATGCATAAAGAGGACAAATTCCTATAGTTTTGATTTTGAAAATGTGTTGACAGTGATTTCAATATAATTGTGGAGTCCTTTGTGATCGTACGTGTTTTATGTTATAAATTTATAAAACATAATTCTTAGGGGTGCCTGGGTGGCTTAGTCAGTTAAGCAACTGACTCTTGATTTCAGCTCAGGTCATAATTTCATGGCTCGTGAGTTCGAGCCCCACGCACAGAGACTGCTAGGGATTCTCTCCTCTCTCTCTCTCTCTCTCTCTCTCTTTCTGCTCTTCCACATGTGCACACACTCTCTCTCTCTCAAAACAAATAAACTTAAAAAAAATAACATAATTCTTAGAAGGAGTCTGTCCAGGGACGATTGGTTGGCACAGTCAGTTAAGCATCTGACTCTTGATTTTGACTCAGGTCATGATATCAGAGTCATGGGATGGAGCCTGCTTGAAATTCTCTCTCTCTCCCTCTGCCCCTCTCCCCAACTCATGCTCTGTCTCTCTCTCTACAAAAAAAAAAAAAAAAAAAAAAAAAAAAAAAAGAGTCTGTCCATACGGGTCCATGGCACCAGAAGAAAGGATAAAGAGTCCCTGCTTTAGTAGAAGAGACTAAGCAGTGACTTCAAATTTCAGAACTACATTCAAATTGGAGTAATGTGTCAAAGGATGGAAAACCTTTGACAATGATTCCAAAGGTGGAATCATTTAGTATACACCCTCTCACTTTACCATGGAGGGAGCTCAGCTATGGAGAGGTTAAGGAACTTGCCCAAAGTCTCACTGCTATTTCATGATAAAACCAGGACAGAAAGTTCTCAGGCAAGCATGTAAAAACCCTGCACTCTCGGTAGGCATGGAAGATTCCATAGTTAGCAAGATGCCTCCGGCCCTCAACAAACTTATTGGGGTGACCGCCAAGAAAACAAATTATGATGCAATATGAGAAGTACTGTAAAAGAAAAACGTGTATGGTATTATGGGACCTTGGAAACAGGGTGAGCAGTTGTATGAAAAAGAGAGGGTGGAAAACTTCAGAGAAGAGGCATCAATTAGCTGGCGTCTTGGAGCCTGAGCTGATGTTTGCTGGTGGTGGAGACGTCACTGCAGGGAGAGGAAATGGCATGATCAGTGGTACAGGTGTGTAAGACATTGACTAATTTTGGGGACAAGTTCTTGTTCTCACAGTCTAGAGAGGAATGCTGATGAAAGTTGGTATTTTGATGTTTGAGAGATTGGACACTAGACAGAAAAGTCTGGAACACCATTCTAAGGAGTGTGGACTTCAATGTGGAGGAAATGAAGTGTCCCTGAAAGATTTTAAGTTAGGGAGTGAGAAGGCTAGATTATTGCTCTACGGGATTAACTCAGCTGCAGTGTGGAGGAACCCAGAAGGACACACAGACTGGAGACTGAAGGCCAGTTAGAAGGCTATGGATAGATCCACTTGTCTTTTCCATATATCTCAGAATATTTTCAGTACATAAAGCATGCAAACTGTAAGCAACATTAAGATCCATGTTGCCTTCCTTTGTAAAGTGTTCTGTTATTAGCCCAACAACCATATGGCAGTTCAGTTTTGTCCAAACAGTGCAATAATATAGATTATGACCTCAAATGCCAAATCTGTGTACTTTCAGAGTACTTCGTCAGGAAAATGAAGCACTGGAAGTGCTTCTCAAAGGCATCAGTTACTGATGTTCTGAAACCAGATAAGCCATGCTCAGGAAAAGACCACAAAGTGCATTTGTCAAATACTGTAAAGGGAACGGCAGCACAACAGTAAGTAGCTGTCTTTCGTCCTTTATCATTTTCCACCACGGGTCAGTTTCCATACGGTATTTACCCAGCTAACATCAAACACTTCTTGTTTTATAAATTAGAGGGGTTTTTTGTCTGTTTTAAAATTACTTTTGAATTGAATAGTAATTATAATAATTATGGTATTTCATAATTTGCAAAGCATGCTAACACACATTTCTTTGATCCTGACAACTGTGAAGCAGTTTTATTATTACATTTTATAAGTGAGGAAGCAGCCACTGGGAGAAGGTAAGTGATTTGCATAAGGTTAACTAGCTAATGAATGGCATCAGCTAGGATTTAAAGCTTTGTTTCCATACTCCAGGCCTTTTCAACTCTGCGTCTTGTAGTCTGCATTCGCCAGCTAATGGTGACTTTATATAAGAGTACCTACTTCTCTTTACATGAAGCCTTGTGAGGGGTAATGATGGGATGGGGGGTGGGGGTTGGGAAAGGGTGGTCCCTACAATTCGCTAGTACTGACACGTGATCAAAAGTAAAATAATTCTTTTACCTGACCTGACGGGATGAGCCTGGTTCAAGCAAAGATCAAAGAAGGGAGTTTCTCTTTTTGGGGCATGGTTGTCTTTTCCCAGAAGAAAATTGGACCTACCGTAACTTTGAGTATTCTGCATGCTATTTTCATTGACTTGGACTAGTCGGACAGTGTTTTAAAGAACTAACTGTAATGGAATCATTTTAGGTCATGGATGTTTCAAGAAAGCAGATTTGTCCCTTCACACGTTTTTATTTATAATATATATGTTTTTGCTGATACAGTTTTAGCTGGGACTTTTTTTTGATCTCAAGGGAAATATTCTCAAATATTTTATATCCTCATTCTGACTAGATTCTGCAAATGACCAGTTCCAATTACCACATCGAAATGTTCCTCATAGGTCAGTCTTAAGGTGGGGGATGGGATGGTACAGGGGGAAGAAGCAGAAATTCAGAGTTCCCCAAGATTTTAGGAAAATGGAAACTACTTCACTCATCTTAACCTCTTTTTGTTCCCTCTCAGAACTAATAAAGATATTTCAGCCCAAAGGATACAGAGAGCTTGGTTATCTCATATGGATAAAACAATATTTCAACTCCTAAAGCACACGATTCGTGCAGCAGTATGTATTTTGCTTTTTGTTTTCTCTGGAAGATTTAATTACTTACAAGCTAAAAGGTGTGTGAAGTAAAGATAGAACATGTAACCTTTTTTTGATGTCCTATTTGAACCTAATAATAACGCATGCGGTTCTAGGATTGCCCTAAATGAATATTTCTGGATTTATTTGTAAATGACGTGCCTATCATTTCCTTTTCTGAAACCAAAATAAGATCTTTTAAAAATTTTGATTTCTTATTTGAAGTTGTGGGCCAGTGATCATCAACAAGAAAAATCTCTGAATTAAAAGTGCCCTTACCTTCCAGCCAGCAATCTCACTTCTAGGAATGCATTCTACAACACATGTACAGTTTCATCGCAAAGAAACTGCAAAGAAAGTAAACCATAGAGTGTTCACCTGTGGGATGCTAGTTAAATAAGCCTTGGTGCTTTCGTAGTGTTAAACCTCGCAACCTCGCATGTGGTTCTGCAATACAAACAAAGGCAGCTAAGATAGCTCATTAGTGAAAAAAGGCAAGTGCAGGGCAGTGTGAGTAATATGGTCCTATTTAAGTACAAAACAGAAACGAAAGCAAAAACAAAAACACCCCAAAGGTGGGCATGCCCCACCTCCACTCTCCAAAAGAACAACTCTGGCAACGCCAGCAGAGTATTAAGCTTTCCTTCATGCAGTACCAAGTATTCTAAGCATATCACCCCTGATTACAGTAGTCTGTAATTAGTGATAGTCACATTAAGGGAGTTTTAGCAGCTCTGAGCAGCTTGTACACTTCTTCACCATCTGAGCCACAGACCCATTTCTGATGCCAGTAAGCAGAATACCTCAGGGAAAACCCACTCAGGTAAGTGGGTGCCGGTTCAGGTCCATTACCCGTTCATTGTCTTCATGTATGGCACTGGCATTTAATTATCATAATACTGGTTTTGGTATAACTGTAGATGCTTAGGGTAACAGAAAAAAGGAAATTAATTCTTTTTTAAAAAAATCTGTTGTCCTGACACTTCAAGATCCTACCTTACATTAATAATGATTTGTCATTATAAAAGGCCTTTGGTGTACTTTTTTATATGATTGTCATAGGCATAAAGGTTGGCCGGGTCATATGGGGGAAGGGGGTGGGGGCTTTAGAGCCAAAGAGATCTATGTTTGCATCCTGGCTTGTCCATTTATTACCCGCGTGACTTTGAATAAATTACAGACACTCCCAGAGTTTCAGCCTGCTCATTGGAAAGCTGAGAACAATAATGTTTGAATAATATTGCTGAGGTGTAAAGATTAAATGAGGTTATGTATATAAGGCGTTAACAGAGCATGTGGTATATAAAAGGTGCTTAAAAGCTAGTGACATTGCAGTTATTTTCCTCATTTTACAGTGATTCATTCAATATCAAATATTTGTTAACCACCTGCTGTATTCCAAGGACTGTATTAAATGCTAAGAACACATGATAGAGTAAAAAGACAGTATCCCGTACCTTCACACCCCTTACAGTCTAGTGGAAGACACAGATTAGTTTATAGTTAATTAGAGTACATTGTGAAAAGTGTTGTCAGAGGGAAAGAACAGTGCCTGGGATCTCAAGGAGGGACACCTACTCAAACTTGGAGGCTAAAAGGATGAAGTAACTGACTCAAGGCTACACAGGTAATAAACGGAGGAGCCAAGACTAGAACCTGGGTCTTTAGAACATCAAGTCTGGTGTGCTGTTCACTTCACCATGCCACCTCTGTTATTTTCAGTAAATTACGTCTGGGCAGGGTACCATTTTTCATTGATAGCATCATCATCTATTTCAGGAACTTCGTGTGACACATCATATACTGAAGGAAGTGAGCCCCTTAGAGGCTGAGCTTGTGAAAGATCCTAGCATGAAGTGTAAAGTTAGATTCAGGTAATATTTCTATACTGATTTATTTCAAGAAGTACTTAGTTAAAATGAAGAAACCTTAGAAATTTATTTTCTTAAGTCCTCATAAGTTCTCAGGGTATAATTACAGAGTAAATGTGTTGTTCTTATTTTCATTTATTATGTGGAGAAACAGAGACATGACTCTTGGGCCACAAGTTGCCTTGAGAGTGGCTCCTTTTCCATGATGTGTCCAATCTGACACACGAATGAGAATAGTTGTGAGCCCACACACCAAAGTGTGACTCTTTCACCTCTGTAATCCATTTTGTTACCTGTTACGGAGGAGAAGTAACTCAGCCCCAAGCCTGATGCCAGATGACTAATGTTGGGTCTTTATTTCAGATTTAGTGGTGAAACATTTCCGCCTGTCATCGTATTTAAAATTTTTCTTCATACCGAAGGACATGGTTACAACTATTTCAGTGGGAAAAAATTCTTAAAGCCATCGAGTGAGGTGATGTTTCTTTCACAATATACATTTCATGTTGCTTTAGCTTCTTAACATCTATGTAGTATCTAAATTGCACTTGAAATGTACAGACTAAGTTATTTCACCATTAAACAGCCCAGCAGGCGGGTAATATTTTTTTAAGCATTATGTTTCAAGAGGGTCTCTGTTTATCAGCTAAAAAATATTTGGAATGAATTCCTTATATAAGGCTCTAAAAATACTCATCACTTTTCTTTGTATTAAAATTTTGGGGGCGCCTACGTGGCTCAGTCACTTAAGCGTCTGACTTCAGCTCAGGTCGTGATCTCACGGTTCATGGGTTCGAGCCCTGCAATGCCCTGAGTTCTGGGTATATATACCAGTATATATACAGTAGTTCTATCTACAGCATAGGAATCATCTGAGAATCTTGTTAAAATGTAGTTTCTGAGGTGCCTGGGTGGCTCAGTTGGTTAAGCGTCTGACTTCAGCTCAGGTCATGATCTCACAGTTTGTGAGTTTGAGCCCCGCATCAGGCTCTCTGCTGTCAGCACAGAGCCTGCTTTGAGTCCCCTGTTCCCCTCGTTCTCCACCTCTCCCCCACTTCTTCTCTCCCCCCCCCAAATAAATAAATAAACTTCAAAAATGTAATTTCTGATTCATTAGCTCTGGGACAGGATGTGTGATTCTGCATTTCTAACCAGTTCCTAGGTGCTGCCACTACTGCTGGCCCACGGACCCTACTTTTAATAACAAGGATCTACAGTGTAGGTTTTGCTCCTTTGGCCTTTATACACGACAATGATTGAGAAAAACATGTGTGTTCTTATATTTAGCCTTTTATAAACCATACATCAAAGGTTATTTTCCTGTAGCCTTCTGGAAATAGTTTACATGAAAAGTATGGTCCATCTGAAATCGTCAGTAATGGAATGTGTTCAGGATAGAAGACCATACAGCCTGGGAGTTTTCTTTTTTTTTTTTTAATATATTTATGCATTTATTTTGAGGAAGGGGGGAGTAGAGAGGGAGAGAGAGAATCCCAAGCAGGCTCTGCACTGTCAACATAGAGCCGTATGCGGGCCTCAAACCCACAAACTGTGAGATCATGACCTGAGCCGAAATCAAGAGTCAGACGCTCAACCAACTGAGCCACCCAGGTGCCCCTGGGAGTTTCTGATCAGATTCAGGATGTACGGCATTTATTCTCTGAAGAATATTAGAAAATAAAAAGAGACTGCTTTTCTCTGTGTTCTCAGGCAATATCAGAGAAAATTTAATTCAGTTTCAGAATGTATCAAATGGACTGTGTGTTTTCATATGGAATATGGTGTTCCGGAAACAATATTTGTTCATTTATATAGAATAACTTCAAATGCAAAAGTTGATATTTATCCTACATCTTGAGGAATAAAGTCGTGCTACATTTATGTACAGAATGAGCTTGTCGTTGTTCCTATAAAATATCATCAATTCTTGGTTTTCTGAGGTTACATAATGAGACTTTTCCAGGAACCGAAATTCTCTTGGATCTGCCCTTGGTGGCCCCTACTGTCCACAAGCTGGAGCAAATGAAAAACTTAGAGTTCGTGACTGGAAAGCACTGTGTGTATATTAAAACTCATTAAAATGCTGTATAATAAATTCAATTTTTATTTAAATTACAAAGTAACTGTTGGGAAAAAAAGGAAATAGCACAGAGATTTTTTAAAAATTTTTTTTAATGTTTATTTATTTATTTATTTATTTTTAATTTTTTTTTTCAACGTTTTTTATTTATTTTTGGGACAGAGAGAGACAGAGCATGAACGGGGGAGGGGCAGAGAGAGAGGGAGACACAGAATCGGAAACAGGCTCCAGGCTCCGAGCCATCAGCCCAGAGCCTGATGCGGGGCTCGAACTCACGGACCGCGAGATCGTGACCTGGCTGAAGTCGGACGCTTAACCGACTGCGCCACCCAGGCGCCCCAATGTTTATTTATTTTTGAGACAGAGAGAGACAGAGCATGAATGGGGGAGGGGCAGAGAGAGAGAGAGACACAGAATCGGAAGCAGGCTCCAGGCTCTGAGCCATCAGCCCAGAGCCTGACGCGGGGCTCGAACTCACGAACCGTGAGATCGTGACCTGAGCTGAAATCGGACGCTTAACCGACTGAGCCACCCAGGCGCCCCATAGCACAGAGATTTTTTTAAAAAGAAAACCACCTCATGCCTTTTCTCTCTGTGCTGTGACTTTCACTTTCCTGGGGTGATCACTGTTGATAGTTTACTGTGTCTCCTTTTTTTCCATAAAAAATACTCGCACAAATATATTTTTAAAAATTTTTGATCTTATTATAAAAATGTGATAGCACTATTTAGTTTGAGTTTTTCACTAAATATTCTAAGGGGATTTAAATGATCAGAACACAAGAGAACAGTTTAGAATTCCTTTTTCCCTTTAGTTCAACTTTGTAACAAACTCTGCTAACACTTGGATACATGGTTGATAGAAAACCTGTAGGAGTAGAATTTTTCTCACTATAAGTCTACTCAGGTCCTTTGAATGTAGAAATTGTGTGTTTAGCAAACTGATCCAACTTTTCTAAGTTCACTTTCTCTTGTTTTAAAGATTTTATTATTATTATTTTTTAAATGTTTATTTATTTTTGAGAGAGAGGGAGAGAGTGGGGGAGGGGCAGAGAGAGAGGGAGGCACAGAATCCAAAGCAGGCTCTGGGCTCTGAGCTCTCAGCACAGAGCCTGATGCAGGGCTTGAACTCACTCACCGTGAGATCATGACCTGAGCCCAAGTCAGATACTCGAATGACTGAGCCACCCAGGTGCTCCTTAAGATTTTATTTTGGAGTAATCTCTATACCCAACATGGGGTTCGAACCCACGACCCGAAGATCAAGAGTCACATGCTCTACCAACTCAGCCAGCCAGGTGCCCCCACTTACTTCTTAATATGAAATAAACAAGTCAGTTTTAGTCCAGACGTGTAATCTAAGTTCACTTATGAAGAAGGGGAGTTTCACAGAGTTTTGTTATTGTTCTGTCTTTTCCCTAGTTGTTATTTCCATTTCTAGTTTCATTTCCTTACCATTTCTCAATGGTATTTCTCACGTATTCTCACACACACATACACACACACACACACACACACACACAAGTAAAAACAAGTGAAAGGATGTAGAATAGCCTAAACCACTTTAGAGATGGACAAAGATTTACATTAGCTGATTTCAAGATTTAAAAAGCTAAAATGATCCTGACAGTGTCATGATGGCATAAAGAGATGCACAGATCAATGAGATAGGATAGAGAATTCAGAAATACACCCGCTCATAGATGATCAATTGATTTTCATCAAAGGTACCAAGTCAGTTCAAATGGTGCTAGAATAATCAGATAGCCACGTGTACCAAAAAGAGATCTCATTTCAGTTACCTACTTCGATGATCTATTTTCAGAGCAATGCTTATTTTCAGAGGGTTGTCACTATTGTTCATCCTCCCAACTATATTTAGAATATTCTAAAGCTTTGCTACTCAGAGTGTGATCTACAGACCCGCAGCACCGGCATCCCCTGGAACTTACTAGCAATGCAGAATGTTAGCCCCCACCCCAGACCCACTGAATCAACACCTGGATTTTAACAAGACCCCCCCCCCCCAGATGACCCTACGTACAATGGAGTCTGACAAGCACTAAAGTTGCCCGCTGCACACACCATGGCCTGGAGTGCCTCTGAGTAATTGCCCGTTCTCACACATTAATATCCAGCAACCATTAGTTTCAACTGAAGATCCCTGTTCTTTTTGAGGATTGGGCATTTAGATAAAAAGGAAAAACATTATTATTAATATTAGCTGCCCTTATTGAGCACTATCAAGTACTATGTTAAACATTTCGTGTGCATTATCATTGCATTCTCATAAACTCTAGAATGTACAGCCTGTTGTTATCCTCAGTTTTAAAAGACTAAGTAACTTGCCAAAGGTCCCACATCTAGAAAGCGAAGGAACCGTTATCAAGACCCAGTAATCCTGACTCCAGAGCCTGTGTTCTTAACCAATCTTGAGTCAGGAGGCCTGCTAAATGTGTTCTCTTCCACGGCCCCCCGATAACTCTGGTGAGGTGCATGTTACTCCCATTCTGACTGCAAGGAAGCTGGAACTTGGAGGGGCTTGTCAGGGGCAGAGCTGAGGCTTGCATACTCTCAGTCTGTCCGCTGCCCTGTGCGCACTTTGAGGTTGAAACAACACCAGCGGTTGTGGTGGTTTTATCAATTCTGAGCCTGTATATCACTGTACTGCTCCAAACCAGAAACACGGTTTCCGTGCAGGGATGCCAGCTTTTGCTAGTTTCGAGAGTGTCAATTTCCAGGCGGCCGGGGAAGTGACTTCAGACAGCAGAGTAACTTGACAAGCGCAGGTGTGGATCTGGGCCAGCGGCAGGGCTGTGGGGGCTTCTGAGCCACAGTTATGCCAGGTATCAGGGGAGGTGTCACATTTAGAGATGCCCCTCTTGGGCCTTTTGAGTCACCCACTAAGAATGGAACCTGCCTCTTGAATTCTAGTCTGATTGGCTGCTGTCCTGGGCTTCTTGCCCAGTTTCCACCCTTCCCCTTCACCTGGGTCTGGGCTCTTCTCTCCCATCCCTTCCTACCCAGAAGTACTTTCCCGAATCTGGCCTTACGCGGCAGATGCCTGAGAAAGAACATCCTGGCCGTCGGAGGGCAAACTTTTTTCAACCCCCTGTCGCAAGTGGGCAGCGAGCCTGCCCTGCGCTGCCAGGCATAGGGTTTTTTTGGCTGGATACTGGGCTGGGCCCGACACAGCTGAGCCACACAGCTGAGGCGCTGTGCAAATAAGGAAACCAAGGCTGGGAGGGATTGTGGGTGGTGGCTGAGTGGAGTAGAGTGGGGAAGAACTGACAAGAAATACCCTTACTAAGTAACTTGAGCTAAAGTAAAATATAGTTGTGTCTAAAGAAATCCTCAGAGCAGAAATTATATGGCTTTCAGACTTGTTCACTGTACAATTTATTTGCTTTTACCTCTAGTATCACTGTGAGGATGGTTAATGAGAACCCACAGGAAATTAATTGCAAGAAAGCATAATGGAGATACGTGCCAATACTGCCTTCTCTTTAGAGGCATAGTGTATAAAGAAACTAATGAAATGGAAAACAAAGATGATCTGCCTAAAGGAAGGTTCCATCACATAAGCTGTTTCTGTCCCTTGCAGGTAGTGCATTAGGAATAAAACTACAACCATTTGAATATTCTTTCCTTTTCCATACATGTCTGTGTTTTAAGCTTTGGAATTAGAAAAACTTAAAAAGGAATATTCTCAATACCAAAAGTAAAAATTGAAATGGGAAATACATTCAGGCTCATTGTTACATTGTATGTTAAGTAAAAAAGAACAGAGATTCCAAATTTCGATCTCGTCTCAGCCACCCTCCTATCAGCCTTATAACACGGAGTTCCCATGCTTTCACAAATACACATCCCGAGATACAAAGGAAAAGAGAGACTAATCTGGAATCTAAAGATATTTGGATTTTCATCTACACCAGTCTCCCTTCTCATAAGCATATGCTTTGTGGCCAGAAGCACAGATATGTAATATAAATATGTGTTAGAAGAGTCAGCACATACTTATGGGGGGTGGGAACAAGGGTGGGGAGTACTTAAGTCTCTACTCACAGTCTATGTATAGCGCTTAGCAAAGGATGGGTGTATGTGGAAGGGTACGGTGCAAATAGGGCCGGATGGGATCTGGTCCTCTGCACTTACTGTCATTGCTGTACCTCTGCCCTCTCAGATGCTTTCCTTGAGTATAAAATGCTGACAGTTCGGACTGAAAAAAACTGCTTTGCTACTCTCTGGCCCCTGAGAATGAAGTGTGAATTAGAGGGAAGTCTAAGCAATCTGAAACGTCCGTGTTTCCATTTGGGGGTGAGGGATTAGCTAACACATGAAAGAGAGGCACCCGGTGACACCTTTCAGAGCAGTTCCCAGGGCGACCTATGTAACAACCAAGGACGTTTTCTTTGCCTTGACAGCATGAGTGACGTTAGAGATTTGTTTTGTTGTGTTTTTTTAAGGGAAAAGAATGGGGTTTTTTTGAGGGGGAAAAACAGATTAAAAAAAAAACGTGTTTCTCTGAGAACTGTAAACTCATTACTGCTCCACCTATGTTTTAAAACTATGTAGACATGGTTATGGAAACAAATTTTAAGTGGTTTAAAAATTCCTATACAGTCTTTTCTTTATAAATACAGTATTTTTATTGACCAGCAAGCTGCCAGAAGGAAGGAACAACATTTGATGTGTTTGTCAGAAGCAATATGTGAATCGTGCACTGGTAATTACTGCTATTATACTACTGTTTTAAAAGTCTATTTTCTATTCTCTTTAATTTTTTTTTTTTTCAACGTTTTTTTTAATTTATTTTTGGGACAGAGAGAGACAGAGCATGAACGGGGGAGGGGCAGAGAGAGAGGGAGACACAGAATTGGAAACAGGCTCCAGGCTCCGAGCCATCAGCCCAGAGCCTGACGCAGGGCTCGAACTCACGGACCGCGAGATCGTGACCTGGCTGAAGTCGGACGCTTAACCGACTGCGCCACCCAGGCGCCCCTCTATTCTCTTTATAGGCAGTGGCCGATGCTTGCAAAATAATGGGGAAAAGGAGATTTTGTCATCAAGTTATGGAAGAGGAACGTTTTTTCCAGAAGTTCAAAATAACTGATGAAATTGATATTGTCACCCTGCAAGATTACATGCAAGTAAGGAATTGAGATTTAGATATTAGAAACAACAATTAAAAAAAGGCTCTGGCCTTGTACTCCAAGAAGAAAGGATCATACATGTTTTTCACTGTAACAAGATACACACAATATAAAATTTACCATTTTATCATTTTATTGTTGATTTATTTTGAAAGAGAGAGCGAGCGCGTGTGAGTGAGCGAGGGCGGTTGGGGCAGGGAGAGAGGGAGAGAGAGAGAATTGCAAGCAGGTTCCACACTGTCATTGCAGAGCCCGACATGGGGCTTGAACTCACAAACTGTGAGATCATGACCTGAGCCAAAATCAAGAGTTGAATGCTTAACCAACTGAGCCACCCAGGCACCCCCAAAATTTACCATTTTAAATGGTACAATTCACTGGCATTAAGTGCATTCATGATGTTGTGCAAACACCACCCCCATCTAGTTCCAGAACCTTTTTGTCACCCCAAAGGGGAAGTTCGTATCTATTAAGCTGTCACTCCCCATTCTTCCATCATTCCAGCCCTTATCAACCACGGATCTGCTTTCTGTCTCCCTGTCTCTGCTTTACCTATTCTGGGTAGTTTCTATTAATGGAATCGTATAATATTTGGCTTTTTACATTTGGGGAGTGATAGCTACTGAATGTGGCCTTTCTTTTGGGGGTGATGGAAAGGTTTTGTGGTTAGATAGTAGTGATACAATGTTTATTTAGACTGAATTGTATACTTTAAAATGGTTAAAATGGTGAATTTTAGATTACGTGAATTTTATCTCAGTAAAAAAGTCAAAAACTCAAATACATGGTGCTAAAATAGTGCAAGATGGAGATTTGGCCTGGTAATGAAGGGTCCGATTATTGTTTGGATGCTGTGTGCTGCTAGTAACAGAATGTTCCCAGCCACAAGAGGCTTAGACAACAAAGGACGTTTATTGTCCCATGTCTGAAGTGCACAGGTAGGTGGGTCCTGGGCTAGCTAATGCAGCAGCCCCAGGACGTCAGGGCTCTGGGTCAGCTCATTCCAGTGCTCTTCTCTTCCTTCACATGGTAACAAGATGCCTATCACGTTCTCAACCTCCTTCAAAGGCAGGAACAAGGGGACTCCTAAGCGTAATTCTCCTTTTTATCTCAAGAAGAAAAATCTTTGCCAGAAGCCCCCAGCAGACTTCCCCTCGGGTTCCTTTGGTCAGAACTGGATCACATGCTCCCCCTAAACTAATCACTGATAAAGGGACGTGGGACCGTTTTCCATGATTGACTTAGAACAATCATGGTTCATATGCTGGGGCCCTCCTTCCTGGAACATATTACTGTTCCATACTTGGAAAAACAAAACAAAACAAAACAAAACAGGGCTCTGGAGGCAAGGGAGAAGTGGGAAATGCTTGACGGGCAGGCAATCAACAATGTGTCACAGCCTCAGTCTGGGGCTGAGCAGGTGCTGCGCCCCAGGCAGAGACTCTGTGGCAGGAAGAAATGCAGGGCCTGAAAGCAGGTCTGTGGGGCTGGAGAAGAGAGAGCAGAGGGTTTGGTATGTCGGTGGCCCGGAGGGCTGGTAAGAGAGCTTCAGGCAGGCCTTTGGACCATAGTGAGGTGTTTTTCTTTTCTTTCATCCTGTGTCCAACTAGAAGCTGGTACAGTGTGTTAAGAAATGAGGTAATCGAATCTAGTAAGTGAAGAGACCCATGCGGCTGCAGTGTACAGGATGGATTTGAGGACAGACAGCAAGAGCTTTCTCCTAGTTTGGATGCTTCTGCTGTACTTCAGGAGAGATGGTGGTCTCTTGGTTGAGGGCCGTGAGGCTAGAGACACAAGAGATAGTTAGAGAATAAAATGAGTGGAGTCTTGGTGACAGGGAGGCAAGCTAAGGGAAGGTGCCCGGCATGGCTTCTCGGTTTCTGGTCTGCATAACAAGTTGGACAGCAGTGCTAAATCAGTGAACGTAAACTAGATACCTAAATAATAATAATAGCAAACGCTACTGTAATACCAACTCCTTTTGTTCTCATAACAATCCTAAGAGGTAGGTACTATTATTACCGCCATTTTACAAGTCCTAAAGAAACAAGGGATCCCAAAATTCTGGCTCATAATAATAACTTAACTATTCACTCACTTGTGTGACACATGAAATTACTGCCGTGCCTTAGAGACTCCCAGTTGTGTTTTCTTTCCTTTAGAGCCTTAACCTGGAAAATGAGAGAATTGAACCGGGAAATAAGTAGTGCTTGGGGATGCCGACTGTCTTTGCTAAGGACATGGGTCACGTACTTGCAGACTGTGGCTAAGCCAAGGATTGGTGTCATAGAAAGAAGTCCCCAGATAGACATATTGGGAGAGAGAGACATGATGATTGCTGACATTTTTTGAGCCCTTTATGGACACAGCACTGTTTTTAGCTCTTCATTTGCTTATTATCTCCTTCAATCTTCAAATTTGTGAATTATGTGACCCTTTAACAGATGAGAAACATGGAGTTTAACAAGATTTTTAAAAACTTGCCCAAGGTCACATAGCTAAGTTTAGAGCAGGTCATTGATGGTTCTGAGGTGTCTACCCATTTTACTGCTGCACTCTCAGCAAGTAAAACAGTGCTCACTTCACACCGTAGTGCGGGGCCCTAAAAATGACCATGCACGGGTGCCTGGCTGGTTGGTTGGTGGAGCATGCAACTCTTAATCTCGGGGTTGTATGTTCGAGCCCCACATCGGGTGTAGAAATTTCTTAATGATAAAATCTTTTTAAAAAAAATAGATCGTGCAAGCTGAAACTGTGCAAAGCAAATTTAATAATCAATGGGAAAAATCATGATTGTGCCATGCCTTTAAAAAAAATCTTCTCAATGGGCCACCTGGGTGGCTCAGTTGGTTAAGCGTCTGACTTCGGCTCAGGTCATGATCTCACAGTATGTGGGTTCGAGCCCCTCGTCGGGCTCTGTTGACAGCTCGGAGCCTGGAGCCTGCTTCAGATTCTGTGTCTCCCTCTCTCTCTGCCCCTCCCCTGCTGTTGCTCTCTCTCTCTCTCTCTCTCTCTCAAAAATAAACATTAAAAAATTTTTTTTTAAATCTTATCAAAACATTAAAAACTCTCTTGCTATCTGTTATATAGGAAAATGGAAAAAAAGCAAAACATTTATCACCCTATAATTTAAAACATTAGGAACATTGAGGATCAAGAGTGTTTCATTTCTTTGTAAAAAACATATAAACTGTAAATATACTAAAAACCATTGCATTATATACTTTAAATAGGTGAATTGTATGGGATGTGAATCCCAATAAAGCTTTAAAAAACAGTTTATCAGGAGTAGTTTCAACTGCACTTGCCTCTTCTTCTTCTCGTGTAACTTACAATACGGAGTGAGCATCTTTTCTATGCCTTGGTGAATTGTCCTACTCCTTCCTAAGTTTAGATTACCTACCAACATTTTATCCTTTGCACTTTATTTTTAAAATTTTTTATGTTTGTTTCTTTATTTTGAGAAAGAGAGAGAGCGGGGTAGGGATAGAGAGAGAGAATCCCAAGCAGGCTCCACACTGTTAGCGCAGAACCTGGCATGGGGCTCGATCACGACCTGAGCTGCAATCAAGAGTCAGACGCTCAACCGACTGAGCCACCCAGGTGCCCCTGTCCTTTGCACTTTAAAAAAATTTTTTTAACATTTATTCATTTTTGAGAGACACAGAGAGACAGAGCATGAATGGGGGAAGGGCAGAGAGAGAGGGAGACACAGAATCTGAAGCAGGCTCCAGGCTCTGAGCTGTCAGCACAGAGCCCGGCATGGGGCACGAACCCATGAACCATGAGATCATGACCTGAGCTGAAGTCGGACGCCTAACCGACTGAGCCACCCGGGCACCCCTACGCTTTAAATGTTGTGAAATCTCAGAGTTCTTGTAATGTGAAGTATCTTTTTTTCAGTGTCACTTCCTCTGGGCCAGCTTCATCCTTGTTGTCACAACCACTTTCCTCATTTATGCTGGTAAATTCACCTTCACCAAGTTCCTCTAGCTGCCCAGCCACAAGCTCTTGAATGATGGCAATGTCAGTATCCCCTTGGTCACCTATTTCTTGTAGAACTCCATTTACATTTCCAACATTATCACTTTGTGTTTCTCTGTTGGCCTGTTCTTTTGAGTATCTTTTATTTTTGTTTTATTATATATATATTTTTTGGTAAATGTCACATGGGTTTATCACCGGGAGACAAAGAGGTGATACAACTACATACTTTGCTGTCTCTGTGTGAACTGAACAAAACAGATCCTCGGTGACCAATCAGTGACACATTTTGGAAGAAGCAACCTGATTTTGGAAGAAGCAACCTGATTTGTCACTAATCACTACACACATCTGTTATTTATGTAGTGACCTATGGACTGAAGAGCTCTCAGCAAAGTTTGCATTTTATACAATTACTAACTTACACTATGGAAACTGAAAATGAAAGTGTTGTTGGAGGACTGAGCTTATTCAATCAAATGGTAGTAATTAAAATTTGTACCTGCCTAAATAATCAAAAGAAAGACTGCTTGTGTGTGTGTGTGTGTGTGTGTGTGTGTGTGTGTGTGTGAGAGAGAGAGAGAGAGAGAGAGAGAGAGATACCCTAAATGCCTAGCTGATATTCTGTTTCCCAGCATTGTAGATCCTTTGGCCCTATTCCATTTATTTACTTATTTATTTGTTTGTTTAAAGTTTTTTTTTAAGTTTTAAATTTATTTTTGAGAAGAGTGTGGGTACACAAGTTGGGGAGGGACAGAGAGAGAGGGGGACAGAGGATCTGAAGCAGGCTCCACTGACAGCAGAGAGTCTGATGCAGGGCTCGAACCCACGAACCGCGAGATCATGACTTGAGCCAAAGTTGGACACCTAACCAACTGAGCCACCTGGGCTCCCCTGGCCCTATTTTTCTTTCTTTCTTTCTTTCTTTCTTTCTTTCTTTCTTTCTTTCTTTCTTTCTTTCTTTCTTTTCTTTCTTTCTTTCTTTCTTTCTTTCTTTGACAGAAAAGTACCCTTTTATTGAGAGGTAAGACTAGTGTATTTACAATATTCCATTGTTAGATCATATAAAATGACTCTGAGACTTTTTAAAGCAGCACTATTCCAGGAATTACAATTTATAAGGGGAAAAGAAAAACATTGCAAGAATGTTTGTGTTACAGAAAATACATTTGAACAGTGCCAGGTACACTTAAGGCTAGGTAGTATTAGACCTTTTCCTCCATCTGTATAGCAATAATCAAAGTACATTTTTGTCACAAAGAAGGCTCATTTTGGAAAGAAAGAAACAATACAATTTACAGTGATTTCTGTCAGAAGACTAATATGTTTAAAAATAGAGCCTCATCAGTGGTTCTGAATAAGAAATAGCGCTGCCAAGCAGTCCCAAACTCAAATTTGAGATTAACTGTTGGCTCTTTGAAAACTGAAAACTGCTCCAGCCCCTCAATCTTACTAAGGACTGGGAAATTATCAAATCCTTTACACAACTTCTAATAATGCTTATGAAATAAGATTTTGAAAAAGTTATCTGTTACGGTGCAAAGAACATTTTGGTAGAAATTCATGTCTACAAAGGAGCTAAATAATACAAATGTTCATTACATTAACAGATACTGTTCTTGTTCTAAAAAGGTAGAATTATCTAGCCACTGAAAATAATATGGATCAGTCAAAAATATGTAGAAGAGTCCTACAGGGCAACTTCTTTAAGTCGATCCCCAAAATATGTATATATCTGACACTCTCCAAATGAGGATATTACTTTTTTGAAGAACATTAGACACAACACTAGGTCTTTTATTATTCCATGAACTATTGAGGTAGGAGTCTCATTTTGTCAATATCATCTAGTTTCACTGATTATGTCATAAGTCAAATGCCAGTACCAAAAGACAGTAATCCACAAGACTGAACTATTAAACTGTGGACCAAGTCTTTCCTTCTTTTGACAAGCAAAAATGGGAGTTCTTTGTGCATTGTGCATACAAAAATAATGCAATCTATGATGTATTTTTTAGACATGTTTGTAAATAAAAATCACAGATTTAAATTATAATTTTGCGCATTAAAAAGCTTTGCAACTGTTAAAAAAAAAAAAGGTAAATAGTGCAGTCATTAGTGGTAAAACAAACAGTACTATGGCTGTTGAAATGTGTTCTTACATCTACCAGAAAAGCTGCCAGCTTGGAAAACTACCAAGAAACAACTACTGTTTCTTACTGCCAGTCAAGCATCAATAGTAGAAAAAACAACACATTTTTTTAGTGTCATGTTTTTAAGAAACTATAGCCCATTTAATTACTGTAAACTAACTTTAGCATGTGAATTCAGATATTTTCTCCATGAACCCAAGACGAAGCATCTTATGAAGCATTCATCATGTGTATTGATTTTTATGTTATGAAAAGGCTAAAAATAAAGGAAAACTCGGCCTTACATGAAAAGCCCTTAACAAATACCTATAAGTTTAACCTTTTAACATATTACATCTTAAAGTAAACATTACCAATAGTTATTCGATTTATGAAAAGCAAAATAGTAAAACCACTGCTAAAATAAAAAAAGAAAGAAAGAAAGAAAGAAAGAAAGAAAGAAAGAAAGAAAAAGAAAGAAAGAAAGAAAGAAAAAGAAAGAAAGAAAGAAAGGAAAACACCATGACATGGAAAAATCCATTAGGTTTGCATCATTTAGTATCTTAAATAAAAGACTATTCAATGTAACAGACTACTTCATGGTCAAGAACTCTTTTTGTTAGATGCTTACATATAATGTAGGATACACATATTCAAGTCAGACTCTCAAGACACATGAGTAGTTCTGAGTGTTCCTTTATAAAGAATAAATGACCTTTGTGTATTCCAACAGTGAATATCTAGTTCAGATTTTCATCTGGCTTTAAAATATTAGGGATCAGAAGAATCACCAATGTTTTATTTTAGCCATATGTTTATATATTAAAAAAAGGTGATTCATCCATCAGAACTGGGTTTTCCTCGGGTTTAATACATTAAAATGACATAATCCAAGCTAACTCATGCATCACTTTCAGAGACACAGTGCAACTAGAAATATTTTTGCCATTCCAGTGGATATTTCTAAAAAGCAAATGCCTGTGCGTGTTCCTGCACCCTCAAAATAAAAAGGAAAGAAACAGGCACTGCAGTTCTCCAAGGACAGCTGTGTTTCACACATTGTGGATAAACAATAAAAATCGCCTTCAAGAGTTTCAATAAGTATTGTAACATAGATTTCATCTCCTTTAGTTTGCTCGCTGACTTCTCAAATCACTTGATTAGAAGCCTGTTCTCAGTTCTTCTTTGTTAACTGCTGTTGGTACTTTGTAGACTGTACGTTTTAAACTTCTGTAAAGAACATTACAAGCTATTTCATGTCATTTCATTTTGTGCTGAATATTCCTCAAAGGATTTATATATAATACAATATTTTAAATGAGTCTTCAGTTCACTTGTTGTTATACCATATTGTTGCTACCAACTTTATCTACAAATGATCTAATTCCAGGTAAATTCAAAAGGGATCCAAGGATTGGCACTCTTCTAATAAAGCCAGTGACCACAGGAAAGAAGCCCATTTACAATAGCCAGTAGTGCTTTGTCAAAAAAGAGAATCATGGGGCGCCTGGGTGGCTCCGTCGGTTGGGCGTCCGACTTCGGCTCAGGTCATGATCTCGAGGTCTGTGAGTTCAAGCCCCGCGTCGGGCTCTGTGCTGACAGCTCAGAGCCTGGAGCCTGCTTCTGCTTCTGTGTCTCCCTCTCTCTCTGCCCCTAACCCATTCACATTCTGTCTCTCTCTCAAAAATAAATAAACATTAAAAAAAATTAAAAAAAAAAAAAAGAGAATCATTCCAAAGAACAGGAAAAACACTCCAAATCTTGTTAATCCCATTCCAACGTTCTGGGTGTCCGTTAGGGAGATCATGGCTGCCGTGGTAAGGGCAGTTGCTAGAGCATCTCCCCTATTTTTATTTCTTAAATGAACATTTTATAAGGTTGAATTGATTATATATATTTGAATTTTAACCTTCCTAATTTGATATTTTAAATTCAAAAAATAAATAGCAGTGGGATTTCTACGAATACTATAAATGAAAATAGTGAAATTCGCCCCTTAGTACCAGAGATGAACTCATTATTTCTGAAAAGGCTTATGCAAATGTCCTCTCAACCTAAGCATGTTAGGAACAAGTACCACCAGGTATGCAGATCATATATTTGCCATTAAAATGTTTATGCGTTAAATAAAGATTTAGTGAGTGTGGTACTGTGTACATGATGCTGCGTGACAAGGACCCTGCGCACTTCCGGTGGGGAGCTAAGTACACAGATAACTAAAACATCAAGTAGTCGGTAAGAAGCCATAGAAGAACGTTGCTGATAAGGTTCAGAGATGGGATCAGGGAATGCTTTTTGATGAAGTGACATTGGACACGTGATCCTTGAGAAATGTGTCTAAAAACATTCTAGAGTACCCACAACCAATCATTCTTACCTGTTGTTTCCATATAGTACTCCAGTCTTCTGGATGAGACTCCTGCATCCTATGGTGGCAGAAATAACTACTGGCGAAAATTAAACCTCAAAAACATCCCCAGGACGATGATAATATATGACATAGTTCATTATGCAGAGTCTGGAATAATCTCACACCGTCTACAAAAAGAAATGAAGTATCTGTTACAGAAGCCACAAACGGAAGAGATGCGTAAGCACCAGCTACGGATTGTTTCTGAAGTTAGGTAAAAGTGACATTTTACCTGGGTTGCGATACTAGGGGCATTTCTGAAAATGTTCACTTTCTGCCAAATAGCTCATGAAAGATCATAATAGGGCATATGGGAAAAACAGGGTTGGGGCAGGTTGCTCCAAACTTCTGCATCTTTGTAAACAGAACACTAACAAAAAGGACAATTGGAACCTGGGGAGATAACTTGCACCAGCAGACAGGCAGCTCAGGATGGCTGGAGGCCAGCACAGAAAATATGAAACATGTAGAACGATCGAGTGGAAATGCTGGCATCTCTTTAATTAGAGCGGGTAGTGGGCACGGTGCTAGCGCAGATGGAAGTGTGGCCCTGGGCTAGTGTGGTTGCCTTGTAAGCGGACACGAGAGGCCGGGCAACCTGCCAATAACCGAAACCCCCTCAAGGTGGGGAGTATGGTGGAGTGCCGTAAGGGTGGATCGTGGGCTGAGGGGTGCCACTCTGGGGAGAGGCCCTAGATGCAGGTGCTAATTCTCGTTTTCATAAATACAGCCAAAAGGGCTCCCGTTGCCTGTGGCACACAGGGCTGAGGACCTTCTTTCCTTTTCTGCCGAAGGTTATAATTCTCTTGCTATCCCGGCTCTCCTTGCTGAGGACAAATTGCATATAAATTACAGTGACATTATTCTCTTCTTTAGCAATAACATGTGAGCCAATTCACATTATAGAAACTCATGTTGTAGCAAAATAGACTGTATTATGATCTGAAACAGTATGGACAGAATACGACCGCTCTCATTATATTCCTTTTTTCTTTCCAAGTTTCACCTAGCCCATCTTATTTACAAGTGAAGAGCTTTCTTTCTTAAGAAAAAGAAAGAGGTAATCAGATTGAAGAGGATGTATTGGTAGTCAATTTCCACAGAGTCATACTTGAAAGGAAAAAAATACTCAGTACATGAAGAAGACACTGGTGACCCAGTATCAGGCAAATGCGCTGGATTTTTTCAGGGCTAGAGATGAGTGGTGCTGCCCCAATAATATAATTTAGCCCATATATTTTATGATCAAGGGTATACATTTGCCAGACAGATGGCCTGGTGTAGGGGGCAGTCTGTCATCATGAAATAGACTTTCTCTAACTCATCCATATAAGCACTGAATATAGAACTTAACCCTATTACCACCAAGGCCAAATAAATGATGTATACCCTCGGCTCCTTGCTATTTGAACCCTTGCCATTGATTGGCTAAGATGAGTCACTGGAAGAGCCAAATTAAGTAGCCAAATTCTAAATCAATTAAAGAGGTAAAAGTATTTTCTTACAGGTTTCTATGAATGCAGTATTAGTTTGGGATCTCCTGGGAGATCAAAGATTTGAATATGAGTAGTTTATCTGGGAGGTGACCCCAGAACCATCCATGGAAGGGAAACAGGGAGGGGCAGGCTGCCGAAACAGTGTGTGTCAGCAAACAGGTTATCTCTGCGGGTAAGTGGAGTTTAATCCCTCCCGGGAATGTCCAAGCCATTGTAGAACACGTGACTCAACTTATCCTGCGGGGGCAAGGGAGCTGGGATATGTATACGCCAATGTGCAGCAGTCATTGGCTAAGGACTGCTTAGGATGTGAGGTAGTAATTTTCGGGCACTTTCTCCACACATGGGCTCTTGTTTTCGCAAGCAAGCCCTCGGGCTGAGTGAGGCCAATGCTGTCAGTTGGAAGCTGGGCCTATGTGCTTTGCAGTGGTAAGGCGTAGGGCGTGGCACCACCTGTATCTGATCCCAGCACTGATAAAAACAGCTTGTTTTCGGCCATTATGAAATTTACTCGTTTTTTGGTGTTAGTATATGGTATGTTAAAAAAGATTCAAGTGGCTACTACATGGTATATTCCAGGAAAACGGATTTTAGATTGATACCATGTTTTATCATTTTCACCATCATTGTGGTCCACGTCCTCATTTATACACCTTCATAGGTGACAGATAAGGAACTGTGCTGTGGAATTTAAGCAGAAATGATAACTTTGGCCTAAAAAGTTACATGCAGTACTGCTCCAAAAACTGAGGTCTATGATACATTTGCTGGAAGATGCTTTAAAAAAAATAGGGAACTTGCTTTACATTTAAATGTTATTTTGTGCATTTTTTTCTGTCTATAATACAAATCTTTTCTAGATGCCCTTCATCCTTTCCAACTATCCAACCTTTGTATGGGCCCTACCAACAGCAGAGTCAAATTCAACATCTGGGTCGTCGATCTAAGCAAGCTCAAATGAAGGTTGAAAAAATGAAAAAAGCTTACAAGATGGCTAAAGAAAAAAATGCTTCTGTGGGGACTGTAAGTTGAACTTGTACTGAATTCATTGTTTTGTACACTATTCAAACTGTAAGTAATTCTACTTCTATAAGTAGAATTTTCCTTATCTCCAAGGTGAAGGTTGAAATGCCTTTGGTATCTACTTAGATAGTCTAAAGCTATGTTCCTCTTGGTGCCCCATGTTTTAAAAATTCTTCGACAATAGAGCTAACCTGATAAATATTGGCTGTTTGGGCTCCGCATAAGTATGAGGTGGTGAACGACAACAGCAGCAATGAAAAACTGTCGTCTCTGTACGTTGACGCTGTCGATTTAGCACGATGCTAATGGGGATTTTGTCAAAACAAAATCCATTTCTATCTAAACTTACAAAAGCGATATGTGTAAAGTCGCCCTCAGTATATTCCTTCCAGCACGTATTGATGTGTTACTTTGTAATTCTTAAAGAATCTGCTCTAAGTTTTTTACCAGGAGGCTAAGTATAAACAGTCACTATAAAAACAAAGTAGTAAAAACCAGTTTTTTTTCCGTCTTTTATTTATAATTCTTCCTAGGAACCACAGACAGATACATCACGTACAAAGCAAAAAAAGACAGTCATCTTCTCCTCCCCATCTTCTGACATCATGAAAGTTGAACCCATGTCAGATGAGGAATTGGAAAAGGAAGAAAAGGAATTATTTGCCTGGTGTCAAGGCTTGTGTATTAATAGTTCTCCATCATATCAATGCACAGCTAACTGATAGAAACCCAAATCATTTAACAATGTGCTTGTCTTGCTAATATGAGTATTAAAGGACAATGAAATGTCCACAAGCCCTCGGGATGCTCTCTTAACCAAATAAATGTGTGACCGATTCTTAAGCCCTTTTTTATTACTAGAAGTACAAATATTTTTTACTGACAAAATTTTAATCTGAATAAATTATTTCTAGTAGATGCCCTCGAACTAGCTGTATACAGTTTGAGTCAAGAAATGATGTGCAAATTAGTCCCTGGAATTTTTATTCAATTTTGATTTTCCTTCATTTTTGAAAAGCATCTGAACAGGTCATGCTTAGCATAAATATCAGAATTCACAGAAGAAAAGGTTGCTCTTGAGTCAGCTTCCAGTTCCTTTTTTTTTTTTAAACTGGCATGTTGTCTTCACAGAGCACCTTGTGATAGACCTATTCTAAATTATAATAAAAATAATAATGAATTTTTTGCTACAGTAGGCATGACATAGCATACCTAATCATTATCCAGGATCCTAAGGACCTGGGGCAGAACGTTGTGCATGCTTTCAAGTTGTATGTGAATATTTTTCAAATATTAAAATTGTTTTGAGGAATATTCATCAATTTCCTTTTGAATTGATAATTTTATTCCTGATATAGTATAAATTATTGATACTTCTTGTGATCTAGGCTATTGGATTATATCAAACCTTACCAGCAGCTATGATAATTAAACAAAGTGTATTCTTTATTGAACTATAAAAATACAATTTTTTATTTGGTTTAAAATTTAAAATGTGAAGATCGACTGCTGATTTAACTCAGGCAAAGCAGCCTATAAATGGATCTCATTTGCTTTTATTTTTTTTTTTTTTTTTTTTTTTTTTTTTTTTTTTTTTTTTAATTTTTTTTTTTTCAACGTTTTTTATTTATTTTTGGGACAGAGAGAGACATAGCATGAACGGGGGAGGGGCAGAGAGAGAGGGAGACACAGAACCGGAAACAGGCTCCAGGCTCCGAGCCATCAGCCCAGAGCCCGACGCGGGGCTCGAACTCACAGACCGCGAGATCGTGACCTGGCTGAAGTCGGACGCTTAACCGACTGCGCCACCCAGGCGCCCCTCATTTGCTTTTAAAACATCCTCTCTTTTTAAAAAAAATTTTAAATGTTTATTCTTGAGACAGAGACAGAGCATGAGCGTGGGAGGGACAGAGAGAGAGGGAGACACAGAATCCAAAGCAGGCTCCAGGCTCCGAGCTGTCAGCACAGAGCCCGACGGGGAGCTCGAACTCACAAACTGCGAGATCATGACCTGAGCCGAAGTCAGATGCTTAACAGAATGAACCACTCAGGTGCCTCATAAACATTCTCTCTCTCTTTTTTTAAATGTTCATTTACTTATTTTGAGAGAGCACGAGATGAGGATCGGCAGAGAGAGAGAATACCAAGCAGGCTCCGTGCTGTCGGCACAAAGCCTGATGTGGGGCTCGAAGTCACAAACCGTAAGATCATGATCTGAGCCAAAATCAAGAGTCGGACGCCTAACGGACTAAGCCATGCAGGTACCCCTGTTAAAACGTTCTCTTAAATGATAAGGAATATTGGAGTAAATGCATATGATTCCCACTAGAATATATTTAATATAAACATGTACTCTTCACTATAATATATTATCATTTGATATCCAAAATTAGAATGGACAATCCTCTTGTTTTCAGACCTTGTACTGGACACTGGTTGAATAGAAAACACATATTTGTCCTCATGAGTCATATGTACTGTCATTCATTAAATTGGGAGGCAGTCCCTCATTCAATCAAATGTATATCCGGTTCAGTCTATCCATAGTATGTGTAACAACAAAACTAAGGAAGATTTGAGATAACAAGATGAAAGAAGAAGACAAAGGAAGGACAGAGTCTTTACATTTCAGGGCACCCACTTCTCCTATTTCATTGGCTCTGACTTTGTCCCACTGCAATGCCTCGCTACAAGGGAGACTGGGAAATGTACACTTGTTTGGGGCAGATATGTACCCAACTAAAATTCTATTGTTATAAAAGAAAAGGATAATGGATGTTAAGGCATAAGTAGCATCAGCTGCCAGACAGAGATCATGTCTTCTATTGATTATCTTAACTCACATTAAACGGTGTAACCACATCACAGAAAATCTTTTTAAAGGTAGAATTACACATGATCTCATCACTATAACAACTGTTTTCATTTGCTTTTATCTTTCTAATCTAAATACACACATATTTGGGGGCACCTGGGTGGCTCAGTAGATTAAGTGTGTGACTCTTGGTTTCAGCTCAGGTCATGATCTCACAGTTTGTGAGTTCAAGCTACACATAGGGCTCTGTGCTGGTGGTGAGGAGCCTGCTTGGGACTCTCTCTCACTCTCTCTCTCTTTCTCAAAATAAATGAATAACTTACAAAATAAATACACACATATGTTCACATGGTGGTAATCATAAGTAACTTACAGATTTAAAATTTTTACTTAATATTATATCTAAACATGGTGCATTTAAAAAATAATTGTTAATGGCCACATGGTAGCCCATTGGGTTGATGTGGCATAATGTACTTAACCATACCCATATCATTGGATATTTCAGTGATTCTCATTTTTCACTGTTGTTGGTGATTAACACTAGAGTGAACATGTTCATACAATCTTTTTACTTTTGGTTATCTTTCTGTTACTTATTTTTAACCTAATTGCCCTGTAATCAGAGAACATAATTTGATACCAATTCTGGGAAACTTACTGACTTTATAGCCAAGTACATAGTCAGTTTTCATTCATGTTTCTTGCACTCTTAAGAAAAAAGTGCAGGGGCTCCTGGGTGGCTCCGTTGGTTGAGCATCTGACTTCGGCTCAGGTCATGATCTCGCGGTTTGTGAGTTTGAGCCCCGCGTCGGGCTCTGTGCTGACAGCTCAGAGCTGGAGCCTGCTTCAGATTTTGTGTCTCCCCGTCTCTCAGCCCCTCCGCTGCTCATGCTCTGTCTCTCTGTGTCTCTCAATAATAAATATATGTTAAAAAAAGAAAAAAAAAAGAAAAAAGTACACATTTTCTGTAGTTGGATACAAGTTTCTATTTGTGTCCTTTTGATTGAGCATGTTAATTGTATTATTTACATTTTCTATATACTACTAATTTTTGGTCTGCATGACAACAATTAGTGAGCAAGGTATATATCAGTGTTTTCTCCTCATAATTCTGTCAATTTCTGCTTTATGTTACTTAAAGATATCATCGGATACATCTATAATTTCAGAATGAGTGTCTCTTCCTGGCAAGTTGAACGTTATCTTTATGTAGTTACTATCTTTATTCTTAATAACACATTTGCTTTGAGGACAATTTTGCCCAATATGGACAGTCACTCCAGCTTTCTTCTGCTTAGTGTCTACCTGGAATATCATTTTCCATCTTTTTGTATTTTCAACCTTTTTATGTGTCAGGGCCTGGCTAGACGCTCACCCATTCCATTTCTTCTTCCTGGGAAAACACAGGACCACATTGCCCAGCTCTCTGCAGTTATGTTGGGACCACTGAGGCATGTGGGCAGAAGAGATCTATGCCACTTCTAGGCTTGGCCCCTAAAATGTCATGCATAGACTTATATGTGCTCTCTCATATAAGGCAAGGCAAAGGCAAAGAACTCCAAGATGGCAGAACTAGGATCAACAGATCCCAGATTCCTATGTCACTGATGGAAGGAATGACAGCCAGAGCAGCAACCTGGCCTAATGAACTATGATGTGAGCAAAACTTAAACCTTGTTGTGTTAAACCCCAGTGATCTTAGGGGTTGTTTATTCCAGCAGGTAATATTAATTAAAAAAAATGTTTTTAGGGGCCCCTGGGTGGCTCAGTTGGTTAAGCGTCCGACTTCACCTCCGGTCGTGATTTCACAGTTCGTGGGTTTGAGCCCCGCGTCAGGCTGTGTGTTGACAGTTCAGAGCCTGGAGCCTGCTTCAGATTCTGCGTCTCCCTCTCTCTCTGCCCCTCCCCTGCTCATGCTCTCTCTTTCTTTCTCTCTCTCAAAAAAAAATAAAGACACATTAAAAACATTTTAATTTTTTAAGAGTTTATTTATGTATTTTGAGAGAGACAGAGACAGTGTGAGCTGGGGAAGGGCAGAGAAAAAAATCCCAAGCAGGCTCTGCACTGCTGGTGCAGAGCCCGATGCAGGGCTTGATCTCACAATCTGTGAGGTCATGACCTGAGCCGAAACCAAGAGTAGGACACTTACCCGACTGGGCCACCCAGGTGCCCCATTAATTATTTCTGATATACCAATGTCTTTGTATTTTAAGTTCTCTAGGATATAGCAGATATCTGGATTGTTTTGTTTTGTTTCATTTTAGTCCAATCTGAGGCTATCTTTCTTTTCACTGGTGAGTTTAGATCATTTACACTTTTTTTGTGGTTTTAATTAATTGTCGGTATGTGGAATTCTGTTTGCCAATTTACTTTGTAATCTCTATCCTGCTTTTTCTATATCTTCCCCCCTTCTTATTTTCTCTTAGATTATTGTTTTCATTCCACATTTCTCCTCTATTGTTTTGGAAGTAAGACACTCTTTTTCTCTTGTTAGTGATTATTGTTAAATTTCAGCATGTGTACTGAAAATCTAAGTCAACAGCTCCGCCCTCCGTCCCAAACTATCCAGGGGCCTTAGGATGGCTAATCACCATCCTTTTGTCTTAAAAGTTATTGTTACTCAATATTTTAGCACCATCTTATTAACTTCCAAATCAGACATTATTGTTGTTGTACAAATCTCAGACTGTCCTCCTGGGATCGTGTTTTTCTTTATCCTAATGTATACTTTTAAAAGTTCCCTTAATGAGCCTCTTTTGGTGATAACTCTCAGGTTTGGGTTTTCTGAAAAATGCCTTCATTTCACCCTATTCTTAAATACATAATTTAAGTAGGTATCAAATTCTACCTAGACAATGGTTTTCTCTCAGCAAACCAGTCTAGTTGTTGCTGCCAGACTAGTTATTGTTCCTTTTAGATGATCTCTCCTTTCTCTCTGACAAGCTTAAAAATTTTCTGTTTGTACCTTGTGCTCTTCAGTTATGCTACAGATTGATTCTTCTGCATTCTCTCTTCTACCTCCATTTTGTCTTACTTTACTGTCCTTTGAGACAGAGGTCCTTTATGCAGAAGTCTCCATCCCAATTCACTACCTTCCCTGAGTCCAGCATCTTGTCTCCCACACACTCTTTAATGAGGTCATTAAAACCCAAGACTTGGGGCGCCTGGGTGGCGCAGTCGGTTAAGCGTCCGACTTCAGCCAGGTCACGATCTCACGGCCTGTGAGTTCGAGCCCCGCGTCAGGCCCTGGGCCGATGGCTCGGAGCCTGGAGCCTGTTTCCGATTCTGTGTCTCCCTCTCTCTGCCCCTCCCCCGTTCATGCTCTGTCTCTCTCTGTCCCAAAAAATAAATAAAAAGCGTTGAAAAAAAAAAAAAATTAAAAAAAAAAAAAAAAAAAAAAACCCAAGACTTTAGGTTCCTGAGAGTGGCGAATGTGTTTGTAGTCATCAGTCATGACCACAGTTAGTTTGGAGCTCCCTCTGTTTTTTTCACTCCTGAGGATTTTCCTTCTTACAAGCCCAACAATACATGTTAAAAGATGCTTTTTCTGGGGGCGCCTGGGTAGCTCGGTCGGTTAAGCATCTGACTTTGGCTCAAGTCCTCATCTCACAGTTCAGGAGTTCGAGCCCCGTGTCGGGCTCTGTGCTGGCAGCTTGGAGCCTGGAGACTGCTTTGGATTCTGTGTCTCCGTCTCTCTCTACCCCTCCTCTGCTCGTGCTCTGTCTCTCAAAAATAAATAAACGTTAAAAAAGAAAAGTTGACCTTTAAAAAAAAAGATGGGGTTTTTTTTCTGTATTTTTTTTGACTTTCTATGGTTTTTGCGGTGGAATGGTTCAGAATATTTAGCCCACCATTTTCTCATTAGTGAAAGTCCACATCGTCGCTTCATTCTATTGAATTCTATCCTCAGGATAAAATCTTGAGAGTGGCACTACTTACCACATCAGAGATTTTAAACATTCTTATAGCTGTTCATACGCATTGTCGGATGGCTTTCCAGCCATTCTCTTTGTGAGTGGTGACCACTATATTTGTTTGTTTATCCACTTCACGGAGGCAGAGTGGTATCAAAGAAGATGGGCTTTAAATCAACCAAATTTGGCTCTCCCTCTCCTCATCCCATCTTTATCTATCCATCCGCTAGTCACACGTATAGAGATTAGAGAAATTCTTTCCTAAAAAGTTTGGTTGTGCTTTGAGATGCGAGAGAATTACGAAAGAAGGCATCATTTGAGAAGGAGAGAATGAAGATGCATATAGAAGAACTTCTGGTTAATAATGCTGGCTTTACTATCTATCTTAGTTTCAGCTCCACCCTCAAGCCCCAATAAAATAACAGTAAAGAGATTTTTTAAGGCGTAAACCTTCAATAATAATAGCAGAGAGAAGAGCGACAAAATTTTGTCGGTTGGAAAACTTACAAGTGGTAGTTGACATGGCAGGCCTGAGAAACTGTATCTTAAACTGACCTTGAGGAAAGCTAAGAAACAAAGCACTTTATACCATGGGACCCCCCGCAAGACTCAGGAATTGGCAGTAACAAACTAGTTACCTTTGGAAGTGAAGGGTGAAGGAAAAGGACTTGGCTGAAAATCTGTGTAAGCAATTAGAACTCCAAGTCCCTGTTATGGGTTGAAATGTGTCCCGTCCTCTCCCCCAGAAAAGATATTTTGAAGTCCTAACCCTCATTACCTCAGAATGTGACCTTACTTGGAAAGAGAGGTGTGGCAGATGTCATTAGTTAAGATGAGGTCATACTACAGTAGGGTGGGCCCCTCATCCATTAGGACTGGTATCTTCAACAGAATCAGTTAAAGTAGGAATTGAAATGGTTGCCTCTAAGGATCAGGAAATGGTGGAAAGAGAGGCAGAGTCTAGTAGATTTTACACTTATCATTGTAGAGCTGTTTGACATTTAAAACTCTCTGCAAGTATGCATTTGATTTTAAAAACCAAAAAAAAAAAAAAATTTAACACAAGAGAGCAGAATTGTTGGGACGAAGACATGAGTGTGCCAGAGTAGGTCATGCTCAGCTGGCTCAAGCTGGTTGTGAAAGTTCTGGAAATTTCATAAGCCACTTGTTAAATACAGCCATTATTAAAAATGACATTGTATAAACTTACAATGAAGTAAACTATCATATTAAATAACAGTTAGTTATTCAAAACTCATCACTTGCTAATTATTTTACTACATTTTACTATGACCCTCTAATCTCAATGTCGTTTATATGTATCGCATCTGTCTGGTAGAAATGCTAAAACAGCGTGCTATTGGACATCTCTTCTCCCTTCTGTGTTGTGCTCTCATGTTGGCTGCTGATTTCTTAAACTTTTTAGTTAAGTATAACACATTTGTAGAAAACCGTGTAAAACAAATACACAGTTTAATGAATTACTGTAGGGCAACAGAACTTTGTAAGTGCCACCCATGTCGGCAAAAGCACCATGGCTGACCACCCCGGCAGCTCCCCACTTGCTCCCCATCTCCTGCGAGTAGTCACAATTCTGACTTTGATGGTAATCATGTCATTGCTTTATAGTTTCGTCACGTAAACATGCATCCACAAATGACAAACACTACGCTTTTGTTTCGCCTATTATTTTTATATGGCTTTTACCTCTTCTTAATCTGTGGGTCCCCCGTCCACCTCTTTTCCCCCCTTACAGTTTATTGACAAACTGGATTGTTTATCTGTAGCATCTCCCATGATCTGAATTTTGCTGATTGAATTCTTCTGGGATAGGTTAACATGTTCTTCTGCCCTCTGTGTTTCCGGTGACTTGGTAGGTGTTTCTAGACACTTGCTCTTTATTATTAACAACAATGACAACCAAAATACTAATTCAGCAACTATGTACTGAACATTTACTAAATGTCTGAATGGGGCACTATGAAAATCTTTTTAATTTTTAACTAATTTTTTAAAGACTTTCATTATTTCAGGCAACTGACAGAATCTTCTTGAGGGACAAATTGTTACAGTTCACGCTGTAACGTTAGCTTGGTTGCCAAATCAGAAGGCATCTCCAAAAGCGGTAGTCCTTATGTGCAAAACATATATTAACTAACAAAGGGAATCTTGGTAATAGTATAGAATTCGTGCAGCAATGCCTCCCCGAAGAAATTATTAACTGTTGAACCGCTTGTACAGAAACCTCTGTTTTCAAGGCTGATTTTAGCGCTAGTACATTTGCCAGGCACTGCTGCCGATGATTGCAAATTTCATAGGAACTATTTGTAGGGACTCAGCAATAAAGGATTTTTAAAAAGAAAAGGAGGAGGGGCACCTGGGTGGCTCAGTTGGTTGAGTGTCCGACTTCGGCTCAGATCATGATCTCACAGTTCGTGGGTTCAAGCCCCGCGTCAGGCTCTGTGCTGACAGCCTGGAGCCTGCTTCAGATTCTGTGTCTCCTTCTCCCTCTGTTCCTCCCCCGCTCACACTCTGTCTCTCTCTCAAAAATAAATAAAGATTTTTTTTTAATTACAAAAAAAGAAGAGGAGGAAATTTCATTATATATTTCTAAATAATCAGAATCTTAAGTTTAAAAAAGGACACCGAATAATAAGGTTTTATAACTTGCTGCTCTCTACAACTTTTTCCTATGATAAAGCAATAGTAGTCTCTTTAACTAATGCTAATTACTTCTAGAATAATACAACTTGAAGAAACGTTGATTTGCTTAAAATCAAACATCAAGGCTTCCTGCTTATGAACAGTACTTGAGTAAAGTATTTTAACTGTAGTTTAATTTAAAATAGATTTCTGGCTTATTTTCGTAGTTTCCTAGTGAGTATCTTATATATACATATACATATACATATACGTATACGTATACATATACATATATAATGTTTATAAAATTAATGAGGCTTTAGGAACACAAGCTTATTTCACTTGTACTATTAAATCTTTGCTTGCAAGTAAGGTAAGATGTTCAGATTTGTGGACCGAGAAGATAGGAAAGAGTGAAGATTGCCCAAAACCTCAAATGTTTCAACCCTACTCTATCATTTTACAGTATTATCTTCAGCTATGATTCATAGAAATGACATTAAGTTTAAAATATTCATGTGTATCATTTTTTAAAGTTCTCCAAGAGGAAGTCATTTCCTTCTGTATTTTTGGAAAAGTGAATATTCATTTCTGCCTCATAATATTAAATTATGACAATCCTTGGCATGCAAATTAACCTGTCAAATTATATTCTCCAAAATTCTCTAACACGTGCAGAGATATGCAAACTTCTGAAAGTGAAAATATTGAGATATGATAGTTATGGACCAGACTGAAAAAATAAATGGCACAAATTACACCATTCCATCATGGAATATTAAGAAAGAATCAAACACAACCTGAGCTTATTTGGGATCAATAATTATTACGGGTTTCTATAAATAAAAGGCCTCCAGTGTTCAAAGATGTTGGATCAGCATTTCCGGAAGTCCATGACTAGTGCCATGATACTATCTGTCCCGGTGAGGTTTATTATGACATCATCTCTGGAGAAACTTTAAATATTAATCCTTAGGTTATTCTCAGCATGCAATCCATTACTTTTTTTTTCTCATTGAGAATACTTTCTCATTTAGCACAAGTAAGTTAATGTAATTCTTGTAACATACTAAAGACAGTAGGATCAGAGCATGATAATCAGGTTATATCAGTTTCAAGTAAGAAAAAATGCTGTATGCAGAGACCATGCATCGCCAGTCTCTTTTTGCCTTGCCCAATTATTTCTGAAAGCATGGCATCAAATGAATATTATTTTTGACAAAAATGTTAGGGTGTCACTCCTAGGAATATATCTCTACAGCTTCAACAGTTTCGGAATAAATGAAATCATGGTGCTCATATTTTCCTCCTAAAAAAATACAACTCTTCCCCTGGAAGGTAATTTTTCTCTCTGTCTCCAAAATGCGATTCCCCTACCCAGCTGGGGCAGGTGCTGTAGACATGCTGCCCATGTCCCTCTGCCTTTACTACTTTGGTACACACAGCCTAACTGCCAGCTTACCAGCCCTGGCTGCCTTTCTTTCCTTATTCATAAAATTCTGTATACATATTTAATGGCCTCGCTCTTAAGTTTAAACCTGGGAAATTGTGATTTTGTAAATTGTCAGCATAGACAGCCACAAAAAGTAGACAAGAGTGGATTGAAAGACAAATGCAAAACCTGGAAAAGAAATAAATATTGGGAGCAACGGTAAAACTGGTGTGGTTGGTGGTAAGCAGACCAACGTTTGTTCAGGGCATTTTCCCACTGGAGCCCACTGCTTCTGGTTTTTATGCAGCAAGCCACAAAGTGCCAATTTATACCCCTCCGGAGGGGCTCTCCCTCAGTGCTTGAAATGAGTCGGTGTGTAAATATCCCAGCTCTTTCTGTCTTCGGTGGAGTAACTGAGGGGTGTGTGTGTTTGTGTGTGTGTGTGTGTGTGTGTGTGTGTGTGTGTGTGTGAGATACTGGCTCTTAGAACCTCCCCAGCACATTAAATTCTAGTCACCCTTAGTGGTAACAAACTTAACGCATACTATTGGCTGTCTTGTCTTCCTTGTCTTACTTCTCTAGTAACTTCCTCATTCTCCTACTGAGATTTTCGTTTGTGTGTTTTTGTACCTTCCAAATAAACTACTTGCACTGGAATCCTTAGAGTCAGCTTCTGGGGAAAACGGACCTAAGGCTCACCAGCCGTTACTGCTTTGGCTCATTCTTTCCTCAGTATTTGAATTCAGTTGTCATTTCCTGAGTTTATAAGGCAGTGAAGAGAGCAAATGTCAACTTAGTTAGGAAATGACTCTTCAGCTCCTTCTGACCATCCTATCTTCTTTTTACTCTGTGTCAGAAATAGTCACTTTAATTCCTTTGCTAATCCTCCAAGGTATAGATATCTACAATTGGATTTGGCTACCTAGAGAGAAAAAAAATGGAGTCTCTGGTGTCTCTATAGTCATATCAAGGTCGCAATCAGCACTTGGTGGTTTCACAAGTGTCCTCCAGATTTAAAATTCTATGAGTCTTAGCACCAATTCTGTAGCAACCATTCTTGAAAATTGAAAAGGAGGGAATACTTCCCAACTCATTTCGAGGACAATAGAGTAGCCAAACCACACAAAAGCAGTACAAAAAAGAAAACTACAGAACAGTATCGCTCATGAACTTAGACACAAAAATCTTCAAAAAAAAAGTAGCAAATCAAATCCAGCCATGTATAAAAAGAAGAATACACCATGACCAAGTAGAGTTTATGTAAAGGTTCAGTGTTCACAAATCAATTAGTGTGATCTATCATATCAACATGCTAAAGTAGAATAATTACATGATGACATAATTGAAGCAGAGAAAGCATTTAACAAAATCAAACACTCATTCATAATAAACACTCTGAGCAGATTAGGAAATAGGGGAACTTCCTCAATTTCATAAAGAGCATTCTAAAAAAAACCCAATTCTATAGCTAACCTCATACTTAATGGTAAAAGACTTTCCTCTTAAGATCAGGAATACGGCAAGAATGTCTACTCTCACCATTTTTAAAAATGTTTATTCACTTTGGAGAGACGGGGGAGTGGAGGGGCAGCGAGAGAGGGGGAGACACAGAATCCAAAGCAGGCTCCAGGCTCTGAGCTGGTCAGCACAGAGCTGATGTGGGGCTGGAACTCATGAACCATGAGATGGTGACCTGAGCTGAAGTCAGACGCTCAACCGACTGAGTCACCCAGGTGCCCCTAACCACTCTTTTTTTTTTTAAAAAACAGTTTTTATTTATATTCCGGTTAGTTAACATACAGTGTAATGTTAGTTTCAGGTGTACAATACAGTGATTCAACATTTCCAGACATTCAAGCGCCCTCCTTAATGCCCATCAGCCATTTATCCCATCCCCTGACCTGTCTTCCCTTGGTAACCATCAGTTTGTTCTCTATAGCTAAGAGCCTGTTTCTTGGTTTGCTTCTCTTTCTGTTTTTTTCCCCTTTGCTCATTTGTTTCTTTTTTTAACTTTATTTATTTTGAGAGAGAGAGAACAAGAGCAGGGGAAGGGCAGAGAGAGAGGGAGAGACAGAGAATCCCAAGCAAGCTCCACACTGTCAACACAGAGCCCGATGCAAGACTGAAACTCATGGACTGTGAGATTGTGACCTGAGTCAAAGTCAGATGCTTAAATGACTGAGCCACCCTGGTGCCTCCGTTTGTTTTGTTTCTTAAATTCCACATATGAGTGAAATCATATGATATTCATCTTTCTCTGAATGACTTATTTCACTTAGCAATATACTCTGTAGCTCCATCCATGTCATTGCAAATGGCAAGATTTCGTTCTTTTCTATGGCTGAATAATATTTCATTGTGTGTGTATGTGTGTGCATATATATATATGTATATATACCACATCTTCCTTATCCACTTATCAATTAATGGACACTTAAGTTGCTTCCATATCTTGGCTATTGTAAATAATGCTGCTATAAACATAGGGGTGCGTGTGTCCCTTTAAATTAGTGTTTTTGTATTCTTTGGGTTAATACCCAGCATTGCAATTGCTAGATCATAGGATAGTTCTATTTTTAACTTTTTAGGAGCCTCCATACTGTTTTCCACAGTGGCTGCACCAGTTTGCATTTACTCAAGCGTTCCTTTTTCTCCACATCTTTGCCATCACCTGGTGTTTCTTGTGTTATTGATTTTAGCCATTCTGGCAGGTGTAAGTGATTCTCATTGTGGTTTTGATATGCACTTCCCTGATGGTAAGTGAGGTTGAGCATCTTTTCATGCATCTGTTAGCCATCTGTGTGTCTTTTTGGGAAAAACGCCTATTCATGTCTTGTGCCCATTTTTTAAATTGGATTATTTGTTTTTTGGGTGTCGAGTTGTATAAGTTCTCTATACATTTGGGATACTAACCACTCATCAGACACATCATTTGCAAATAATCTTCTCCCATTCCATAGATGCCTTTAGGTTTGTTGATTGTTTCCTTTGCTGTGCAGAAGCTTTTTACTTTGATGTAGTCCCAATGGTTTATTTTTGCTTTTGTTTCCCTTGCCTCAGGAGACATATCTAGAAAAATGTTGCTACAGCTGATGTCAGAGAAGTTGCTGCCTGTGTTCTCCTCCAGGATTTTTGTAGTTTCAGGTCTCATATTTAGGTCTTTCATCTATTTTGAATCTATTTTTGTGAATGGTGTAAAAAAGTGGTCCAGTTTCATTCTTTTGCATGTTGCTGTTCAGTTTTCCCAACACCATTTGTTGAATAGACTGTCCTTTTTCCATTGGATACTCTTTCTTCCTTTGTCAAAGATTAATTGACTATATAATTGTGGGTTTTCCATTCTGTCCTTTTGATCTTTGTGTCTATGTTTGTGCCAGTACCATGCTGGGTTTTTTTAGTTTGTTTGTTTGTTTGTTTATTTATTTATTTTTGAGAGAGAGAGAGAGAGAGAGAATGGGGGAGGGACAGAGAGAGAGAGAGAGAAAGAATCCCAAGCAGGCTCCATGCTGTCAGCATGGAGCACATGTGGGGCTTGATCCCATGGACCATGAGATCACGACTTGAGCTGAAATCAAGAGTCAGACGTTTCACTGACTGGGCCTCCCAGGCCCCCCAGTACCATACTGTTTTGATAATTACAGCTTTGTAATATGACTTGAAGTTCAGAATTGTGACGCCTCTAGCTTTGCTTTTCTTTTGCAAGATTGTTATGTCTGTTTGGAGTCTTTTGGTTCCATACACATTTTAGAATTATTTGTTCTACTTCTGTGAAAAATGCTGTTGTTATTTTGACAGAGATTGCATTAAATGCGTCAATTGCTTTGGGTAGTATAGACATTTTAACAATATTTGTTCTTCCAACCCATGAACGTGAAATATTTTACCATTTCTTTGTGTCCTCTTCAATTTCTTTCATCAGTGTTTTATGTTTTTCAGAGTCCAGGTCTCTCATCCCTTTGGTTAGGCTTATTCCCAAGTATCTTAGTATTGTTGGTGAAATTGTACATGGGATTGTTTTTCTTAATTTCTCTTGCCGCTGCTTCATTACTGGTGTACAGAAATGCAACAGATTTCGGTACAGTGATTTTATATCCTGCGACTTGACTGAACTTATCAGTTCTAGCAGTTGTTTTTATGCACTCTTTAGGGTTTTCTATATATAGTATGTCATCTACAAATAGCGAAAGTTTTACTTCTTCCTTACTGATTTGGATGCCTTTTGTTTCTTTTTGTTGTCTGATTGCTGTGGCTGGGACTTCCAGCACTATGTGGAATAGAAGTAGTGAGAGTAGACATCCTTGTCTTATTCCTGACCTTAGGGGAAAAGCTCTCAGTTTTCCCCATTAAGGATGGGTTCGTTGTGGGTTTTTCATGGATGGCCTTTATTATGTTGAGGTATGTTCCCTCTAAACCTACTTTGCTGAGGGTTTTTATCATGAATGGATCACTTTCACTACTCTTATTAAGCACAGTACTGGGAGTCCCAGCCAGTGCTTTACTGAAAAAAAAGAAAAGGAAAGAAATAAGATCAAAAAGAAAGATTGGAACTGGGCTGTTTGAGATGGCATTATTGTCTACATATACAATCCGAAGGACTCTTACACAACACTTGTACTAATGAGTTCAGCGAGGCTGCAGAGTACGAGACAGACAAAAATCCATCTATTCTTTTTTAAAAAAAAATCCATCTATTCCTGTAAACTAGCAATAAACATGTGCAAACTGAGAATTAAAACAGGGGCACCTGAGTGGCTCAGTCAGTTGGGTGTCTGACTCTTGATTTCGGCTTGGATCGTGATCTCAAGGTTCATGGGTTCGAGGCCTGCATCAGGTCCCTTGCTGATGGTGCAGAGCCTGCTGGGGATTTTCTCTCTCTCCTTCTCTCTGTCCCTTCCCCACTCGTTTTCTCTCTCTCTCTCTCTCTTTGTCTCAAAATAAATATGTATTGCTTAAAATCACTACCCCTTCAAAAAAAAAAACAAACCCCAAACTAGGTAGGAATCTAAAAAAAAAAAACAAAAAAAAAACAAACAAAAAACATGTAAAGGATCTGTATGCTGAAAGGTTTTTTTAAAAATTTTTTTTCAACGTTTTTTTATTTATTTTTGGACAGAGAGAGACAGAGCATGAACGGGGGAGGGGCAGAGAGAGAGGGAGACACAGAATCGGAAGCAGGCTCCAGGCTCCGAGCCATCGGCCCAGAGCCTGACGCGGGGCTCGAACTCACGGACCGCGAGATCGTGACCTGGCTGAAGTCGGACGCTTAACCGACTGCGCCACCCAGGCGCCCCTGTATGCTGAAAGGTTTTAAATGTTGCTGAAACCAAAGATTTAAATAAATGGAGTGACATACCGTATTCATGAATTGGCAGACAATATAGTAAAGATGTCGGTTCTCTCCCAACTGATACACAAGTCTAACACAATTCCTATCAAAATCCCAGCAAGACTTTTTAATAGATATAGACCAGCTCACTCTAAAAGTTATGCGGAAAGGCAAAGGAACTCGAATAGCTAAAACAATTTTGAAAAAGAGAAATAAAGTGGGAACAATGGCTGTATCAGATGTTGATACGCTCTATAGCCACAGTACTCACGACAGTGTGATGTTGGTGGAGGAGAGACACATAGATCCGTGGAACAGAATAGAACCCAGAAATAGACCGAAAAAATCCACCAAATTGGTTTTTGACAAACAGGAATAAGCAATTCAATGGAGGAAGAATAGTCTTTTCAACAAATGGTGCTTAAACAACTGGACATCCGTAACGGGGGTGGGGAAGAACATTAACTTGGACCTCACACCAGTGTTTCTCTTATTTGGAGCTTGTCTCATTCTCGTTAATTTTTCATATGCCATTAATAGTGCTTCCAGTAATCTTTTAAGAAGGGACATGACTGCTTAAATGTCCAAAAATGTTTGCCTTTGCCCATGAAGAATAGCTGGAACAGGGGCTGACTTACAGAGTCACATTACTTTTTTGACAAAACTCCATGTTTTCTCTCCTTTGGTTTCAGACTTGAAGGTCCATCCTGGTGAAATTAATAATACTTAATAGTATTTTGGTCAGACTGAGATGAGAGATCAACGATGATAACGGACAAAGCAGTATTGAAAGGGCTTTTTAAATTTAAGTTTTATGTTTTCTCACCTTTTATTTATTTCCTCCCTGACTTTACTAAAACGGTACACATCTTAGCCAAAAGTTGAAGGGCAGTGACTGAAGAAATTTAATTCTGTGAGTAAAAGGTGAATAGTTTTCAAAGAGAAGAAACATAACAGCCTTTTAATCCCTATTTTTCTGCTTCTGATAACTGATAAATGGTGGGTGCCTAGTCAAGCATGACTGTGATTACAATCTTCACATAGAAAATTGGGCCAGGGGGGGCGCCTGGGTGGCGCAGTCGGTTAAGCGCCGACTTCAGCCAGGTCACGATCTCGCGGTCCGTGAGTTCGAGCCCCGCGTCGGGCTCTGGGCTGATGGCTCGGAGCCTGGAGCCTGTTTCTGATTCTGTGTCTCCCTCTCTCTCTGCCCCTCCCCCGTTCATGCTCTGTCTCTCTCTGTCCCAAAAATAAATAAAAAACGTTGAAAAAAAAAAAAAAAAAAAAGAAAATTGGGCCAGGGAAAAATATTCTCAATACATAATACACAATATACAAATTTTAATTTAAAAAATTCAACTGCGTTGTTGAAGTGTAATGGACATACAGTAAATTGCATGTAGTGAAAGGACACAATTCGGTAAGTTTCAAACATATGTGCATAGCCATAAAACGATCACCACAATCAAAATAGTGAACATATCCTCCAGCATCCACGTAAGTGTCCTTGTGCTCCTTTAGTCCCTCCCTTCTGCCTTTCCCCGCCCCCACCTCCAAGCAGCCTCTCATGTGCTTTCTGTCAGTATAAATGAATTTGCATTTTCTAGAGTTCTGTATAAATGGAATCAAATAGCAAGTGCTCTTTTTTGGTCTGGCTTCTTTCGCTCAACAGAACTTTGAGATTCATCTTGTCATTGCACATATCAATGGTTCATCTGAGTAGTATTCCATTGTTTGGATAGACCACATTTTATTTATCTGTTCATCAGCTGATGGACATTTGGATAGTTTTTACTTTTTGACTCTAAGGAGTAATGCTGCTATGAATATTTGTGTCTAACCTTAACTCCCTACCTCTGGAAACCACTGATCTCTCTTGTCTTTATAGTTTTGCCTTTTTCCAGAATGCCATGTAAATAGAATCACACAGTCTGCAGCTTTCTGAGCCTTGCTTCTTTCACTTACCATAACGTATTTGACGTTCTTCCACATTGTTGCATGCTTCAGTAACTCATTCCTTTTTAATGATAAATATTATTCCCTCTTACTGATGTACCACAGTGTGTGTACCCACTCACTAGTTGAAGGATATCTGGGTTGTATCCAGTTTTTTACTATTCTGAATAAAGCTCCCATACACATTAGCGTGCGGCCTTTTGTCTAAACACGTTTTCATTTCTCTTGGATAAATGGGAGTGGGATTGCTGAGTGGTGTGGCAAGTTGTATTAGTTTCCTATTGCTGCTACAACAAATTACCACAAACTTAGTGGCTTCGAGCAACACAAATTTATTCTCTTACAGTTCTGGATGTCAGAAGTCCAGCATGGAATCTTAAGTGGCTAAAATCAAGGTGTCATTAGGGCCGATTCCTTCAGGGCTCTGCGTAAAGACTCCTTTCCCTTGCCTTTTCCAGCTTCTAGTGGTCACTTGCATTTCTTTTTTAGGTGGAATACAGGAGGATGAATGGAGACCCTTCCATCTTCACAGCTTATCACTCCAATCTCTGCTTCCGTCATCACGTCACTTCCTCTTACTCTGACTCCTTGTATCCCTCTTATAAGAACCATTGTGATTACATCAGTCCCACCAGATGATCCAAGATAATCTCCTCGGTTCAGTATCCTTGACTGAATGACACCCGCAGCTTGTTCTTTTTACCATATAAAGGGACTTTAACAAAGGCCAGGGATTAGATGTGGGTATATCTGGGGGGCTATGATTTAGCCTATGTGTGTTTAACTTTGTAAGAAATTGCCCAGCTGGTTTCCAAAGGGGCTGTAACATTTTGCATTTCCCATCAGCAACATATGAAAGTTCTAGTTGCCCTACATCCTTGCTTTGCCCTTGATATTATCAGTTTTTTAATCTTAGCCATTATAGAGGGAATGGGGTGGTGTTTCATTATAGTTTTAATTTCCATTTCCCTAATGACTAATGATGTCAAGCAACTTTCCTGGTATTTTTTGTCATCCATACATCTTATTTAGTGAAGTTATCTCTTACAACTTTTTAAATGTTTATTTATTTTGAGAGAGAGGGAGAGAGCTTGTGTGCATACGGAAGAGCGCAAGTGGGGGAGGGGAACAGAGAAAGGGAGAGAGAGAGAATCCCAAGGAGGCTCTGCACTGACAGTGAAGAGCCCCACTCAGGGCTCGATCCCACAAACCCGTGAGATCATGACCTGAGCCAAAATCCAGAGTCCGATGCTTAACTGACTGAGCCACCCAGGCGCCCCTGTTACAATTTGTTTTTTTACTGTTTTTCAGTTGGGTTGTTTGGGTTCATATTATTGAGTTTTGAGAGTTCATCATGTATTCTGCTTACAATATTTTTATCAGATATGTGTTTTGCAAAGATTTTTCTCAGGCTGTGATTTGCCTTTTACCTTTTCTTATTTTTTCTTTTCCTTTTCTTAATAACTGTTTTTGCAAGAGCAAAATTTTGATGAAGCCCTATTTATCAGTTTTTCATGGACTGTCCTTATAGTGTCAGAGATGACATCTTTGTCCAACCCAAGTCACAAAGATTTTCTTCTGTGTTTTCTTGTAAAAGTTTTATTGTCTTACATATCACATAAAGGGTTAGTATCCAAAATTTATAAAGAACTTACCACACTCAACACCCAAAAAACATATCATCCAGTGAAGAAATGGGCAAAAGACATGAATAGACACTTCTCCAAAGAAGACATCCAGATGGCCAAAAGACACATGAAAAAATGCTCAACATCACTCACTATCAGAGAAATACAAATTAAAACCACAATGAGAATACCACCTCCCACCTGTCAGAATGGCTAACATGAACAACTCAGGCAACAACAGATATTGGTGAGGATGCGGAGAAAGAAGATCTCTTTTGCATTGTTGGTGGCAATGAAAGCTGGTGCAGCCACTCTGGAAAACAGTATGGAGGTTCCTCAAAAAATTAAAAATAGAACTACCCTACGACCAATTGCTCTACTACGTATTTGTCCAAAGGATACAGGAGTGCCGTTTTGAAGGGGCACATGCACCTTGATGTTTATAGCAGCACTATCAACAATAGCCAAAGTATGGAAAGAGCCCAAATGTCCATCAGTGGATGAATGGGTATAGAAGATGTGACATATATACACAGTGGACTATTACTCAGCAATCCAAAAAATAAAAATAAAATCTTGCCATTTGCAACGACATGGATGGAACTAGAGGGTATTAAGCTAAGTGAAATTAGAGAAAGACAAAAATCATATGACTTCACTCATATGAGGACTTTAAGATACAAAACAGATGAACATAAGGGAAGAGAAGCAAGAATAATGTAAAAACAGGGAGGGGGACAAAACAGAAGAGACTCTTAAATACAGAGAACAAACAGGGTTGCTGGAGGGGTTGTGGGAGGGGGGTGGGCTAAATGGGTAAGGGACATTAAGGAATCTACTCCTGAAATCATTGTTGCACCATATGCTAACCAACTTGGATGTAAATAAATAAATAATAAATACAATAAGTAAATAAATAAATAAGTACGTAAATAAAAGTTTTATCATCTTGGGTTTTACACGTACGTCTGTGATCTATACTTAGTTCATCTGTGCACGTGATGTGAGGTGCCAAGTGAAGTTCTCGTTTGTTTGTTTTGCATATGAAAGTCCAGTGGTTCCAACAACATCTGTTGAAGACATTATCTTTCTAGAAATTGCACCTTCACATTGGTCAAAAATCAGTTTGGCCATATATGTGTGTGTTTATTTCTGGACTCTCTGTTTTATTCCACATACCCATGGGTCTACCTTTGCCACACTGTCTTGATTACTCCCGCTTTATATCACAGCTTGAAATCAGGCACTGTGAGTCTTCCAACTTTGTTCTTTTCCAAAACTGTTCTCACTCTTCTAGTTCCTTTGCTTTACCATATAAAGCTTAGAGGCAGCTTCACAATTTCTACAAAAAATCTTTCTGGGATGGAATCTACCTATCAATTTGGGAAGAATTGACAGTGTGTTATCTGTTATTGCATAACAAACGAGCCCCAAAGTAAGCAGTCTACAACAGAAAATATTTATGATCTCCCAGATTCTGTGGGTCAGGAATCTGGAAGTAGCTTAGCTGGGTGCCTCTGCCTTAAGGCCTTTCACAGCGTTGTGATCAAGTTGTCAGCCAGGGCCGAGGTGAAGGCTCAACTAGGGGAAGTTTTGCTTCCAAACTCACTCACATGGTTGTTGGTAAGATTCAGTTCCTTGAAGGCTATTGACTGGAATTCTACCTCAGTTCCTCGACCTGTGGGCCTCTCTGTAGAGCAGAGCAGCTGACGACATGGCACCTAGCCTTCTTGAGAGCAAGAGAGTGAGAGAGTGCTCAAGACCAAAGCCATAGACCCTTTACAATCTCATTTAGGAAGCAACATCATTTTTGCCAACTTTTTTTTAGTAGAAGTGCATGACTAGATATAGCTTACCTTCCAGGGAAGGGAGTTATGCAAGGGCATGAATGCCAGAAGGTAGGGACCTTTACGGGCCATCTTTTAAAAAGAATTTTTTTAATGTTTATTTTTGAGAGAGAGAGAGAGCGCACCAGCGGGGTGGGGGGGGGGGCAGTGGTGGGTACAGAGAGAGAGGGAGACACAGAATCCAAGCAGGCTCCAGGCTCTGAGCTGTCAGCACAGAGCCCGACATGGGGCTCAAACCCATGAACCGTGAGATCATGACCTGATCCAAAGTCAGACGCTTAACCGACCGAGCCACCCAGGGACCCCCCCATTATGGGCCATCTCAAAGGCTGCCTACCACAGACGTTCTAACAATGAGTCTTACAATGTATGAAGACATTATTTGTCTAGGTCTTCTTTGATTTTTTTCATTGATGTTTTGAAATTTCAGCATACATATCTTGCACGTATTTTGTAAGAATCTGACCTGAGGGGGCACCTGGGTAGCTGTGTAGGTTAAGCGTCCAGCTCTTGATTTCTGCTCAGGTCATGATCTCACAGTTTGTGTGATTGAGCCCCGGATTGGGCTCTATGCTGACAGCGTGGAGCCTGGTTGGGATTCTCTCCCTCCCTCTCTCTGTCCCTCCCCCGCTCATGTGCTCTCTCTCTTTTTCTCTCAAAATAAATAAACATTAAAAAGAATCATACCTAAGGATTTCATGTTTCTGGTACTTTTGTAAATAGCACTATTTAAAATTTTTATGTTATGTTATGTTATGTTATGTTATTTTTGAGAGAGAGAGAGAGAGAGAGAGAGAGAGTGCTCGAGTGGGGAGGGGCAGAGAGATAGTGGGACTGAGGATTTAAAATGGGCTCTATGCAGACAGCAGAGAGCCTGACGCAGGGCTTGAACTCATGAACCCTGAGATCAGGGCCCAAGCCAAAAGCAGACACTTAACTGACTGAGCCACCCAGGTGCCCCACACTATTTAAAATTTTGAATTTCAAAGAATTTCAAATTGTTAATTGCTAGCATACAGAAATGCAGTTGATTTTTGTATACAAAAATGACCTCATGTCCTATGGCCTGGGTAAAGCCACTTTTTAGTTCTAGTAGTTTTTTGGTAAACTCCTTGGATTTTTCTACATAGGCAAGTTGTTTGTCAATAGAAAGTTTCATTTATTTTCTGATATGTGTGCCTTTTCTTTTTCTTGCCTTTTTTTAGTAGCTAGGACTCCCGGTCCAATGTCGAATATTGTTCACTGTTCCTTCTTATGTCTCAGGTGTTCTTCCCAGAATCATTTTTAGCCTTCTGGAAGATGGGGCGCCTGGGTGGCTCAGTTGCTTGAGCGTCTGACTCTTAGTTTTGGCTCAGGTCATGATCTCACAGTCGTGGAATTGAGCCCTGCGACGGGCTCAGAGCTGCGATTGGAGCCTGCTTAAGATTCTCTCTCTCACTCTCTCTGTCCCCCATCCCGGTACGTGCTCTTTCTAAAATAAAAAGTTCTTTTAATGACATCTTTTTGTGTCCGAAAATACCTTTAGTTCACCCTCACTCATAAGAGTTTATTTGCTGGGTTTAGCATTCTAGCTTGATACTCGTCTTGCCACTTCAAAGATACCATTCCTTTGTCTCCCGGCTACTGTTACTGGAAAGTCTTCTGCTTGTCTTTGTTATCCTGCAGGTTTATGTACTTAAATATGGGTTTATTTTAATTAACCTCCTTGGAATTCTTGGGTTTCTACATCTGAAGATTGGTGTCTTTCATAATTTTTGAAACCTTACCTCTTTGTATGTTGCCTTTTCCTCGATTGTTTTTCTCTCCTTCTAGAGCTCTACTTGGAACATACATTGAACCTTATCTATACTCTATTTCTCTTCACTCCTAATACCGTTTTCTATCATTCTGACTTTTTGCCCTGTATTGGTAATTTATTTAGATCGATCTTCTAATTCTTTAATTTTCCTTTTAGTCCTGTCTGCTACTTATAGCATCCTTTGAGTTTCTACCTTAAATTATTACTTTTTATCGTATAAACTCCTATTAGATGTTCTTTCAAATCTGTCCAATGTTCATACTCCCTGCATCCTTATTCTAGCAACCCTATCTTGAATCCCTTATACACAATTAACGTCGTTGTTTTATACTCTGTATTTGAATATCCCACTGTCTATGGTTTGGTGTTTGTGTCTGCGTGCCTGATTCTGTTTGATGTTTGATGCTGATGTTTGATGTTTATGCGGACCCTTGGAGGTTTAGTGATTTTTTTTTTAAATTCTGAGTTTGTAACTTTATGGTAATTCTTTGAAGTCTGTAAATGTATTCCTCCAAAGAAAAATTTCTGTTTTCTTCTGGCAGTTTTCTATGGGTACTACCAAGGTCCACTTTGAACTCTGCTTTTGACACAGGGTTCATTTTGGGTCACAGAGATTCCGGTTTGGACCTGGCCCACACCTGTGTCAATTTGCTTGTATTTGGATGTTCCCGTAGACTTTGCTTCTTACGGCTCTGTCTGCAGGGTGGGCTTTTTCCAGTTGAACTTCTTGAGGCTGGTGCTCTTGGGCTCTCCTGCCTTTGTGAGAGGGTCTCCAAGCTGACCTCTCACACTGCTTGGGCTCTGTGATTTGTCGACTGTCCCCCACAGTGATAGCTTGTCAGAACCTGGCTCTAGACTACCACGAATCAGCAGATGCTTCCAGAGAAAATATGATCTGTAGGTCTTGTGGATTTGTGCTTTCCTATCATTTCTGCCCCACCCCCCTCCCAGGAATTCCTTTACTTTCCCACCACTACTCTACAGACTGAAATATTAAAACTCCTTTCTTTGGCATTTACTGTTTTCTGAACTAGAAGGAAGTTTCTCCAAACATCTAGCCAGCATATTGTTGCAAACACAAGTCCTACTGTTAAAATATTAGTGTTTTCCTTTGCAGAAAATTTTCCTATGCAGATGTATGATTTGTATAATAAGAAAACACCATGCATAGTGCTTTCTAACCTGTTGTCATTTAGCAACATATTTTGAACAACTGTTTATGTAAATAAATGTGTCACTGATGCTCTGGGTGCAGGAAACAGACTCTGAGACAGAGACTTGAGTGCAGGAAGTTTATTAAGGAGTATTTTTAAGATCAACGCCACCAGGGAAGGAGTTAAGTCGGTTTAAGGGGACGTTAGGCAGTGATGCAGTTATCAGTCCCAAGGCTTCAGCTCTGAATCTGGAAGGGGCCCTGCAGCCTTATCCCAAACTGAAGAAAGAAGGCTGGGCCTTCTTACTCCTGTGGAATTTGATGTGGGCTGTCCCTGGGAAGGCAAGGCAGCCAACTTCTACTGCATGCAATTCCTGGAGACACCAGACAGATGACGATTGTCAGCCTGCAGCACTCTCAGAATCTGGAAGTCCCCAAGGGGGATCTGGGGAAGAACGTCATAATGTCCACCCCAGCGAGGGACACTTGGGGCTCCAAATAACAGAAAATCCAACCAACTCTTGCTTAACAAATAGCTACTTATTCTCACTTAATATAAGGTCTGCAGTAGATGATTTTTGGCATCAACATCATCTTTCTCTTTCATTAGGAAAGCAAAAAAAAAAAAACTTTCTCAAAGCCCGTAGTAGACTTCTCCTTACATTTCATTGACCAGAAATGTATCACATGGTCACTGCCAGGTAAGAGGGAAGCTGGGAAGGTGGGGACTGAATTTTCATGATTTTGTGCCTGGAGCAGTGAACATTGCTCCCATGAATAATATCTGGGTTCTGTTAGTATAGAAAAGATACAAAGGAATTTACACATGCATCTAACATAGCCTGCCACAAATAGACCTCTACAAAATTATTTTGAATGATATATGGATATAACTTACTGAAGCAGGCCCATTTTTCTGGAGGTTTTGATCGTTGCCAATATTCTGCTATTATCCACTGCGCTGTGATAAACATCCAAGTGTGCCCATATCCTCAATTATTTGCTCAGGATGAAATGCCAAATATGTGACTTCTGGGTCAAGAGAATGTACCTTTTTAAGATACAGATTACCATGACGTACCAGGGAAAGTTCTACTAATGTATGTTTCCAGGAGCAGTGATTGAAGAGGCCTAGTTCCCCTAGATCCTTGCTGACCCTCGATATTAACATTCTTATTAATTTCCATCAGACTTGCATTCTTTGAAAAGTACCTGGTTTTAATCAGCATTTTGATTACTTTGTGTTCATCACATTTATTCATTTTTTGAATTATGGCCCAAAAATAGGGTTTGTATGGTTTCAGCATGTTGCAAATTATTGAGATACATTTAGTGTTTTGCTACTGTGCTGTAAAGGTTAATCACAGCAGTTCTGTAATTAACCTGAGCTGTTTGCTTAAATTAAAGCTCCTGCTTGACACGACTCCTGGTCAAAGCACGAAACAATGATGTAGAGTGTCTCTGTAACCATGAGTCCAAAGAGTTTCAGAGCAGTCTGACACAGCTCGTAGGCATTGTTTATTAATAACAATGAGATTGAAGGCTTGCACCTGGTCTTGGAGTGATCCTCCCCAGCCCCCACCCCAGGGCTCTGCTGGTTCTGCAGCCAGAATGTGCCTCGGTGACCAGCATAGAATACACAACGTCAGCAGATACTTCATTTTAGTCTGCCTGGGTCTGAAGGGTTCTGTGCACACGTCAGTGGTTCCCAATCCAGGAGACATCTGGCCTGGCTATTACAGAAAGGGGACGTTAGGAACCTGCACCTGGCTGCGGCAGACCCCTACTGTGAGCCATAGGCTGTGAAGTATATTCTGACGTTCAGGCTTTTGCCATAGCATGTCTTTTCCCTGTAATAAACTGTACCTTTGTAGGCTTTGTCATTTTGGGACCTGCGTGTATTCTTCAGCAGTTGAACCCCGGTTAAGTGCCACTGTTAGTGCACATATATATTCAAGTTTTGTAAGTGTCCCATGGGCACTAGGAAAAAAGTCATATTGTCTAGTACATATACATGTCTTTTTTCCAGGAAGCTTTTATTTTTTTTTTTTTAATTTTTTTTTAATGTTTTTTATTTATTTTTGGGACAGAGAGAGACAGAGCATGAACGGGGGAGGGGCAGAGAGAGAGGGAGACACAGAATCAGAAACAGGCTCCAGGCTCCGAGCCATCGGCCCAGAGACTGACGCGGGGCTCGAACTCACGGACCGCGAGATCATGACCTGGCTGAAGTCGGATGCTTAACCGACTGCGCCACCCAGGCGCCCCCAGGAAGCTTTTAAATAAGACATTGATTTTATCAGTAAGTGAGTGAATCTCTGTCCTTCATATTTTGATTGTATACATTTCATGCCATTTTGCTTAGTTTTTTGTCTCAAATTCTACTAATTTAAGTATTTTGATCCTTTGTTTTCCTTTGTGTCTGCTTCTCGTATTTTTTCCCATTCTCTTACACTGATCTTTTTTGTGCAGTTGTGTGATTTTTTATTTTATTTTTTATTTTTTTAATATTATTTTTTTTTAATATATGAAATTTATTGTCAAATTGGTCTCCATACGACACCCAGTGCTCATCCCAGTTGTGTGATTTTTTTAATTAACATAGAACTGATTTTTAAAAATCCAGTGTGGGAAATTTTATTTTTAAATATAAAAGTAGGTTCCATTGATATTTATCATTATAATGAATATATTTAGTATATTACGTTTCATCTTCTTCTATGCTGTTTTTAAATGCTTCTTTGCCATTTCCTTTGTTTTATGATTTGTTTCTCTCTCATGAGTATTTTCTTTGTTTTTATCTACTTCACTGCTTTGGAAGGCACATACACTCCTTTTAGGACTGGTAGGTATGGGCTTTAAGCTTTCTGTGGGTCTGGGGAAGAACACATACAAGATGTTTTGATGGCAATAAATCTATCAGAGACACGAAGACATGGCAAAAGGACTCAAAGTACCCCCTGCCCAGTTGGGATAATTAGAGCATCAGTAAACATAATTGCAGTGGTTTGAAACACATGACATAAGGGTAAATCTGTGAGTCCATATTACCAAAAAACAAAACAAAACAAAACAAAACAAACCCTTACCATCTACCCTTAAAAAAAGACAAAAAGTTTATTGTTTTCCTTTAGAGGAGTTTATGGCACCAGCTGTATTTGGAAAACTGCTAAATAAAATATTGACATGGGACAACAGTTTGAAAAAGCGTTCTGTGGCCTATATTTCTTAAATTATCAGTATGTAAAAAAAATTTTTTTAATGTTTATTTATTTTTGAGACAGAGAGAGACAGAGCATGAATGGGGGAGGGTCAGAGAGAGGGAGACACAGAATCTGAAACAGGCTCCGGGCTCTGAGCTGTCAGCACAGAGCCCGATGCGGAGCTCGAACTCACGGACCGCGAGATCGTGACCTGAGCCGAAGTCGGGGCTCAACCGACTGAGCCACCCAGGCGCCCCAAATTATCAGTATTTTTTAAGTGAAATGGCAGTGTGTGCTCAGGGGATGAGTAGTGGAGGAGGAAGAGGGAAAGAGAATCTTAAGCAGGCTCTGCACCCAGCACAAAGGTCCACATCACCCCCATGACATCACAACCTGAACTGAAATGAAGACTTGGACGTTTAACTAACTGAGCCCTCCAGGTGCCCCAAAATGGTCATCTTTTCATTCCTCCTGATTTGGCCAAGTTGAGCGCACTCTTACTCTCCTCCCTCTTGTCTTTGTTACTAAAATGTTAGATTTTGATACAGAGTAAGCATTTAGACTTTTAAAAACTGTCATTTTCACACAATTTTCTCAGTTTTGAACTATTTTTTAATCTCTTGTTATTATGGTGTGTATTAAATTTTTTCAGGAAGTGGGTGTTGATGATACACCCTGGCAGTATTGAACCCTGGCAGTAGGGAAGAGCAGTTCATAGCAGGGGCGCAGACACCCTGACTGCCTGGGCCCCATCCTGGCTCTTAGATAAGTTACCTAAACTCTCAGCTCTCTTCTCTGTAAAATGACGGGGGTTGGTGGAGTGAATGAGTCAATATATACAAAGCACTTAGAAGAGGGCCTGCCAGCGTGTGCTTAGTATTTGCCAGCCATTACTGCGAAAGACCATTTGGCCGCGAGTAGGAATCCTCCGGTATAACCCTGTTCTCTAAAAACCCTAGCTGTTGGTCCATTTTCTGCCGAAGACTGATGTTGCAGAGAAGCCTGACATCAAACTGACTTTGTTGCCTTCTAGCCTAGGCGGTGGAGAGCTCTGGATGTGTGACTCTGGGCAAGTTACTTGACCTCTGCAGTCCTTGCCCGCATCGTGTGTAAAGCGGGGCAAGTCCTAGGCCTCCCCGCCTTGGGCCCTTTGCACATGCTGGCCAAGCCATCCTTCCTCCCTTCCATCGGCTCGTTTTCCCTCACTCCGACCTTTTCATTCTGCCAGGGCTTCTAACCGTAGCGGCCTCAGCCTCTGGCCAGTCATCTCACTCCGGCCTCTCGGCCTCCGCCACCGACCCGAGGGCACGCACGCGGCAGAGAGACAACCGAGCGAGCGGTTCCGCGGCGAGACCGGAAGACACACTCTCTTTCGTCCAGGGTGACTGGGCCGCGGGGAGCCCAGAGGCGCCCGTCTGCTCCGGCAAGGGCTGGAGGACAGCGGAGGCGGCTGGAGCGCACAGGGCTCCCGCCAGACTCGCTCAGGGTTCCCGAGGCCAGTCGACGTCAAGGCGGGCGCCGCGCGCGGCTTGGTTGGAAGCCGTGAGGTTTAGGGGAGAGAATTCAGTAGAGCCGCGAGTAGCGTGCAGAACACGGGCTGAGCCCTCAGCGAACGACGGTTTCCTCCCGCCTCAGTGGTTGCGGGGCTTTTTGTAGTTCCAAGTTGTGGTTACAGATTGTTGCCAACTGTGTCTGTGCGTGGGTAGGTGATTTTCCCCGAAGTGCGGGGAGCTCTTTCAGCCTGCACAGAGAGAGAGAGAGAGAGAGAGAGAGATCTTCCCCAAGCTTAGGAAAACCTTGGTTCCCCGACGAGCTTTCGTTATTGCGCCTCTTGGCTAGGAGCGGCGAGCACCTGCCTGTGGGCGACGGTCTGTGTTCCCCGTCTCTACCATCCCTCCCCACCTCCGAACGTTGAGTTCCCGGGGGCGGGGACGTGGGTGCCGGTATTGATCTCCGGAGGGCTTCCTCCCAGCCTCCTGGGCCCTGAGGCCCTGGAAGGGCCTACAAGGCACCGGCTGCCCCCGGCCCGGCCGCTTAGGGAATGAGTTTCTGCCCCTCGCCCGGCCCACTGTCCTTCTGGCAGCGGCACACGACTTCTCAGCGACACACTTGAGCGGTCAGCGCGAGGAGCCACCGACCGCGCGGGCGATCCCAGGAACCCCCGCTGCTCAGCCCAGAGGCCCGGCCTAGGGGCTTGCTGGAAATGCAGAGCCTCCGGGAGGTCCTGGCCCCGCTGCTGCAGCGGAACAGCACGTTCACGACGCCCCCGGTGGTGGGGGCTGGGGGGGGGGGTGCGGGGTGGGGGTTGTGTGCGCCTTAAAGTTGCAGAGGCTGTGCTCCAGAGCACGGGACTCGGTAACCCTTTGATTCATAATCCGTTTGTTTTCTGGCTACTCACGGGGTCTTTCTTTACCGGGAAAACCTTCCCAACTCCTCACCAGACCAGATCATGTCAGGCTCTGACTACTTCTTACTGCATTTTCATGTGAAGTTTCATGACCATAAACTGGGGACTCCGTTGCCCATCGCCTGAGTCTTACGTGCACAATTCACACTTCATTGCAACCTTAATTTTACTCCGTCACATTCCTGCCGTGTCCTCGGCTCCCTTCACCCCTCAGAGAACCCCAAACTTGCCAGAGTTGTGTCCGCAGCTTCTGTTTTGTTCGTTCTTCTCTCCGTAAGAGCTCCCTGATCTCAATACTCTCCCCTGAGCTTCCACTCACGAACTTTGATGTACTTTGGATCAATATTGCCCACTCAACAATAACAATATTAATGGGTTTTTTTTTTTACAATATTAATGTTTAACATTGGTTACCACACACCGTTGACATCATTCCTCTCTTTTATTGTCACCAGAACTCCCTGAGGTGGGCTGAAATATTCTCATTTTTCAGACGAGGAAGCTCAGGTTGGAGCAGTCGGTGGGAATTGGAATCTTTCTCATTCTCTTCAGGACACTTAGCACTCTCATGGCAAAATATTATTTGTACTATGATGGGTAAAGATTCAGCGTACTATTTTGTCTACTTCTTTGAATATTTCCATAAGGGAAAGGGACACGGAGTCAAAACGATTAAGTACTATCTGTCATGGCAGATGGCTGGCCAATGTATCTCTCCAGTTCTGGACTTCCTTCTCCGTTTCATCTAGATTGGCATATCTGGTGACATTTTTGACTTCTTCACTCTTGAACACCTCACAAATTTCTGAGACCTGATGGGCCGGGACCTGCACTCCTGCTACCCCTTCCCCAACCGCTCTCCTGTCTTTCCCACCAGAGCTAAGAGCATCATCACACTCCCTGTGTTCAAGAGGGACCCAGGAGTCGTTTGGGCGCCATCTCTTCTCTGTTACCTCGTACAACCAATTCACTGCCAGGTTCTGCCAGCTGTAATCTCCAGAGCGTGTCCGAATGCCATTCTCTTCTCTGCCTGCAGTGTCAGCCATCACCCTTTACACGGCCCTGCCTGCTTCGGTGAGCTTTCCGACTTTATGCTGCCCCCTTTCAGGGACCAGAGGACCTCTGAAAACATAAATCACATCCGCCACCTACTTAGAGCCCTTCGATGACTTCCCTTTTCCCTTGGAGTAAAATACAGACTTCTCACCCAGCCTCGGTGGCCTTGTGTGATGTGGCCCTCGTATTTGTCCGCCACACCTTGCACCACATTCCCCGCCTTCCTCTCCTCAGCCAGGTGCCCCAGTCCCCTTTCAGTCTCTCTGCTGCCCCACATGCTTTTCTGCTGCAAGGCTACACACCCTTGCCCATTTTCTATTGTTTTGTCCTCTCTTACTCATCCTTTGTATCTCCAGCTATCTACTCCTTCTTTTTTTTTTTCTACTCCTTCTTTAGAGAGACACTCCCTAACCCCCCCATCAGAACTAGCTTCTCCCAGGCAATCTTCATAGTGCCAGTTTTTAGTTGTGGCAACCACCGTAATTTGCAGTTATATGTTAATTTGTGTTCAAATGCTGCCTCTCCCACTCTGATGACAAAGAACGTGAGGGTCTTTGGGTCCAGTACCTGGATGTAACTGGCACCTAGTAGGTGCTCACGAAGCGTGTGGTGAAGAACGGAACGTCTCTGTCATTTTCACCTGCATTCTGGGAAAGTATCTCAAGGATGTTTTTCACGTCAGCCTTTCTATTCCTTACTGACTGTATATGGCTTTTAATTTTGTTGATGCCTTACGAATTTTCTTCCAGTCTTCTTTGAGTCAACTACCTTGTCAACTTTTGCTCTTCGTCTACCTATAACCTTTTGCTTCTCATGCACAGAAGTTATGGTTATTTGCAATCTTTTGAAGAGGCCAAATAGTTTGATTTTTCCTTCTGTCTCTGAAAGCCAATAATTTTCCACAAGTATTTCCTTTCTTTGAGTCTTCCTACTGTTTCTTTTATCCCATTGTCTTTGGTTGTAGATCTAAGACCCTTCCAGACTTAGTGTGTCAATAGAATGTGCGGGTTGCCTTTAGTCCCAGCTTGTATGTGTTTGGGTAGGGCTTCCAACCCTTTGATATCTGCAGCTGCAAAGTGGGTTAGTTGATGGGCATGGCCTCCTGTCCACGTTCCAGCTTCTAACAGGCCTTCCCTTTTTGTACCTCCTTGTTCTCCTGTGGTTATCACCTTCCTCTTATTGTCTCCATCTGTGGTACTGGAACCCAATGACAGTAAGCGAAACGGTTCTTCCTATGTCTGTGGTCACCTACAGTGAGTGAGTAATGGGGGAGGATACGTTTTATGCCACAGCCAGTCTGCCCTTACTTCCTACCTAGTTGATTAACCAGGTTGTTCTGTTTCGGGGTGACTGGCTCAGTCGGTGGGGCGTCCAACTTTGGCTCAGGTCATGATCTCGAGGTTCCTGAGTTCAAGCCCCACGTTGAGCTCTGTGCTGACAGATCGGAGCCCAGAACCTGCTTCAGATTCTGTGTGTGTGTGTGTGTGTGTGTCTTCCCCTCCCCCGCTCACACTCTGACTCTTTCAAAAACAGATGAACGTTAAAAAAATAAATAACAAAAGAATTCCCCAAGGTCGTTCTGTTTCAATGTAAAAATGTAAAAATGCAGTGGGTAGACTGGAGGTTGTGGGGGACTGGGGGACAAGAGGGGACAGAGAGGATGGGGACTCGAGGTGGGCAGAGGACACAGAGGGGTTTCCAGACAAGGGGCAAAACTCAGGAACAAGACTTCCTGCATGACAGTATAGTTCCTTGGGATCAAGAGCTATGAATGCGCAGTCTTCTGGTGAGTAAAGGCCCCAATTTCTGAGTCAGGACACAATAGGTGTAGCAAGAACAATGTACCTTTTTGTTTGTTTTAATCTATCCCCAGTTGCTCTCTTTCATGAAAAGAAGCCCGAGTGCTCCATTCGATGAAGTATGTGTCCCTTTTTCTCAAACTCTATTTGCCTTACAATTATTTTCAAGGCCGTTCACAATTTTATATTATGTTGTCTGTCAAACTCTCATTATTTTAATGGATTTTTATTATTTTTCTATGAGGACATGGGATGTTTTAATGGAAAGCTGTGAGGAGTTTACTGGTGGACTGTAGATCCAATTTTTCTCTTCTCCTCCTTCAACAAAGAAATCTGCAGATCTACAGAATATTCATGAATATAATTTTTTTTTTTTTGCTTCACATCTGCTCCCATAGCTCTGTCAGTAAGGAATTCATCATTCCCAAAGCATTCCATATGCTTTTCCACTCTGCATTTACCCGTGCAATTTCCCCTGGCACAAATCCTCTTCAGTTTTTGGCCTCTAGCAACTCAAGAACAGGATGTTTCGATCCTCCGCTTGTTTTGAGCCCGAGGACACCGTGACTCCATGTTTGTTAGTACAAACATTCTAATCAGAATCGCACCAACATTGAAGAAATTTTATGAAGAACATATTTTCCCAATCTCAAATCACTTTAATTCCTTAATATCAATTTTCTACCTAATGCAGATAAAGCATTTCTAGTGTTTTTTATTTGCTTTTATGTTAATGAAATTATTTTCATCTGGAAAATTCTTATTCATAAAAATGTCACTGTGATTTGTTTGAAAACTTGTCTAAATCAAAATTTTTACATTTTAACCTCTTTCGAGTGAGTTTACTTCTGTGGCAATTAGGTCTGCCAGTTTCCCATGTTGTGAATTTTGTAGGCCTAAATTTTGTCAAGAAAATGTGAGTTTGGGGGCGCCTGGGTGGCTCAGTCGGTTGAGCGTCCCACTTCGGCTCAGGTCATGATCTCACGGTGTGTGGGTTCGAGGCTCACGTCGGGCTCTGTGCTGACAGCTCGGAACCTGCAGCCTGCTTCGGATTCTGTGTCTCCCTCTCTCTCTGCCCCTCCCCCACTCTCACACACACACTCTCTCTCTCTCTCTCTCCCTCCCTCTCAAAAATAAACATTAAAAATTTTTTTTAAGAAAATGTGAGTTTTTTAAGTTTCTGTATTTATTTTGAGAGACAGAGAGAGAGAGAGAGAGAGAATGGGTGCAAGCTGGGGAAGGACAGAGAGGGAGAGAGAGAATCCCAAGCAGGCTGTGAGTGCGGAGACCTAAGAGGGGCTCCCAACTCTCCTCCCGGAGATCATGACCTGAGCCAAAGTCAAGAGTCGGGATGCTTCACCCACTGAGCTACCCGGGCGCCCCAAGAAAATGTGGTTCTTCCAAGTGTTGTGAATCGCTAACAAATGTAGCAGGTAGTAGTGACCCCCCCAGGCCCCCTTGGCACCCACCCTTCAGTACACAGGAACGGTGGTTGGCTTCTGAGTGCAAACACCTGCGACCCCCCACCTGCGGGCGTTCTCGGAGCCCGACACCCCAGCCAGGCCAGAAGTGCTGGGGAGCTGATGTGCCCCAGGGACAATCCTCAGCCAATGACAGAGGCAAGTTGGAGGGTAAACACCCCAGCTTCCATGTCCTGGGGCGGGGGGATGACTCTTAGCTATGTTCTACATGGTTTTTCCTAGTTCCCTGGGGTGTGGGGGCGGGGCGGGGCGGGGGGGGGGGGCGGTATAGAAGCCAGTTACCTCTGGTCGAAAGCTGCTTGATGATGTACCCTTTACTGGCTCATCCTCATCTGTCTTAATTCCCCCACCCTACTGATGCTTTCTGAAATGACCTCTTAATTACTTATACTCTGATTCTCCTCTAGAAGTCAGCTTCCAGGGACCCCAACTTAAGGCTACAAATGTAATTGTATAAATTTTTGCTATTGACAGTTTTATTGTGTTATTTTTATGGGGTCTAAATCTTCCATGGTCGGTGTTGTAAAAAAAACGTTTTTAACATGTATTTATTTTCTTTTTTTTTTTAAATTTTTTTTTTCAACGTTTTTTATTTATTTTTGGGACAGAGAGAGACAGAGCATGAACGGGGGAGGGGCAGAGAGAGAGGGAGACACAGAATCGGAAACAGGCTCCAGGCTCCGAGCCGTCAGCCCAGAGCCTGACGCGGGGCTCGAACTCACGGACCGCGAGATCGTGACCTGGCTGAAGTCGGACGCCTAACCGACTGCGCCACCCAGGCGCCCCAACATGTATTTATTTTCAAGAGACAGAGTGCAAGCGGGGGAGGGGCAGAGAGAGGCGCAGAGAGAGAGGGAGACACGGCATGGCATCGGAAGCAGGCTCTAGGCTCCAGGCTCTGAGCTGTCGGCGGCGCAGGGCTCGAACCCACTAACTGTGAGAGCGTGACCTAAGATGAAGTCAGACGCTTAACCCACTGAGCCAGCCAGGCACCCAGTCAGGGTTTTTTAAATTCTCAGAGTCAAACATTTCGTTAATGAGTTAAAATGAGTCTTCAGCCATTTTTTTGTTCATTCACAGCAACTATTGTAGGCGCTGTTTTATGTTTATTCCTACCAGTACTAGAATCCACTTGAAGACTGATAGATTTGATTTGGGTGCATGCCTGCGTCAGAACCTCCTGCCTCATGTGACCTCCTGTACTTCTTTTTGCACACCCTTTCTTGAGAACCCTTTTTTATATTCCCCACGTAGAGAAATCTTAATCTCCATAATGGAGTAGAAATGCCAGTTCCTCCATAAACCTTTTCCTGATTCTCATCAATAGTAATTGTAATTTTGAGCTCTGATAGCAGCCTGCTTTTTCCTCTATTTAGCACCTTTTCTTGCCTTAAGTGATTTTTAATTATTTCCCCATCAGACTGAGAGCAGAGTGGATCTTGTTTTCACTCCCACCTAACTCTGCTCCTACCAGCACACACTGCAGGTATTCAGTACAAGTCTGAATGTATGTTTCCATAACAGAGAAACCTCTCATACTCCAGATCCAAGAATGCTATGTGTTAACTTTTGAATGGGTTTTTAAAAATCTGTAATGTACACCATGCCTCTCACTATCTTTATCAGCTGCTCTCTCTCAGATACATTCGATTCTTAATCATTTTGCTCCATCAGTGCAACTTCCATCTCTTTTCTCTAAATTCTGTTTTGCTTTTCACATTTAATGAAATTTGATTGTACGGTTTTTTAAATTGCCCCAGTAATTTTTTTTTTAATTTTTTTTAACGTTTATTTATTTTTGAGACAGAGAGAGACAGAGCATGAACGGGGGAGGGGCAGAGAGAGAGGGAGACACAGAATCGGAAACAGGCTCCAGGCTCTGAGCTGTCAGCACAGAGCCCGACGCGGGGCTCGAACTCACGGACCGCGAGATCGTGACCTGAGCCGAAGTCGGACGCTTAACCGACGGAGCCACCCAGGCGCCCCAAATGCCCCAGTAATTAAAGATACCTAGTCATCATTTGGAATAATATGCTCAAGTGTGGCAAGGCATAGTTGATGAGGAATTCTTCCAAATCCATAATCAAATATCAAAATGCCAGTGAAAAAAATGACATTGAAAAAGGTCATAGGACATACATAGCAAATAGGTGTGAAAAATTACTCAACAATCACAATAATCAAAGCTGAAATTAAACTACAGTGTTCACCTATTACATTGCTTATTCCTCTTTATTAAAGTACAAGGTGTCAAGGTGTAATAAAGAAACTCACATTCACTGCTGATGTGGGTATAATATTGTACAACTTTCCTGGAGCTTATTCTAGTAATATTTGCCAGGGACTTTAAATGGTTCATTTTAAAACTTCATCTTTAGGAAATTATATTAAGGAAATAATCCTAAATTTGGACAGTGTGTGCATGTGTGTGTGTGTAAAGAAGTTTAAAAATGTAGTTACGTCTCACAACAGAGGCATGTTTAGATCAATTATGGTATAACTATATTATGGAACACTAAACAATCACTAAAAATATTAATTTCAAAGAAATTTCAATGACTGGTGAAATTATTTCTAATACAATTTTACGTGAAATACGGGATACAAAATTATAATTATACTGATTTCCATTAACACTCTGATCCCTTAGGGATAGTTTTCCATTGGCTCCTTATCTTCCTGGGTCACACTTTCCTGTTTCTTTGCATGTCCCATAATTTTTTGTTGGAAACTTGACATTTTAGATAATGTATCGTAGCAACTCTGGATTGTGTGTGGTGTTTTTGCTATTTTTTGGTTTGTAGTGTGTTTTGTGATTTGCCTCGACGAATTCTGTGGTCTTTTCCCCACCCTTTCCCCTCCCCTACGGTGTATGGCCATTGATTTATGTCTGCTCAGTTTGGGTTTTTTAATTTTTTATTTTTAAGCCTGGATTCCCACGCACCGCCCGAGTTTGCATAGCTTAGTGGTCAGCCAGCGGTTAAGCAGAAGCTACACTTCAACACCTTGAGCCAGTAAGGCTCCCATCTTTTGCTAATGCATTTGTGTGTGGCCTGGGGAATGCACTCAAACTCTGAGTAGTTTCCAACCCTATTCCAGCCTTTGTTTTGGGTTTGCAAGGTTTCACATCCATTCGCGGACCAGTAGCTCGCTAGGGCCCTCTTCAGTCTCCCGTTAGGTGCACACAGCCTTGTCCGTGAACACAGCCTTCTCTGGACCACCAGGGATAAAGTAGGCTGTCTCATTCCCAAGGTCTGTTAAATTTCTGGCTGGTCTCTCTGCCACTCTTCAAAACCAATCCCTACTGAGACCCCAGGCTAGCTGCAGAGTTGGCAACAATGACATGGGATTGTCCATACCAAATAAAGGCAGGCCCCTCTGAGGGCCTGGTAGAACCTCTGTGCCACATGGCTGGGGGAAGGGGAGCGGAGATGGGAACAGCCCCTGGCTGAAACATCCCAGACTCCCACTGTTCTTAGAGGTTCAGCACATCTTGAATAAATGCTTCTCTGATTTGTTGTATGCCTTTGGTCAATTTCCAGAGTCTACATTTTTTGGACAAGTTTGCTTAACTTTACCATTGCTTTTAAGGGAGAGGATTGGCTGAGCTCCTTAACTGGCCACTCTGGAAGTCCTGCTCTGTAAACCACCCAAGTTGTACAAATTATACAAATTCATCCTTTTTCTTGAGGGAGAAAGTGGGACCTTCCTTGGGACATGAAATCCCCAGGGTAATGTCACCTTGGCAAAGTGTCTTCAGCCTGGAAACTAACGGGATCTGCAGGAGAAAGTCCAACTGTGCAGACCAGAGCACCTGGATTAGTGGTCCTCCGTACTTGTTTTCTTCCACTTATTCCTTAGCATTCAAGGATCATCTACATTCCAAGAAAAGAAAAAAAGCTCTATGGTCAACATTTGATTTACATTAAGCTAAACAAAATCAAAAGGAGTCAACATCAGGACTTCTCAGAGCCTTTTAATATGCTGTTTGTTGAGATTCTCTAGGAAAGAAAATAGGTAGTGCTTTCTCAACACTGCGACCAATGAACTTTCTTCCCCCCACACTTCAAGGGATTGCCGATCTTCAAAATACCCTTCGGTGTGTTTTACTTGAAATTTGCTGCCTGGATAAGAAATACGGAGATGTTAGGGGAAGAAGTATGTTCACAACTATGACAGCTGGATGCATCAACCTTCTAGACATGGGAATGGTGGTAGTGGAAATGAATGGAGGGAAATCCCTCAGTGAGGTCAATTTCTGTGGACAATCAAGCTAATACAGCTGCCCGTCCTCACCGGGAGCATTTCATTGGTAACCTTCCAAGTTTCTGGGTTCTGTGTTTCTTTAAGGAGGACTTCCCATGTGCCTGGCTTAAGTAAGGCTCTTGGTAAATAAAGACACAGTATTTGCCCTCAAGGAGTACAGTTAAGGGCACGACGGAGAAGAGTTATAACTGAGCGTCAGAGGTGGCGGCATGCAGGCATCCACAAGGTGCTGTAGGAAGACCAACGGCACAGTTAACCCGGCCCAAGGTGTGAAAGAAGACTTGACAAAGGCCATCATGTCCAGGCTGGTTCTTGAAGGCCAAGGAAGGCTTAGCCGGGCAAGGAAGAGGGGAGGAGCATGTGCAAAGTCCAAGAGGCTGGAGAAAACATGGTATATTCAGGGAGCTCCAAGTAGTTTGCCTAGCTAGAGTATGGGGTATAAAAGATGGAACAGGTACAAAGGTAGCAAAAGATGAAGGGCTCTGTGTGGCAGGCTAGCTAGGGAGTTTGGCTCTTACTCTCAGAGTGAAGGGAGATTATGAAAGGCTGTTGAACCTCAGGATGATTTACCTTCTGAAAGCTCCCTCTGGCAGCAGTGTAGAAAACAGACTGCGGAGGTAGATCAGAAAGCAAGCTCCAGGAGGCCAGCAAGAATAATGAGGATCTGAACAAGGGCAGTAAAGACGGAGAGGGGCAGCTGAGAGGTGAAATTGTGAGGGCTAGATGAACCAAGATGCTGGGGGGGGGGGGGCAGGGGAGAGAGGCAGTGGTAGACCACTCCCAGGTTTCCAACTTCAACAATGGTCCAGCCACATAACAGAGGGAACTCGGGATGAGGGGCAGGTATTTGGGAAGGAGAGAATATACTCAGCCTTGCACTTGTTCGGTTTGAAATTCTGATAAAACGCATGCGAGACGTTAAGGAGACGGTTGGAACTCTGGGTTGAGATGTACCCAGATTTGACAGGTGTCAGAACTCAGAATAAAAGCTGCGGGAGCCACAGGTGTGGTGAAATCGGGCAGGGAATGTGTAGACTGAGAAGCAGACAAAACCATGGGGAACTCCATCTTCCTCTTCTGAACGCCTATAGCCTCTGCCTATAACTTACGGAATGTGTTACGTGCTGCAACATCTAGCTCAGTGCCTACTTGTGCACAAAAAGTACCATGCTTGATATGAGGGTACAAAGAGGAATACAAGAAGGTCCTTTCATCCAAGGGGACTAGGATGTAGTCGTGGAGAAAGAATTATACCCACCTATTATGCAAAATGAAATCAAGAGCTACAAATATGCTGAATGTTGAAGAGGCAATTAATTCAATGGAAGAGAGAACACAGGTTTCAGGAAGGGAGGAGAGCATTTGAGTTGGGGTGGAAAATGGATTTTGCAAGCAGGGAAGGGGAAAGGAGGCAGGTAATCAGAAGCTGGAAACTAACAAAGATCACAACAGAATGAAGTGGGCGAAGCGACAGAAAGAGGCTGGGAAGGTGGCTTGAGGCCAGGGCCCAGGGAATCCTTTCTCAGGCGTCCATTTTAAAGAAGGCACAGAGGAGGAGCCTATGGATATCCAAGCGCTTGTGACGCAGCAGCTTCATTTCTGCCTCGCCACTAAGTTCAGAAATAAATGCTAAAGGAAACCTAAAAATCACCACACTAAGGCTTATGGCTTGTAAATGCTCTTTCTCAATTCCGTATTTCCATTCTGCAAAACTCTGTGTTAGTGGAACTTTAATTACTTGGCTTCGTTATAAAATTTCCATTGCATGTAAGTGTAAGTAATTTCACTCTAATGCACTCATTTGAATCTGTGACTGAAAGCAGTGGGAGAAATCACGTTTTTATGGTACTTCCTTGGCACGCCGAAGGGAAACAAAATGTATGCTGTTAATCAGGTCATGAGTGACTTGGAAAGTGATGGGTTGCATAAAGATAGCAAATAATAAGAGATAAATAGATTTTAAAGATTAAAAATATTTTATTTAAACTTTTCTTCATAAACACTTTTAACATTTTTTTTCAATTTAAAAACAGAATGGATAGCATAAACATGTTTGAATAGATTATATTCACGGCTTGGGAAAAATTACCTGACAAAAATGTAAAGGCTTTCAAAACAGGTATAAAAGGCAAACCTTAAATTATTCTAAGATTTTTAAATCGGCCTTAGGATTATTTGACTACTGGCCCAAAATGTACCTAAAGGTCAAAATATTTTTCTATAGACAAAGTATGCCCAAGAGGTACAGGGCATATACAAGTTAGGTAGAAAATAACCTCTCTGACTATCTCACTGGAACATTCCTTCAGAAAGCAAACACCTTACCCTTACTGATATACTGATTAATAAGGTTTTTAATGTAGCTGTTCCCAAAGATGTAAAAAAAGAAAATCCCAGATTATGAAGGGGGAACAAACCACGCTGAGGGCATTCTCTCAGCGTCGCCCGTGTACCAGTGAAGTCACACGGGTGTATGTACTGCAAGGGTAGGACTTGCATGAGCTTACCTATTCTGGTCTGTGTCTATTGAATATTTGACTTTATAAACTCTCGATAAACTAATTTCTCAGGACTTTCGTTTTGAAGATAAATCTCTTTTAGAAGATATTTATTCCCAAACCAACTCTAATCTGATTGAATAAACGTATGATCCCTAAAAATGTTGAGTACAAAAAAAAAAATCAAAAACGTATAATAGGCAAACAAGAAAAATGGCACTGGCAGTTTTACTGCCATATAGCCCTCAGTTACAGCTAATTTACACTATTATCTATGTTGTGTTTTACTTCAGTCTAAAACTTTAAATTATGTATTCTCAAAAGAGCTAGTCTTTTCTGAGAGATAGCTTATAAACTGAAATATCAATTTATATTATAAACTGAAATGTTATGACCTACAACCACATATACATATATAAAAATAGTCCCACTGAACGTTTGACATGTTTAGGTTATGCAGCTCAAATAATTTGTTATAAAATATTTTAAAGCTTAGTTTCATGTAATTAAGACAAAACTCTCCATTTTTTACCACTTCTCCCCACACAAATGTGTGTGTCCTTTACTATGACTCGAGCAGGCTTCCCAGAATGAGGTGTCCAAAGGTGCTGCTTTAGAAAAGATAAGTGAAGGGCTCAGTCAATATTTCACAAATTAGAGTAACACGCACACACAGAGCAGAGCAATGAGGACACAGAGAATGTTGTCTCAAGAAAAGCTAGTAATTCTATTAATTACGCTTTGCTTTTATAAAAACCAGTAGTACTTCTTCCAATACAAAACCTTCAATGTGAGAATCTTGAATTTTGTGAAATGGCTGTAGTGCAAGGATTTTCTTTAAGCAGATTAAAGTCAAAACTGAAATTCAAGGTCAAAGGTAGGGAACAGAACAAACATTTCTAATTAAGATGCAATTACTGAAGATCAGCTATCTTTGTCAAGTCTGGTGTTTAAAATGTAAAGTGAAAATTAACACACAAAGATCACAACAGTTACACTGTAGTTCCCAATCTCTTACTGAATTTTTAAAAACCACTACCTTGAGCACATACAATGTATCTAAACAAAAAATGGTTCCAAATGAAGCACACAAAAAATAAACGTGAAAAAAATTCTATGGAAAAATTTTCCATAGTTTAGTATAACAAAAATAAATCTCTTTCAGCAATGAAACCGTAATTTTAAAAGGGAATGTAGGTTAATCGTGGATTTAAAATAACCTATATTAGCACTACCTATAAACGGATGAATTTTCTCATACATTCAGAACCCAAGCAATACCAACTGTTCTTAAAGCTCAAAACTGACTACAGCTAACATCAGGTCAGACATGACTCACGTGTGAAGCTGAACCCACAGTTAGTTCAAGTTAAGATTTCACAAATTTTCCAAAACACGAACTGTGATCTTGGTCTTGTGTCTTGAGAATGGAAGACCAAGAATAGTCAACAGTTTGCCCAGATCTTACACTAACTAGGACTATGAAGTCGTATCTAAGCAATTAACAAGAACCACCACTGGTGTGTAAAAGTGTAAAAGCCTGATAGGGGTACCCTGTCTCGGTCTTTTCCAGCAAAAGACAACAATGAGGAAAATAATGAAGACATTACCATTATTTTCTTTAAAGCAAGAAAGCACACAAAGCACTAAACCAACTAATATATTAGAAAAAGAATTAAAAGGCTAATCTAATTCCTAGTTTTCAAAAATAAAATGATTAAAAAATGATTTTTAAAAGGTAGAAAAAGACTTTTACCCATATTACCATGGGAAACAAGATCATGACTTCACTCTTCCATTTTGTGTTCAGTGGTGGCAGCAGCAAAAAAAAAAAAAAAAAAAAAATGAAAACAAAAAATAAAAAACAAAAAACAAAACCAAAAAAGTGAAACTAGAAAATTTATACAACAGCCATAGAAGAAGGCATTGCAATATTGCACCAATATCCTAAGCTCTGGCAAGTTTTGCCAGTGTAGATCTAGTCTGTATCAGATATAGACTTTACTCAAGAGAAAATGGCATCAATTTGAACGATCCACTCCCTGGTTATTCTTGCTTAATTTTGTCAACTACATGTTTTTCCTTCGAGTTGAAAGACTTGAAAGGTGCACAGCTAATCCTACAACACTTTTATAAATGCTTTTAAACAGTTAACTTTGATGCATTCTGAATTTTGAGGTTACTATCCTTCATGCTAGTAGCTTTCAGTAAATAAAACAAAGGCTGAGGGCTTACATCCCCAGTGCCACTAAATATTTTGTACTAAATAAACAAGTAGATATAACCAGTAAGACTGTAATTCTATTTCTTACCTCTAAGTCAAAAATGAACTCAAATTTTCCACGAGATGCTACTTTCCATTCAACAACAGATGCAGCAGCCTTCTTGAATGTAAAGAACGGGAGTTGCACTTACTTTTAGGGGGCCTTTATTTAGGAGTCTGGTATTACCTAAATTCTCTTTAAAAGTGCTTGCACGCTGCAGGGCCAGGACTGCATATACCACTCCGATTCTCACTAAAAACAGGGTAACGTTAAACAGACTGCAAAGAAAAACATTTTCAAAAAGAAGACATACATTGATAAGGAACACTAAACGTTTACTTTTGAAAATAAAATACAAAATGTTAGTTTTCAGAAATCCATACATGTTTCAGGAATACAAGGAGCTCAAATATTACTGAATCAGTATGGACTGAAGATAGGCTACTTTGATACCAAATGAGGACTCCAGTTATTTTAACTTTCTAAAAATGTTAGTACATGAAAAGACGTTACATCTAAAATTCAACAAGTATGGCAAACCGTGTGTGCAAGTGCACTAGCTTAAAAATATAGAATCCTAACCACGCATAAAAGGAGATGTGCCTTGTATGTTCCTAAGATGTACGCAAGTATGGGTATGCTTTCGCTAACACAATGCAGAGAAGAGAAGGCAGCTTAGAAATAGTGTTTTGAATATAAAAAAGTTAACTTTGTAGAAAATTTATATTTTTGCATTTTCAGCAAAAAGCCATGCAAAAAGGTCAAGAGTTTTAACGTAAATAATAAAACCAAAAGGTCTAACAGACTGAAATACACTGAAATAAATGTTCCAAAAGATTTCAGATTGAGATAGGAACCGAAATTACATCCAGTGACACTTATCAGGTCTTCTCTTAGAAGAGGCATGACTCCTACGCTGACATCTGAAAGAAATGTTTAAAGCATAAAATCAACTTCCCAGATAAGTGGATCACTCTATTAAACTGCTTCTGGAAGTAGTTTCAAGAGCTAGCGCTTCGAATTAACTTATTGCATGAGTTTGAGGCCACTAAAAAGAAAAAAAAAGGATGCTAGCACAGAATGAAGAATTTTTTACGATATTAGACCAATGGCTTTGATAGTAAAACTGGTGAGGTTTTTCTTTATGTTTTTTAATTAACTACTCTGTCACAAACAAATTTTTTGTTTGGCTTATTTAAAGGGAGAAAGATGTCATTAGTTGCAACGTCTGACCTCGTCCAGTATATATTCCGGAAAATGCAGGTTGCATACTTGTAAACCATCTAGCTTGCAGGGCATCCGCGGGTACTCGTCTTCCTTCCACTTGTTTTCTTCTGGATCAAAAGTGAGAATGGAATCGCTGTAATGACCATTGTAGCAAAGGCCTCCGAGAACCATTATCTGTTTGTCCAGCACAGTCACACCATGACCACTTCTGCCAATTGGCATGGATGCCAAAATGGTCCACTGATCAGTCTCTGGGTTGTACACTTCTGTGGAAGGGCATCCCTGAGACTCAAAAGAGGCTCTCAAGATCACACAGACGCCACCGAAGACATAAAGCTTGCCGTTGTAAGAAATCATCTTGTGAAAGCATCTTGCGTAATTCATTTTGCTCTTATTCTCCCAACAGTTGGTAACCACTTGAGTTCTCCTGGTCCGCTGTTCTATGGTCCCTTCTTTACTGGGGTCAAACACACACACCTGTTTGGAGGTGGAAGACGAGGTGATTCCACCAGTGATGAACAACTTGTTATTGAGCACTGTCCCTTCATGTCCATATTTGTTAACTGGATAAGGATCCACAAATTCCCATTTATCATTGGTGATGTCATACCTCTCAGTTGAATAGAAAGTCTCATCTCTGGTTCTGCCTGCCACAGCGTAAATAAACTTTCCAATGACACCAACTGCAAACTCTGAACGTGGCACAGACATGTCTGCCATCCGGAGCCAAGAGTTTTGCCTGGGGTCATACCTGAACACTTTGGAAGAAGCATGGAATTCGCCATCCGGGCCCAGTTCTTCCCCGCCCAACAAGAACACAAAGTTATTGACGATAGCAAGGCAATCCGGGCGCAGAGGAACTTGTGGGCCCTCCAGTTCCCACCAGACTCTTGGTTTCTTTAAGAGAAGAATTTTACTGTTAACCATGCTATGTCCAATCATGCCTCGGAATACTGTAGTTTGGGGTTTGGCAGAACGGATGCGGCTTGACTTCATGTCCAACAAAGGCTGCTGGTGAACGTTCTGAAAGTAATTCAGTGCTTGGTCAACTTCATAGCGCAGCTGTCGGGAGTATCTATAAAATTCGGATGTCTTAACCTAAGAATACAAGTAAAAGAATTTAACCAAAAGAAAGAACATCAATGGCAAACAAGATATCAAAGCCAACTAAGATGATTAGTGTACGATTTGAGGCTTACTTTGCTAAAACTGTTTCTCCTGTTAAGATCACATACTATTTTTTAAGCAAAGTTTTATCATATTTGTTTTCATAATAATCTATGCACATCCCCAAGCCTTTTAAAGTAAATATTTATTTTCCAGGCACAAGCTACATTCCTCTAACAAAATGTACTAATCATTCATCTACTGTATGTCAGGCCCTGGGATACAAGTGGTGGCTATGAGGACAGAGGTTTCACAGTAGAGGAAATCATGGCCATGGTTTTCTTAACCACAAGGAACACTGTAAGAACAGCCATGACTGAAAAACTTGGGCAATCAAGTTAGTGAGTTAGTAAAAATTTAAATATATATAAAATTCTCAGTAGGTTTTTGATATAAAGAATTGGTTTGTATCAACTCCTACAATCATAACCCAGTTGACAAGGAAAGGTCAAGTTTTTTTCCTTTTTAAAAAAAAAACATTTGTTTATTTCTGAGAGAGAAAGGGCAAGGGGCAGAGAGACAGACAGACAGAGGATCCAAAGAGGGCTCTGTGCTGACAGCAGAGAGCCCAATGCAGGGCTTGAGCTCACAAACATGAGATCATGACCTGAGCCAAAGTGAGATGTTCAACCGACTGAGCCACCTGGTGCCCCAACTTTTTTTTTCTTTTTCTTTTCTTTTTTTTGGAGCTGGAACTACCTCATTGTGATGATTATCAAGATCTTATGAAGCACTTTTAAGTACTGTGCTAAGTTCTATAGGGACATAAAAATGTTAAGATGGGATCTCTTTCCTCAAAGAACTTAGAATCTGTGTCTGGGGAAATGAAAATAGATAGAGTTGCCAGTAAGTAAATAAACAAGGCAGTTGACAGTTGGGAATGAGGGTGTAATATGGGAGTTCTGTAGAACTTAGGACATGGAACATACACCAAACTGGCCCAAAACACTCACGGGTTACCTCGTGGAAGAGGTAGGAAGCTGGAATCCGTGAAGAAAAAGCTTGTATCCTAGTGACAAGAATGAGACAAGAATCTTCAATTTCAAGGGGGAAAATCAGCTATTGTAGACAGAAGATGGGCAGAAGAGTACGACTGATGTGAAGTAGAGACAGGGAGCAAAGGCGATGACTTGAACTGATCTGAGGATTTAGACTTGAGGCGCTCGTGAGAGCGGGATCACTAAGGGACTCTGGAGAGGCATTCCACTTCACTGGTGATCAATCTGCACTGGTGGGAGGATGCTGAGGCGGGGATGTCTAGGAGTGTACAGGGAACCCAGCGTGGCTGTGTGGGAGGGAGCCAGAACTACACATAAATGTTTAGGAGCTTTCTTTCCTTCTCCTTTTTCCTTCCTCCTCCCTAGTTTTCTCATTCACGCCCACCTTGGTCCAAAAAGTTTGAAACAGAAAGCACCGCAAATATGTTTTTAAGTATTTTGTTAACTGCATTTCAATATGATTGGCTTCCTTTGTGATCCCAAGCAGTTAATTTTATGGATTTAAAATCATTATTCTGAGAAGGGGTCCTTCGGTGGATTTAACCAGGCCAGCAGAGAATTCCTGGTCTGACTACATAAAAGAGAACAAACGGACGTCATTACTTCACTGGGGGCCTTATGTGCAACATCTCAAGCTAAATTATTCCTCCTGCGAGAGACTAATAATCATCCCTGTTTTCCTGATGAAAAAACTAAGGCTTAGAATCTTAAGTGACTTGCCCAAATTGTTTACATGACTAAAACCAGGAGAGCTGGGATCTGAACCTTGAACCAGGACAGTCTTGCTCCGAAGATCAATTTCCAATAGGTTACAGCACAGCTTCCTTTAGTCTTTAGAAAACTCTTCAAATGACAAACTCAATTCTTAGAACACTTAACATATTTAATGAATTAGCCTAATGACCCTTCTCAAAGAAAAGATAATATAATGGTTCTTAAAGAATCAATCATATGGATCACAAATGACTGGGCATCCAACCCAATTCTTCCTAGCAAAATATTAAGTGTGGAAGAAATCACAGCAAAATAATGAGTAATGGTAAACAAGTAATTTCAATAAAGAGAGTACTAATATGATAAAAATATGAGATGAACTCTCATTCTCTACTACTTTCACTTCACATATAGAAGAATAAAGGAAATGAAACGAGCCTCAATCTCTTATGAGAAACAATGGAAACCTGTAAAGCCATTTTCACGGAGTATTTATCAATATGCAATGATGTTCACAATATATTCAGTTTTTAAAAAGCAATAGTAAACTGGTATCCCAATTAAAGAAGATTTTGTGTACGTTTGCTGTGTTAATACTGATTCTCTAAAACTTCACAAACATCTTTGCATTCTTTGTTTTTAATGTATCATTATTTATAAACAAGAAGAATCTTGCCATTAAAAAAATGGGTCTCCTAAAACCATCAAAAATATATTTGCTTAGTAAAAATACGTATCTTTTCATTTTCCATTCATTTCTACTATGAATCGCCTAATAGTGTACCTCGCCCATTTTTCTCATCTTTTTCATATGTGCAAGACTAAAAGGCAATACCCTGGAAATCAACAAGAAACATAAACCTCAAATTAAGTATTTAAGTGCCTACTGTGCACAGCCAGTGGCCTGAGAGCTACACAGGTTTTGAAGTAACAGAATCCGGTCTAGCACCGTAATTAAGCACCACGTCAAGCAGCCCGGTAAGACAACTAAGAATCCAATTTAGAAAATATCCGACTCACATTCAACAAGCTGTGGGATCTTGGGCAAGTAACTCAACATCTTTACAGCCGTTTCCTCATCTGTATCATTGAGATAACAATAGCACCTATGCCTCATAACCCTAAGGTAGGAGATAAGCATGATAATCCAAGTGAAAAAGACTTACTATGGTGCCTGTCATGTGGCAGTGTACAACAAATAATAGCAGTTATTAGCTATTATTACTCACCAGTGGACATCTGTGGAAGTGTCCGTCAGCTTAAGTCAATGCATCTGATGGTGTGTTTTTGGTCTGTGTAAAAATTCAGTCTTTTAGAAACGAGAGGAGTAATGAGTCAAACTTACCCTGGACCTAATCCTCCCCAGTAAAACCTGACTGGTAAGATTCGAAGAGAAGGAAGCTTTCCCAAAAGCAGCCATGTCACTTGGAGATGGAAAAAGGAAGGGGAACACTGCACATATTGGACAGGCAGATTTCAAGTGTTTTAAAGGAAAATTAGGACCAATTCCAAGATCGGAAACTGTGTAAAGAAGCTCAAGAAGGCTTGGAGGCTCTCAAAAGCATAATGCTGACTGCATAATTGCAAAACACACTGATGAGGGGAAGAAAAGGGGAAAGTATCTAAAAAATCTGATGTGCTGCACAGAGAGATTTCTGGAATTCAGATGTTAAAAAACCACTTACAACAGATGGCCAAAACAAAACAAAACAAAAAAAAACAGGCGCATAAAACAAGTATTACAAAGGGTGAGATGGAGCTGTAAGAATACTGTGAACAAGGCTAACGCCTCAGGATGAACTGTGACTCAGCAAAGTGCCAGGTATTGAATTAAGTGGCATCTTGGAGGTTAAAGTAAAAAGAAGTGGAGGCAAAAGTGAAGCCCCTCCCGGATGGGGTGGTTAATGTAATATTAGCAAAGACAAATAGTCTTCTATTTTATTTCCATTCTCAGCTAACAATGTTTTATTCTGTCCAATCTGAAGATCAAACACAATGACAAAGAAACTTAAATCCAAGATGGCTAAGGAAAAAAAAAAAAAAAAGAAAAACTAGATAAGATATTGTCACTAAGTTCAAGTCATTTCATCTCAAGATCACATTCTGGGATCCTGAGAGGCTTCACATATAAGGTTGCTTAACTGCTTTCCGTAATCTGTGCGGAATCATGAAGAATGGAAAACGACTAGAAGCCAGACTTCCAAACTAGACTAGTTAGCCAGAGGGTGATCCTGAATTGTTAAAAAATACCACTTGCAAATAAGAAAGTGTTACACACTGGGAGGCAGCAGACCCACCAAATAATGCCAAAACTTGACACTTCCAGTTTAACGTCCGAGGATGTAACAGAACCGGTAGACAATGAGAGAACCTATGGCTTTGGCAAAGTAATCAGTAAGTCTAATCATCAAGAGAAGTACCAGGGATCCATGAACTAGTTGCAATTGTAGCAATAATTGTGTTAATGCATTCCGGGGGTAAGGCTAGATGGTGGGAAGTCCACAGCTTTTATCAAATGCTCCAACGATCCATGAACTCTAAATGTAAAGCTGTAACTGACTATCCTCAGTACAATGTGATAGAGCAGAGTCATATCATGGACCTAATTAAATTAGACAATCCCATCCTCTCCATCAGATGAAACCACAGCTCAGAGCGTTTAGTTCCATCGCTACAATTTAGACAATACAAAGTGGACCACAGTCTGAAGACAGCGAAGGGATCTAAACCATAGGAAGAATGGTAAAAGTGATCAGCAATGTTTACGTTCAAGAGAAGACTCAGGAGAAAGATGGCAACCATTTTCAGGACCAGTAAGCCGAAGTTTGGAGTAAGATTTTAGGCCAACAAAGAGAAAAGCTTTGTAATTAGACCTACCAAGATAATGGATATCCATCACATTAGTAAAAGAGCACAGAAGCCAGGAACAACTCAAGTATCAATGACATCAGTTGGATAAACTGTGGTATGCAGACTTTACCATATGCAGTCATGAAGAGAATGAAGTTAATCCACATGCACTAACACAGATGTTCAAAGTGTCAAATGATAACTGAAGAACATATACAATATTCTCAAAAAATAAAAGTGGCCTGCTTTGAACAGCTGGTAGTGTATTCAGAGGAAAACATGTATACACATACAACATATGGTTACCAGTGAACTTTTGGGGGACTTGCCCCTTTTCAGGATCTATACAGGTCTGTATTTGGCTTTTTCACAAGGACTACAGTAAAAAGGGTATGGGTACATATTTGCCCCAAGTCAGGACTGTTTACCTCCGGAGTCAGTGAGCAATCCTGTCACTTCAGGTAGTCCGTGTGTGACTGCCTGTCAGGAGTGGAGAGGGTTCTGGTGTCACATGAGGACTAGGCACAATGGCCTGTGACAGCCCTCCACCTTCCAACCCCAGTCTCTTGCAAATCCCATCAACCTGAACCAGCGTAAGTGCTTCTTAAAGTCATTTTCCTGTCTGTTTCCTACCCAGTGTTTCGGTCCCTTTGTCTTCTTCTCCATTCATTCTATTGTGTTCCTTTGAAACCAGGGTTCCAAAGAGTTTAAAGAGTTACTTCAACTCTATGTTAAAAGTCCTTATCATAGCCACATACCTTTATCCAGCTTGTTCTAACCGTAAGCCCCCAACAATGGAAGTTGTGCCTCTGAGACAGTTGGTTATACGGTAAAATGTCTTCTAACCTAAGAAATTCAGCTCCTACTCCTGCCACAGCTAGAAGTTCTAGATCTACCATGCTCTTTCCCCAGAACTACAATTTTCCTCTACAACTACATAATATCAATAAGCATAATTAGCTTCTTCTTTCATTATAGAAATGGGGAATTAATGCCTCTCTGATAATCCTGGACAAAGTAATTACAGATATACTCTGCTTTAAAACAAAAAGCGTAGGGCTAAAACCTATGTGAATGGAATCATTTAAATACATTAATGAAGAAAGCTATCAAAAAAGAAACATGTGGCTCATCTTTTCATAGAGAAAGCATTTCTCCCATCATTCGCTCACATAACAGTTTATCTCTAGATCAGTTACTTCCAAAAGAAAGATTATGGGGGAAAAATGACATTTCTTTCATGTTCTGAAGAACTACTTTCCTTATCCTTCCACAGGATTAAAAAAGCGGTCTTGTTTTAACACTTAGAAAGAATATATTCATTATCGCTTTTCTTGATACTTAAAAATTTTTTATGAAAAGTATTTTGTCTTATGCTGCATAAAAAATAAAAGTATGATACCTCCTAAAAACAGTGATCTGAAAATTTAAATTGGCCATTTCCTCTGATCTTTAGTTTCATGTAACTGTGTGCACACATGCATGTACAGGAGAAAACGTGAGGTACTATTAATTCTGAATGAGGCTCCTGGAAATGTGTATTAAGTGGAACAAACAGGAGCTAGCCATTACCACTGGGCAAATATTCCAGGTTTCTCCTGTTGCTGTCAAAACGTTACATAATCCATTCATTCAATTTTTTAATTTTAAAGGTAATTCGTATAGATCATTCTTAATTTTAAGAATTAAAGTGAAACTGGGGCACCTGGGTGGCTCAGTTGGTTAAACGTCCGACTTCAGCTCAGGTCACGATCTCATGGTTTGGGAGTTCGAGCCCCACGTTGGGCTCTGTCCTGACAGCTCAGAGCCTGGAGCCTGCTTCAGATTCTGTGTCTCCCTCTCTCTACCCCTCCCCAGCTTGCACTCTGTCTCTCTCAAAAATAAATAAACACTAAAAAAAATTGTTTTAAAGAATTAAAGTGAAACTGGCAATATAACTAAAACAAGCATTTCTACAGAGCTTATTACTACATAACTTCACGTGATTAAAAATCTGCAATTTAAAAAAATCTACTATAACTGGCTAGTCTGGGGTGCCTGACTGGCTCAGCTGGTAGAGCATGTGACTCTTGATCTTGGGGTTTTGTTTGTTTGTTTGTTTTTTTAATTTTTTAACGTTTATTTATTTTTGAGACAGAGAGAGACAGAGCATGAATGCGGGAGGGTCAGAGAGAGAGGGAGACACAGAATCTGAAATAGGCTCCAGGCTCCGAGCTGTCAGCACAGAGCCCGACGCGGGGCTCGAACTCACGGACGTGAGATCATGACCTGGGCCGAAGTCGGACGCTCAACCGACTGAGCCACCCAGGCGCCCCTTGATCTTGGGGTTTTAAGTCTGAGCACTACACTGGGTGTAGAGGTCACTTAAAAAAAAACTGGCTACAATCTAAAATTATTTTAGGCCTTTAGCCAATTTAAGATATTAACAGCTATTTCACCTTTCAAAATGTTTTTAAATGCCCAATATACTTCTACTAAACCAAAACCAAACAAAAAAAACCCCACAAAAACCAAAAAAAAAACCCGTCTTTTATTAGCTTATCCATCAGTGGGGGTTGGAGGTGCCACTGGGGACTGAAATATTCCCTGAACTAAAGATCCCAGGTCTTGGGCTTGATGCCGTCCCTAAGTCACTGTATGACCATGGACAAGCCTCTAGTTTAGACATTTTCTCCTTACGATAGGAGTCAGTTGCATGAAGACACCTCTGGCCCTTCCTACATCCAAAAATGATACCCTAATTTTCAGAATGATGAGTATAAGGGATCATGTGGAAGGAAGACAGAGTCCTAGCTATCAGTTTTATCATCCCTTTTCTATGATCCAATCTGCTCAAAAGAAATATCCAGAAATAAAGCAGTTACTAAAACGAATTATACCTTTGGGAACCACAGCTACATCTAGTATTATTTTTGATATTCAGCAAAATGTGGAGCAGTCTTTATGTGCCATATTACAAAAGCATCCACCTTGGTATGAGAAGTCTATTTATAAATTCATGCTCAGAACTGAAGCTCATACTTATTTATGTTAAAATTACAAAAAGCTAGGTGCAAGATACCTTTAATTAATCCCTTTGTCCTGAAAAACTGAGTTAATGACCAAGGATAAAGCTATAAGAAAAAAAAAATCAGTTCCTGCTAAGTACAAATCCTCTCAGTAATACTGTAATTGCAGTCAAACACCAAACAGTAAAGACAAATTTTAGTAAGGATTTACCTATCCTCTCTTTTTCAAGCAGGCAACAATCTAAATTATCGAATAGAACTTCAAAAGCCAAGTGACCAGCATAAATGGGGGTGAGGGAGAAGACCCTCCTCAAGACAATAATCTAATAAGAGATTGAGCACAATTTGGTTAGTCCTCTATCCCTTCAACTTTCCTAGGATGAAAAATATGTAACTCAAAAAATAAATATGCTCAGAAAGTCTAATTTGCTTCCAATTCCAGTGCAGTAGTCATTGAACATCACTAGAAATTAAATAAGCGTTCACAAGCCTAAAAGGTAAAAATTTATGTAATTTCTAGAAAGCCTTAGGACTATCTTATTATCTGGTTATACTAATATTTAGATAGTACAACTGTATTCTACAATTCACAACTTAGGAGGACTTTTTCCTACTTATGGAAATATTCTCAACTGTGTAAATGTTTTAATTTTATTGAAAAATATGCTAAAAGAGAAGGAAAGCCAAATAAAAGGTTTAATCCTACAATTAACTTCTGAATGAGCAAGGCTTACCTATGACTCATGTAACATTTTGAGTAAATATTAGAGAATTAAAACTTTAAAGCCTACAATCTTAGTATTTGCTCTTGTTCCTTTCCTGCTTCTAACCTTGCCTCCATTTTCTGACTTCTCTGATCTTTTTTGATTTCGGCTTCTCATTTGGTTTCTCTCCCTCCTTGTTCCCTCGTTCATTAAAACATTTTTCTCCTTTTATAAGAAAACAGCTGTCTCCACTCCATCTCCTCCTTCCCTTTCACTCCACAGTTAATTTCCAATTCTAGACTTTTGTTTTTATCTCCCATTTATTTTACTTAAAAGGAAAATCAGCAAGTAAGACTAAATTTGTGAACTACCATTTTCAGTAGGTTCTGGCCTGCTTAATACACCCTCTACGGACAGTCTCTCTCCCAGGGGATCTAACAGCAGTCAACACCCTGGATTACTGTACCCTCCACGAACCTGTAAACCTGGGATGAATCCAAGTCAAAGATAGAAAACAAGAGCACTCTACTTCTATATATAAAAGGCAGAAGAGTTGAGAGAAGAAAAACACCTTGGGTGATTTTGAAAGAACTGTGCATGTGTTAATTACAATCATCCAAGTCCACAGGGCTGGGGGAGGAGGGGCTGGTAAAAGAGATGGATGTAAAAAAGACATTAAGTGAACAGTGAAAGTCCGCTTACCCTATTGACCTAATTTCCAACAGAAAACCTGGTCATCTCTGTGCTTTCACTCCAAGGAGCAAGTGAGTTGATTGTTAAGCAATTTCAAGTTATAGCTGTATAAGGACTATTTAATGTATTCAAGGGGGTTTTAAACTTTTTCAAAAACAACTCAAACCCATTAAGAACTGTAACCAAATTTCACATTTGAAATCTAGGTTACTGTCTTTGTAAAAAATATTTGTACTGTCAAATACAGCACTGCTTGTGTTTCTCATGTACTTCCGTGAGGGTCAGAAGGAAACTTCTGTTCTCTCCTCTAGATTTGTCTGGCTATAGCTGAAGTCATTAGAAATAATTAAACTTTGAGTTTTCCGCTAAACCGTAATTAACACTACAGTTAATGGTCTTGTTGCTAGACAGAAATTTTGGATTGCTCAAGTGCTAGATCAGTCAAAACGTGTCACAGCTCCTAAGTAAAGGAATTCTAAAGGGTATACAGCACCTGCACTTTAAACAGATGCGTCCTTATCCATACAACGTCATTACAAGTGGTCTGTACCTCAATTAACCAAAATATCACACCATCCAAGCAGGACATTAAGAACAATTGATTTCCTCATGTGTCATATAGTCCACTGTTAATGCTATCTAAATCAACTATGCTAATAGCGCAAATATTTGGAACACTCTGTGAAGACCAATTCTGAGAGCTACTAGTATTCTTAAGTGTCCAAGGTATACTATACTTGGACGTTTAATTTGTAATCCTTGAATTCTATCCGTTTCAAGGTGAGTACAAGATCACTTATCCCCATTTTAAGATGTAGCTTTTAAAGCCACAAATTCTGTACTTTAAGTAAAAGACACTTTTTAAAAAAAGTATTGGAAAGCTCTTCTGAAGCATTTTTTATTCTGATCCTAGGATTACTTTTCACTAGTAATGAAGTTGTCTTTTTTCAGCAGACTATCAAAATTACCTCAAAGCTTTATTCTTATAACAAGCTTTCATAAAATGCAGATATGATTTGTTAAATCGAAATATATTCTCAGTAAAAGAGCTTTTTTCTCATTAAAACATAAACTTTGCTCTTTAAAAGTTACATACATCCAAATTTGGGGGGAAGATGATGAGTCACATTTAATAGATCAGGAAAAAAGCACAGTAGGGAGTCTGAGTATCATGAGCTAGTTGATAAAAACATTTGGAATGAAGCAGAATACATGTATATAATCTGCTTCCGTAGTCAACAGCCAATGAAAAATCAACTGTAAAAGCCTAATTATAAGCCAAACAAATTTGCTTTGTAAATCTTTATAGGGTTTAAAATACATTTTCTTTCCTTGTGAAAAATTGGAAGATTTTATGATTGATACAATTTCTAAGGGGATCATTGGTAAGCTCTTACCATATACATATTTATCATACTGACCCTGGGTTCAAAATGTTAAAATATCACTGTACTAAAGAATCAACATATGGGTATTTTAATGAATAATTTAACAATTTTGCTGAAAAGATCTTTCCCATGCAAAAAAGTCAAGTATAATATGCACTTGGCTAAATATAGATTTGCCTCATACAATGTTTTCAGTAAGGCAGTAATTGTTTTTTAAAAACCAAAGGACCAAAGAAAGCGAAGTGTAAACTATTTAAATCCAAGATGCAAAGACCCTCGGAGCTAGTAAAAAAACACGCCACAGACATTTGTAGGAGTAAAAACTGAAACTGAAGTCTAGTTTTAAAATTGAGAATCCACTACAGATAAAAGGGATCATAAGAACTCTTCAACAACTACGTTAAAAGGACAAGATTCTGATATTTATTTTCAGCTTTCTTATACACTGCCATCCCCAGAATTGTGCTTTCACATCTGAAGGTTTTCCCACACCCTGTACTTTTTTCAGTGCCATTACACTTCTCAGGCTGTATTTTGTTCATGCAAACACGTTGGAATTTTCATGACTCTAGACAGCAACTTCTAAATGACCCAAGCTGGGCCACAGAGACAAGTGCATGCTTCTGCACCTTAGGGGCCTCTCCCTCCCTGCTCCAGCAGCTGTAATAGGAAGCCCTTGCAGTGGGAAGCAAGCAAACCTAGGTTTCACTCAGTCATTCATCATGGGATAAGATTCCTAACCTTTCTGAGCCTGTTTTCTTATCTATAAAATGGAGATAACCTATAGATTCTACCCACGCGGAGAGCGCTTAGCGTATGCGCGACCTGACACACATAAGGTGTTCAAATAAGGAGAATCACTGCTTCTAAGGAATTCCAGGAGGAAATTTGGAAGTCTTGATCTCTTTGGTGATGCTCCCACAGAGTACTCAGTACAAAAGTTTTCAGCTGGGGAGAAAATCCAGTAGAGGACTAAGGGGAAAGATACTGTACAAGAATAAACCTAAAGATTTCAGCATAGCTACGGAGCATGATTCAGGTCCCTGGAGTGAAGGAGGGCTATTCCTTGGGGAGAGGCAGAACATCCCCTTTCCGCACTAGGAAGCCTCTGCTCAGATCTGTTTGTTACTTCCAAAGGAAGACTTAAAATCTCCACAGGTTCCTTTCACCAAGCTTTGCTCACTAGCTTTTAATTTTCGTGAGGCCAGGGTAAGGATCCTGACAAAGAGATGCTATACTCAAGCTGTCTTCATCAGCCACTCTACAGAATAGTTCGGTAGGTCAGTTCATTTAATACTAAACTGTACAGAACATTTCTAATGGCTGAGAAACCAGGAGAAGGGTTTAATATGTGAGAAAAGCTGCTTATTGTATGCAGATTCAGAGTTTCTAATGAACAACTCACTCCTTGAACTTCTAGAGCAGCGCTGTGCAACAGAAAGAGCCGCAAATGTGAGCCAATGATTAATTTTACATTTTCTGTACATTTAAAAAAGTAAAAAACATTGGGGCACCTGGGTGGCTCAGTCAGTTAAGCATCTGACTTCGGTTCAGGTCAGGATCTCACAGCTTGTGGGTTCAAGCCCCGCATCAGGCTGTGTACTGACAGCTCAGAGCCTGGAACCTGCTTCAGATTCTGTGTCTCCGTCTCTCTCTGCCCCTTCCCTGCTCTCTCTCTCTCTCTCAAAAATAAACAAACAAAAAAAAGTAAAAAACATTTAATGATGTATTTTATTTAGCCCAATATACCCAAAATATCATTTCAAATTGTAATCAATATAAAAATTAGTAATGGGGTCATTTACATCCTATGTCATCTTAATTTTTGAAATCTCCATTCAGATTTGCCACATTTCAAGTATTCAATAGCCGCAAGCAGTGGCCATATCGAACAGTGCAGTTCTAGAGTCATAGATATACACTAAAATTTTTATCAGTAAGAGTAATCTTTTGACACTTCAGCTAGTTTTAACCCCAGTAAATTGAATGGAAAGGCTTTAAATTTTTTTAAAAGGGAGATTTTATAGCAGCACTACCGACAAAAGCCAAAGTATGGAAAGAGTCCAAATGTCCATCGACGAATGAATGGATAAAGATGTGGTATACATATACAATGGAATATAACTCAGTGATCAAAAAGAATGAAATCTTGCCATTTGCTACGATATGGATGAAACTAGAGTGTATTATGCTAAGCGAATTAAGTCAGAGACAGAAATAGATGATTTCACTCATGTGGAATTTAAGGTACAAAACAGATGAACGTAAGGGAAGCAAAAATAAGATCAAAACAGAGAGGGAGAAAAACCATAAGAGACTCTTAAATACAAAGAACAATTTTGCTGGCAGGGTGTTGGGTAGGGGGAATGGGCTAAATGGGTGATGGGCATTAAGGAGGACACATGTTGGAATGAGCACTGGGTGTTATGTGTAAGTGATCAATCACTAAATTCTATTCCTGAAATCGTTATTACACTATGTTAACTAACTTAGATTTAAATTTTTTTTAAAGGAGGGAAATTTCATCAATCTAAAAGAAATCTAATGGAATAGTGTGAATAAAATTTGTGACTATTTTAGTCAGAGGATTGGGCTACCTGACTTCCTAATATAAAAAAAAAAGAAAGGTAAATTCTAAGTTTGATCAGAGTTACTAAGTAGTTTTTCCAAGACTTCTTCAGCATTACAACAAGATTTTCCTGCAACCATTACTGAAAAATCACAACACTGAAAAGGAGATGTGTTAACAGGGACACATAAAGAAAAGAGGAAATATAAGTTAACACTAACACAAAGAAATAAGATGATAAATCTACAATGTGGGACACACTAAGGCAATCAGTGATCTTTCTTTTTAAAAAGTAGGGGACTGGGGCGCCTGGGTGGCTCAGTCAGTTAAGCATCCAACTTCGGCTCGGGTCATGATGTCACAGTTTGTGAGTTCAAGCCCGCATCACGCTCTGTGCTGACAGCTCAGTCTGGAGCCTGCTTCGGATTCTGTGTCTCCTCTCTCTGCCCCTCCCCCACTTGTGCTCTGTCTCTCTCTCAAAAATAAATAAATGTAAAAAAAAAATGGGGGACTGTTTTAGGTTAAGATTAGACATACATGAAAACCAAAAGCAATGCATAAATAATGACTGGATTCTAGGGCATTGTGAGAAAAGGGAAGATTTGAATATGGACTAGCTATTAGATGATATTAAGGTCTTATTGTTAATTTACCTAGATGGAATGGCAATGAACTTGGGTAGGATAAAGTCCTTATTCGTACGAGAGGCATGTAAGTTTTTAGGGATGAGGCATTAATGATGTTTGCAACTTATTTTTGAAGGTTCAGCAAAGAAAAAATCTAGACAGAGAAAATATGGTAAAATGGGGCGCCTGGGTGGCTCAGTCGGTTAAGCGTCCGACTTCGGCTCAGGTCACGATCTCGCGGTATGTGAGTTCGAGCCCCGCATCGGGCTCTGTGCTGACTGCTCAGAGCCTGGAGCCCGTTTCAGATTCTGTGTCTCCCTCTCTCTCTGACCCTCCCCCGTTCATGCTCTGTCTCTCTCTGTCAAAAATAAATAAATGTTAAAAAAAAAAAAAATTAAAAAAAAAAAAAGAAAGAAAATATGGTAAAATGTTAACAGTTCTTGAATCTAGATGACAGCTATATAGGTATCCATTATACTATTCTTCCAACTTTTTCTGTGTTTAAACATCCTCATCATAAGGAGAAATTCTAGATGAAAACAGAGACATAACAACCAAATATGCTGTATGAACCTTGATTAAATCCTTAAAAAGTAGCTAAAAAAGACATCTGGGGGAGAAGTGAGAAAACCAGAAAACGAAGTGGGTATTACATGACATTAAGGAATGATTGTTAACTTCAATAATGGTATTATGATTATGTAGGAGAATTTCCTTACTCTTGGGAGATCAGCTGCTTGCTCCAGTAGTTAGGGATGAAGTGTAATAGTATCTACAACTTTCTTTGAAATGGTTTCACATACCTAAAGCCAATGTGACAAGATGATAAAAACACTGACCTACAGGATGTTTATGGGTGATCATTTCACTATTCTTTCGGCCCTTTTTATTTTTTAGAGAAAGAGAGAGAGGGAGCTAGTGGAGGAGAGAGGCAGAGGGAGAGACACAGAGAGACAGGCAGAGACAGAGGGAGACAGAGGGAGGGATGGGGGGATTTTAAGCAGGCTCCACACTCAGTTCAGGGCTGGATCCCATAACCCTGGGATCATGACTTGAGCCAAAATCAAGAATCAGACGCTCAAATGACGAAGTCACCCAGGTGCCCCTCAGACTTTTTTTTTTTTTATGTTTAGAAAGTCTCATAATAAGTGTTTAAAAATTTAAAGCTAAAAATAAGAAGTGCGTATCAATTCCACTTTTCTAAATTTCGGCAAATAGGATAAAACCACAAATCAAAACTGCCTACGCTTTTCCCCATGTAGATTCTCATACTAAAAAAGGACCAGCGCAGATGTAACACGTCTTTATTCCTGTGCCCTTTCTGGCACCATGAATATATAATGGATATTAAAATGGCTTTGTGTGAGACCTGCAGCATACTATGGAAAAATAGATGGGCCCTATTTTCAAGGGAGCTCAAAATAGTATGGTATAAAATAGTTCAAATTCTTATTTCCCAACCCAATTTTCCATTTTAGTTTGGTTTATGAAGTTTTATTTCTAGAGATAAGCTCTCAAAAATTTGCCTAACTTAAAAAAAAAATTGCCTAACTTAGTGGTTCTCAAAATGTAGATAGCCATACAGGCCTACTGAAACTAATATAACACTGTATGTTAACTCTACTGGAATTAAAATAAATAGAAAGCCACAGATTCCTTTGATAAACATTAACTCTCATATCGCAAAGGTAAGAATCAGAGACACCTACCTCTATTTATCTTACCAGTATTATTAAAATAAAAGTGAAAGACTTACACTATATAACAAAGAACTGAAAGATTTCTCTGTGGCCAGGGCTTTATGAAGTTTTCCTAAGAAATTAACTCAAGTAGGAAGCCCTAACATTTTTATTCTGATGAGATGCTCAATACCTGGCCAATGGTTAATAACCACCTCTTATACTACATAAGCAAACAAAATCCATCAGAAGGTACAAGTAATGTTTCATATAATTTACAAAACTACCTGACAGTATTAACTTTCATTTCAGCCAATCACTATTGACCATCTTGAGCTGGTGATTAGAATATAAAAAGGCTCTGCTCTAGCACTTAAAAATCACTTACTGCTAAAAATTATCCATCATATTGCACCACAAGAGGAAAATTTTATTTTCTTGTTCACCAGTACTTCCATCTGGACTGAAGTTGGGAGGGTTTTTGTTTCTTTTAGTAGTGGGAAAGCATTTGCATTTAATGTATAAGACAAAACAGGATTCCCCAGGGAAAGAGAGCAATAAAAACAACAGTAAAGAAAAAAAAATCAAATCAGACACAAATGATTTATATAGTTGATGTTGGGACTGGTTATTATCCAACAAAAAGTGATTAAGAAATGTATTCTTAGCCTCAATTATTTCTGTTAGATCAGTACATTTTGAGAATAAAGATAAAATCCCATAAAATTGAATTCTCTATTAAAAGTGTAAGTTAGGGGCACCTTGGTGGCTCAGTCGGTTGAGCATCCGACTTCAGCTCAGGTCATGATCTCACAGTTCGTGAGTTCGAGCCCCGCGTCGGGCTCTGTGCTGACAGCTCAGAGCCTGGAGCCTGCTTCTGCTTCTGTGTCTCCCTCTCTCTCTGCCCCTCCCCTGTTCATGCTCTGTCTCTCTCTGTCTCAAAAATAAATAAACGTTAAAAAAAATTATAAAAAAAAAAGTGTAAGTTAATGACATTTCACAACATTTCGGGGTGGGGGGGGGGAACATGCCAGGCTGCTGAGTGTTATCTGAAGTCGCAAATTTGTTTATTTTTCAAATGGTGCAAACAACTCTCCTTTGCAAATATTATATTTTTATCGTCAGGCCTGGTAACTAAATCTGAGTAACTATTTAACATGAAGGGTGTCGACCAAAGCTTTAAGTACGCTTTCTAGAAAGAAGATGCAAGAGGGTAAACAGACCCCCAGAGGTAACCATGTGATTAGAAACCAATTAAGTTAAGCAATTACTGAAACCGCTTTCTCTCCTTTCCGCAAGAAAGGATCACAAGTGAGACTCTGACATAAAAATGAAATATGCTTACATGCAAAAAGGGCAAGGCTGTTTTGAAGAAAGACTATTTTTAAGAGAGAACTGTTACATGGTAAAATATGCACAGGGATGTTTGATCAATGTAGATAGATGACTGATGGCCTATTTAGTTAGAAATGCCCAAACAATGGTTTTAGACATAAACATGTTTTCATGGTTAAATTTAGTTAGTATTCACAGTGAAATGGGAAAAACAGAACTACTGAAGAGCAGGGAAGAAAATCAACTAGGTATGGGTAGGGAAGAATCACCACTAGGGCCTATTGGTTTTCAAGAGCTATTTTATGTTTACTCACTACGTTTTAGAGGAACACCAAAGTGCTTTAATGCACGTCATTCAGAACTACAAAACTCCTCTCAACTCTAATTTCAGCATGTATCACTTAAATTAATTTTTAAAAACAGAGCTAGCCTGATGCAGTTCAGATGTAATTACTTTGTGAAAAGAAAGAAGAGCTAAAGCAAACCTGAAATATTTTGCATTACGTAATTATGCTTCAACTTAAAACAAACTACTCTACTACCTACCTGGTTCATCTTTCACCCACAAAATGTGTTTTTAAAAACCTAAATGCACAAGCTATAACAAATCAGACTTCTTACACATAAACTATTCTTATAAACTATTCATTCTCTTTTTAGCTCCTGACCAAGCCTGGGAATGTCACCTATATGAGTCCTATCTATTGCTTTCAAATGCACTAACCTTCTCAAAAACACTGGATGGGGTCATCAAACAAAACCTGATGTTCTGTATGATGGTATCGGTATGTCTCCAGCGTCTTCTATCATGCCGCAGCCAAGACTGCACAGCCTCGTACAGCTCTATCTCTGGGAACCTGCTCAGATGATCATTATCCAAATAAGACATGAGCTTCTCAAAGCTAAGATAAGACAGGAAGTCAGGCCTGGACATGAGTGGCACAAAGTTGTCTAGCAGAAAGGCGTCCAACTTCTCCCTGACTCCCTCGATGTTAACACCAAAATCATCTAAGAGTCTCATAATTTCTGCACAATTTTCTAAGCAGATTTTGGCTAACAGAAAAGAGCAGCAGAACTTCACCACTTCTATAAGTTGAACATACATGGCAGCCTGAAGGATCTCATGAACAGTATTCATACTCAGTTCTATAGTTCCATAGTACATAAATTGAAGCACGTGGCTGAAACCAGTAGCAGTTAAACCTTTTAAATGAATTTTGTCCTGATCTCGCTCCCTCATGTCTGCAGTAAACATAATTCTGAAGTAATCACTCTGGGTGGCCAAGAGTGCTTTATGGGCCTGGAACTGATGATCTTCAATAACCAGAGTGACATCAAGAAGCAATCCCTCCTCATACAGTGCTCTGAACCCAGCAGAGACACTGGTGTCATGGATGGAGGAACAGAATCCTTCCACGTCCCCTGCCATGAATCACCTGGAAGAAAGGTAATCAAAGAAAACTGTGTTAATCATTTCCATGCATTCTGAAGACATTATTAACTTAAGAGCTTAAACAATTTTTCATAATCATCTCAATTCCACTGCCTAAATCATAAATGTACAAGCCCTTTGGGAGAAGACAACCTAAAGGTTTGCAGGATAATGTTTTGGCTTCCCTACCTGGGGAAAAATATATCTAAATGATCACGTATCTATCAAACAATGGTAAATTGTTAACTTACAAACAATATATGCCTATCCCACTGATTTTACACCGTTCACCAAATATATTTCAATATGTTCCCAGATTTTCAACACAAAAAGAATCTCTCAGCCAAACGCTAAATTATGAGAAAAAACAACAAGAAAGAAACCAAACCAAAAAGTACCACAGTTGACCTTGAACACTCTTAGAAACTTACCCAAAGGAAATAATGAGATAAATAGGCCAAATTGTACACACACAAGATTTTCTTTCTAGCCTTACTTACAATAAAAAAAAAACTGGAAAGTATTCAAAAGCCCAACAAGAGATTATTAAATAAATATGGTGCATGCAGTTCTATAATGGATAACTTTAACAACTAAAAATGATGGCAGCAATATACCTACTCTGACAAAGGATATTTATTAGGTACTGTTATGTGAAAAAACAAAAAAGCACACAACTACAGTTTACTTGGTGCATTTTCCAAAATTAAATACACACATGTATGTTTAGATGAGGAAAAGTCTGGAGGAATATATACCAAAACGATGTCCCTGGGTAATGGGATTTCAAGAAATGTTGAAGTTTACCTTTTCTTTTTTACTTACCTCATTAACCTTATCCTAAAAAAACAATGATCACACATTGCTTATATATTTAAAATATAAATATATAATTTTTAAAGGGAATTAAACCACATTTTTGCATATCTGAGAAATGAAGCCGAGACAGTGGACTGATAATTAGATCTCTGAAGCAGAATCAACTAATTCAGTCTATTAGACTGTTTATGAAGCAAAGCAATTTTCTCCTTTTCACACAAGAACCCTCCCTCATACCCTGCCCGCCAGCCATCTATCCTCTCCTCTCCACCTCACACAGCTTGGGGCCTCCTCCGTTCCCGAATTCCCTCCCTACCCTTTCCACTGTGCCCTGTGGAATATTGCTTCAGTGAAAACAAACTCCCCTACAGCCTCCTGCTGGTCACAAAGTTTTTCCCGCAGTCTGATTTAAATATGAAAACATACTCCTCTATAGCTTATAAACCTACTTTCTAAGGCTCCTTTTTAGCTTTCTACTGTCCTTTTTCTAAAACACGGCCTTTTGCTCAGATAAAAATTCATCTTCTATTGCTTCTTGTCACTTGTCACAAACACACATCCAGATCGATCACTCTCTCATGCACGTTTGCCAACAACTTTGGCACCTGGCTAAGACTCATGTTCTCCACCTCTTCGATGTTCACATACGACCACTCATCCAAAACCTGAAGGGTCAAATTTCCCTGACCACCTCAACTGCTTCAGCCTCCCTCTTTACTCCATTTTAAAATCTTATTCCTGTACCTGCTAGATGTCAACACAATCCATAACTGGTCCCCATCTAAAATCTTAACTGTCAACTCTTCACTCTGGCTTAATCTTCGCCTCCCTTTTCACTTGGTCTATCGTTTCCAAACTTTACCTGTATCCTTCTCCAGCTTAGATCTTCTGGTGTTGGACACAATCTCCCAAGTTCTTTCCTTTCCAATCTCCCCACTCTATTACCAAAACCTCCTCCTTTACTTGCTAAAAGAGTACTTCTGTGTGCCAGGCATTATGTTAGGCATGGGGGAATGTGCCTTTCAGGAATCCCCTCTGCACCCTGGATTTGGAAGAAGCCTCTGATGCTGAGAGTGAAAGGCATCTTCTGTGGACATGCTAACAGCTCTACGTATCCAATCTTGTGAGTAGACTATCACGGTATTTTTCTTTGTTTCATCAATGTTATCTGTGACACCCCATATTTAACTTCTTGATGTATTAACCCATTGATTCAGTAGTTACCCCCGTCTGAAGTCATCTTAAAAAAAAAAAACACCTTTGTTAATCAGCAAGACAAAAGTCTGAAAGAATAGTATGCCAAAATGTTAAAAATGGTTATCTCGGGATGGCAGAGTATCAAGAAGTTCTAATTTTTTCCCTTTTGCTGACCTGTGTTTTCTAATCTATCTGCAGCAAAAGTATATGATTGTTTTGAAAATTCATTTTTAAAAATATTAAGAAAAACTAATTGCCAAGTCCAATGGTTATAGACTAGTCCCTATTTTGCAGAATCCTTCCGCAACATGACTTACTCCCTTGGCTCAGTTTCATGAAATTACTTCCCTGATTCTCTTCCTATTCCTGGGCTGTTTATTTCTCAATCTCCTCCCTGGCCTCATTTTTCTTGAGTTGTTCCTTAAACACTGGTGTTCCCCAGAATTCTGTTCTCGGACCTTTTCTCTTTTCATCTTAACACCGTATCTCCTTCAATGATCTCATCTAAACCCATGGTTTCTTCTAACACCTACCTTTACCAAAACCTTGACTATCTCTGTCCAAATAGTGAATGGTTGCTAAACACTTCTTCTTGTGTCCCACTGGGATCTCAAAAACATCATGTCTAAAAGTAATCATAATATGACCTTCTCCCAACCAGTTCTTTCTTCCATATTCCTCATCTTACCAAGAGGCAGTCTAGGTGACTCTCTCACTCAATTTGTCCCTAACTTACCTGCAAGTCTTACTGATTAAATTATATATATATATACAATCACTTACCTAAGACAGCTAAGTATGCACACAGTGAAATTACTATCAAGTTTTTTATTAGTACTCCATTGTTCCAAAAGCTATATTTTCACTTTGAAGGCAGAACACAAGAGGTTTGTCTATCATGTGGAAAACAGATATAAAATAATTTAGACACTACAAGTAATTCGTGGCAAAACAACTTTACTAACACATTCAACATTAAAGTAAGATATGAGGGGTTTTTTCCTGAATTATTTTTAAAGGTAAAATTAATGAGCTTAGAATCTTCAAAGTGATATGAGGCATACATACACAAATGCACACTGGGAACAAAAGGAACATCACACGGCGTGGTATCTGAATAATCAAACATTATGGTTAATAGCAGACTACCCACATCACACTAACGATCAGTTTTCAAAATAACTGGAACTTAAAAATACAATAAATTGGACCAGATGAAATGTCTGATATTTCATTATCTTTCTCAGGATCATTATGGACACCAATTATCACTGTGACTTGTCAAGATACTGGTCACGTTTAATGGAGATTTAGTAATAGAAGACTCGACCTCAGGGTTTGTATACGTGAGAATAGACTTCTTTGTGTTTTATTCATCTGTTATTTTGACAATGCCTAGAATACCATATATTTCACTTCCTGTCAAAGTAACACTCTCTATTCAACAGTTATCACTATCTGATAAGGTCTCCAACAGCTATTATTCACCTTTCTGGAAAAGGTTTCATCTGAAGGAAATTTTTAAAAGGAGATACTATGCTGCAATAAACATAGAGGGGCATATATCTTTTTGAATTCATGTTTTCGTCTTTGAGTAAATACCAAGAAGTGGAATAACTGGGTCATATGGTAATTCTATTTTTAATTATTTGAGGAACCTCCACACTGTTTTCCACAGTGACTGTACTAATCTGTAGTAACCAAGATATGGAAGCAACCCAAGTGTCCACTGATCAATAAGTGGATAAAGAACACGTGTATGTGTATGTACATACATACACATACTATAGAATATTACTCAGCCATTAAAAAAAGAATGAGATCTTGCCATCTGCAACAACATGGGACAGCCCTAGAGGGTATACTGCTAAGTGAAATAAGTCAAAGACAAATACCATATGATTTCACGCATATGTAGAACTCAAAAAACAAATGAACAAGGAAAGAAAGACGAAAAACAGACTCTTAATACAGAGAACAAACTGGTGATTGCCAGAGGGGAAGCTGGCGGGGGGAATGGGTGAAAATAAAGAGAATTAAGAGTACACTTCTCCTGATGAGCACTGAGAAATGCATAAAATTGTTGAATCATTATACTGTACACCTGAAACTAACATAAGACCATGTTAATTATACTTGAATTTTAAAAAGTACAATTAAAAAAGTTTTTTAACATTTATTATTGAGAGACAGAGGGAGACAGAGTGTGAGCCGGGGGGGGGGGGGGGGGGCAGAGGGAGACACAGAATCTGAAGCAGGTTCCAGGCTCCAAGCTATCAGCACAGAGCCTGACGCGGGGCTCGAACTCACAAACCCCAGGATCATGACCTGAGCCGAAGTTGGATGCTTAACCGACTGAGCCACCCAGGCGCCCCTAAAAAGTACAATTTTTTAAAATAAAAATAAAAGGAGAAACTATGATTTCTCCAAAAAAAAAAAAAAAAAAAAAAAAGCAATCTAGGTTCCAGATACTTACTATGGTAGAAACATCATAGGGCAAAGAAGGAAAAAAAAAAAAAAAAAAGGAGAATGATTGGTAAACTGTGAGTCAAAAGACCCTAAAAAATATAAGGACAGCACCCATACTCCTCTGGGATCCAGCACACCAAGGGGGACTCCAAGCAGGCAGGCTTCACTCTGTGATCCTGTCCAGTCACATACGGTCAGACTGGGGTGGGAAATATGAATCAAGAGGAACACTCTCTTGTCAAGAATTTAGAAAAAGGAAAAAGAGAGAGACGTGCACTGACTGTGTATGACTGGAACTGGAACATGTCAAAAAGCAGCTGTAGGCACCAACTTCTGCCTGCCATGTGGGCCGAATATCAGAGAAAGCCAGCGAACTGAGAAAGAAGGATAAAGCCAAGACAAGAGGACAGGGAGTGCTCCCTAACACGTTCATTTTTCCAGTTTCTAGGCTCAGCTCTATTCCTGCCCTTGGGTTCTAAGAGAAATCCTTCCATGCTTGGAACAAATTCCTACTTTACTACTATAGGTGTGTTTTCCCTTCACATAACCATGGTCCCTAACTAATATGGTTTTAGAACAGAAACTGCTATACTTTAAGTTACTCAAACCTTCTTGGTCTTATCTCTGCATCTGTAAAATTGAGAACATTCACCATGAGGACCTCAAAATTTTTAGTCAGATAATTTCTCATTTATTCTCCTACTTTTTATAAGACTTTACAGAGGTATAACGCACTTACGTAGGTGTGCAGGCTAAATAACCTGTAGCTGTTTTTCAAGCCTTAGCAATTCATTTGTGAAGTTTACTTGATCTAAATTGATTTCTAAAACTAATTTGTGATAGCTGGGACTTCTCAGTAACTTCTACATGAAAAAGTTTGGTGCATCTATCAATAAGACTAATAACTAATAGCTTTAGAGCAACAGCAGTATTTTGTATTTTTATTTTTATAAGGAGAAAACAATAAAATACTCCGTGATTAACTGACCAACATTTAATCTCTAAATGGAAATAGTTGAGTTAAAAGCACAGGTGTGGAGTCATATGCCTGTTTTGAATCCTGGTTCTAACTTCTTCCTAGCTTTGAGACCTTGGGGCAAGATATTGAGCCTCTCTGTGCTCTACTGTCCTCACTTGTAAAAAGCAGGCACCAGTATCAACAGAACCTTCCTCACAGGTTGCTGTGAGGACTGCAGGAGTTAATACACGTACAGACTTAGTTAATACATGTAAAGACAGTATATGGCCCTTAAGTACACCATAATGTTAGGGCTCATTATTAGGCCCCTTCAGTTGGTGCTAGTGGAACCAAGAGAGTCAAACGGCCACTTTAAAAGTCCAGTTGCCTCAGGGAGCCTAGGTGGCTCACTCAGTAGAGCATGCGACTGGATCTCGGGGTTATGAGTTCAAGTCCCACAGAGCACGTAGAGGTCACAAACAAACAAACAAACAAACAAGTCCAGCTGTCTCTAGAGAACCCTTCTCCCTAGCAACAGCACTTCCTTAGAACCCCAACCTGTCTTATCAGTGAAGTCTCTTAGGAGCCAGGCCAACTCTAACTTGATAAAGAAACTAAGGTCTAAGGGTGAAATTTTTCAAGGTCATACAACTAGTTAGAAATAGAGTTAAAACTAGAATTTAATTTACAAAAAATATGTGTTTTGTTAGAAAGAGCAAAACTTTTGAAATTAGAGTACTTTCTAGTACTCACCACCTGCATGACCTGGAGAAATGTAGTTAACTTCCTGACCTCAGTTTCCATTCATACATTAGGAATTATCATCACCACCGCCTTATTATTGAATTGGGGTAGTGATTAAATAAAGTCACTTCAATGCCTAGCCCAGAGCAAGGCATCCACCAGAGGTCAATCAATGATGGCTTCCATTGTTCAACTCTTGCCTAATGCTCCTTTACCATCAAAAAAAAAAAAAAAACATAGGAACTTGGTACCTCTCAAAATCACCTCTACAGACCCCACATCTCCCTAAAGCTTATTAAAATGAAAATTCCTAAGAGATCAGGAGATCTCTTACTGGTAGTCAAAACACTGGACTTCATTTTACAATGGCATTATTTTCTACTTTTTCTCAACACACAAGTATAATTTTCTAGCTTTTATGGGCTTTTCAAGTTTTTCTGCCCTAACCAGGGTAGCCACTCTCTGTATCTGTGCTGTTCAATATATAAGCCACTAGCCATGGGGATATAGAGCACTTGAAATGTGGCTCGTCCAAATTGAGATGTGCTCTCAGTATAAAATGAATGCCAGATTTTTGAAGATTTAGTACAAAAAAACCCTGTAAATTATCTCTTTACACAATTTTTTGTACTAATCACATTGAAATAATACTTTAGATATAATGGGTTAAATAAAATACACTAAAAGTAACCTCACCTGTTTTTTACTTTTAAAAAAAACTGTGGCTGTAAAAAATTTTAAATTACATGTGTCTTGTGTTATATTCTATTGGGCAGCACAGAGCTACAACATCCATGTTTAAGGCATCAAACAACCAAACTTACAAAGGAACATGTGAAACAAAACCAACTTGTTCACAATCCATACCCTGGAAGCTACAAAGAAAAGAAAAAAAAGTGAGGCTTAAAATAAAAACACAAAACACCCATGTAAGCAAACAAAAAAAATAATACCTACAAAGAGGAAATTATAAGGATACAAAAAAAACCCCACAAAATCTTATGCATAAGAATTTTCTTTAAAATTATAGCAATTCATGGAATAAATAGTTTTAAGAATGAATCTCTGTAAAACTAAACTCAAATAAGGACTATAAATCAATGAGGTCTGGCGAAAAAAATCCATTCAGGGGTTTTGAGAAGAGGTATTTACTGACTTACAAGATGTTCCATGCACATAAATTCTGTATCCTCACTTTTCAAAACAGATCATCAGATTAAAGGAAATCATGGTTTATAAACTTATATACATATACACACACACACACACACACACACACACACACACACAAATATTCTACACTTGGCCTTCAGAATTTCAAATGGCAGGTTTTTTTTTTTCAAAAGGGGAACCAACTTAAAACTAAATGACAAGACATAATTACTTCACTAGGAAAAAAATACTGAAGAGTTTGTCTTGTTTCATAAACTTGGCACTGATTAAAGAGAAACCTTCGTATTTTCTACACCTAAGAATGATTAATATAGTGATTTTCAAAGTACAGTCCAGGGATAAATGAGGTCCTAGTCCCCTAAAAGAAATCCACCAAGTCAAAACTATTTTCAGAGTCATAATTTTAAAAGTTGTCTGTCTTTTCCAGAACTTTCATTCTCTGTTTTTCAGAGGCTACACGTGTGATATGGTAACAGACTGAATGCAGAAGCCTATAGGAAGCCCACTGTCTTTAAGTCAGACATTAATCAGATCTGCAAAATGATGCCACTCTTCTCACCAAGTTTAGTATGGTTTTGGAAGACAGTTAATTTTCATTAAAAAAATGTTACTCAGATTAACCTGTAATGGGTTTTTTAAATTGTATGTACAAATATTTTTTTAATTTCCCTGTTTTAATTTCTATTTTAGTAAATATAAATAGATACAACCCACATCAACAGAAGCTCTTAAGGGTCCTCCAAATATTTAAGAGAATAATGAGGTCCTGAGACCAAAAGGTTTGAGTGCTCCTGACGGTATAAGAGATTGATGACAACACACACATGCACAAAACATATTCTTCCTACCTCTGCCCTGGAAGACTATTACTGCTATTTATATCACAGAAATTTCTAACAGTTCAAACTCTCTAGTGACCAGTAAAGAAAGAAGTCTGATGGGGGTAAAATTGGACAGGAAATTAAACGCAAAGAAATTAAATGCTTCCTTTTCAGTTAGAAGGCTGCCATTCCAATCTCAAGGCAAAATTTTAGGCAATTAAATAGAAGGTATTTCAAAATCAACCTCCATGTTTATGCCTTAAGCAATAATTTACTGCTTTCACGTTCCTCCCAAAGCTCCTTGAAAATTCATACAAAATCTTAAGTCATTCGGAACAAAAGCTAGATTCTCAAAGCTTGATACACTTGTTTTCAACGAAAAATTTAAATTATTTCATACTACCTTCTTCCTCAAACTGGTGGCTTACCAAAGCTGATGCCTAATGCAGAAAATCCCATACTCGCACACTGAAAAGAAAATGCAAGGCTTACTATAGACAAAAATAGAATCATGGAGTTTCTCACAATTTCTGTTAACTTATAAAGAAGAAATTTTAAGTTCAGCAATCTCAAAGTGGTTAACTTCTCAATCTAAAAGCAAGAAAAATGTAAAAACATCCTATATTAGCAGTCATTTTATTCTTGGATACGCTATTCAAATTGAGAGACAACTCAGTTTAATATGGGAGGCAAGGCAACATAACTTTAATTTACTTAATACTGGAAATTCTTTCTTATCTATCTAAATGTTCTTACAACTCAGTACCAAACTGCAAATGACCGTTTAACTGAGCTTTTAGGAAGGCTCTGGGTCCTCTAGCCAGGTTGGCACCTATTATCCAAATTACTTCACTTTTCAGGTATGTTTAGCATTTAATCATCCTATACCACAAGAAAACTTATAAGAAAAAAAAAACACCACTCCTGCTTCAATGCTATTTTTTCATCAGAAGATTTTCATTTAATGCTCTGCCTATTTCTCACTACAAGCAGTAGTAGTCCAAGAGTGATGTCATGGAAAACAGATTCCCTAGCCTTTAGAGATTGGATCCAGTGAGAATTCTAGGAAAAGCCTCTACTGGGGAATCAAACTCCAAATCTTCTAAGTTATACCCTAACAAGAAAACATCAATATTATAGTGTTAACATTTTAGTTCTCTACAAGAATTATACAAACAAACTAAATCTTTTGGAAGGGATCTTGATGTCCTGATACAGATTTCCTGCAAATCTTTAAATGATGTAGAATCATTAACTAAATTCAATGATTTTATCAGAGACAAAGAATAAATTTTCTATCTGTTCTTATTTGCTTCAATGATTCAGCCAGATGAGCTTTAAAGGCCTTATATTAAAAACAGAGTATCTGAGGAAATACCTCCCCTTTTCTAATTTCTGCCAAAGTTAAAATTTCTAATTCTGAAAAGGCCTTCCACTTTTGTACCAGCGGCAATACAACATATACCCACAGCAAAAATGAACCACAAGAGCCCCTCCAATGATTCTTAAAATAGCAATAATAGTATTATCTCCTATTATTCTCCCCCTTGTACCCCTTGCCCCAGATACACTGGCCTCTTTTGCTATTTCCTGAAAACCAGCCATACACCCATCCTAAGACTTCTACACTTGCTGTTCCCTCTACCTGGATCACTATATCTCCAGATATATAGGGCTCCCTTCAGGCCTTTACTCCAGTGTCATCTCAGTGAGGCCTTCCCCAAACCCCATCTTTAAAATTAAAGACAAACAAACAAACAAAAAAACAAAACCCACTGCCAGAAATCCTCACTTTACTTTTCTGCTTAGTTTTTCTCTATAGTATATTAAAATTGAGATAGAGCCTCTCTTCCTTGTTTAGTTTACTGTTTGGGTTGTTTTTCTTTTTTCTGGTTTTGCTTTGACTGTTGTATCCCTCACAACCTAGAAATAACAGCGCTTGGCACATAATAAGTGCTTAATAAATATTTGTTGGATGAACAGATAAATTTATCCGTTCATTTACCACATAACGATCCATGTTCTGTAACCACCCCTGATTTAAAAATGAGAAAAATCAAAGCTCACAGAGGTTAAGAAACCTGCCTGAGGCCCTGATCCTTAAGCGGTGGAGTTGGGGTCCGTCCCACTTCAGAGCCTCTATGTTTAATCAGTATCCTACAAGGCTTCACCAGTGACTCTTAATTTCTTTTCAATAAAAAAACCCCACACAAACTACCGCATGCCAGTTCAGAGAAAATATACGCTAATAAATTAATCCAACCTCTCAAACTAAATATTAATTCTCCTTACAGTTAACGTTATTTACTCTTAAAATATTTACAAAGTGAAGGGCGAGCTGACAGCAGACCAGCTAATTTTTGGGACGCAAGTGAAATGAAAATTTGGGCCCCCTTATCCAAAAGCTGGAAAAAAGTGTCGTTAAAGGTACTAAAATAAAAAGTTTTCTCCTTTCTTCTGAGGTATCTCTCGACTTATTGGTGTTTTTTTATTTGCTGTTTAACGCGTTCTAAGTAAAGAAAAATTAAAAATTTAAATTAGCATGAGTTTCATCATTCGCCTTTATATTGTACAATGCCAGTTTTATGTGCAGATTATTATACCAACTTCGAGGCCCTTCTGAACACCCATGAAGGCCAAGCCAGCCCTGGTTCCAAGATTTTTGCCCCAGATAACCCAAATCAAGGCAGAGAGAAGGTCAAACCTTGAAATTCCCAATAAAGCAATGATTTACCAAAATTTTTTCTTCAGGACAAACGATAAGTCTGATGTATAAAAGCCTAGCACATTACAAGAGGCTCTACCATCTAATTTAATCCTACCCACTTATATTACTCGATCTTTTTACAAAACACAAAAGCATACTCTAAAAAACAACCAGGATTAGATTATAAAATAAAAAGTCTCAGAAAACCATTTGTTGGCTAAAAATAACAATATACTAAGAAAAATGCTTCTCTTTCACTTTTTGTGGACCATTTTTAAACCAAAACATACTACATGGTACATTTTTGATGTACCCAGTAAGAATTATTCCATACTGATCTGTTTTTACACATATGTATTATAAAATCTGACAAATAAGTCCAAACCACAAATATTTACTATTCTATTATTTCTCCCAAGTTAAATCAGCAATAGAGCGCAAATTAACACCCTTTACCACTGAAAAACTGGTTTTAAGCACCTACTAAGTGTTGTGATGACTTAAAAAGAAAATTAAATTACACAAATACTAGTACATTGCCAAGAAGTTGAAAATTTCTACACATTTCTAGATCTGTTAAGAATTACAGAAATCTGAATGCATTTGTGAGCTCTTCAAAAATAATTTTCAAATTAGTAGAGATATCCAGGCATCCTGTTCCCTAGATATGAAAAACAGCATTAAAATTAAAGAATATACCTTAAAAGCATTTTCTAAGTTACAATTTAATCAGATCAACAAAAATAAATGTAAATTCGGAAAACACAGAAGACTAAACACAAAGTGTTAAATAAATATTCCGAGTAAGAAAACGGGCATAAGCGGCCTAGAAAAATGAAAAGCAAAGCACTACAGTAACGTTAAATTTGAATTAAAGAATACCGTTATTTAAATAAGCAGTTAGCATTTCGTAGGAAGAAGGCCAAGCAACGTGACTATTATATATCTGGTCGATTCACAGCACTGCTTCGCTATTCCGTACTTATTGCTTACTCTTATAATACAGAAAAAAAAAAAAAAAAGAGGCAGCAACAGTTAGCCACTACAACGTTAACCACTCTGGCAAGGGTTACTTAAAAAATTGCTTTGCATTTTTACAACACTTTACAGCTATAGGTTATTTTCATATATATGACCTCATATAGTCCTCACTACCCTGTGATGTGGCTATTACCGACTAGATTTCATAGATAAGAAACCGAGGATCAGTAAGCGATTTTCTCAGCGTCACCCGGTCGAACCCAGACCTTCTGATTCCACGTTTTATGCCTCGCATTTCGCATACTTCTATCCCAGGCATAAACAGAATTTTTAAAGGGAAGGAACGGGTTAGGGAGAAAATAATCATGGTACCTGCAGCTGTGTGCTGCAAAAAATGGCTGAATTATGCTTCTTCCTTCTCCCCCCCCTCCCTGAAAAAAATTAGATTTCAAACAATTTAAGTAAACTCAAAGACAAATTAGTTCCCGGCGTCTACCAAATGTTTGACTCGGGTCTGTGCAGAAAAGGCTACCAAATCGGTGCCGAGCACGGGGACGCGGACGAAGCCCGGGCTCCTGCAGGCCGGAGGGCCAGGGGCGGCTACGCACCTCGGGGGTCTGTCCAGCCTCTAGTGGACGGCAGTCTGCATCAGGAAGAAGCGGGCCGGCGGGCCAGGCGGTGGGCGGTCGGGCCCCGGGATGGCACTCGGCAGGCTCCTCGAACCTCTACAAGGGGCCGCTCCCGGGCCGGGCCGGGGCGCTCCGGCGGGGGGCGAGTCTGCGCGCCTGCGGCCCCCTCGGAACCAGTCCTGGGAAAGAAGACAGCGCTGAGTCGCGAGTCGAGACAGTCGGGCTCGGCACAAGGCGCAAGGCGGCGCGGCGTCGGGGCCGGGCCCGGCCTTGCCAACGCCAGGAGCCTCGCGGCGCCCGGCGGGGCTCGGCTGGAGGGCCGACTCGGGGCCACGGGCGGGGAAAGGGGCTGGGGGGCTGCGGGCAGCGGCAGATGCACGGTGGTAGCGGTGTCGACGACGGCGTCTCCGGGCTTCTGCCCCGAAGCGCGCCGAGCCTCAGGATCACCCACGCCGGGGGTGGAGGAAGGCGGGAAAGGGGCGGGCAAGGGGCGGAGCGTGCGGGGCCACGAGCCAGGGGCCGCTCCGGGCCGCGCGCCCCCTGCGGGCCGCGGGAGCCGCCCGGGGCCGGCCCTGGGAGGCGGGGCCCGCCGGCAGGGGGCTCCATGCGCCGTCGTCGCAACGCGGAAGCCTGCCACGCGGGTAGGGAGGTCGAAGGGTGGGAAGGCAACAGTTGGAAAGCAGGCCTCGGAGGCGCCCTCGTCCCCCATCGGCGCCTCGAGAGGGCCCGCGCGCGGGCCACGGCCCGGAGGGTGTTTACCTTCCCCCTGGTCGAGCGCCAATGCCGCCATCTTTCAGCCAGCGCGCGTCACTTCCGGCGCCGGGGGAGCGGGAGCGGGTGTGGGAGCGGGGTGGGGGCAGGGCTGTCCCACGCCCGCGGGGCCCCACGTTCAAGCCGGCCACGCCGGCGGGCCCCACCGAGAGAATAAGGCGGCCGGGCGCTGCACTGCGGCCTCGGCTCGACGCGGTTTCCCTCGTGGCGTCGCCGTCGGGGCTGGGAACGCCGGGTGGTGCTTATCCCCTCGCAGCGGTCTCGCTTAGTCTGCATGAGCGGTGGTCTCAAGCTACTGCGGGTGCGCCCACCCTCGACAAAGTTGAGGGTTGGGGCGCCCGGAAAATGTCTTTTTGCATCTTGAATACCACGGTGGGGGTGGGGGAGTCTGCGACGACGTGGAGGAAGCCTTGCCCTACCTACCTGTTTTATAAAATTGACTACTTCTGCGCCAAATGACATCATTTTTGTAAAGCAACTTGCAGGAGATTATTGCGTCATAGTTCCACTTGGCTTATTGCACAGCAATTACTCTTTCGGGAATGCATTTCCCAGAGGTGGGAAAATTCATAGAAAACGGCATGTCTGCCCCACAGAAATGTCGGATCTAAAAACGCTGTTCTATTTGCGTCAAAATACGATGGCAAGAACGAACATTCAGAGAGCAGTGATTTTTGGGGTGGTTGTTCTTTTTAAATAAATCAGCTGTAGAATTTGAGCTAATGTTTTTTAAATATATCGCCGTACTTGATTTAAGAATGTAGAACCATACTAAAGCCTGTTTTGTAAATTTATTATTGTGAAACCTCTTTGTGAGAAAAATGTAAATGACAGAAATACACAGCTGGAGGCCAGTGGTTCTACAACTAACCTTAAGTCATCCAGTGCCCATTTCTAATCTAAAACTGAGGATCTCCTACCCTAACCCCCACTCCACCCCCCACCGCCATTTTCTCTCTACACCAATATCCCCATGAATTTACAGTGAGGTGTGTGGCTAAAAGCGATCATTATCTCTTTCTAGCAAACTTGAACATGTCATGTTTCCCAAGAGGCCAAGATAGCACACGGTGTACTTTTTTGCTGAAGTAGACTAGTTCGTGGGAAAAAATAATCACCTGAATCCTAAGGAAATAGGGAAATAAGCTTACTTTTTCTGATTTAAACTATAAAACAAGCTTTAAAAAACTGTAAGCCATAAAATATACTTTAAAATGACATACATATAACTTTGAACATTTGCGTTTTCATACATTATTCTTGAACATTTAAAATGGGTGAATTTTGATTCTTGTGTATTAGCCAACAAACATACATTTTGAGGTATACATAGTGTAGCACTGACCTGTACAGAGAGACACTTACGTTCTTGAATCAAGCAGGAATTGAAATGTGTCTGTGTTGTGTGTAGCTGGTATATATACCTACAGTGAGTAATGTCATGAACCACTGTGATCATTACACCCCTTATGGCATGACGTGGCCTCATATATGACATTCCGTTATATCCAAAACGTCTTTTTTAAAAATACTGTTTCTGTGTGCTGTGTCTTTTCACCAATCTGTATATTTACTATGTAGAGTCCATTCCTCAAAAAAAAAAAAAAAAGTTATATGTGATCTATGATACCTCCCTCACTTTCATTTAAGAAAAAAAAGGGTATAGATGGGTCTAGTGCTGTAAGGAGCATTCTGCTTCTCTGACACCAAGTAAAGTGAAACCACATCATTTATACTAACTCCTCTAGGTAATTCCTGTATTCAATTACTTTTCCCACCAATTACTGGAAAGTAATGGGAGTTCCCAAATACCTTGAGGGCATCTTTTCACACTGGTAGAGTCCCACTGGGGAAAGGGAGGCTGTCTTTTCCTAGCCCTCTAACATAAGTATTAACAGGATACTCCTCAAATCTGCTACCTTGCAGTCTGAAATGTCCCGAGGCATGTTAGAGGCTTGGGTCTAAGAATGGTGGCAGAGTTGGAAGGAAGTTCCAAGGAAGGGGTTTGTGAGGATTTAGGATACTCTATAACCTTTCCTTGCCCACTTTTTTTTTTTTTTTTTTTTTTTTTTTTTGGCTTTTCAGAAGCCTAGCGTCTGTGATAAGGTAGTCACTTTCATGTAACTAGCTCCCACTTTAATCTCTGGGAATCAAAGAGTTGTATTTTCAGTGAACTCTAATAAAGTTACATATGCATTCCCTTTCCTCTTGAAAACTGTTTGGACAGGGACTTTATAGCTGTTGATGGTTTTTAAGGCATCTTGTTGGGGTCCAGTCCATCTCAGTCCCTCAGGATGCACCAGCATCCTCCCAAATCAGTACCAACTTCCGCTGGTACACACCAAGACCTGTACACTGACACATTCCAACAGGTTGGTAGCTGTTGTCCTAAATATTTTTTTTCTGGTCCCTATTGCAGACAGAACCTTCAAAATGCAGTCTGAGCAGTGCCTGGGTGATTCGGTCGGAAAAGCATGCTACTCTTGATCTTGGGGTTGTGGGTTCGAGCCTCATATTGGGTATAGAGATTACTACAATAATAATATTTTTCTAAAGTTTATTTCTTTTGAGAAAGAGAGCGTGCACATGCAAGCCAGGGAGGGGCAGAGAGAGAATCCCAAGCCCAACTCCGGGCTCGATCTCACGATCTGAGAGATCGCAACCTGAGCCAAAATCAAGAGTCAGACGTTTAACTGACTGAGCCACCCAGGTGCTCCTAAGCTTTTTTTTTTTTTTTTTTTTTAATGCAATCTGAGAGTCCCCAAATTTTCCAGCCTTTCAACTTTGTTGTTTTTACAACCCAGTAGAATAACTTGAGACTTTATGTTGCATGACTGACAGGAAATCCGTGTCTTCGTGAATGTTGGAGGCTTCCTGGCTAATGCCTACATACCTTGGTTGTTGCTGGTCACCTGTTGCTTGGAATGGCTCCTCATAGCTTCTGTCCTATTATCTATCTCTAGCTTTCTGGTGTGTCATCACATCTCCACGTTTCTCCAGCTCTTTCTGTGTACTTCCTGCCTCACAAACTTGACTCTCCCTCCAGTTCTCTAGCAAAGCAAAAACCTAAAGCCATCACAAGGAAACTTCAGTCGCTTTAAACAGGACATGACTTCTAGAGATCCCTAAACAGGGATGTCTTCTCTCGCCATCTGTAAGTCAGAATTGTAATCATTAGGTGGGAACCCTCTCCTAAGCATATCAAAGGGTTTGTCCTGGGGCGCCTGGGTAGCTCAGTTGGTCCGGCTTCAGCTAAGGTCATGATTTCACAGCATGTGGTTTCGAGCCCCATGTCTGGCTCTGTGCTGACAGCCCGGAGCCTGGAGCCTGCTTCGGATTCTGTGTCTCCCTCTCTCTCTGCCCCTCCCCTGCTCATGCTCTGTCTCTCTGTCAAAAATAAATAAACATTAAAAAAAAAAAAAAAAAAAAAGAGGAGCTCCTGGATGGCTCATTTGGCTAAGTGTCTGACTTCAGTTCAGGTCATGATCTTACGGTCCATGGGTTCGAGCCCCACATTGGGTTTTGTGCTGACAGCTCAGAGCCTGAAGCCTGCTTCGGGTTCCGTGTCTCCCTCTCTCTCTGCCCCTCTCCTGCTCGCGCGCTGTCTCTCAAAAATAAATAAGCATTTGAAAAAAGTGTAAATTGATTATAATCGACTTTAAAAAAAGAAAAAAAAAAGGGGCTTGTCCCATCTCCTCTCTTCCCCAATCTCATGAGTCCTTAAATCCACGCCTTGGGCTCAGCTAGGAGAGCACCAGGTCCCTAAACATCCAAAAGGAATGTGGGCACACACACACACACACACACAAAAACCCTCAAAAGGGCACTTCCCCCATGAGACAGTGTATCTGAAATATAGTAAAACCGAGGTGCCTGGGTGGTCCAATTGATTAAGCGTCTGACTTCGGCCTAGGTCATGATCTTGCGTTCCCGAGTTCCAGCCCCGCATCGGGCTCTGTGCTGACAGCTCAGATCCTGGAGCCTGCTTCGGATTCTATGTCTCCCTCTCTCTCTCTGCCCCTCCTTTGCTGATACTCTGTCTCTCTCTCTCAAAAATAAACATTAAAAAATTTTAGAAAAAAAAAGAAATATAGTAAAACCTTGGTTTGTGAGCATAATCCTTCTGGGAAACATGCTTATAATCCAAAGCACTTGTGTATCAAAGTGAATTTCAAGAACCATTGGCTCAGTTGTGATTATGTGACGTTTGGCATCACGTACTACTCATATTTCAAGACATCACTCCTTGTAAGTAACTTGTTTTGCGAGTGTTCCACAGGATGAGCAAACATTTCTCTTTTTTAATAGCTTTTATTTATTTAAAAAATTTTAATATGTATTTATTTTTGAGAGAGAGAGAGAGAGAGAGAAAGAGCGTGAGTGGGGGAGGGGCAGAGAGCGAGGGAGACACAGAATCCGAAACAGGCTCCAGGCTCTGAGCTGTCAGCACAGAGCCCCATGCGGGGCTCGAACTCAGGAGCGGTGAGATCATGACCTGAGCTGAAGTCGGACGCTCAACCGACTGAGCCACCCAGGCGCTCCCACAAGCAAACATTTCTAATAAATTTTAACTTGATAAACGAGCGATGTCTTGCAATACAAGTCGTACATGATGCCAAATGTCACAAGATCACAACTGAGCCAATGGTTCTCTCTCTCTCTCTCTCTCTCTCTCTCTCTCTCTCTGTCTGTCTCTCTCTCTCATTCTCACTGCGGGATTGTGGATGATCATCTCCATGCTCGGATGCGGTGTTTGGTGTTTGGCCACGGTGTCTGGCAGAAATCAGTAATTTTTCAGAACGTTGGAAGGTGCCCACAACTGTCACTAGTGTGTTTTCTGTCACTTCAAAGCACTGATGGACAGTCCTTTGCTTTTCCAGACAAGAGTAAGCCTAAGAATGCTTTGCTTCATTCTAGGTCAGGCTGCCTGCAGAGAGGGACCCTTTCCTCTGCTGCCTTATTGCCAGTTGCATTAAATACAGTCTATGACAAGTTAATTCACATTGTACTGTAGTCAACATCTGTTAGTGACAGTGAAAGTCATCCTACACAATAACCCTCCTCTCTCTTGTTGCCCTCACACCAGCCACGAAAGTTTTCAAAGATAAGTGCAGGTTAATTTGTTTTTCTTTATATTTTGTGTTTTCTTGGGGCGCCTGGGTGACTCAGTTCGTTAAGCATCTGACTTCGACTCAGGTCATGATCTCACGGTTTGTGAGTTCAACCCCTGCGTCAGGCTCTGTGCTTATAGCTCAGAGTGTCTCCCTTGCTCTCTGCCCCTCCCCTGCTCACAGTCTGTGTGTCTCTCTCTAAAAAATAAGTAAACATTAAAAAATTCTTTATTTTGCATTTTCTTTATTATTTTGTATTGTATTACAGGATTGTAATCATTTTAAATGAATATTTTTGGGTTGTGGAATGAATCATCTGAATTTCCATTATTTCTTAGGAGGAAATTTGCTTTGATATACAAGTGCTTTGGATTATAAGCATGTTTCCGGAACGGGTTATGGTTGCAAACTAAGGTTTTACTGTATTTATGTTTTGTTATTTCACCAATGTGGGGAGTTACCTCAATGAAAATGAACTGATAACCTGACTTATTTCTGTATGGCCAAGAGGACTCAACAATGTGATTCTGGAACCAAATGCTTCTTCATATTTCACTTCCATCCTTAAAGCCCTAGCAAGCAATTCTCTGCTGGCAGTTGTGAGAATAACTGTTTTGTGCTTGTGGCCAGCTAACAAGTGTTTAAAAACATTCAGGTTTGGTCTCAGAGTCCCCAATACATGGTGACAGGTTTAGACAACATGGGGTGCTATGTGAGTCAGCACAAAGGTAGGGGGGTGTAATTCGGGCTTGAGAGGGTCTAACAAGTCTCAGAGGCAGTAATTTCCTTCTTTTAAAAAATTTTTTAAATGTTTATTTTTTTAGAGAGAGACAGACAGAGTGTGACTGGGGTGGGGCAGAGAGAGAGGGAGACACAGAATCCGAAGCAGGCTCCAGGCTCCGAGCTGTCAGCACAGAACCCGACATGAGGCTCGAACCCACGAACTGTGAGATCATGCCCTGAGCCGAAGTCAGACGCTTAACCGACTGAGCCACCCAGGTGCCCCGAGGCAGTAATTTCTAAATTCAGGGCAAAGGGAAGAATAGAGGGGAAAGGGAAGAGAGTAAAGGATCCCCCACAGCGCAGGGCGTTCCAGGCCTAGAAGAGACAGCAAGGCAGCTTTATTTAGAGAACCGCTGATAATTCTGTAGGATGACAGCATAGTACACAAAAAGGGGAGAGGGAAAAGAAGAACCACCAAGGCTGCTGCGTATTAGACCGAAGCAGTAAAGGCTTCTCCCCTCCTGTGTGGCCTCTCACGCCATGCTTTTTCCACTGTACCATGATGTCATACTGATGAACGTATTAAATGATCTTGCATTTTTACTCCTACTTAATTCCGTAAATTATTTGCTATAGTAATCTAATAGTAATCTAATTTATCCTAATCTACTATGCTAATTTACTTATTCATGCCGTCGGTATTTATGAACACCTACTGTGTGTCACGTCCTGTTCTAAGCATTGGGGAATCTGTCAGAGACCAAAACATATAAAAAGCCTTTGCCATCTCAAAGATTACATAAATCAGATAGTAAACAAAATAAATAAGCTAATTCTGTGGCCTATTAGAATGTGATGAGCGCTGTGGGAAATAACAGAGCAGGGTAAAAGATTAGTAAGAGTGTTCCAGTTTTAACTGGGATAATCAACGCAGGAGGTTGCTTTTGAGCTTTGACTTGAAGGAGGTGAAGGACCAGACTGTGTAAAGCTTTTTAGACCATTGTAAGGCCTTGGCCTTTGAGAAATTGGGAACCATTGGCAGCTCTTGAGAAGAGGAGCACTACCACTAACCCTAAGGCTGCTCGTGTAAATGATAGAATTCAGGCCTAAATGTAATGGACAACATGGTGACTATAGTTAACACTACTGTATGGGATATTTGAAAGTTGCTAAGAGATTAAATCCTAAAAGTTCTCATCACAAGGAAAACGTTTTTTTTCCTCTTCTATCTGTATGAGATGATGGATGTTAACTTATTGTAATCGTTTCACAATATATTCATGTCAAGTCATTACGCTGTATGCCTGAAACTTCTACAGTGCTGTATGTCAGTAACATTGGAAGAAAAGAAAACCACTGGAAATATAATATGCACGCACAAATAAATAAAAAGTTAGGCTATTAAACAATTAAAGTGGATGAACATGTAAGCAGGGACCTGGGATAAGGAGACTCATCTAACAATGAAATAGAAGCTAAAGGAGACACTGTGGGAAGTGGCAAGACTCAGCAAATATTCTGAAGGTAGAGCCAACTGGATTTCCTGGATGTAGCAATAAAGGAAAGAGAGGAGATGAGGAAGTCGCCTAGGTTTCCATCCCGAGTGACTGGAAGGATGGAATTGGCATTTCCTGACATGGGGAAGACCTCAAGAGGAGCAGGTTTGAAATGAGTGGGCGTGAAAAGAGAAGGGGGCACACCAAGGGCTGGGAGCCGTCCAGAGAACAGGGAGCAGGTGTAGGAGACCGGAGTATGGTATGCTACAAGCTGGAGAGACTAGTAGAAGTTGCTCAATGTTCACCATCAATAAAAGGTGCAGTGAACATTGCCATTTTGTTTTCTTTTAATTTTTTTAATGTTTATTTTTGAGAGAGACCGTGAGTGTGGGAGGGGCAGAGAGAGAGAGAGAGAGAGAGAGAGACAGGGGATCTGAAGCGGGCTCTGTGCTGACAGCAGAGAGTCCTATGTGATGTGGGACTCGAACTCATGACCTGTGATATCATGACCTGAGCTGAAGTCAGACGCTGAACCAACTGAACCACGCAGGTGGCCCGAATGTTGCTGTTTTAACTGAATATATTTACCTTGAAATACAGTGTAGACAAATGAAAATGTCAGGGGTGCCTGGATGGTTCAGTCCGTTAACCTTCCGACTCTTGGTTTTGGCTCAGGTCAGGACCTCAGGGTTCAAGAGGTCAAGCCCAGAGTCGGGCTCTGCACTGACAGCGCGGAGCCAGCTTGGGATGCTCTCTCCCTCTCTCTCTCTGCCCCTCCCCTGCTCGTTCGCTCTCTCTCTCTAAATAAACTTTAAAAAATTTTTAAATGAAAATGTCAAAAAGAACAAGTGTTTAAAAAGATCATCATTTTTGTGCTCCTTCTGAAATAATGAAAAATAACCCTATGCTTCAGAAGCCTCAACATTGCAAGCCACATTTTCATGAAGCGTTTATGGGATTACCAAGGGCTGAAAGAAGTAGAACTAGGACTGGGCCCTGGGGCAATACCAATAGTAGGGAGTCATCCAGGAAAAGATGGAGAGCTGTCAAGGAGCCTGAGGAGTAGCGAGTGAGATAAGGGTAAAAGAGAGAGTGTGGTATGGCAAGCCAGATAGAAAAGTATTTATTGTAAGTTGTTATAACTCCACTATCTATAAAAGATTAAATGAATGTCATCATTTTAATGAAATTTATCTACTTGGGAACAATGTAGACAATGCCTCCTTGTAAATGAAAATGCTAGAAAGAACAAATTCCCCCCAAAGTTAATCATTTTTATGTTCTTTATGAGCCAATGAAAAGCAATACTATAGAAGCCTCAAGGTACAAGCCACATATTCATAAGCACAGCATTTCAGTAGATGTGCGTACACACACACACACACACACACACACACACACACACATCCTAAGTGTGAGCGCCAGAGTTGAGGTGAGCAGGAGCCATGAAGAGCTGCTACATGGTGTTTGCGCAATGAAAGAAGTGAAAAAAAAAAACGCCTTCAGTAATTACTGTTGCCAGAAGCACAGCTTTAGGGTTTGAGTGTGGTTAAGGATAGAGACGGGATTGAAGCCAGGCTCTGAGGTTATTTATTGGTTCTAAAACGAAGTTCTTAAAAAAAGAAAAAAAAAAACAGTAATCGCATAGCTCTCTCCGGACAAGCTGTCTTTGTCGATACAGGGCAGAGAGGGACTTTGGGTAAGTCAGTTCGGGCCGCCACAGCGCAGGGCGGTGGGAGCTGAAGGAGAAGCTGGGAAAGCATTACGTGAGCAACAGGGCTCAGGCCGAAGCACGGCTGAGCTTCATGCTTCCCAGGGACTTGAGAAGAGAGCAGCACTGTTTGGGTGAGGGGCATTCATTTAATGCTAAGTATGGGTGAGGCAGGATAGCCCTGTGTTATTGAAGTCTCGATATCGTCAAGATGGTGAGTCTCCCTAAATTGGTCTACATATTCAAAGCAATCCATATCGAAAACCCAGCAGGCTCTTTGTTTTTCTTTTTTCTTTTTCTCTTCTTCTTCTTCTTGGCGGAAATTGACAGGCTGTTTCTGAAGTTTATATGGAAGTGCAAAAGCTCTAGAAGGGCCAAAACAGTTTTGAAAAATAACATAGTTAGAAGTCTTAATACTTTCCAATTTCAAAATGTACTATGAAACTACAGAAATCAAGACAGTGTGGTACTGGCTTAAGTTTGGACATGTAGATCAATGGAAAGGTGTTGAGAGTCCAAAAATATGGTCAATTGATGGTCAATTGATTTTCTACAAAGATGCTAAGGCAATTCAATAGGGAAGGGAAATAGTGCTGGGACAATTGCATATCCACATGTAAAAAGATGGAGTTAAAGCCTTCCCTCACACTATACACAAAAGTTAATTCAAAATATATCATAAGCTAAATATAAGAGCTAAAACTGTTAACCTTTAAGAAGAAAACCTAGGAGTAAATCTTTGTGAACTTGAGTTAGGTAAAGTGTTCTTAAATAATGATACCCACTGAATGATTCATGGAAGAAGAAATAAATTGGACTTAAAGTTAAAAACGTTTGCTCTGCAGAGATACCATTAAGAAAATGAAAAGACAAGCAACAGACTGGAAGAAAACGTTTGCAAATCATGTATCTGAGACAGACTTGTATCCAGAATATATAAAGAACTCTCGCAATTCAATAATAAAATAAGCAACCCAACTTAAGAATGGACTGGAATAGCTATTTTACCAAAGAAGAAATATGAATGGCTAATAAGCACACGAAAAGATGCTCAGCCTCATTAGTTATTAGAGAAATACAAATGAAAACCGCACCTACTAGAATGTCTAAAAACAAGAGACAGTATCAAGTATTGGCGAGGATGTGGAGAAACTGGAGCCCTCGCACACTGCTGATAAGACTATAAAATGGTGCAGCTATCTTAGAAGAAAGTTTGGCTGCTCCACAAAATGTTAAACATAGATTTACCGTGGGACTCAGCAATTGCACAACTAGATCTTTGCCAAGAGAAATGAAAACATGTTTTCATAAAAACGTGTACAGAAACGTTCATATGAGCATTATTCCCAACAAAAACTTGTACACATATGTTCATGGTGTTATTCAAAGTAGCCCAAAATGCAAACAACCCAACTATCCATCACCTGGTGAAGGGATTGACAAAATGTGCTATGTCCATACCATGGAATTTACCCAGGAATAAAAAGGAATGAACAACATGGAAGAACCTCAAAACCACTATGCTCAGCGAACAAGCCAGATGCGAAAGACTGCATATTGTATGATTTCATTTATATGAAATGTCCAGAAATTGTCTGTAGAGACAAAGCCCATTAGTGGCTGCCGGCAGCCAGAGATGGAAATGGGGATTGACTGTAAATAGATACGAGGGATTTCTTTGGGGTGGCGGAAAATTCAAAAATCTGGGTTGTGGTTGCACAGCTCTGTAAATTTACTAAAAACCATTGAATTGTATCCTTCAAATGAGTGAATTTCATAGTATGCAAATTTTATCTCAAAGCTGATTCTTTTATTTTTATTTTTTTTTTTATTAAAATTTTTTTTTCAACGTTTTTTATTTATTTTTGGGACAGAGAGAAACTGAGCATGCACGGGGGAGGGGCAGAGAGAGAGGGAGACACAGAATCGGAAACAGGCTCCAGGCTCCGAGCCATCAGCCCAGAGCCTGACGCGGGGCTCGAACTCACAGACCGCGAGATCGTGACCTGGCTGAAGTCGGACGCTTAACCGACTGCGCCACCCAGGCGCCCCTGATTCTTTTATTTTTGAGAGAGAGAGAGACAGAGAGAGTCGAACGGGGGTGGGGCAGAGGGCGGGAGACACAGAATCTGAAGGAGACTCCATGCTCTGAGCTGTCAGCATAGAGTCCAACGTGGGGCTCGAACCCACAAACCATGAGATCACGACATGAGCTGAAGTTGGATGCTCGACGGACTAAGCCACCCAGGCACCCCTCAAAGGTGATTTTTTAAAAAGAGTATACTCGTAATTGCCTATGAATTCCAGCTCTGTTAGTTATAAACTGTGGGATTGTGGGCCCGTTATCTAATCTTTTGTGGACTCAGTTTGCTCACTTGTAAAGTGGGAATAATACCATCTACGTCGTCAGATCGTTGTGAAGGTTAAATAAAGTTAATACTTGTTGAGTCATTGCCAATATTTAACTGTACTGTAATTTTTTACGAATATTATTTTTTGTGACATTTCTACTTCCAGTGCAAGTTTCTGACAATGAAGCATATTATATTTATTATCAATTAATTTTATTTTTCATTCACATACCATAAGATTCACCCTTTTTAAACCATACAATTCACTGGTTTTTAGTATATTTACAAAATTGTGCAACCATCACCCCTAGTTCAACGTTTTTTATTGAAGTATAGTTGGCATATAATAATGAGTTTAGGTGTACAACATAGTGATTCAATATTTCTACATTTTTATCACCTCAATGGGTTTTCTTAATTGGCTGATGTAACTATTCAGAATGTAAGAGAAATTCTAAATTTATAAACTTACAAATGTGTGAGTTCCTAAATGTAGGAACTAAATTCCTCCATTCAAACATAATACATTGTAGTCTCTACCATCACTTAACCAATGAATGCATTTATTGAAATAGAACTTCCCATTTTAGGTAAACTGTTGTACCTAAAACGTATGTGATAGAATGCATATATTCCTTTTCATCTTAAGTATTCAATGAACACAGGTAATCTAGATTCTTATTCACCTCTCCTTAAATTTTTTGCTGGCTAAACATGAACACCTGTTCATGACGGAAAACTTGTAAAGTGTAGACATGGAGGTAAGCAATTACTCGACTTTTTGATACACCATAAAAAAAAAAAAAAGGAAACTCCCAAAAGTCTTTACATTTCAAAACACCGATTTAGTGGTAATCGTTCCATTAAGCAAGTGGGTTTTCCTGCTTGAGCTTAAAAAAATAACCTCTTTGGGCGCCCTTACAATGCTGTGCAGTTTACAGCCACCACGGACCGCCTCCCAGGCCCTAGAAACCTGTGAGAACAAGTTAGGGACTTTGCTCTTGCCATCCCTGTGCCATGACCATTTCAACAAACCTCCGCGCGAGGGCGCCCTTCCCCCCACCCACCAGGTGACGCGTGGGGCCGTAAATGTGGCCAGCGTGGCCGTCACAGGAGAGCCGCACCCCCAGCCGATCTCGCCTTATTTAATTATGGAAATCGGTAAAGAAGGACAGCCCCACTGTCTGTCCCCACACCCCAAAGAACATTCCCAGGCTCCGGGAAACTCTTCCGGCCCTCCCCCCGGGAACCGGAAATGGCTTCTCCCTCGCCAGCGCGCGCGGCGGTTACATCACCCGCCTAGCAAGGGGGGCGGGAGCGTCTTATTATGGGGCTGCCCTCAGCGTTGCCTGCACAAATATGTATCAGGTCTGCCACGAGTAGATTCCGAAACTTTGCCTCCTGGTTTATAGTCAGTCGGCCGGCAGGCACTGTGTAAACCCAAGCGGAGAGAAGTCCAAGCAGCGAGGCCCCGGCGGCACTGGCCAGCCTCCTTTCCCAGGCGTGGGCCCTAGTCGGCCTTCCCGCCTCCGCTTCCCCGCCCCTTACAAGGGGACCTGCGCTTGGTCAGGCAGCCACTGGTGCGACTTCCTTCCTCTCGGAGCAAGATGGCGGGGGGCGAGGCTGGCGTGACTCTGGGGCAGCCGCATCTTTCTCGCCAGGATCTCGCCACCTTGGTAAGGTTTCGTGCTGCAGGGATACGGAGGGAGCTCAGAAGTGAGTGATAGAGCCTCCCGGGAGGCGTTGGGATCAGGCAGTGCCGGGATGTCGGGAGCATGCATTAGGAGGGAGCCTTGGAGTCGGGCGCCCTAAGCTGAGCTCGCGCCGCCGGCTGTACCCCGGCAAGTCTGCGAGCTGTGCATGGGGGGTGTAAGATTGTGGGATTTCGAGCCCCCCGAAGGATTCGGCTGGAAAGTGATGGTGTTAAATGTCACTAAGGCTTTTGCTTCTGAAGGTCTGGGGAGGGAGTATCTACATAGTCCTTAGCCCTAATACTGTCAAGTTTGGGGGGCCTCGGGCCTTCACATCTCCCATAGTGAGTGGAGTTGTCTTCTCTAACGATGAAGGACTCTTAGGGCATCCCAGCCATCAGAACAGAAGATTGCTTTTTCAGGAAAAGCGCTTTGGAAGCTCTGTGGAGCAAATGTAAAATCAAAGGAAAGTTGTGATTGGTCTTATGTACAGCGACTTAAAATAAAAATGTTTGGTTGTAGGATGTTAGCAAGTTGACGCCACTTTCACACGAAGTTATCAGCAGACAAGCCACGATTAATATAGGTAAGATAAGAGTAACTTGGTGGGGTGCTTGGGTGGCTCTGTGGTTAAGCATCCGACTCTTGACTTCGGCTCAGGTCATGATCTAGCAGTTTGTGGGTTCCAGCCCCGCATCAGGCTCTGTGCTTACAGTGCAGAGCCTGCCTGGGATTCTCTCTCCTCCTCCTCCTCCTCCTCCTCCTCCTCCTCCTCCTCCTCCTCCTTCTCTCTCTCTCTCTCTCTCTCTGCCCCTCCCCCACTCACACGCGCTCTCTTTCTCAAAATAAGTAAACAAAGCCTTAGTCTTTTCCTGACCTGACTTGTTTGATCTCGACAAGTAATTTTTTAACCTCTTCCTTTGTGTGATTACCTGAATTATATGAGGACACAGACTTTCAAGAAATAGACTTCGAGCCCTTGTGAGCAAAGCACCTGTCAGATTTTGTGGGAAGCACATATTGTTCCTGCTTAGTTCACAGACTAGGTGAGAAGATACATATAAAAAGTTTAGTAGCATAAGGCAATATGTAGTCGTATGTATCAGAGGAGTTGAAAATGTGGTGGTATTTGCCACACAGGGTTATTGCAAGGGCAGAATCTTGAAAAATTTTATTTGGTATATAAGCTGTTATTAAGTAGTTTCTCTCCCTGCCCATTGCCATCTAGAACTTTAGAGGAGAAGGTATGTTGACTGAGTGTCAAGTTAGAGTATCTGACAGCCTGTACAAACAGCACAATTAAATCTAGTTGAAAGTAAAGCTCTACCATCAGGTTATTAAGAAATTATAAGATATATGTTACCCTTGCTAGCATTACCATAATTAAACCTGGGTGGTTTGCTTGTTTTCATGGATTCTTTTTGGTTGTTTCAGGTTGTTTCATACCTGTTTACTTCACTCTGGATATACTGGAAAGTTTCTTAGTATATAGAATTTTATGTTCTTGTTGAGTGTTTATTTTTGTATTTAACCTAATTTTTTTTAAGTGTTAATTTTATTTATTTATTTTTAAAATTTATATCCAAATTAGTTAGCATATAGTGAAACAGTGATTTCAGGAGTAGATTCCTTAGTGCCCCTTACCCATTTATCCTATCCCCCCTCCCACAATCCCTCCCGTAAACCTCAGTTTGTTCTCCATATTTATGAGTCTCTTCTGTTATGTCCCCCTCCTTGTTTTTATATTATTTTTGTTTCCCTTCCCTTATGTTCATCTGTTTTGTCTCTTAAAGTCCTCCTATGAGTGAAGTCATATGATTTTTGTCTTTCTCTGACTGATTTCACTTAGCATAATACCCTCCAGTTCCATCCACGTAGTCGCAAATGGCAAGATTTCATTCTTTTTGATTGTCGAGTAATACTCCATTGTGTATATATAGCACATCTTTATCCATTCATCCATCGATGGACATTTGGGCTCTTTCCATACTTTGGCTATTATTGATAGTGCTGCTATAAACACGGGGGTGCATGTGTCCCTTTGAAACAGCACACCTGTATCCTGTGGATAAATGCCTAGTAGTGCAATTGCTGGGTCGTAGGGTAGTGCTATTTTTAGTTTTTTGAGGAACTTTCGTACTGTTTTCCACAGTGGCTGCACCAGCTTGCATTCCCAGAGTGTTTATTTCAGATGAAGGCAGTCTTTCATGTGATTAGAAACATAAAATGAATAGCTTTTACTATACTGACTGTAGTTTTTGAACAAGATTGTCTTTACATGGAAGGTTCACTTCAGACCTGTATCAGCATAAGGTTTGGGTAGAAAAGAATATGAAGGAGGAAAAACTGAAGTCACAGTTGGTTTTACATTGATATTTATAGGGAGTTACAGCTTTGGGTTTTCTCCTCTGATGCTATTTGAAAAAGTATTTGGTATAATTGAATGCATATGAATTAATTTCTTGTACTTTGTCTGTAGGTACAATTGGTCACGTAGCTCATGGGAAATCCACAGTTGTAAAAGCTATTTCTGGAGTTCACACTGTCAGGTTCAAAAACGAACTAGAAAGAAATATTACGATCAAGCTTGGATATGCTAATGCTAAGGTGAGCTGTGTATACCGTGGAACTAGAAATAACTTTGTTGAATGTGCACGTAACAAATTTGAATCTTTTTTTTGTTGGAACTTTTAGATTTATAAACTTGATGACCCAAGTTGTCCTCGGCCAGAATGTTATAGATCCTGTGGAAGTAGTACGCCCGATGAGTTTCCTACAGACATTCCAGGGACCAAAGGGAACTTCAAATTAGTCAGGTGAGCTCTTTCATGCTAAAAACACTTTATATGTCATATTCTGTTGTCTTCTAATTATCCTTTTTGAAGTATTTAACTGAGATATTAAATAATGAAACTGCTGAATGTTTTTGTTTTTATATTTTTTATTGTTTCGGTTGTCTATTATGACAGTAATTTGAAAAGTCAAGTATTTCAACCTCCATTTAGATACTTGAGTGCAAATTCTTCAAAGGAAAGGTATCACACAAGCAGGTGGAAACACAGCTGTTTGGATTTAGGGGATGCTTTTTGCCAGGCTTCCTAAATTTCTTTTAAACAATGTTGTTTCTGTTTTTTAGATAGTGGATGAACAAAGCAATATTTAATTACCTCTCTTAAATACATGGTCTTGTTACCCATCTGTTTTCTGAATATGATTCATACCCTAGTTTTTTATCAGAGGATACAGACTTTTGCCTAGTGGTGTTAATGTGGGATTGGGAATGGCCCACAAGGAAATTTTAGATTGGGGCAAAGCTGGAACTAAGGAGAGATGAGAGTGAGGCTCTTGCTTTGGGCCCCAAATATAAGGGGGAATATCCCCCCAAACACCTCAGTAATCAGGGTAAATAGTATTTTGAGACAGTGCTTTTTGAAATTAATGCAAAGAAATCTTAATAAATAGAATGTTGTTTGTTTAAATTAGACAATTACAGATTTTTTTCTCTTCATTATCACTGTTTTTGGCTCATTGTGGCATTATTAGTTAATTTTGATACTTTGCTCATCATGGACTTTTTTGCATTAATTTTGTTTTAACAATCTTAAATGTAAATATTATTTATTTTGATTAGCAGGTTTTTTTGGCACCGTCTTAAACTTTGCACCTGAGGCAGATTCCTCCCTTGGCCTTACCCTAGTTCTGGTCCTTGATCAGAGATCACGTTTTTTTATAAATGGCCAAATTGTAAATATTTACAGCTTTGCAGACCATAGGTTCTCTGTGAAGAGGCTACTCATCTCTGCTATTGTGTTATGGAAGCAAATACAAATAATATGTGCTTGAGTGGGTATGGGCCAGGTTTGGCCTAAGGGCCTTAGTCGGCTAACCTCTGTTTGAGATCATGTCATTGTGAGCCTACGCTTTTTGGATATAGTGATTCTGAATGAGTAGTATAGTTTTATTAAAATAGTACTCCTGTCTCTACTTCACATTAGCAGTTCCAGCTTTTTAAGGTGTTAGAGGAATTTTTGGCAAGTTATTCTTTCAGATGGCAGTGCCTGTTCTGTTAACACTGTTTTAGCTTTCAAATCAATGACATTTCCAGCATATACTCTGTACCATACTCTATACCCTATTCCTTTTGATTGGATTTGGGAATTTCTGTCTGCAGAAATACAGATTGATCTTAGGACTCATTGTTACTTCTTAATTATTAGACACGTGTCCTTTGTTGATTGCCCCGGCCACGATATTTTGATGGCGACTATGCTGAACGGTGCAGCAGTGATGGATGCAGCCCTTCTGCTGATAGGTAAATACATCAAAGCTGCCTTGGACAGATCAGTGTGGAACGAATCCAGGGTGGGATATTGAAACGAGAACCAAGGCCATTAAGGGCCATTTCCATTACCTAAGGGTGACACCGACGGGAGGTAACATGTCAACTAAGATGACATCCCTGCCTACCAGCTGTCACACGATAGTAAACAAGATCTGGGGCTGACAGGTGAATCCTTACAGTAGTATACATTTTGAAAAAGTCGATAGTGCATTTTTCCCGTCTAGATCACGTGAAATGATTTCTTATTTTAGTTTTAAATTTAGTTTTAAATGTGCCTTTTTTTTTTTTTTTTGGTCTGTGCGTCGTCCACTGCAACATTGACACGTAGTGGTTTTATTTAGATGCAGATCTCCTAATAAGTGCTAAAGTGTAGACCTCATTGGGGTTTTCAAAGCTAGGGTTTCTTATGTGAGCTCTTAAGAGATTTCATTGACATGGAACATAATTTTTAAAAGCATGCCACGTATATACAGTACAGGACATCTGAACATCACTGCTTAGGGAAAATGATCATTGGAGTGCACAACAAAACGTGCTCATTTCTATGTGATACACTGTTGGTTATCTTCACGTTTAGTGTTCTTCCCTCCCTTTGTTAGAGAGTACCCTTTGATGGTAGTTGAAATTCACAGAATGTAATAAGCGTCTTCCCTTCTGAATTACTCTCTGCCCCTCAGGAGCTGGACTGGGCCAAAACATCTCTAAGACTGAATAGAGCCAGAGGGCTATGACTTACCCTTGAACAAAAGCTAAGGGCAGACCCTAAATGCCAAACTTGTTGATTCCAAGCTTCTTGCTTAGGATCAGGGATGAGAGCCAAATGATTTGGAGGCTGTAATGAATGCAAGCACAGAGAGTGAAGCAAGGGCAAAAGGTGGACGCCTGGCAATAATAGTCAGGACTTTTGCCTTGAGTAAGGATAAGACCTGGACAAATTTTCTTTATTAGATGCCAGGTAAAAATTTTTTTGGTAGTAAAATAGACATAAAATAAAACTTACCATTTTAGCTGTTTAAACTGTACAACGCAGTGACATTAAGTACATTCACAGTGTTAGACGAGCATCACCATCTTCTAGTTCCAGAATATTTTCATTGCCCCAAAAGGGAAACCACATGCCCGTTAAACAGTCACTGTGTACCATATCCCTCCCTCTAGCTCCTGGCAACCATTTATCTGCTTTCTGTCCCTGTGGATTTGCCTGGTCTTAATATTTCCAGCTGATTCTCATGGCATCTTTCTGATTCTTTGTCATCTAGCTGGTAATGAGTCTTGTCCTCAACCTCAGACATCTGAACACCTGGCTGCCATAGAAATCATGAAACTGAAGCATATTTTGATTCTACAAAATAAAATTGATTTGGTAAAAGAAAGTCAGGCTAAAGAGCAGTATGAACAGATCCTTGCATTTGTACAAGGTAAGAAGCCGTGATACTTAATAAATCTGTGAATTGTTTAGACACGTATATAGTCCAGATACAGATGTTAAATTACCTTTTACTATAATAGACTATCTGAAATAGAATACATTTATGGATTTTAAGCCTTCTTTCTCTCCCTAGTATTTGTTAGCCACCTAACACAACTAGTGAAATCTTTGTTTCTGAATTTAATAAACTTGGTTTTAATGTTTATTTTTGAGAGAGAGCAAGCGAGTGAGCACGGGAGAGGGGCAGGGAGAAAAGGAGAGGATCTGAAGCAGACTCTGTGCTGACAGTAGAGAGCCTCATGTGGGGCTCGAACTTACGAACCATGAGATCATGACCTGAGCCGAAGTTGGATGCTTAGCTGACTGCGTCACCCAGGCGCCCCTGAAAATTTTTTTTATTGAAGTATAGTTGACCTCCTATTACATTAGTTTCAAGCATACAACATAGTGATTCAACAGTTTCGACAATTTTATACATTATGCAATGCTCCACGTAGTAAGTGGAGTCACCAACTGTCTTCGCGCACAGTTCTTACATTATTACTGACTACATTCCCCATGCTGTACATTTCATCCCAGTGATTTTTTATTTTATAATTGGAAGGATAAACCAAAGTATATTTCTGCTGACTGAAAGTTAGAGCTGAAGTTTGTATCCTGGAAACTATCAGATTTAAAAAAAATAATAACTCACTTTAAAGAACAAAAGCATTTTTTTTTATACTTAGGTCTTATACTATTTATTCTTACCAGGTAGTTACTTTGATCATTGGAACTGACAATGATTTATTTAGCCTTTATAGTGTCTATTTCTCTAACAGCATGGTGTTTTTCATTTCACAGTAGACATGATGCATGTTGTTGACAATTCTCTCTTAGCCTTGTTGGTGGAAAGGTTGAGTTCCTGTGAACTCAGTTCTGTTGTTATGAAAAAGAATAAGTCCTTTTGATTAAAATCTAATTATGTTTGGTTCATTTCTTTGCCCAGCCTGTTTGACATATAATTAATAAGGAGGAAATATTATATGAGCCAGTAGTCTTTGATTAGCACCGAGTCTGTAATTTTACTTTGACATTTATTGGGAGGTTAATTACATATTATTAGAAATCTTTCAACTAGTAAAGTGCTCTTTCCCAGGAGTGTTAGTATTTTATTCCTTTAGACAGTGTTATCATTTTTAGTATATTAAATATACATGTTAATATATTTTAGCAGTTTTTTTCTGTAAAGGAACTAGTGTTCATTTTCAGGAATAGAACAAACAATACTGCCACCTTTCTAAACAGAATTATCACTTTTATCCTGTTGCTGGCATTTGTGGGGGGATGTTTAAGCATTTGTTTGAGCAATCTTAAGTGTTTCATGTAACACAGATGAAGTTCTGTTAAACTAAAGAATCTTAATCTGAATTTCCTATAGGTACAGTAGCAGAAGGAGCTCCTATTATTCCAATTTCCGCTCAGCT